>NC_090447.1:991225697-991850697 GCF_031143425.1 Pleurodeles waltl | reverse complement strand
ACCTCTTTCCCTGTGCTAGTAACATTAAATTCAACATTGGCAAGTTGCTGGATTTATTATAACATCTGGTTTTGTACCAGACTTGCTTTATTTAGCTCATCTCTATTGAGAATAATACTTTTTTAGTTTAAAATACAGCTTCTATTGTTAGCCTAAGGGCCCATTGACTACAATGGGGAGAACAAACGTGGCTGTTTTTTTCCCTCAAGAGGGATTATAAAACATATTTTATAAAGTCCCTGCTTGTATTTACACTGCGCCTAACCCTGGGAGCATTTAGGACAGACTATAGGGGTGACTTATATTTAAAGATAAGGTAGCTTAGGACTTTGGAAGTACTTTTAATTCCAAAGTCAAATGTGGGGTTCACTTTAACTTAAAATCAGAAAGCAATGCTGGTCTTCTTTTAAAATGACACTGGACACCACAGCTGTACACCTATGGGTGCACTATCTATACTGGGGTCCCTAAACCTACTTGCCTTACCATATACTGGGGACTTACAGGTAGGTTTTGAGAGACAATTATAATTAGGTCTCATTTGCATATACTATTTTACACAGAGCACTGGCCCTGGGACTGGTTAGCAGTGCCCAGGTCACAGTCAGAGTCTGTAACCACCAGTATCATTCTAAAGGTTTAGGTTTTGAGGGTGATCAGGGCAAAAAGGATGACTTTCCCACATCCCCACAATAAACTGTGGGAAAATTTGTCTGAGCTTGGGTTGGATCCATCAATAATTTAACTCCTTAGAGAAATATATTCAGGGGGTAAGGGTGAGGGTAGGCTTTAAATCCAGTGGTGAATGCACTCACACTTTTGATCTTGAGGGGGGTTTACTCTTCATATTAATAGACTGGACTCCGTCCTGGCCAAAACATGGAGGGATCTCCCTCAAATTGGTCATTACCTGTCTGCTCTATGCCAACTATGCCATTCGCATGTCCTCCACATCATTGAGCCTGCAGCAGCTACTTATATTTTGTCAACCACATGTCAGACCTTGGCGTGAAAGTCAACGTAAGGAAAACTTGTGTTTTGAAATGTGGGAGAAAAGTCAGGAAATATAGGGGGTCATTACAACATTGGCGGTAAATGCCGCTTACCGCCGTGCAGAAGACCACCAACACACCGCCGCGGCTGTGGAATTCCGCCACAGCTATTATGACCCGGAGCTCAGAATCCGCCCAAATTTAGACACCCACACAAGTCCGCCACACCAAAGGTAAGTGATAAACTGGCGATAACAAAACCTCCAGCGTCATGCCAACAGGAATACACCAACACTATCACGACCCACTAATCCACCTGGCGGTCTTTCAACCGTGGTATTTCATTGGCGGTACACACTGCCGCGCTCAAAATACACACACATTTACAAAACACAACCACATTGGAAAATTCCAAATACACACACCTAATACACATACACACACCACTCCCATACATCCAATACAATATAAAACACACACCCACATCACCCACAAACCCTTACGACCACAATTACGACTGAAGGCCAGAGAGAGACACCACCATCTACAAACTAGCATCCACAGGCACTCAACACCATCACTCACACAACATCCACGCACAAAACCCCAAACACCCCTAAACATCACCCCACACATCACATCACACACCACCCCACACATCACCCACACCACCCCATGGCACTGCAAAGACACCCCAGGTTCTCTGAGGAGGAGCTCAGGGTCATGGTGGAGGAAATTATCCGGGTAGAGCCACAGCTATTCGGATCACAGGTGCAGCACACCACCATAGCTAGGAAGATGGAGCTATGGCGCAGAATCGTGGACAGGGTCAACGCAGTGGGACAGCACCCAAGAACATGGGATGACATCAGGAAGAGGTACAACGACCTACGGGGAAAGGTACGTTCCGTGGTAGCCAGACCCCACATTGCAGTTCAGAGGACTGGCGGCGGACCCCCACCTCCTCCCCCACAACTAACAACATGGGAGGAGCAGGTCTTGGCTATACTGCATCCTGAGGGCCTCGCAGGAGTAGCTGGAGGAATGGACTCTGGTAAGTCAAATCTTAACTATTACATCCCCCACCCTATCTGCATGCCATCACATACCCCCACCCTCACCCTCACCCCATCACTCCAACTCCTCACATATGTCCCACTATCACAAACCACCCATCCCTACACCAAGCCCTGCATGCAACACCAAAGCATGGACACCCATCACCAATGCATGGCCACTGCACATACCCACACACCCCTAAACAATTGTCACACAAGGTTCCACACAAGAATGCAAGCACTGGGGTACAGGGTCACCCACCCATTGCACACCATGCCACACACAGATGCAATAATCCTGCCTTTACACCCCTGCAGGACCCCTACCCAACGTCACCGGACAGGAAGGTCCAGACATGTCCGCTCCACCCACAGAAGAGGCCCACAGTGATGACAGCATCTCTGTACAACTGGATCTAGACGACCAGCCCAGCCCATCTGGGACCTCTGGACAGTCGGTTCCTCTCACACTGGCACAGGCCACCAAAGAGCCTCCCCCCTCTGGAAACACCAGCACAGCACCCACCCAGCAGGCCCATACCTCTGTCCCCAGGACACGTCAAGCAGCAGTGTGTCCACCACTACAGGGAACCCAGGCTAACCCAGCACCCCAACAACACCAGGGACCTGGGGGCAGTGATAGTAGGCACATGTTTCAGGGGACAGAGGCCCAGGAACACAGGGGAACACGGAGGGCTGCTGTGCGACAGGGGGAGGACAGGCCCAGGGAACCCACTCTCCACGAGGCCCTCTCCAACATCATGGGAGCCTACCACCATTCCCAGGAGACGATGGCAACGGTACTGGCCAAGTTTCAGGAGACCCAGCGCCTGCAGAAGGAACAGTATTTGGGGTTCAGGGAGGAACTCAAATCCATCAACACCACCCTGGGCACCATTGTAGGTGTGCTGAAGGAACTTGTCAACACCAGGAGGGACACTGTGGCCAAACAAGGGGCCCCTGACACTAGCATGAACGATGAACTGCCCACCACCTCCGCCGGCGCTAGTGGACAGCAGGCACCGCCACAGGACCACCACACCAGCACCCCACCCCCTGCAGATGGAGAACCACCCCGCAAGCGGTCCCTGAGATCCAGGACAAAGACAGAGAACAATGCCAAGACCCCTGCCAAGAAATGAGACCACCCTGATTATCATCCTTCTGTCCCACTTTGTCACCCTGTCCATCCTTAAACTGCCCTAGCTCCACTTCCTGTGCCCCTTTGGACAATGCACCTGTGAAACAAATAGACTGGACTCTGCCATGGACATTCCTCCACCTCAACCCCCTCCAATATTTAACACTTAAATAAACACCCTTAAAGGACAAAAGAATCTGGAGTCAGTCGGTGCTTACGAAAATGTGTATTTGAAATAACTGTGGAAAAATAATATATCCATTGTATTGTCAACATACCTATGTCACACAGCTCTAGTCCATGAGGAAACAAAGCAGATGTCACACAGTGGGACCCACATCTGTGAAATTGAAAGGGAAAGTGACAACTCAGGGTCCATACACTGGGTGAAGGTGACAGACAGATGAGAGGTCGAACAATTATATCAGATGTAGCAGGCAGCGATGTCTTCTTACCTGTGTCTCACTGGAAATATTGATGAATCACTGTGTTTCTGTTGTCGATGTCCTCTTCTTCTGTTTCCTCTCCTTCACTGTCCACAGGCTCCACAGCTGCCACAACACCTCCATCTGGACCATCCTCCTGCAGAAAAGGCACCTGTCATCGCAAAGCCAAGTTGTGAAGCATACAGCAGGCCACAATGATCTGGCACACCTTCTTCGGTGAGTAGAATAGGGAACCACCTGTCAGATGGAGGCACCTGAACCTGGCCGTCAGGAGGCCGAAGGTCCTCTCTATCACCCTCCTAGTTTGCCCATGGTCCTCACTGTAGTGTTCCTCTGCCCTGTCCTGGGATTCCTCACTGGGGTCAGTAGCCATGACAGATTGGGGTAGCCAGAGTCACCTGAAAATTCGAGGGAAATCTGTTAGACACACACTAACTCTTAGGGACATCCCCAAACTCAGACACCTAGACACTCTGTATAGGCTCCATGTCCTCACCTAATAGCCACACACGGTGCCTCTGGAGTTGCCCCATCACATAAGGGATGCTGCTATTCCTCAAAATGTAAGCGTCCTGCACTGATCCAGGAAACTTGGCATTCACATGGGAGATGTACTGGTCGGCCAAACACACCATCTGCACATTCATTGAATGGTAACTCTTCCGGTTTCTGTACACCTGTTCACTCCTGCGGGGGGGACCAAGGCCACATGTGTCCCATCAATGGCACCTATGATGTTGGGGATATGTCTCAGGGCATAAAAGTCACCTTCTACTGTAGGCAAATCCTCCACCTGAGGGAAAACGATGTAGCTGCACATCTCTTTCAGCAGGGCAGAAAACACTCTGGACAACACATTGGAAAACATAAGCTGGGACAATCCTGATGCTATGGCCTCTGTCATTTGAAAAGACCCACTTGCCAGGAAATGGAGTACTGACAGCACCTGCACTAGAAGGGGGATTCCTGTGGGATGGCGGATAGCTGACATCAGGTCTGGCTCCAACTGGGCACACAGTTCCAGGATTGTGGCACGATCAATTCTGTAGGTGAGAATTACATGTCGCTCCTCCATTGTCGACAGGTCCACCAGCGGTCTGTACACCGGAGGATGCTGCCACCTCCTCATCTGCCCCAGCAGACGTGCTCTATGGAGGAGAACAGCGAGCAGAGAGTCAACCAACACTGAGGTACGTTAACACAACTTTATTCCTCAATTTTTTTAAACCGCTGTGTGCCTGTATTAGTGTGTATGCAAGGCCTAGATATGTGTGACGCATTTACAATTAATGCCATGTGGCCCCCTGAAATGGCGGCTGCCTGACCTGTAATGTGGGACAAGGGGATATGAGGCTACTGCGCTGGCGTTGTACACCGTCGCGGTAGGCGGTCGTAGACCGCGGCGCAATCCTGCATTGGTTAACATTGGACCCTATGGGTCAGAGGAGCCAATGACGATGTACGGTGGCGGTGACGGTACGCACTGCCGCGGACGTGACCGTCATTTTCTCTCTGTTCAATCACTTGATACCTGATCTTCGACAGGAGAGGACCTACACTGAAAGTGCTGCTGTGACCTCAGTCTGGAAGAGACAATGGCTCATGTGTCTGGGGAAAGGGACCCTGCATTCAGCACGGAGGAGTTGGAGAAACTAGTGGATGGGGTCCTCCCCAAGTGCATGCTACTCTACGGTTCTCCAGACAAACAGGTAAGTACACTGTGAGCATGCCGAATGGGGAATGCCTGTGTGGAGTGGTGTGGATGGAAGATGGGTGGGGGGAGAATGAGGCGTGCATGAAACAACGGTGAGTGCATGTGCGTCATGGCAAGGGTAGGGATGCGGGCCAATGACTGTGACGGTGCGGACGGTTATGTCTTCTGCTTTTCCCCTGTACTATTCCTTTAGGTCAGCACCCACCAGAAAATGAATATTTGGCGTGCCATCGCCAAGGAAGTCAAGGTCCTGGGGGTCCACCACAGACGGAGCACCCACTGCCGTAAAAGATGGGAGGACATTTGGCGCTGGAGCAAGAAGACGGTGGAGGCCCAGCTGGGGATGGCCTTCCAACGTGGGAGGGGTGCCCGTCGCACCATGACCCCCCTGATGTTCCGGATCCTGGCGGTGGCGTATCCGGAGTTGGATGGGCACTTGAGGGCATCACAGCAGCCACAAGGGGGTGAGTACAGTCACATTCAGCTGATTCTGCGCGCAGTGGAGGTGTCTGGGTGGGGGAGGTGGACTGTGAGTTCCCCTAGGCCAGGGCGAATTTAGTGGGCAAGGTCCTGTCGTAAGGCAGGCCATGTGGCACCCCACCCCACCTGTGTTCAGAGCCAACTACACCTAGTCAGGCTCCTGTGACTTCCATGTGTGCAGCAATCGGGCATAGGCCTTGTAACCCATGTCCCTGTGAATAATTAGCGTAGTGCAGGGGGCTTCTGTGTCTGTAGTGTCCGCCAACGGTAGTGGTATTGCATGCACTCAACATGTCTTTCTTCTGTCATCGTCCCCTTTTTGTGGTCTCCCTGTTCTTGTGTGCATTAGCATCATCAGGCAGAGGAGCAGTGCCACCGGAGCAGGAGGGAGCTGCATCCCACATGGCCTTGGAGGGTGAGATGACGGAGTCTGAAGCCACCAATGGGACGGAGGGTGAGGGGAGCTCCACAGCAGGGACAGGAGCCAAGACCAGAAACACAGACTCCTCCTCTGATGGGAGCTCCCTTGCGGTGGCGGGTCCCTCTGTGCCCACTGCATCTACAGGTACAGCCGCCACCCCCCTACCAGCACCGCCCTCCCAGCAGCCCCTCAGCGTGTGCCCCGTGGACGCTCACCGAGGAGGGTGGGCATCTCCTTCGCCCCAGGCACCTCAGCCCCTGCCCTAGTCAGCCCTGCTGCCCACAGTGAGGAGGCCATTGACCTCCTCAGGTCCCTCACTGTTGGGCAGTCAACCATTTTAAATGCCATCCAGGGTGTAGAGAGGCAGTTGCAACAGACCAATGCATACCTGGAGGGCATTCATTCTGTTCAGGCAGCCCAACAGCGAGCTTTTCAGACTCTGGCCTCAGCACTGATGGCAGCCATTGTCCCTGTGTCTAGCCTCCCCCCTCCAACTTCCTCTACCCAGACCCAAACCCCTGTACCTCAGCCTATCCCAAGCACACCATCAGACCAGCATGCACACACCTGCACACAAGGGAAGCTCTGGCAAACATAAGCACCACACATCCCACAGGCACTCACACAAGCATCATACCCATGCAAACATACCAACATCCACTGCCTCCACTGTGTCCCCCTCCTCCATGTCTCCCTCTTCCCTTCCAGTCTCGTCTCCACTCACACCTGCATGCACTACATCTTCCACCACTACGTCCATCACCAGCACACCCATCACCACACCCCGCTCACTTGCACTCACCACGCCCACTACCATTCACACATCCCCTGTGTCCTCTCCCATTGTGTCTGTGAGCCCACCTCCCAAGGTACACAAATACAGCCACACACCCACCCAACAGCCATCCACCTCACGACAGCCTCCAGCCCATGCACCTTCACCCAAAGTCAGCAAACGTACACCTCCTACAACCACTACCTCTTCCTCCACTCCCAAACCCCCTCCATCTGCCCGTCCCAGTGTGTCCCAAAAACTTTTCCTGTCCAACCTTGACCTCTTCCCCTCACCTCCCCCACCCCTAGGGCCCGCATTCCAGGTCCCAACCCAGCACCTCAGCCACCACATCACCGGGCACAGAGGTGCCAGCAGTAACCGGCTTCTGGAGTGCGCCAAGCAGCAGAGCAGCCAGTGTGCCAAGGAGCCAGACCACGGACAGTCCCCCACCTCAAAAGCATAAAAAGTTGGCCAGTGCCTGGTGGGGGAAAGGCAAAACATCTACCACCAAAGCCTCTCCCAGGAGTAATGTTGGGAGTGGGAAGACAGCTGCGCCACCATCCAAGGTGGAGAAGGGACACAGAAAGACAGGCAAGTCGCCGAAAACCTGCACGGCGGACAGGACCGCCACCAGCACCGCTGGCAAGGACACCGCCGCCACAAGCACTGCTGCCAAGGACACCGCCGCCACAAGCACCGCTGCCAAGGACACCGCCGCCACAAGCACCACTTCACAGGACACCGCCGCCACCAGCACAGCAGGCCAATGAGCGCCAAAAGGTCTGACGCTACTGAGGCGCCATAAGCAGGATGAAGCGCTCTGGGCACAAAGCCCCCTTCAGAACCAGTAGAGTATTGTTAGAAATGGGGTCTTTGGTTGGCAGTCAGGTTACCCCTTGTCCAAGCAAAGACCCTCACTCTAGTCAGGGTAAGTCACACACAATCCAAATTATCCTGTGCCCACCCTCTGGTAGCTTGGCACTGAGCAGTCAGGCTTAACTTAGAAGGCAATGTGTAAAGTATTTGTGCAATAAATCATACAATAACACAATAAAGCACCACAAAAATACACCACACAGATTTTAGGAAAATATATAATATTTATCTGGATATTTGCAGGTCAAAACGATAAGAGATGCAATAAGAAAATGTAAAGATATCACTGGAAAGTGATATAAAGGGGGTGATTCTAACCCTGGCGGTCGGTGATAAAGCGGCGGCCAACCCGCCAACAGGCCGGCGGTCCAAAAAATGGAATTCTGACCCTGGCGGGAACATTAACACTCCGACCGCCACGGCGGGACCGACAAACAGCGCGGCGGTCACCGCCAACAGACAGGCGGCAGACAATGTACCGCCCACACTATTATGACCGGCCAATCCGCCACCTTTTACAGGGCGGGAGCACCGCCGATAAAAACACGGCGGAAACAGACTACGAACGGGAAAACGCGCACCTCTACGCACTCCACGAGGAAGGAGGACAGCATGGAACCCGAATTAAACATCCTACCTGCTCTTGTCTACCTGCTCATCTACCACAAGTACGAACGCCGGCGCAGACGACAACGGTGAGTACTGCACCTACGACACAGGGGAGGGGGGAGGACGAAAGGTTACGTGCACACACATACGCGATACACCCACCCCCCCAAACCATGTACACACCAATGCAGAGCAACAAGTCACAGTGACACCACCCAAACCCCTGTAAAAAAAGCAAGGACATAATTAAATTGTGACTCGAAATTTATGGGAAATAAAAACCACTGATAAGTCACGGTCAAATAGCAATAACAATTCAAAAAAAACAATTCAATATCCAGTGCATACGATAAACCGAGGCAATAAGTCCTGCACATCTAACAATATTCCAAGTGTCCGTGGGCCAAAGTGTATCAACACAAGGGCAAAGCCCACACAGGAGACCTGAGTCCTTTGAAGAGAACACTGCAGGGGCATCTGATGAAAAAACTACAGGCACCTCAGGGGGAAGGGAAGGGGGGGGGCACCACAGCCACATGAGTCCACGACGCCAGATCCACGAAGGGGCCACCATGCCCACTGTGCCATCCTGGGGAGTGCAAAGCCACAGTCTCTCAAGTCTCTACAGTGGGTGGCTTGCCCACTCGGCCATCCTGGGGAGTGCAAAGCCACAGTCTCTCAAGTCTCTACAGTGGGTGGCTTGCCCACTGTGCCATCCTGGGGAGTGCAAAGCCACAGTCTCTCAAGTCTCTACAGTGGGTGGCTTGCCCACTCTGCCATCCTGGGGAGTGCAAAGCCACAGTCCATCAGGTGGATAACAGTCTCCACCGGTCAAGGAGGAAGCATGGTGGGCACAGTGAACCGTGAACAGTAGCTCGAGACAGATCCGGTGCCAGATTGTGCCAGTGGTGCTTGAGACGGCGGGGCCCAGCGGAGCGGTGCTTGAGACGGCGGGGCCCAGCGGAGCGGTGCTTGACAGGAAGGGCCCAGCGGAGCGGTGCTTGAGACGGCGGGGCCCAGCGGAGCGGTGCTTGACAGGAAGGGCCCAGCGGAGCGGTGCTTGAGATGGTGGGGCCCAGCGGAGCGGTGCTTGAGACGGCAGGGCCCAGCGGAGCGGTGCTTGACAGGAAGGGCCCAGCGGAGCGGTGCTTGAGACGGCGGGGCCCAGCGGAGCGGTGCTTGAGACGGCGGGGCCCAGCGGAGCGGTGCTTGACAGGAAGGGCCCAGCGGAGCGGTGCTTGAGACGGCGGGGCCCAGCGGAGCGGTGCTTGACAGGAAGGGCCCAGCGGAGCGGTGCTTGAGACGGCGGGGCCCAGCGGAGCGGTGCTTGAGACGGCGGGCCCAGCGGAGCGGTGCTTGACAGGAAGGGCCCAGCGGAGCGGTGCTTGAGACGGCGGGGCCCAGCGGAGCGATGCTTGACAGGAAGGGCCCAGCGGAGCGGTGCTTGACAGGAAGGGCCCAGCGGAGCGGTGCTTGAGACGGCGGGGCCCAGCGGAGCGGTGCTTGAGACGGCGGGGCCCAGCGGAGCGGTGCTTGACAGGAAGGGCCCAGCGGAGCGGTGCTTGAGACGGCGGGGCCCAGCGGAGCAGTGCTTGACAGGAAGGGCCCAGCGGAGCGGTGCTTGAGACGGCGGGGCCCAGCGGAGCGGTGCTTGACAGGAAGGGCCCAGCGGAGCGGTGTTTGAGACGGCGGGGCCCAGCGGAGCGGTGCTTGAGACGGCGGGGCCCTGTTCAGCGGTGCTCTTCTGCACGGCGGGGCCCTGTTCAGCGGTGCTCTTCTGCACGGCGGGGCCCTGTTCAGCGGTGCTCTTCTGCACGGCGGGGCCCTGTTCAGCGGTGCTCTTCTGCACGGCGGGGCCCTGTTCAGCGGTGCTCGTCCAGTAGGTCAAGGGAGCCAGAACTGGCCTGGACTCCCTGCTCAGTCGCCCTCCGACCATGCTGTTGCTGGACCCTTCGGTGACGGAGTCCTGGGCCCTTTGGTGTTCTTCCTAACACCCGGGATGGGGCTTGTGGGCCCCTCCTGCTCCGCGCTCCTGCTGGCTGACTTTTCCGCCCTGCTGCCCTTTCGCTCCTTAGATGGGGCTCTCGGGCCCTTGCCTCCCCTAGATGTTGTGGCTGGTGAAGTGGGCGAACTTTGCTCCTTGGGGGCAGCCGTGTCAGTCCTCTCACGGCGGCCCTTTAGCTTCCTGGTCCTCTTGCCTGGTGGGGGGCTGGCTGTCCCCTTGCTGCTGATTGAAGTGTCACTGCTGGCAAAGGGTGGGCTCCAGAACCCATGCACCACAGTGACACTCGAAGCTGGGCTGGTGGTGGCTGAGGTGCTCTTGGGACTCTTTGCAGATTGAGGGGGTGGGTCAGTGGAGGGAAAGAGGTCAAGATTAGCAAGGAAAACTTTCTTAGGACCAAGGTAAAAGGTAGGAGAAGTGGTGATGGGAGTGGAGGAAGAGGATGTGGTTGTAGGAGAGTCAGGTATGCTGTCTTTGGGTGCAGGTGCTTGTGCTGGAGGCTGTCGTGAGGTGGATGGCTGTTGGGTGGGTGTCTACCTGCGTTTGTGTGTCTTGGAAGAGGGGGTGACAGACACAGTGGGAGAGGACACAGGGGACGTGTAAATGGTAGTGGGGGTGGTGACTGCACGTGTGCGGACTGGACTGGAGGGTGTGCTGGTGATGGAAGCACTGGCTGATGGTGGTGTGCATGCAGGTGTGAGTGTAGACGTCACAGGGAGGGAGGAGGGAGACGAGGAGGAGGGGGACACAGAGGTGGTAGTGACTGTTGGAATGTCTGCATCTGGGTGTTGCTTGCATGAATGCTTGTGGGTTCTGTGGTGCTTGTGTCTGGATGAGCTGCCCTTGGGTGTTGAGGTGTGTGCAGGCTGGTCGGATGGTGTGGATGGGATAGGCTGAGGAACAGGAGACAGAGACAGGCTGGAGGCAGTCAGAAGAGGGAGGCTGGAAACAGGGACAATGGCTGACGTCAGTGCTGAGGCCAGAGCATTGAACGATCGTTGATGGGCAGCCTGACCCGAATGAATGCCCTCCAGGTAGGCATTGCTCCGATGCACCTCCCTTTCTACCCCCTGGATGGCATTCAAAAGGGTAGTCTGCCCAACAATGATGGTCCTCAGGAGGTCAATGACCTCCTCACTAAGGGCAGCAGGGGTAACAGGGGCAGGGGCTGAGGTGCCTGGGGCGAAGGAGACGCCCGCCTTCCTGGGCGAGCGGGCACGGAGCGTAGGCTGAGGGGCTGCTGGGAGGGCGGGGCTGGTGCGCTGGGTGGCGGCTGTACCTGTAGAGGCGGGGGCACGGATGTTGCCGCCACTGCTAGGGAGCTCCCATCCGAGGACGTGTCGCTGTCGCTGGTGTCACCACCGGTCCCCGTTGTGGTGCTCCCCTCGCCCTCCGGATCACTGGTGCCCTCGGTGTCTGTTCCTGGTCCCACCGGGGCCTTGTGACTTGCAGCTCCCTCGTGCTCCGATGCCAATTCTCCTCCGCCTGATGATGCTAATGCACACATGCACAAGAAGATGAAGAAGAAGGGTGGGGGGACAAAAACGAAGACCAAGTTGAGTGCATGCAATGTCAACACCGTTGGCGGAGAGGACAGACACAGGAGCCTCATGCACTAAGCCGCGCATTCGGGGTACACTACTCAGTACTTCTGACTAGGACAACAGGTCTAGAGACGAAAAAGGCGCACATGTGTGATGCTGGACCATCGATAGCTGTACTTGTCACCCTACAGAGGTGGGGGCCGGGAGCACAGGGCCATGCCTAAAGGAGAGGACTACACTACAGAAAGCGCCCTGGCCTAATGTCACCCACAACCCTCCTCCCCCACCCAGACGCCTCCACTGCGCAGAGAGATAGCAGAATGTGCTGATACTCACCCCCTTGTGTCTGCTGTGATGTCCTCAAGCGCCCATCCAAATCAGGGTAGGCCACCGCCAGGATCCGGGACATCAGGGGGGTCAGGGTACGACTGGCACCCCTCCTAGGTTGGGAGGCCATCCCCAGCAGTGACTTGGTGGTCTTCCTGGTCCCGCTGCGGATGTCCTCCCACCTCTTGCGGCAGTGGGTGCCCCGTCTGACGTGGACCCCCAGGGCCCGGACTTCCTTGGCGATGGCACGCCAAATGTCCACTTTCTGATGGGCGCTGACCTATTTGACATGTACAGGGTGGGAAGGAAAAATCATCAATTTTCTGCATGTTAGATGCGATTGGCCCCCACTCCCCAACCTTGCCATATGGCACATGCTCTCATCTGTCGTGCGTTGCACTCCTCATTCGCACCCCACCCCACCAACTTACATCCACCCCACTCCACACAGGCATAGCCCATTCAATGTGCACCCAGTGTACTTACCTGTTGGTCTGGAGGACCGTAGAGTAACGCATACTGGGGGAGGACCCCATCCACAAGTTTCTCCAACTCCTCAGACGTGAAGGCAGGGGCCCTTTACCCAGTCGCAGCAGCCATTGTCACTTCCAGACCGAGGTCACAGCAGCACTTGCAGTATAGGTCCTCTCCTGTGGATGATCAGGTCTCGAGTGATTAAGCAGATAGAAAATGGCGGTCACGCCCGCGGCGGTGCGTACCGCGGCGGTGCGTACCACGACCGCCGGCGCACCTCGTCATTGGCTCCTGAAACCCATAGGCCTCAATGTTAGCCAATGCGGCTTCGTATAGCGGTCTTCGACCGCCTACCGCCACGGTGTGCCACGCCAGCGCATTGACCTCACATCCCATTGTCCCACTTCACAGGTCAGGCAGCCGCCATTTCAAGGGCCCACATGGCATAATTTGTACTGCGTCACACAGGCCTAGGCCTTGCATTGCCACACATACACGCCTTTCAATACATAGATAATCGTGTGCTATGCATGCAGTGGTGAGCGTACCTGTGATTTGCTTGACTCTGTGCGCCATGTTGTCCTTCCTAGGCACCGTCCGCTGGGACTTGCGAGGAGAAGGATGAATCTTTGCGTGTACCGACCGCTGGTGGACCTGTCGACAATGGAAGAACGCCACATCATACTACGATACCGACTTGACCGAGCCACTATACATGAACTGTGTGCCCAGCTGGAGCCAGCCCTGATGTCCCCCATCCGCCAACCCACAGGAATTCCCCCTCTAGTGCAGGTTCTGTCAGTCCTCCATTTTTTGGCAAGTGGCTCATTCCAGACAACAGTGGCCATGTCATCTGGAATGTCTCAGCCTATGTTTTCAAAAATCTTGTCTAGAGTGTTGTCTGCCCTGACGAAACACATGCGGCGCTACATTGTATTCCCTGAGGAGGTTGATTTGGCCACTGTGAAGGGTGATTTTTATGCCCTTGAACATATCCCCAACATAATTGGTGCCATTGATGGGACCCATGTGGCTTTAGTACCCCCAAAAGACGATGAGCAGGTGTACAGAAACAGGAAAAGTTACCATTCGATGACCGTCCAGGTGGTCTGTTTGGCTGACCAGTACATCTCCCATGTGAATGCCATGTTCCCTGGGTCAGTGCATGACGCGTATGTGATGCGAAATAGCAGCATCCCTTATGTGATGGAACAGCTACAGAGACAACGTGTGTGGCTAATTGGTGACTCTGGTTACCCCAACCTGCCTTGGCTATTGACACCAGTGAGGAATCCCCGGACCAGGGCAGAGGAACGGTACAATGAGGAAAATGGGCGAACTAGTAGGATCATTGAAAGAACCTTTGGCCTCCTGAAGGCCAGGTTTAGGTGCCTGCATATGACAGGGGGATCCCTGATGTACTCACCAAAGAAGGTGTGCCAGATCATCGTGGCCTGCTGTATGCTTCACAATCTGGCATTGCGACGTCAGGTGCCTTTCCTGCAGGAGGATGGTCCAGATGGTGGTGTTGAAGCAGCTGTGGAGCCTGCGGAGAGTGAAGAGGAGGAAGACGAAGAGGACGACCCAGACAACAGGGACAGAGTTATCCAACAGTATTTTCAGTAGCACACAGGTAGGAATCACCCACGCCATTTAACATTTACTGAAAGCCCCCTGCATCTTTACTTTGTGTATTTCCCCCCAGTTCTTTTAAACTGATGTTTGATTTTCCCTTCCCTTTTCAGTGCTGTATGACCCACTGCGTGACTTCTGCTTGGTTAGCCCATGGACTAATGCTTATTGACATCGGTATGTTGTCATCACATAAATAACAGAACATTATAGATAAGTAATGTGTTATACATTTGTAAATAATACAGGGTGACTCCAGAATGATTTCAGTGCAATGAGTGATTTATTTTTAGTGCTAGATATTGGTACATGATATTAAAACGGTGATGGGTGAGGGTGGAGTTATGTCCATGGCAGAGTCCAGTTCTCGGTCGCACAGGTGCATTGTCCATATGCCTGTGGAAGGATGGAGCAGGGGCAGTTCAAGGTTGGACAGGGTGACACTGTGGGACAGTGGAATGACATCCGGGGGGATATTAGGCTGGCGGGGGTCTTGGAATCCTACTCTGTCTTCCTTTGAGATCTCAGGTTCCTCTTGCGGGGTGGTTGTTCTTCAGCAGGAGGTGGGGTTCTGGTGGCCCGTCGTTCTGTGGGGGCCTCCTGACCACTAGCGCCGGCGGTGGTGGTAGGCTGTTCCTGGCTAGTGACAGGGGCCCTTTGCGGTGCCACATGGTCCCGCAATGTGGTTTCTATCCGGTTGAGGGCCTGGACTATGGTCCCCATAGCGGTAGCGATGTTCCTGAGTTCATTGCTGAACCCCATGTACCGTTCCTCCTGCTGTGCCTGGATCTCGGTGAACCTGGCCAGTACCGTCGCCATCGTCTCCTGGGAGTGATGATATGCTCCCATGATGGTGGTGAGGGCCTCTTGGAGAGTCGGTTCCCTGGGCCTGTCCTCCCCCCCCTGTCGCACAGCAGCCCTCCCAGTTGCCCTGTTTCCCCGGGCCTCTGTCCCCTGGACGGTGTGCCCACTACCACTGCCCCCAGGTCCCTGTTGTTGTTGGGGTGTTGGGTCAGCCTGGGTGCCCTGTAGTGGCGGACACACCGCTGATTGACGCGTCCGCGAGACAGAGGCATGGGCCCGCTGGGTGGGAGCTGTTCTGGTGTTCCCAGAGGGGTTTGGGTCTGCTGTGGCCTGTGTCTGTGTGTGGGGAACCGACTGTCCAGAGGTCCCCGATGGTCCGGGCTGGTCGTCAGGTTCTAGGTCGACAGAGCTGCTGTCCTCGCTGGGGGCCTGTTCTGGGGGTGGGATGGACAAATCTGGACCCTCCGTGGCGGTGTGTTGGCGTTCGGGCCCTGCAGGGGTAAAGGAGTATGGTTATTGTTTCTGTGTGTGCCATGGTGTGCATTTTGAGTGCCCTTGTCCCCCAGTGCTGGCATTCCCTTGTGGGAGGTGTTGTGAGGGTTTGGGGGGGGTTATGGGTATGTGCAATGGTCATGCTTTGGTGGTGGCTGTCTATGGTTTGTGTTGGCATTCAGGGGTTGGTGTTGTTTAGGGTGGGTTGTGCTGGTGAGACATTGGCAGGGAGGTTGTGTGCTGGGGGGTTGAGATTGGGGGTGAGGGGGGGGGTTGGCATGCTGGTGGTTGGGGGGGGGTGAAGTAGTTGAGATTCGACTTACCAGAGTCCATTCCTCCGTGTACTCCAGCGAGGCCATCAGGATGCAGGATGTTTACCACCTCTTGCTCCCATGCTGTGAATTGGGGTGGAGTGGGTGGGGGTCCGCCGCCAGTCTTCTGCACAGCGATGTTGTGCCTGGAGATCATCGAGCGCACCTTCCCCCGTAGGTCGTTCCATCGCTTTCTGATATCTTCCCGATTTCTGGGATGCTGTCCCACAGCGTTGACCCTGTCTACGATCCTTTGCCATAGCTCAGCCTTCCTTGCTATGGTGGTGTGCTGCACCTGTGTGCCGAAGAGCTGGGGCTCAACCCTCATGATTTCCTCCACCATGACCCGGAGTTCTTGGTCCGAAAACCTTGGGTGTTTTTGGGGTGCCATGGGGTGGTGTGGATGAGGTGTGGGGTGGTGTTTGTGGTGATGTGCGTGGTGATATGTGGTGATGTGTGCGTAGATTTGGTGTGGGTGATGAAGTTGGGTTCCTGCGTGTGTTGGGGTTTTCTATTGCTGTGCTCGCTCTCTCTATCTCTATCTCTCTCGCTCTCGCCTTCGCTCCGATTTCCAACTAGTGGGGGTTTGTGGGTGATGTGGGTGTGTGTTTTATAGTTGATTGGATGTGTGGGAGTGTTGTTTGTATGTGTCTCAGTTGTGCGTATTTCAAATTGTCCAATGTGGCTGTGTTTTGGAGCTGTGTGTGTATTTTGAGCGTGGCGGTGTGTACCGCCAATGGAATACCGCGGTTGAAAGACCGCCGCGTGGATTCGTGGGTCAGAATGGCATGGGCGTGTTTGTGTTGGCGTGACGGTGGAGGTTTGGTCATCTCCAGTTTTCCGCGGCCCGCGGATGAGGCGGCCTTCCTTGGATGTCGGATTTTTGGCGGTTTCACAGTTGGTGGTGAGAATGACCGTGGCGGTTTACCGCGGCCGTGGCGGTAGAATGGCGGACTTCTGACCGGCGGTAAGGGCCTTTTACCGCCGAGGTCAGAATGACCCCCAAAGTGTCTTAAGACTTTTAAAAGCAAACAAAGTCTCTTTCAAGCACAAAGTACTTGGTTTGTGTGAAAAATCTCTGCAAAGGGCCGCAGAGGAGGAGATACGTGGAAAATGGTGTGTGCGTCGGTTTCGCCCCTTCAAACACAGACTTGCGTCGTTATTTTCCACGCTGGGAAGACGTTGTGTCGATTTCCGGTGCACGGACGGGTCTCCTCTTTGGGTCGCGGGGTTTTCAGACACCCCGGGGTCTGTGCGTCGAATCCTGCGCTTGTTGACCAGCTCTGCGTCGGTCCGGTGGGCGATGCGGGGAAATTTCTCCCTCACGGCAGGTGCTGCGTCGATTTCCCCTCTGGAGGTCAGGCGGCGTTGTCCCAGGTGGGCTGTGCGTCGAAGTTCCGGTCGCATCGCAGGAGCCGCGTCGATCTTTTCCTCGCGAAGTCGAGCGGCGTTGTTCCAGTTCGGCAAGCAGTGAATTTTTCTCCACGGCACAAGCTGTGCGTCAAATTTTTGGCTGCCCATGGAGTCCAGTTGCAAGAGAGAAGTCTTTTTGGTCCTGAGACTTCAGAGAACAGGAGGCAAGCTCTATCCAAGCCCTTGGAGAGCACTTTTGCAGCAAGAGAGCAGCAAGGCAGCAGGGCAACAGCAAGGCAGCAGTCCTCTGTTGAAAGCAGTCAGGTGAGTCCTTTAGGCAGCTAGGCAGTTCTTCTTGTCAGGGTGCAGGTTCTGGTTCAGGTTTCTTCTCCAGGCAGTGTCTGAGGTGGTAGGGCTGAGGCCCTGTTTTATACCCAAATGTGCCTTTGAAGTGGGGGAGACTTCAAAGAGTGGCTTAGAAGTGCACCAGGTCCTCTTTCAGTTCAATCCTGTCTGCCAGGGTCCCAGTAGGGGGTGTGGCAGTCCTTTGTGTGAGAGCAGACCGTCCACCCTCCCAGCCCAGGAAGACCCATTCAAAATGCAGATGTAGATGTATGCAAGTGAGGCTGAGTACCCTGTGTTTGGGGGGTGTCTGAGTGAATGCACAAGGAGCTGTCAACTAAACCCAGCCAGACATGGATTGTAAGGCACAGAAAGATTTAAGTGCAGAGCAATGCTCACTTTCTAAAAGTGGCATTTCTAAAATAGTAACATTAAATCCAACTTCACCAGTCAGCAGGAGTTTGTATTACCATTCTGGCCATACTAAATATGACCTTCCTACTCCTTTCAGATCAGCAGCTACCACTTCAACAATGTTTGTCTTTACTTGAAGAATGAAGGTTATTCCTGGGAATCAGTGAAATCCAGTGCTATGAAGCACCAGATGATCTTTGTAATAGATGACTTGAAGGCATATCTTAATTCAGTGCATATTTGTCATCATAGGTTCATTTTGATGTGGTTTAGACTGAATATCTTTTACCGTCTAGTCATTTTCCTAGTAATAATAGTAACTGTCAGGATCTATTGATTAAATGCCTTTGTGATGATTTATCTAGACAATGAGTTTTGCACCCTCAGTTGTTTCCACTTTTTACAATGTTCCTCTAAAATGTTTTATCCTGCCTATCCATAGTGATTCAATTTTTAAACAATGCCACCCTTCGTTACTGTTTTTACGACAACTGAATTCCTTATCAATTTGTTGTAGTATTTCAAGCGTTTTATGCTCTGTGATATGCCCAAGTCAAAATATTTAGCACTGAGGTTTTAACAACAGTTTTTAAATTGTAATCATTTATTTGTGTATAAATACCTTTATGTTTTTATGAAAAACGAATAAAGCTCATTGAACTGAAAATAAATATCATGCTTGTTCAGACTATGCATGTTGAATGGATTGACATCACAATTCACATTGATCTAGTGCTATTTCTTTTGTTTTGCTTCCCTAGAATGGCACATAGTGGACAGAAGAAGATTTGAATCTACTTCACAAAATCTATGACCAAAGATGATGAGGAGCCTACTAGCAAACATGCTAGAACAGGTTATTTACAATGGACAAAGGGAACAAAGAGTTTTATGAAGTGTAAGAGAAGGCACAATATGAGAGTGGCACCACTGCCAGCATCAGGGTTAACATCCCAACAGAAATAAAGATACACAAGAGTCCTTTAGAGATAAGCAGTATCATGGTGAGGAGAGTGACACAGAGACAAAGGAAATGCCAAGCACTAGCAAACAATCGCACACATCATCACTTAAACCACATGCACTCTTAGTTTTTAGGAAAAATGTTCTTCCTAAAGGTTGAAGACATGACTGAAAAATATATTTCTAAAGTAAGCATGCATGGTTAACTGTTAGAGACCCTAACCGTGGCTGTTCTATTTGTCACCAAGTACATGATGTTGGTGCTGAGACATCAAGAGGAATTAAATTGGCAAAAGAATCAACTGAGTTTACTGTAATAGTATAATGCACCAATAAAGACCAACAGCAGAAATAATTTAGAAAGATGATAATGGAATGTTCACAATCTGGGGCCTAGTTGCAGCTCTAAAGATCTTAGAAAATGAAAAAAATATCCTTTATTGCTAGTATCTTCACAAGCCCAATTAGTATAAATATCAACAACAGCCAGAATATTCTGTACAACTTATAAGAAAAGCAGAACAGGCCAGCATATGGTTTTGAAACTGAGATAGAATGCCACCAGTTGAATTGACTGGGTATGGGAAGAATTGTGAACTCCAATCTGGCTTGCTCAAATATACAGCACCACATATCCTCTGAAATGAAGAAGAAGATATTTACCAAAATATTTGAGCTTTCCCCAAAAGTACATCTTACACTTGATGGAGCCACTATTTTTAATAGGAGAAGTTATTTAATTGTTTACCTGTGAATGCAGCAATCTAGCATTTGAATCCCCCAGTTATTAATTATTTTCTACCTCACTGAGCAGATTTGTCAGCAGAAGGGACAGTAAACAGTTTACTATCTGCATTAAAGAAAGTGCCAATTAACATAAGAGGGGAGTTTCTCATCAAAAACCAGGTTTCTGTTGCCTTAGATGGAGCATCAGTAGCATTTGCCCATCACAGTAGTGTTATAAAGAGGATGAAAAAAATAATTTCTCCCAATATCATGTCCTGGCACTACCCAGCACATCATCAAGAACTTTCAGTTCATGATGTCATGAAAGATGTTGGTGCTACAAATCATTTCAAAAACTGACTTGGTAAGCTGTAGTCTCTATTTTCCACATCTGTAAAAAAACATTTGTAGATAAAAGAATGTGTAAAAGCACTTGACATCCAGCTTTGCAGAATTAGAAAAGTGTTAGATACTTGTTGCGTTGTGTCAAGCTTCAGAGCATTAGAATGCTTATCCTGCTCCTTTCAAGCACTTTACTAGTGCCATCGATAATGGTTTCCATGACAGCCCAAGATGAAATATATACGCCTGCTTAGGTAGGTGGCTATCATCTATCAAGTTTGTTTCTGATCTTGGCATCATGTATGATGCTGTTCAGGAGTTATCAGAGTTATGTCTTGGGATAAAGTAATGTGCTTGACAATCATTGGTGTTCATTGAGCTATCCTTTGGCCAATAGCAGTGTTTGTGACACTGGTAGTCAAGCAAGAGAAGCATTTTCACAGTTTAAAAAGGCTATGGAAGGAAATATATTCAAAGGTGTGATGTGGCACAATGGAAAGACCACAGACAAAATAGTTGAGCAGGGACAGTTTTGCCACAGCCTTCCAGAACACGTAAGAAATTGTTAGTTGTCTAGAGAAGGTACCATTTCTACTGACCATAAGGTTGAGTATGATATACTGATCTAGTCACATGAAACTTATGTACAGGAAGCGTTGGCCAGATGAATCGCCTGCTCTTTTTGGTAAAAGTGTTAATGAGTCTCTGCGTAAAAGGTTCAACATTGGCAGTCGAGAAACTGTGCATGCTTACAGAAAGTACAAGAAATTTGGATGTAAAAAATTAAAAGGCAACTCAAGGAGCTTTTGATAGCAGTACATGCTATTGTCATAACTGCTGCAGAATGTGAGTGGGGCTTCTCGGAAATAAATCTTATATGCACATTTAAAAGAGCATACTTTTCGACTGATGTTTTGCAAACGGACAAAGAGTGGCTGTTTACACTAGGAATAAAGCAAGGAAAGCTTAGAATGGAGAAGCAAAATAGATTTGAATCCAGTCCAACTGGTAAAACACCTCCCACTGCAACATTATGAATAAGTTAAAAAGTTAAGTTTCAATCTTGTTTGGATATTTTGTTAATTATTCTAATTTATATATGTTATTTATATTGTATTTATAACACTTTATCTGTAGTTTCAATTTATATAATATGTATGTCTCCCTTGTTTGGATGTTGCATTTATTGCTCAATTTTGTTTCTCCTATTTTTTTTTAAATTAAAATAGTTTATTTGATGTTTCCTTTTTTATTTCAGAATGTGTATTTATGTTTCTTAATTTGAATTTATCAATTGTATTTTTTGTTCTTTCATTGTTATTTATTTTGTATGACACTGTGGTCATTTTGCATTACCAGGTATGACCTGAGGTCAGGTCAAAGTCAAACTGCCCAGCCAATGCCTCATTTTGGCCTACATTATAACATTTTTGACTGATGAAATTATTCTTTGCATTTTTAATATAAAATATTTAATTAAAAAGTAGTAGTTTGAGCATATAAATATATTGTAACCTCTGTCTATGTGATTGATACAGAACTATATTTGAAACAGCAAGTTAAGTCCCATGGTTATTTCTAATCCGAATTTCTAAAAAATAAACACACATATATTGCTCCAGGAGAGTCAATAGTAGCAACAACCCCAATCAGTAATCTTTTTAAACTGTTCCTCTAAAATGAATCACTTTGAGGGAATACTCAACAAATTATGAGCTAAACCCCTCCATCCACTGGAAGTGATACGTGGCTCAATGTTTTCAGAGCATTTTGGTTTATTTTGTCACATAGGATATTTAAAAGATGTATTTTTGAAATCCTGACATACAATTAGACTCTGCTAAATATTACAGCACAAAGCACCTTTGTATATATCCCAGTATGCTCTTTCCCCAAACCGGCAGATAGAGCACTGGGTTATTCCATGTGTCCACTTTCAGTGCCTTTTACTTTTTGAATGAATTAATGTGAACATTGTGCGTTAAATGCACTTTTTAGTTTCATTTTTTTCCCCCATAATGTACTTGGGGGAGGGGGGAACCTCTCAAAAACCTTTCCTGAGGAAGGCTCAGTCACTGCAATTCTAATCAGGATTTCAACCATGCAGTAGTAAATGTGAGTTGTGCCAATGGAGGAACTGGGTGGAGCCAATAAAGAATGAGGGTGGAGCTGGGGGGGACTGGATGTGGCATTCTAAGAGACATCTTGGGCATCAACATTTATTATTTTACAAATTAAGCTTTCAAGGGATAGCAGGACATTCAGAGCATTGGGTCTAGCTGGATCATTATCAGCATGAAAGGGTTGCCCAATGTCTGCTTAAAAAAATAATACATTTTTTTGCCATGCTGTAAATTGTCTTTACACTTAAGGGACAGAAAGATGTGTATTAATTCACTATGTTGTGGTTTTATGTTTCGCATATTCTAACATCTTTCATTTTTCATTGACCCTCAAGAGCTGAGAGCTCATTGTCTCCTCTGAGGTAGCTCAGGGAGAAATGCCCATGTTGAGGAGTCAGTGTAGATTTTAGGGGCTTTTGCAGAAGCCACTACAAGTTAGATTTGGCCTTCTCTCTTTCAGAGAAGGTAAGTGGGAAAACAGCACTAGTCAGGACAATGATGCTCCGGTAAATGACCAATTAAATGTAAATGAGACAGATAATGCACAATTCTGTAAAAGTGTAAAAGATGACTGAGAGTGCTTCTTAGAGGACTGACCATGAGTCCAAGTAAAGGTTTGAGGGTATGGTAATAGTGTGATGCCTCCCCCACCCCCTACTGAGGTGAGGAAGATGATGCACCCCATGCCCACAGTGCCAGGCAAAACAGCAGTGCAATAGATTCCTCAAGGAGACCAACTAAGCCTAGTGTGATCCTAGTATGTGCAGTCTCCTCAAAGCAATGGCTAGCAGTCTTGGCTCCAGGCAATGGGGCCCAAGGTTTCCAGTGTACCAGAGTGAGCCCAGTACAAGTCTCTCCCAACCTGAACTCCCAGAACACATTTTCCAGGAACACAGAGAGGTGCGTGACCTAGGTGAGCTTGTGTGCTGAGTGTTTTCTGTGAGCAAGTAGAGGTGCATCTGAGTGTGTAGGATTATATAATTAGCTGTGTCTTTGTGATGTATGATGAGCAGTGTCCATATTAAAGTGCAGGGTGAGTTGAGTGCCTGTGCTAGTGCAGAGTGTGGCTGTGTGAGTGTAACATGTGCCTGCATGAGTGCACAGTGAGTGGTATACCTATTGCGTGCAAAGTGAGTGGTGTATGTGTATGCCAGCAGAGTGAGCAGTGTTTTGCTGTGCATTTTAGGTGTCCTGACCATCTTTGTGAGTACAGACTAAAGCCTATTAAACTTCACAACAAAGAAAGAACGGAAGGCCATTGAAGGTCCAGCACACATGCCCCCACCTAACTATAACTATTTATGAGTATGCAGTTCCTATAGAAATCAAAAGAAGTGTGTTCAGATCAGAACCCCTAAAGGAGGTGACCCTTTCAGGAGCAAAAGCCCTCACACACCTTTGCTGACGGGGGCAGAGGACGGGTAGGTCTCTGGCAAAACAGTCTACAGGATTCATGCAAGACCCCAAGGGGTGTCCCCTATGCCACTCAATTGAACTTTTTAAGCGATCAAGTTGGTCAGCTATTTACAGAACAGGTAGACACTGCAAAAACCTTAGGCAAGGGGTGGATTGAATAGGGATATCTACTAAACATCACCCTCCTGAGAGTAGATTAGGTTTCTGCTCCTGAAGAATTGCCGTGATTCAAGTGGGACATTAAATAGGCAAGAAACATGTCAACCTTATTCCATTCATACTCCTGAGTCAGAAGGATCATTGCACCCATTACTGACTTGCTCTGTTGCTTTGAATCATGACGGGGCTCCTAGATAATAAATTGATTTTGGATCTCCCCTAGTCATTTTTTATTTATGTTTCCTGCACCATTCTACTCACTCTTTACAATCCACACCTTCACTGCACCTCACCATTCACATCGGCAACCAGACAAGATCTCCAGCCAAGAGCCCCCCAGTGGGGCCTGTTGGGGGTTTCAGCACCGGCCCAATGTGGAGCTGCCGAAGCATGACACCCCTTGGGGTGTGTGAGGACTTGTGCTTCTGAAAAGGGCTACCCCTGTTTGAGGTTCTGACTTGCATGCACCTCTTTTGGTTTCTTGTAGGAACTGCATACTCACCTTTAATTAAATCCTATTAAAGCCACTTCTATTGACTTTTTGAATCCTTGTTTTTTAACTCTTCCTGCCTATTTTTGCACATAGGGTTGCACCTGTTAATTTTTTCTTTTACTGATTTACACAGTGAGTCACTGCAAATTGCAATCACCATGATTTCCCTGGCAAGTAAAACCTCACATGCTCACTCTCGAATTGGTGATACTAACCTCCAGATGTTGAAGGTAGCCAAGTTGAGGATGGACTCAGAAAAAGGTGAACATTTATGGGTGGCCATATAGAAAGGAAGACTTGGTGCAACAAAATATTTTCCTTTTTTATCTACATTTAAAAATAAAGACAGGACAATATATGGTTTTCGGCCGGTATTTATCTGTAAAAAAAACAAAAAAAAAACAAGGAGCCTTAATCATTTTTATAGAAATTAAGAGAAAATCACTGTGTCTGATTACAAGTTACATAGTACTGGGGAAACGGTAACAATAATTTTGTTTTCTGGTGGGGAAGCACTGTATGCTACACCTATCAAAAAGAAATTGGGGTTTGAAACTTGGTTACCTCATTGAACTGTCAGTTAGCTTTATTGTGTTTAGGTATAATTTGCATATTTTATCAGATTTTTTTATACTATAGCCTGAACAAAGAATTGACTCAAGACAAAAAAAGGATGCATTTAATAACGTGCCTAATTTGTGCCGGTGGTTGATGGTGGGGCCCACCAGGACCCATATTTGGGAGCTGGCACATATTTTATCTTGTCAGGCCCCGATCAGGAGCAAGAGCAGGAAAACACTCAAAGGGGAAAGAAGGAGGAAGAAAACAATCGGAACCTCATCACAAAGGGAGAACGAAGGAACCTGTAACAGTGAAATAATGGTGCAGGGTGTGTCTGATAGTGGATTAGGGAGGTATGAGGTGGATTCAAAGCTACACATTTGGGACATCAACATTTAATAGCACTGGCAGCAGGCCTTTAAGCAGAGATTTGGGCACCACCACTCATTCTTTAACAAATTATGCACTGATTGTATATATATTACACTTAGAGTTTCAAACTGAAAGTTAGTATTATGAAGGGGTCTCACAGCCAATGTTCAGTCAAATGCTGTCCAGATTCCTGGATGCCTACTTTCAACACTTGCAAACATATGTCCAGCTTCCCCAAAGGGCTGAACTCCCCAGGATAAAATCTGGGTTTTATGCCTTCACCAATATCCCCCATGTGATAGGTACCATGTATGGAACCCACATAGCTCTCATAGCCCCAAGAGTGAATGAACAGGTTTGTGGGAATTGTAAGAACTATCAATCCATGAATGTACAATTGGTGTGTACTGCTGATCAGTACATATCACATGTCAATGTCCAGTTCCCAGGCTACGTCCATGATTCATTTGTCCTGAGAAGCAGCAGTGTGCCACACATGATGGGACAACTACAAGGGGAGAGAGTTTGGCTCATAGGTGAGTGTGTATGATAATTATTCAGTACAAAGCTGACAGGCAGGCTGTATGTAAGTAAAGGCAGTTTGTTCAAGTCCTCTTTTGACCATTTTTGCAGGTGATTCTGGCTACCCCAACTTGCAATGGCTCCTGACACCAGTGAGGAATCCCAGGACAGATGCAAAGAGGAATTATAATGAGGCCCATGGATGTACTAGGAGGGTGGTTGAGTTCACAATAGGTCCTCGCCGACCGCCTTGCTCCACTTAGAAAACCCTCCAACAACCACATCAACAAAAAAGCCACCTGGTTCATCGACGACCTCCAAGCCTCCAAACGCCACTGCCAAAACTCAAGCAAATATAGCTACTCGAACGCACTCCAAACAACCACACAGCCCTCAAGGATGCCACACGCAAACACCACCAACTCATCAGGCTAGCAAAAAGATCCTCCTTCAAAACCCTCCTAGAAAACAACGCCCACGACTGCAAAGAACTTTTCAGCATCATAAAAGAACTCTCCAACGCAAACGCCACCATCAACGACATCACCCCCTCCCAAGAACTTTGCGACGTCCTAGCAACCGCCTTCCACTGAAAAATCACGGACATCCACGACAGCCTCAACTCCCCTCACACTCCAGACGCTCCTACCCCACCCACCACGAACTCCACCCACTCCAGCCGACTGACCTCCTGGACCAACATCAGCGACGACGAAACCCGCAAGACCATGAACTCCATCCACGCCTTCAACATCATCTGCGGCGTACCCCAGGGCTCATCCCTCAGCCCGACGCTGTTCAACATCTACATGGCCCCCCTCGCACAAGTGGCCCGTCGGCACAACCTCAACATCATCTCCTACGCTGACGACACCCAACTCATCCTCTCCCTCACCAAGGACCCGCACACCGCCAAAACTAACCTCAACGAGGGACTAAAAGCCATCGCCGACTGGATGAGAGACAGCCGGCTAAAACTGAACTCGGACAAAACAGAGGTCCTCATCCTTGGGCACCCCATCTGCCTGGGACAACTCATGGTGGCCGTCCACGCTGGGTCCTCCACCAACAGCGCACAAGACCTCGGCTTTACCCTCGACTCCTCACTCTCCATGTCAAAGCAGGTCAGCGCCATCTCCTCCTCCTGCTACAACACCCTCCGCATGTTTTGCAGAATTTACAAATGGATCCCAACAGAAACAAGAAAAACAGTAACCCAGGTCCTCGTCAGCAACAGACTCGACTACGGCAACGCCCTCTACACCGGTATCTCATCCAAACTCCTCCAACGCCTCCAACGCATCCAAAACGCCTCCGCCCGACTCATCCTCAACATCCCTCGCTACTGCCACATCACCCCCCACCTCAGAGACCTTCACTGGCTCCCCGTCACCAAGAGGATCACCTTCAAGCTCCTCACCCATGCACCCAAGGCACTCCACAACACAGGACCATCATACATGAAGAACAAACTTAGCTTCAACACCCCCACCCGGCATCTCCGCTCCGCTAACCTCACCCTCGCCTCCGTCCCCCGCATTTGACGCAAATCTTCCGGCGGCAGATCATTCTTGTACCTCGCCGCCAAGACCTGGAACACCCTCCCGCCGGATCTAAGACAGACCCAAGACCTTCTTTCCTTCAGAAAACTACTCAAGACTTGGCTCTTCGAGCAGTAGCAGCACCCCCTCCCCCCAGCGCCTTGAAACCCTCACAGGTATGTAGCGCGCTTTACAAATTAATTGATTGATTGATTGATTGATTCTGAAGGCAAGATTTTGTTGCCTCCATCTCTCTAGGGGATCCCTGTGCACAGACAAGGTGTGTAAGATAGTGGTGGCCTGCTGCATGCTGCACAACTTGGCTGTGAGGAAAACTATCCCCCTTCTGGAAGAGGAGGGTGCTGTACAACCAGCCCTGCAACCTCAGAGAGGGGATGAGAGTGATGGTGAGGAAGAAGAGGGGGAATTACTCAACTCCAGGACCCAGCTAATCCGCCTATACTTCCAGTGACTCTAAGATACTGTTCAATGATGCTGATGTCTTCACTGCATACTCACAGTCTGACTCATGTACATAAGTACTGTGGTGTATTTTGTCTGTGACAATGCTAAATGATGACTGAAGTGGTATGTGCCAGGGAACCCAATATTAGGTACAGTATGACATACTTCAGACACTACAGTCCGTTGAATCTCCTCCTGCAATAAAGGTGTGATTATGATATTCACTGGCTAATGCAGACACACTCACAATTCATATCTTATGTTGACGAGGGACATACGATTTGGGTGCATAGGTGTATTTATTGAATGGCAAAATATACATAAGTGATGGGATAGTGAAAAAGAGTGGGCCGCTGGTGAAAATACATGCTCAGGTACAAATGCTCAGCTGTTGGTAGCACTGTGTTTTGGTCCATGTGTCCATTGGAAGATGGTGTGATGGCAGTGGCATGTCAACAAGGTAGCTCAGTGGCACACAAGGGAGACAGTTCAGGGCAGAGTCACTTCCTGGTGCTGAGCTTGGTCTTGGCTTGTGTTTCAGTGGTATATCTGGGTCATTTGCGAAGGTGAAGCTGGGCTGCGGGGGTAGGGGTGCCGTTTTCCTGTGTCTCCTCTGGCAGTGCTACCAGTCCAGTAGCTGCTGCAGATGTAGATGGCAGGGTAGTGTCCTCGCTAGTGGTGGGGGCTTGCAGGTGGGTGGAGGACTCAGGCTGGCTGTGGTAGTGGTGCTGCAGCACCCCTGCACTGGAGGCCATGGTGGCATTGAGCTGTTTCTCTTGCTCCATGGCCTCCTGGTGGTGCTATCTGCAGCCTCTGATTCTGCTCCAGGGTGGCCAGGATCTGTCCCATCCTGTCCTTGGTATGGTGGTATGCTCCCAGGACCTCAGGTATCACCTCCTGCGCTGCAACATCACTCCTTTGGCCACCCCCCCTGGACCACTTATACCCCCCCCCCACTAGCCCTAGCTCCCTGTGACCCATGCACAGGTCTCGCAGTCCCACTTGCAGTTGGCCCTTCATCATCCTGCCTATTGGTGGGTGGAGACTCTGGCCTCTATATATGTGGTCCGCCAGTCCAGGAGACACTGGTGTGGGGTCTTTTGGCCAGAGCTGATGATGGTGGCTGGGTAGTAGGGGTGTCAGTGGTGTCCTGGGTGGGGCTTCTGGAGGTGACAGTCCAGGACTTTGGGATGGGCCAGGGAGTTCCTCTATTTCCAGACATCCCTCTGCACTCTCCTGAGTGGGGCCTCTGTCTTCAGGTGGAGGGCAGGCACTCGTTGACATCTCCATCCGGGTGGCATGGGTGGTGGTGCCTGTATGTGGGGGAATAGGCAGGTTGGTGTCAGGTACTTTATCGGCATTTGCTGCACTGCTCTGCACTATTTGATGGTTGTGTTCCCCTGTCGTGGCATGCAAGGTCCCTTCGTGTACATTTAGTTGCATTTTATGTGGGAGGTGGAGGTGCATTGTGGCTGCTGTAGTGCCACTGGGATTCCATGCAGGGGTAGGTGACTGTGCATAGTGGGCTGGATGAAGGTCTGTTTGTGGGATTGTGGTCATGCAGGGAACTAGGATGTGGGTGTTACTGACTGGGTAGGGGATGGGGTCCTGGTGGTGGTGAGGGGATGGGGTGATACATGCATTACAGGTGTGGTGACTGTTAAGGTATTATAGTTGACTTACCCGAGTCCAGTACTCCAGTGAGTCTGGTGAGGCCCTCTGGGTGCAGGATAGCCAGGACTTTCTCCTCCTAGTCAGTGTATTTGGGGGAAGTAGGTGTAGGACCATCACCAGACTTCTGTGTGGTGATGTTGTGCCTGGATGCCATTGACCGAACCTTCCTACGCAGGTCGTTCCATCTCTTCCGGATGTCATCCCTTGTGCATGGATGGTTTCCCACTGCGTTGACCTTGTTGACTATCCACTGCCATAACTCCATCTTCCTGGCCATGGGTGTCTGCTGCACCTGTGCCCCGAATAGCTGTGGCTTGACCCTGAGTATTTCGTCCACCATGGTCCTTAGCTCCCTGTTTGTGAAGCGGGGGTGCTTAGGGGGTGCCATGGTGTGTGTTGTGGGTGTATTGGTTAGGGTGCTGTTGTGTGGTTGTGTGTGTGGCTTGTGATGGTGTTTGGGGTATGTATGTGTTTTGGTGGTGTATTTTTTTGTGCGACTTGTGTGATGTTGGGTTCAGTGTATGTGTGTTGTGTCATCAATCTCAGTCGTGCTATTGGCGATGCAAAGGATTGTGGGTGTGTGTATGTGAGTGTTTTATAATGTTGTGGATGTGTGTCAGGTGTGTGGGTTTCAGACTTGCCAATGTGTGTATTTGTTGCTGGTGGGTCCTATTGCTGGCCGTGGCGGTCCGTACCGCCAATGGTCGTTTGGCATTCACTATCCACCACGCTGATTTGTGCATCATTATTTGGTGGGCAGAGGGTTTGTCTGCATGGCGGTGGTGAGGTGGGGTGTCTGCCTTTCTGCCGTCGTATGCCCTGGCGGTGGGCGGAGGTTGCAGGATTTTTGGAGGTTTAACTGTTTGGCATCATTATTCGGCCGTGTGCAGTCCACCGCCACTGGCGGTCTTCTGTTCACCGTCTCCACGCCGGTTGGCGGTGATTACCCCGAATTCATAATGAGGGCCTAAGTCCTCTAAGATTAAGGGCCTCATTACGAGTGAGCAGTCCAAAGAGCACCACACTCGTGTTGAGCTTCGGACAGTCAAATTACATCTTTCCCGACGGCAGCATGTGGTCAGAGTTGTACTCAACCAAGGTGGATGAGTACCCCCTCACGGCAAACTTTCCATGGTGGTTTCGCAGACATGCAAAGGCTGGCGGTGGGGGTCTGCTGGGGGCCACATGGGGGGAGCCTGCACTGCCCATGCCCATGGCATGGCCCCCTGCCCAGCACCCTCGGAATGTGCACTTTCTGCTTTGCAGACAGTGTGCATTCCAAGGGTGCTGGTGGACCCCCTCTGTGTTATGAGATAGCACTTGTTGGCTCCTTAAAGGGAGCCAAGTGCTATCTAGTAGCACTGTTCCTACCGGTCTGACTGGTGGGAATGTTCTATTGCAACGTTCCCGCCAGTCAGAACGGGTGGGACATTGTAATAGGGCAGGGGGAACGCCACCACCATGACGGTGGCGTCCTCCCCACGAGATTGGGAGTGCCTCTGTGGAACCGCCAAACTCGTAAGATCCTTTTGTTGACTTTCTCATTAGATGCAGAAAAGGCCTTTGATAGGGTTAATCAAAATCCATGGAATGGCACAGCTTTGGCTTTAATTTTCAACACCGTCTATCATTATGAAATTCCTCACTATGCTTTTCAGTTATAACATATGGTATTCGGTCCCCTTTCTTTCCTTTTAATAGGGTTACTGTTAGAAATGGAGTCTCAAGTTGGCAGTCGAAGTAGGGACCCTCACTCTAGTCAGGATGAGGGAGATACCCAGCTCAGATAACCCCTGGTCACCCCCTTGGTAGCTTGGCACGTGCAGTCAGGTTTATCTCAGAAGCAATGTGTAAAACATTTGCACATAACACACTGCAATACAGTGAAAACGCTACAAAAGAACGCCACACCAGTTTTAGAAAAATAGCCAATATTTATCTATGTAGAACAAGACCAAAATGAGATAAATCCACCATACAGTAATAAAGATATGAATTTTGCAAGAATTACTTAAAAATACAGTTTCTTGAAGTTGATAGCTCTGTCTGGGGTTATCTGGGGTGAACAACAAATCCCACAGTTCTGGCCGGCTGTGGCATTGCAGGCCAGCTATGGTGGTGGGTAGACCCGCAAACAGTACCTTGCAAATGCAGGGTGTCGTGACCTCGTTATGAGATCTGAGGTGCGGCATTGCTGGGGTCACAGCCATCAGTTCCGGAGGTTGCTGCATGGGGCATCAGGCCCTTGAAGTCACATGCATTGCAGATCGAACTCCAGGCTGATGACGAAGTCAGGACCTCTGGCGTTGATGACATTGAGGCTGCGGTGCAAAGCAGGACAATGTGAAGTGTGGTGCCCACAGATCTTGGTGCAGGCAGCGGCTCGGTGACAGCATCCTGCTGCATCGGTGAGAGCAGGGCTGTGGTGTGAAGCAGGATGGTGCAACGTGCGGTGTCTCCAGGTCACAGTGCAGGCAGCAGCATGGTCGTTGCTGAATCAATGTTGTCGGTAGGACCAAGGTGGTGCTGCAGCATAGGGTAGGCTCAGTACAGTGCCGAAGGGGCTCTGTGCAGAAAGCGGCATCTGTTGACAATGGTGGACTTAAAGGCGCTGGCATCGGTAGAGCAGGACTGTGGTGCGACACGGGTTGGTTCATCGTGTACCTCATGATCAGTGTCCTCAGGCCACGGTGCAGGCAGCGATATCGGTGTCAGTGTAGCGCAGTGGCGTCTGGGATGCCAAGGCTGCGGTGTGAGCAAAGTAATATGGAGGGCTGGGTCCACAGGTCATGGTGCAAGGAGCAGTTCGGTATGGCATCAGGTGGTGGTGTGGGTAAGACCAGGATTGAGGTGCGACGTGGGGCACGGCGCCGTGCGTCATTTTCAGGTCACATTTTCACGACTGCATTATTGATGACGTCACAGTGGCTTTTCTTCTGTTGCAGCACAAAACACACAGCTCCCCAGGCTGTAGGAAGATGAAACTGAAGTATTTGAAATCCCTGAGACTTCCAACAGGAGGCAAGCTCTACTCTAAGCCCTTGGAGAAATTTCACAAACAGGATACACAGCAAAGTCCAGTCTTTGCCCTCTTTAAGGCAGGTGCAGCAACTTCAGGCCAACCGAGTAAAGCACACACAACAAAGGGGCAGTACTCCTCCTCCAGGTCTTCAGCTCTTCTCCTTCGCAAAGGTTCCTCTTGATCCATAAGTGTTCTAAAAGTCTAGGGTTTTGGATCCACTACTTATACTCATGTCTGCCTTTGAGGTGGGCAAACATCAAAGGAAAGTCTCTGTTGTTCACAAGATCCTGCCTTGCCCAGGCTTGGCCCCAAACACACTCAAGGGGGCCAGAGACTGCATTGTGTGAGGAGAGGCACAGCCCTTTCCGGTTTAAGTGTCCGTTCCCCACTCTAGCCCAGGAGACTCAACAGGATATGCAGGCTACACCTCAGCTTCCTTTGTGTCACTGTCTAGAGGGAATTCACAAACATCCCAACTGTCAGTCTGACCCAGACGTGGATTCCACAGGCAGGAAGAGGCACAGAATGGTTAAGTAAGAAAATACCCACTTTTTAAAAGTGGCTTTTTCAAACAGACAATCTAAAAACCAACTCTACGCAAATATGTATTTTTAAATTGTGAGTTCAGAGACCCCAAGCTTTTTATCTCTATCTGCTCCAAATGGGAAACTGCACTTAAAAGATATTTAAAGGCAGTCCCCATGTTTTCCTATGAGAGAGATAGGCCTTGCAACAGTGAAATCTGAATTTGGCAGTATTTCACTGTCAGAACATGTAAAACACATCAGTACATGTTCTACCTGTAACATACACTGCACGCTGCCCATGGGGCTACCTAGGGCGTACCTTAGGGGTGCCATACATGTAATAAAAGTGAAGGTTTGGGCCTGGCATCTGGGTACACTTGCCAGGCTGAATTGGCAGTACAAGACTGCACACACAGGCACTGCAGTGACAGGTCTAAGACATGTTTACAGGGCTGCTCATGTGGGTGGCACAATCAGTGCTACAGGCCCTCTTGTAGCATTTGATTTACAGGCCCTGGGCACACATAGTGCACTTTATTGGGGACGTATTAGTGAATCAAATATGCCAATCATGGATAAACCGATCACCAATACAATTAACATAGGGAGCACTTGCACTTTAGCACTGATCTGCAGTGGTAAAGTGTGCAGAAACAATAAACAGGCAAAAACTGAGTTCAGCATACCATAAAACAGGAGGTCAGAGGGCAAAAACACAGGGGAAACATGCCAAAGGATGCCAGGTCTAACAGTTGCCAACCAGGGATGCCCACCATCTCCCTTACTTTTGGTTTTGGCTCTTGAACCCTTTCTTCATCAATTAAGGACTTTGGAGGACTTTACTGGTTTTCAAATTGATAATGCACAAACCAAATTAACAGCATATGTGGGCGTTATCCTTTTATTTATGTCATACCCAGATCGTTCACTTCCTGCTTTCTTCCATGAACTTCATAAGTGTTCTGATGTTTCAGGCTATAAGCTTAATGTGGATATAACTGAAGTTTTACCTCTTAACGTACTGTTCCAAATCTGTGTTTGTTGATGCAGGCTTATCGTGGAGCTCTTTCAAAATTAAATATTTAGGTATATGGTACTGTGGTACCCTCAAGGACACACAAGGCCAATTCAGATGTTTTATCTGAAAAGCTCTTTGTCCCAGAAATGGTCTCCATTGTACCCTTCCTGGTGGGGTCAGCTTGATACCATTAAAATGATGCTTCTCTCCATTATTAATTTATTTCTCATTATGCTTCCTATCAGGCTACCCAAGTCTTGTATTTATGGTTTACTAGACAAAATTTTGTCCAAATTTCTATGGTAAGGGAAACCTTGAATTTCTCTCAAAAAAGATAAAACTTCCTAAATCCCTAGGTGGAGGTAAATTTCCAGACTTTCTTAATTGCCATAAGGCATTTGGGGCCATATGTACGAACACATTTTCCCATTGACACAGAATGGGAAAAAATGGTCCTTGGTACCAAGCAAATTCAGCCCTACATGTCTACAACCACTAATGTATCACACACATTATAGGTCTCTCTGGAACATGCTCTTCTTTCACCTTTCTCTCATGGACATATTCTTTTTATACTCCCCCCAAACTTGTGGTTACCTAGCACTGTCTCCCATGCCTGAACTATATTGAAGCCATACTTTACCTCTCACCTTACCCCATCAACCAATTCCTCAACAGTCCTATATGGCATAATAATCCACTAAGGAGACAGAGTAGGACTCTGCTCTGAAAGGCTTGGGTGAACAAAGGTATATTACTTATTTCGCAATTATATCATTCAGACTCCTTCATCCCTTTTTCTGATCTGTCATCCCAATACAATATCCCGCCTCCTGTGCTACCCCAATAGCATGTTGTTGTTTCTTTGATTTGATTCAAGATGCTCTGAAACAGCCTTTCTCTTCTAACACTTCCCATCAAAACTCCTTACACCATTCTATCATAACCTGCAATCATCCCAAAGCTGCAACTACATATAAACTTAAAAGAAAGTCTTGTCCAACGAGGGCTAAAACACATATAGAGACAATACGGGCATCAGATTTTGAAGTAGTGTGGCCAATCACAGTATGGGATAAACTTTAGTGTAAAATACATTCTACTGCCTGCACAGCCAGTCTCACTCAAACCTTATTTTTCTTTTATAACATACTTTTTTATATCCCTGTTTGTCTTATTAAAAATCTGCAACACAACACTTGCTGGTGATGCCATATCAAACAGAGCACATTTTTCACATGCCTTTTTTCTGCCCATCACTGTACTTTTATTGGGCCGCAACATGGAAACATATAGGAGATATTTCCCAGATTTCTAGCCCCTCTCTTGTATGAGCTCATGTCTTTGGGTAGTATACACGAAATCTGGAGTTCACAAAAGTTGCTTGGGAAACTGGTAGATCTTTTGTTCTTTATAGCAATTTCTGATACTACTTCGAATTGGAAAACACTGGATAAAGTCACTCTACTAAATAAGTGGAATTTTGTTTGTTACAGTGAAGGATTGGACAATTATAAACTGGACTCAATGCAACTTTTCATCAAACGTCATCAATTGTGGATGCCACTCAGTAATTATCTGTCACACATTGCAAAGGAAATTGACTCTACCCCCTCCTAATAATAAGGTATTATATACGTATCTCTAATCTTGCAAAGTATAATTTGTATGTACACATGCTGTGTATTTTTCTTATTAGTCCACATTTATATAGTGCTACCAAGTGTCTATATTCTCGGCAGTTTTCTTCCTTTCTCTTTTCTATTTTCCTCCTTTCTCTTCTTTCTAGTACTCCTCTCTGTATAAAATTGATGCATTGAGCTTCCATTTCCAATTTTATCCAGCATTAGTATTTTTATTGTTCACTACTAGATTACTTAAATACATTTGAATATATAATGTCACTATATGCATTAGCAATGCATTTTAATATTTCTTTTGTTTTTTCCATTCACAATAAAAAAATTGAATACCTGGTAAGAGTCTTTAACACAGTGTACTAACAACCCACCCTTAAATATATAGTGTGTGATTTTTTCACAATTAATAAGGTTGTCCATACAGCCTATCTCATATCTTTCCACAATAAAAATTTTTAGATCTAGGGCGTCTAACATGTTTTCCCAATGAACCAACCAGGCCTATATCCTATATCCTTTATCGTGGTTTGTCAGCATACCCATCTCAGGCTTAAAGTATTGTGCCTAAGCAACACAAGGCATGAAAGTATAACACCAGCACTCTTCTTCAACGGAAGCATTCACCTTTATCCCAAACAACACGTGGGTGAAAACTAAGCCCTCTACCCAGTGCTGCTTCATGTTGAAAGGTCTTTATTCTGGTGATCATATAAGGTAATTGACAGCAGCGCTGACAAGCCAGACGTAAAGGGCCTTATTTATACTTTTTGGTGCAAAACAGCACTAAGGCAGTTTTGCCCCAAAACGTTTTGCACCGGCTTGCACCATTTTTTAGCACCAGCTGGGCACCATATTTATGGAATGGTGCAAGCCGGTGCAAAGGGTAGGTTAGCTGAAAAAAAAAATGACGTTAGGCAGTTTTGAGTCAAAATAAATGATTCTGACCAGATTAGCATCATTTCTTGATGCTAAGGAGCATATTTATACTCCGTTTGCACTGAATTAGCGTCATTTTTTAAAAACTCTTAATTCAGTGCAAAACTAACTCCATATTTATACTTTCGTGCTAGACCCGTCTAGCACCAAATTTATGGAGTTAAAGTCATTTTTTGGAAGTGGAAACCTACCTTGCCTTAATGAGATGCAAGGTAGGCGTTCCCGTGCAAAAAAAATTACTCTATGGCCTTAACACCATATTTATACTCCCATGCAAAAATGGTGCAAGGGAGGGAGGAGGGGTCAAAAAATGGGGCAAAGCTTGCTTTGCCCCATTTTTTAAGACCTGGGTCAGGGCAGGCGTTAGGGGACCTGTGGCCCTATTTCCATGGTGGAACACCATGGAATAAGCCCAGAGGTGCCCTCCTTAGGCCCTAGGGGCACCCCCACCCACACTAGAGGGACTGCGAGGATGGGGGACCCCATCCCAGGTAAGTACAGGTAAGTGCATTTTATTTTTGAACGTGCCATAGGGGGCCCTGAAATGGGTCCCCATACATGGCACAGGGTGCAATGGCCATGCCCAGGGGACACCTGTCCTCTGTGCTGGCCACTGGGGTGGTGGGCATGACTCCTTCCTTTACTAAGGCAGGAGTCATGTGGCATGGTAGGTTTAGCACCATAAAATGACGCTAATCTGGTTAGAGTAATTTTTTTTTACTCAAACCTGCCTAAAGCCATTTTTTGGTGCTAAACCCTCTTCTTCTATACTGCCAGCCCCACCCGACTAAAGTCATTTTTTAAAACTCTAGCCTACCCTTTGCACCGGCTTGCACCATTCCATAAATATGGTGCCCGGCTGGTGCACAGAAATGGTGCAAGCCGGTGCTAAACTTTTTGGTGCAAAACTGAGTTAGTGCAGTTTTGCAGCAAAAAGTATAAATAAGGGCCAATATTTTGTAAGTTTGCGCCACTTTTGTGTCATAAAATGACGTTAATGCGGTGCAAAAAAAGTTTAAATCAGGGCCTTGGTGCTAGATGGGTCTAGCACCAAAGTATAAATATGGAGTTAGTTTTGCACCGAATTAGAGTAAAAGAAAATGACACTAATTCGGTGCAAACAGAGTATAAATATGCTGCAGAGTATAAATATGCCCCTAAATATGGCGTTAAGGCCATAGAGTCATTTTTTGCACGGGAACGCCTACCTTGCATCTCATTAAGGCAAAGTAGGTCTCCACTTTCAAAAAATGACTTTAACTCCATAAATGTGGTGCTAGAGGGGTCTAGCACCAAAGTATAAATATGGAGTTAGTTTTGCACCGAATTAGAGTTTAAAAAAATGACACTAATTCGGTGCAAACTGAGTATAAATATGCCCCAAAATGTTTTGCAGACGTGATTGGTGTATAGTTTTTGCGGAGAAAGACATCATACTTTCATTTCACGCTCCAATTTGTATAACGGACTGCTGCAGTTGATTAAATGAGCGAGTTCTTAATCAGGCGCCTGCATTTTCTTAGAGAAAAAGCAGGAACAAAGAATCTTATTTTTATAAGAAGATCCGTTGAAAAGGCTGGAGCATAGCTGTGCTCCCAGGGGAGTAGTCTATTGTAGCACTGGAGTGCGAAAGTAAGTTTTATTGCTGTCGAGGGCCTCCCTCCATCTGTGGTAATATATTGCACGTGAGGAGAGAGTTCATTGACAGTCACTTTGAATGCCCTTGCGCTGCCTGAGTTGAATTACACATTCGGAACTAAGAGGCGGATGTTCCAATAGCTTGCTTTCAAGAGAGGTGAGATTTATTTTAGGTAATCACAAATTGAGCAATGAAAAACGAAAATCTCTGTGGAAATAAGAGAGAGATAGAAAGGGCGCCACTGGGGATTTAGCCGGGCAAGCGAGGGGAAGAGTGTTCTTGTCAAAGCGCTATACACAGAAGCTCGGGGAGGCGCTGTCTAATTATCAGTGCTGGGAATTTATGAACAGAGATTACCTGTCTAGTGTTATCTGCCCTCCCTGGCATTCGGTCTCGCAGCTGGGACAATTTAGCACAGCATGTTTTATTTATGGCTTGGCAGCGATGCATTCAAATATTATACTTGTTCGGCGGGGGTCAGAGGGTCGGGTTCTGCCAAGATTTGCAATTTGAATAAAGTGATCTTAAACAGATAAAAGCTGCACTGTCTCGAGAAGATAAAAGCGTGCAAGGAAAAGAGGGCAAGCAGCAATGAAGCCTCTGAATTTCACATGTAATGGAAACATTATTTTCACAAAACAGCTTTTTCAACATTTTCAGCTCCTCTCTGAGAAAGTCGGAATGAATCGCAGCAGTTATGACTGATTTCAGTGTTTGCATGATAAAGATCGTGCGTGATGTACTTAAAGAAGGACGTCCACCTCACTTTACGTATCGCACACGGTGTTTCCACTCTGCATTTTCATGTGAAAGCCAAGTGCATTGTGGATGTTGTAGTCTTTGCCTCCACTGACTTAGACTAAAATACATGAAAGCTAAATTTAAGGTGAAAAACCTGGGATTGGAAAGTGTGTGAGTGATGGCATGGAATGAGATGATCATCCTAAAATAAAGGGAAATGAGAGCAAGAAGAGACGATGCTGATTGGCTGCGCAGCAGGTCTAAAAACCCCACAGATCTCTAAGTAGGTAACCGAGGACTCAAACAAGGATAGACCCTGTGAAACCTTCAATGGGAGAACTCAAGCCAAAACCAGACGTCCATCTCCTGAAAAGCAGTTTCTCCAGTGACAGCCATTCTACCATCTGAACCAAATGAATTTCTAAAACAAGCTGGAAGTGATCTTACACTGTATTTTACCCAATAAATTTTCCAGGACACTCAACATAAAATGAGTGAATCTGAAAATAGAGGGCTCCTTGAGACTTCTTCACAGACAGAAGTTCAGTACCAAAAAGAGAGGAAGGTCTTTAAAATGGTGGATTTTTATTTAAGATGGATTTAGGTTAGGAGAAAATGGAGCACATAGACAATATTGTTTTGTGCATTATCTAACTTTCTTATGATGTTGGTCAGTAGTAACACTGAGTACTATGACTTTGAATGCCTGAAGTGCAGATGATCTGGCTGCTTTCTGGCAATTACAACAAGAGATGCTTATCTGGGACATAAACAATACGAAGATTTACATATCAAACATAACATCTGTATGTTTGTCACCTTGATGCATTACCCTGCGTCAAAGGAAAAGGGCAAAAATGCACCATGTATTTGCCATTCAGCGTATTCTTATCCTTTCCCACTGCGCTGGTGCCATTTTGGCAGAATAACACCAACAGAGGCACCCTTGCACCATAGTGCACGGGTGCCGGCATTGCAACAGGAATGTTTTTGTGAGGGAAGGGACACTTTTTATTCATTCTATGTGTGTGCTGCTGAATGCAGCACACATAGAAAGAGAAAAGAATGAGAAGAAATAAAGATATTTCTCCTTTTTGCGCCTCCCCTAGGGAGGCATACAGTTTTGGAGAATCCCCAGGTTTACAAGCTCTTGTAAATCTGGGGATGCGTCAAAATCCATGGGTGTTGCCTGGGAGCACCCATTGCAATGCCCATGGAACGCCCCCCTTGAGCAGAGTAAGGCAACACAGCGATTTTTGCCACCTTGCCTTAGACCGTTCAAAGCCTCACAAAGTGGCTCTGTGTGGACTCATAGATAAGAGTTCAAGGTTTGCGCCACTGTTGCATCACAAAAAGTGATGCAATGGTAGCACAATAAGCTCATAAATATGCCCCTTAATTTGGAAGCACATCTCATCTCAACATTTGACTACAGCTTGATGAACAGGTGACATTTGTGCTCATTGACAACATAGGGGGAGAAGAAAAGGTTTGATTGTTTTAAAAGTAGCTACAGTTAGGCATGTGTCTTTGGTAACCCCACTTTTTCACAGAACACAAGATAAATATGGAATAAGCCAGTACAATGAATACAAAAATAAATATTGGTAAATAGTGACAGAAATAGTCACTTTCTTTTACACATCTTGGCTGCATGCTTTGTTATAAGACTCTTCAGGTTTGATCCATATAATATACACCATGTAGTTTTGATGTGGTATGGGATATCGGGTGTTCTTTCTCATATGGTCATTGTTGTTGTCTTAGGGTTATATCTTTGAGGACCTTTGTTAATGCGAATGGGTCATATCAATGAATTCCAAAAGTGGAGATAAATTACATGCTGTGTAGATTGCTGTAACTAATATGATGTTTCCTTATTGTGATTTATCAGCCTTGAAAAAGTTCATCTGTGGACGAAACATGTGTCAGCTGAAGCCGTCCCACAAGGGGTCGAATTATACATCACTTGGCCCTTTTTCCAAGCAATTGGGATTTTTGAGAACTGCATACACATCACGTTTTCCATGTTTATGTAATATTGTATTTATTGTTATTGTATATATGTATTACGTGTGTTATAAGTCTGTATTAATTTTTTGTACTTTTATTCTCTATATGGGTATATTGAAAATTCTATTTTTGTACCAATAAGTGAGTATTGTTGCTTAGATAGAAGAATGAACACGCTTTTGCTTTTTGATAAATTATCCCAAAAATGAGGGGTTTTACCAATGTTTTTCATCTAGATTTAAAATATTTAGTTTGACCTAAGTCAAATGTGTTCTGTGTTACATATTGTGTGCTCCGCTATTTCGTAATCTTATGTATCCACCGGATTTTCTATGGAGATTCCAGCATGTACATTTTGACAAAAGTGTACATTAGTGTATGAGCACCTGGGTTGCTTACTATATTCATTGGAAATTATAGGAATGTGCATTCATTTGTCGGTCAGGGTTGCCACTTCTGTATCAACTAGTGGAATGTTGGACCTGCCAGAAGACCAGCAGACCACCAGCACCCCTTCCCCCATAGCTGAGTAACCCCCAAGCAAGTGAGGATGTCCATCCACACATCCTGCAGGACCTAATGCCAAGACCAAGACCACTGCCAGGAAGTGACCTTCTCTTGGATATTCTCCCTTGTCTGCCACTGACACAGCCTGTTGACTGTCCACTGTCATGTCTCTATTTTCCCATGACCCCTTGAATACTGGACCTGGACTAACTATTGCTAGGCCAACTACTCTGAGGATTTCACCCACCATGACCCCACTCATTATTCACTGAACATGTTAATCACATTAAACATCTTTGAGCACATCTACTACCTACATGTCTTTATTGTAATGAGTATGATTTCTGTTGTATAACATGTCATTACAGTCAACCCATTGCCTGCAAAAGTCTGTGGGATAGACAGAAGGGGGGAGCAGTATGCAGCAAGGATGATAGTAGAGCAGATATATTCTGGATACATATGTCAAGGGAGCCAACCGGAAAGGCAGGAACCAAAGTTGCACTGCACAAGTGCCCCCGCACATAGTCAAAGACAGGGACAACTATCACAAAAGGAGTCAATGTTGGCCACTCAACACACATGTAGTACAATGTTGAATTCCCTAGTGTGATTTGGCAGACATGCCCATGTCAGATCCACATTTCCTAGGCATCCATCCCCAATGGTCCTTCCCTCACAGCTGAAAAAAACTCGACTAAAGGCATATTCCACAGTCAGTAACAGTTAAGTTACACATTCTCCAGTTGTATACTGTGAGCAAAAGTAGCAATAATGATGACACCAATATGTTTGGCACTACAATTGCAGTTGACATAGCAGTACCGGGAACATAGAACATGGACAATAAATTGCATAAGTGATGCAAGACAACAGCAGAATGAAAACAGCACTGACATTTGAACAGTAACACCTCCTCTGATGGGCAATATGTTCCTCCCCAACCCACCCAGAGGGAGAGCTACACTCAACATCTCCACTGATGACAGATACCAGGAAGAGCTATGTCACAAGGCAGACAGGAGTACAGGTCAAATACTAAACAGTTGACACATACCTGTTTCTCATGGAAAGTATTTTTGGATTAACTGTGCTAGAGTCAGCTGCATCCTGATCATCTTCCTCCTCATCACTCTCTATGTCCCCTTCATCAGCCACTGGTCCAGCTGCCACCTCCTCTACTTCCAGCAATGGGATGTGACATCTCAGGGCCAGATTGTGTAGCATGCTGCAGTTAACAACAATCTGGTAGACTTTAAGTGGTTTGTAGAGTAGGCTACTTCCAGAGATGTGTAGACACCAGATCTGGCCTTCAGTAGCCCAAAGGTCCTCTCGATGACACGCCTTCTCCTGCCGTAGGCCTCATTGAAATGGTTTTCAGCATCTGTAGTTGGATATCTCACAGGTGTCAGCAGTCAGGGAAAGTTGAGGTAGCCAGAGTCACCTGTGTGCACAAAGATTGGACCCATCTCAGTACCAGTGGAGACAAAGGGCAGATTGTGAAGAGAGGTGAGATTACAGGGGCCCACATATTACTGGATACATAACGATGAGCCAGTCCCAGTCCCTCTGTAGCTGTGCCATAATGTGTGGGATGTTGTGTTTCGCATAATAAATGAGTCATGCACAGAAACAGGGAACTTGGCTGTAATCTGGGAGATATATTGGTCAGCAAGACACACCACTTGGCCATTAATGGAATAAATGTTTTTCTGGTTCCTGTACACATGTTCATTAATCCTGGGTGGAACCAAGGCAATGTGGGTGCCATCTATGGCCACTATCACGTGAGGGACATGTGCCAAATCATAGAAGGCAGCTTTAACAGTGGCCAAATCCACACGTTGGGGTTACCTGAGGTAGCAGGGCAGATGTTTGAGCAAAGCACACAATACATCCTTCAACACATTACTGAACATCGGCTGTGCATCCCTGCTGCCAAGCCTACTGTAATCTGAAATGACCCTGGGGCAAGGAGGTGGAGAAGTGACAACACCTGTACTGTGGGAGGGATGGTATAGGGATGACGTATGGCAGGCAACAGATCCGGCTCCAGCTTGGTACACAGCTCCATGATGGTCTGACGTTTCAGACTATACGTCTGTAGGACATGTTTCTCTTCCAGGGTAGCATGGCTCAGTATTACCATTGCACCATATCTGGGAATATGAGAGAGGAGAAGTCAAAAGTTGAAGTTTTTAATGTGTGGACTTAGTCAATATATGCAGTAGTCACTATATTTCATCCATGATGCACCTAATCACTAATTGCATGTAAAATGGTAGCAGCCTGTCCTGCATGCACAGGACAGATGCAAGTGACCTCATTCCGCCGACATTAGTCGTCATGGGGGTAGGAGATTGCAACCGCGTGCAACTCCTCATTGGATAACATTGTTGCCCATGGGAGACTGGGGCCAATGGTGATCACCGCCAGCGGGGACGGTCGTGTACGGTCGTGTACGCAGCGGGCGTGAATGTAATTTACTGTGGCATAGCTCACTTTATTCCTGACACTCGTGCAAGCAGGATCGCAACTGTATGTGCTGCTGTGTTCTGACTCTGGAAGCCAATATGCCACATCCTGCAGGGGATAGGGCCACAGCCTTCACTCAGGAGGAACAGGAGAAGCTTGTGGACGGGGTCCTACCCCTGTATGGACAGTTGTATGGGGCACCAGAACAGTAGGTGAGTCTTATGTCACTGTCCTGTCTGATAGTGATGCGTGTGAGGATGAAAGGCACTGGGATGAGGCAGATGGAGTGAATGCATGGAGATGGGTGAGGAGTCTGAGCGTTAGTGGCGTAATGACACATGAGTGTGGTCATGAGATTTACCGGATGTGTGATGTCCAGTGCTGTCTCTGTGATACCACTCTACATGACTTTGTTCTTCTGTCTGTGTCACCCATGCAGGTCAAAACCCATCAGAAAAAGGGAAATTGGCAAGCTATCACCAAGCAAGCATGGACCCTGGGGTCTATAGCCAGCAGAGCACCCACTGAAGAAAGCAGAGGGAGGACCTGAGATTGTGGGCATGTAAGACTCCAGAGGTCAAGGTGGGGGTGTCCTCCCAATGAGGGAGGGGTGCCTGTCGGACCCTGATCCCCCTAATGGCCCACATTTTGGTGGTGGCCTACCCTAATGTGGATGGGCGCTTGAGGGCAGCACTGCAGCCACAAGGGGGTAAGTACACACTCACACATCGCTAATGTAATGCTTGTATGGCTTTGGGTTGACTAATAGTGGGAAGATGTAGCATAGGTCATTGATAGATGCATGTCGACTATGGGTTTCAGCCTTCCTGACAAGATTGGTTTCAAAGATATGTGCCCATACCATGCAGACAGTGACTTATGAGGGTATTTACTTCCAATTTGGGATTTTTGTGGTCACCCTCAACAAAGTTTAAGAGCCCAGCACCTACCATCAGCATCAGTACATCTGAGGTGTCAGGGCATTGCCATCAGTATCAGCCTACCACTGTGACAGAGGTAATTAGTGAGTCCTCAGTCAGCTGCCATGTACTGTATGTGTTGATAGGCACAGTGGGCCCATATGTCACTGTGCTAGTTATCAATGGATTAGTGGGCATGCGGGATTCTGTTGAGTAAGGAGTATAGGATATGTCTCCATAAACGACCATGAGAATGTGCCAAGCACTTGGCAAGTGTGGCTAGTATGACCCTCATCAAGTAACTGAGTGTTATTGTTCTACCATCAGCAGTTTGCATCATCATTGCTGTAGTTTCCCCCATGGTGTCCTATTGTTGTAGCATGTACAGGTGACAGCATGGCCTGTCATGGCATAGCAGCAGATAATGATGTTGTTACTCTGTGTGAATGTTGGGTTGGTGTTGACCCATTGCACCCTAAAGTTCTCTGCCACCCTTCCTCCCTCTCCTCCTATGTTCTTCTGTACATCAGCATCATCAAGTGAAGGAGAGGGGGCACCAGTGAGTAGGGAAGCTGCAGCCCATGGGACCCAGGAGGCTGATACCAGCGGAACCGAGTGGACCAGTGGGATAGAAAGCAAGGGGAGTGCCATGGGGGAGATAGGATTGACAACATCTTTGGATTCCTCCTCTGATGGATGCTCCCTGGCGGTGGCGGACCCATGTAGGACCATCCCAGCACCATGCTTGTGCACCACACCATTATCAGCACCGCCCTCCCAGTAGCTCCCAACCCAGTTGCCCGTGCCCACTCACCCAGGAGGGTGGGCATCTCCTTTGCTGCAAGAACTTCTGCTCCTGCCCCAGTCTGCCATGCTGCCCTTAATGAGGAGGCTATTGACCTCCAGAGGTCCATCTCTATGGGGCAGTTAACCATCATGAATGCCATCCAGGGATTGGCATCACAGATGCAGCAGTCCAATGTCTACCTGGAAGGCATTCACGCTGCTCTGGCTGCCCTGCAGAGATCCTTTCATACTCTGGCCTCCTCATTGACGGCAGCCAGTGTCCCTTCTTCTTCCGTCTCCCCTCCAACTACCTGTTCCCAATCCCACCGCTCTCCCCTCATCCATCCAAGGCACAATTTCATAGCAACATGCATCCAAATCAACAGACACGATTTGCAAGGACAAACACAAGCACCACAACAGACACCACTGCCATTCAGACACAACAACATCCACTCCCTACATGGACTCTCTCAGCACATCCCCCCTCACAGACACTACACCACTCATACCTGCAGTCACCACATCATCACTCCCAGATACTGCCACAAGTGCCCTCATTCCCACCGTCACCACAATAGCAGACCCACATTCATGCACCCTATGCAGCACATGCGCACTCAGCACAACTGTCAACACCCCCACATGCAGCACATCCACCCTACCTGAAGACACCACTACAGCATACGTTCAAACATCCACCCTGCCATCTCCCTGCATCTCCTCCCCTCCTCCCACTGCACCTAAATGCCCACACTCACACACCCATTAGTCACACAGCACACACATGGCATCCACTCTTGCACCTGCACCCAAGGCACCTCACCATACACACCTCCCAACCACTACCTCTCCCTTCACTCCCAAATATTTATCCCATGAGCAACCTCGTGCCCCTAAAAATGCTTCCTGCAAGAATTTTCCCTGTTCCCTCCCACTGTCCCAGTCCCTGTTCCCCCCAAACTCCTGCCTTCCACCTCCCAGTCCTCACATGGTCCCCCTTGTACAAGCCATACCCCCACCCCATCTAAGACTTCTACCCCCAAAAAGCCCAAGGTTATCCCTCCTAAACCCAAGCCCTCTCCCCCAAAATCAAAATTCAAACCTAACCCCCCAACCCAAACCAAAGGACACCCCTCAAAACCCAAACCCTCGCCTCGCCCCCCCCCCCTCACCCCTGAGGCGTCTGCATGCCCCTTTGATGCCCCTGCCATGTGGAGGCTGCTTTGCAGTCAGGAGTGAAGTTAGGGCCATGGGCATTGTCCTGTATGCCTAGAGCACACAGTACAGTTAGACTGGCCAGTAGGCCTACGTTGTATATAGTTATTTATGATATTCACATTTCTATCTAATATATCTGTACCAGAGACCCATTGGTGTCCAGGGTAACAAACTTTTCCTGGCTTTCCTTCCACATGTATGTGTTTCATATGTGTGATTTGTAATGTGTGGTTTGTGTGTGTATGTGTGTGTGTCTGTGTTGCTACAGGTATTTGTTTGCGTGTGTGTGTGTGTGGCCGTCGCTAGCCATGCTGGGGGTGTGCGTGTGTTGTGTGTGGGGGTGTACTAATGACCTTCCCTCCAGTGTGAGGTAGGTGGGTGTACTTACAGTTGGTGTCTTCATCGCCGTCAATGGTTCTGGGGTTGTATGGCCAGCAGCTGCACTGTAAAGACTTCCAGTGCAGGTTCCACGGCAGCTCTGGACTTGCCTGTGTTCCCGAAGGTGAGTATCCCCTTTTATGTTGTTAGTTTTGGCCAGACTTTTAATGTCAGGGCAACCGCAGCAGAAATCCTGGCAGTGTGGGACCTCGTAATATGGTCAGCAAAAACATGCTCCCCGCCAGCCTAGTGATGCCTACAGCCAGCCACTGCAGGCTGTCCGCACTGGCGGTGACTTGGCTTTGTTCCAACCGGAACACCGCCATCGTCATAATATTGCGGTCTACTCCGTTGGGCCCATAGCGGTGCAACTGCCACCTCCACCTTCCTGCTGCCAAACTCATAATGAGGGCCTCAGTGTCAGGTAAGCCCAGCTTTCCATTCGTGTATGCCCTTCTGTTGCCATTGGTTGTGAAAGTTCAATGCCTACACTGTCTTAATGTAACTTTTGTCCAAAAAAATCATGAACGTGATGTTGTTTAGACAGTGGTATGCTACTTTTCTTTAAAAGGCAGTTTGCTAATTGTTTTCATAAATTATGTAACCTCTAAAGGATAAAGTAGGCCCTAGTTATGAAGCCAGGAGTACATTTCCGGTTTCAACTATGTCAACAAAACCTTTAGAAAATCTTTTAATGGTTCTGCTACTAGCTGAAATGCACACAACACTCATTTAGTTGTAAAAAGAATAGGGGCAAAGAACGTTTTTCTGCAGCACAGTGTGTGTACAGTTGTTCTTACATGTACAGAGCACACAGACAGAGCATACTCTTATAGAACATCTTCAGGTTCAATTCCCAAAGAATTACATAGAGAAATGAAGCAAGAAGTGAAAAATAGTGGTTTTAGACACACTGTTTGTTAGACCTGACAGCCTTAGGGTGGTCACACTCAACTTTGTGCCTGGCTTCCTCCACTTTTTGACACTATTTTTGCTGGTGTTAGGACTCTGCACTTTACGACTGCTAACCAGTGCTAAAGTGCATATGCTCTCTCCCTTAAAACATGGTGACATTGGCTCATATCCAATTGGCTTATTTAATTTACTTATAAGTCCCTAGTAAAAGTGCACTGCATGTGCCCAGGGCTGTAGATTAAATGCCACTAGCGGGCCTGCAGCACTGATTGTGCCACCCACTTAAGTAGCCCCCTAACCATTGCAAGGCCTATGTGTGCCGTTTCACTGCCAAATCGACTTGGCATTTAAAAGTACTTGCCAAGCCTTAAACTCCCCTTTTTCTACATATAAGTCACACCTAAGGTAGGCTCTAGGTAACCCATAGGGCAGGGTGCTATGTAGGGAAAAGGCAGGACATGTACCTGTGTAGTTTATATGCCTGGTAGTGTAAAACTCCTAAATTCATTTTACACGGCTGTGAGGCCTACTCCTTTTGTAGGCTAACATTAGCTGTTTGAGTAGTAGATTCTGATCTGAAAGGAGTAACTAGGTCATATTTATAATGGCTAGAATGATAATACAAAATCCTGCTGACTGGTGAAGTTGGACTTAATATTACTATTTAGAAATGCCACTTTTAGAAAGTGAGCATTTCTCTGCAGTTAAATCCTTTTGTGCCTTACAATCCACATCTGGCTGGGTTAGTTGAGAGCTCCCTTGTGCATTTTACTCAGACAACCCCAAACACAGGATGCTCAGTCACACCTGCACACCTCTACATACTGAATGGTCTTCCTGGACTGGGATGGTGGAGAGCCTGACACTTACATGTCAAAGGACAGTGGCCTGCCCTCACACAGTTGACTGACAAACCCCCTACTGGGACCCTGGCAGATAGGATGCAACTGAAAGGGGACCTTGTGCACTTCTAAGTCACTCGTTGAAGTCTCCCCCACTTCAAAGGCACGTTTGGGTATTTAAACAGGGCCTCTGACTCTACCAACTCAGACACTTCTGGATTCTGAACCAGAACCTGCAACTTACCAAGAGAAGCTGCCTGGCTGTCCAAACGACTCACCTGACTGCTTTGCTGAAAAGGACTCCTGCCTTGCTGTTGCCCTGCTGCCTTCTGCCCTCTGGCTCTGCTGAGAAGTGCTCTCCAAGGGCTTGGATTTAGCTTGCCTCCTGTTTTCTGAAGTCTCAGGGCCAAAAAGACTTCATCTCTGTAAAGAACTCCTTGTGCAGAGAAATTTTGACGCACAGCCTGCTGGAATCGATGCATAGCCTGCATCTTAGTGAGAAAATCACCACACGCTGACCGGAGCGACGCAGCAAGGCTCCCAGAGTGGAGATCAATGCAGTGCCAGCGTTGTGACCAGAACTTCAACACACAGCCCACTAGATCGGCGCATAGCCGAGCCGGAACGATGCAGCCCGACTTCCTGTGAGAAGAATCGACACAGCGCCTGCTGTGTGACAGAAATTTCCCCGCATCACTCACTGGATCGACTAAGCTCCTGTGACTTCGTCATGCATGCCCAGCATTTCTCTGCATCGTCGCTGGGGCGTCCAAATACCCCACAATCCAAAGAAGATCCAAGTCTGTGCTTCGTAAATCGATGGAAAGCCCTTGTTGTGTGGAAAAGCATTGACGCATCATCTGTGTGCACTCGGAGAAACCGACGCACACCTCCCTGTTTTTCATGCATCTCCTCCTCTACAGGTCCGTGCAAACCAGGTACTTTGTGCTTGCAAGAGACACTTACTGCTTTTTAAGAACTAAAGACTCTATTTATCATTACCAAAGTGATATTTCAACTTGTACTTATCAAATCTTGATCGTTTCAACCTTATTTTAACCAGATAAATATCCTATATTTTTCTAAACCTGTGTGGTGTATTTTTTGTGGTGTTTATACTGTGTTGTTGCATTATTTACTGCACAAATACTTTACACGTTGACTTCTAAGTTAAGCTTGACTGCTCAGTGCCAAGCTACCAAAGGGTGGGCACAGGATAATTTAGATTGTGTGTGACTTTCCCAGACTATAGAGAGGGACCTTGCTTGGACAGGGGGTAACCTGACTGCCAACCAAAGACCTAATTTCTAACACTGTTAAAACATATTATATAAATGAAACCATTTTCACCATCCAATTAGCTTGCCAAATATCCTTTGCCACTCAATCACCATGAAAAATACTTTAACACTTTTTTATTCATCAATTATGTTACCCTCCTTTTCAGAGGGCCCAGCCAAAATATCAGCCATATTGCAGCATGATAACAGACAAGTACATTTTCTATGGTCAGCCTCCCAAAATACTAGACTCTGTGTAAAGGAAACACATGAAGGATGGTTGTGGGACCACATCTTTGGAGGGTGGCAAAAAGTAGAACAGGAGGAGGAAGGGCGCACAAGGCAGTGCAACTGCACAAGGAAGATGCACTGTCATCATAGGCTCAGTCTGAATATCGGGACACCAATGAAGTGCAGCACAAGGTAACATGGGCAGAAATTACTGATTGGGGGAGTACACGCTTGCAATACCAAAACCAACTAACAGCCAAGTCAGCAGTGAAGAGCTGCAGATGAACAGTTCCATTGGTATTTGAAGGAGTGGGGGCAAAACTGGCATAGACTAGCAACGTCCAACTACTTAGTGTAGGAGTCTGGCCTGGTTTGTAGTGGTACCAAAGGGTACTTACACTCTGCACCAGGTCCAGTCATCCCTTATTAGTGTAGAAAAGGTGTCTAGCAGCTTAGGCTGATAGAAAAGGTAGCTTAGCAGAGCAGATTAGGCTGAACTAGGAGACGTGTAAAGCTCCTACTATACCACTGGTGTCATATGCACAATATCATAAGAAAACACAATACACAGATATACTAAAAATAAAGGTACTTTATTTTTATGACAATATGCCAAAAGTATCTCAGTGAGTACCCTCAGCATGAGGATATCAAATATACACAAAATATATGTACACAATACCAACATTATGCAGTAATAGCAATAGAAAGCAATGCAAGCAATGTACAGTCACAATAGATTGCAATGAGAGCACATAGGTATAGGGGCAACACAAACCATATACTCTAGAAGTGGAATGCGAACCACGAATGGACCCCAAAACTATGTGAACTTGTAGAGGGTCGCTGGGGCTGTAAGAAAACAGTGAGGGTTAGAAAAATAGCCCACCCCAAGACCCTGAAAAGTAGGTGTAAAGTGCACCTAAGTTCCCCAGAGAGCACAGAAGTCGTGATAGGGGAATTCTGCAAGGAAGACCAACACCAGCAATGCAACAACAATGGATTTCCGGACGAGCGTACCTGTGGAACAAGGGGACCAAGTCCAAGAGTCACGATCAAGTCGGGAGTGGGCAGATGCCTAGGAAATGCCAGTTGTGGATGCAAAGAAGCTGCCACCGGATGGTAGAAGCTGTGGATTCTGCAAGACCGAAGAGGACTCGGAACTTCCCCTTTGGAGGTTGGATGTCCCACGTCGTAAAGAAGCTTGCAGAGGTGTTCCCACGCAGAAAGACCGCAAACAAGCCTTGCTAGCTGCAAGGGTCGCGGTTAGGGTTTTTGGATGCTGCTGTGGCCCAGGAGGGACGAGGATGTCGCCAATTGTGTGAGGAGACAAAGGGGGCACCCAGCAAGACAAGGAGCCCTCTCAGGAGCAGACAGCACCCGCAGAAGTGCCAGAACAGGCACTACGAAGAAGAGTGAACCGGAGCTCACTCGAAGTCAAAAAAGAAGGTCCCACGACGCCAGAGGACAACTCAGGAGGTCGTGCACTGCAGGTTAGAGTGTCGGGGACCCAGGCTTGGCTGTGCACAAAGGAAATCCTGGAAGAGTGCACAGGAGCCGGAGCAGCTGCAAATCACCCGGTACCCAGCAATGCAGTCTAGCGTGGGGAGGCAAGAACTTACCTTTACCAAACTTGGACTGAAGAGTCACTGGACTGTGGGAGTCACTTGGACAGAGTTGCTGAGTTCCAGGGACCACGCTCGTCGTGCTGAGAGGGGACCCAGAGGACCGGTGATGCAGTCTTTTGGTGCCTGCGGTTGCAGGGGGACGATTCCGTCGACCCACGGGAGATTTCTTCGGAGCTTCTAGTGCAGAGAGGAGGCAGACTACCCCCACAGCATGCACCACTAGAAAAACAGTTGAGAAGGCGGCAGGATCAGCGATACAAGGTTGCAGTAGTCGTCTTTGATACTTTGTTGCGGCTTTTGCAGGCGTCCAGAGCAGTCAGCGGTCGATTCCTTGGCAGAAGGTGAAGAGAGAGATGCAGAGGAACTCTGATGAGCTCTTGCATTCGTTATCTAAAGAATTCCCCAAAGCAGAGACCCTAAATAGCCAGAAAAGGAGGTTTGGCTACCTAGGAAGGAGGATAGGCTAGCAACACAGGTAAGAGCCTATCAGAAGGAGTCTCTGACGTCACCTGCTGGCACTGGCCACTCAGAGCAGTCCAGTGTTGTTTCCAAGATGGCAGAGGTCTGGAGCACACTGGAGGAGCTCTGGGCACCTCCCCTGGGAGGTGCAGGTCAGACCACTCCCCTTTCCTTTGTCCAGTTTCGTGCCAGAGCAGGGCTGGGGGATCCCTGAACCGGTGTAGACTGGCTTATGCAGAGATGGGCACCATCTGTGCCCATCAAAGCATTTCCAGAGGCTGGGGGAGGCTACTCCTCCCAGCCCTGACACCTTTTTCCAAAGGGAGAGGGTGTAACACCCTCTCTCTGAGGAAGTCCTTTGTTCTGCCTTCCTGGGCCAAGCCTGGCTGGACCCCAGGAGGGCAGAAACCTGTCTGAGGGGTTGGCAGCAGCAGCAGCTGCAGTGAAACCCGGGAAAGGCAGTTTGGCAGTACCCGGGTCTGTGCTAGAGACTCGGGGGATCATGGAATTGTCTCCCTAATGCCAGAATTGGCATTGGGGTGACAATTCCATGATCTTAGACATGTTACATGGCCATGTTCGGAGTTGAAGAAATCCTTAGCTGTTCCAAAACAAATATATTTGTTATAACAGCCATGCCATGTTTTAGTTAAACCTGATATATACACACAGTGCACAAACATTGAACTACAAACATCCCAGAATCAGGTCCCTTTGCATCCTCAACGTGTGTACATCAAGCTGATTGGTTATTGATTGCAGAATCTATTCACATATAATATGAATAGAACACCATCTGCCACGCTACCATGTGCACGACCATATATTAATGGTGGCCTAAATGGGTAATAACTCTTAGAAAGTTATATTTGTGGTTAGTCTGGAAGACATGGCATTGGTAGGCCAAACATCCCATACATTACTTGAGTTCAAATTCTAATTCAAAACTTAGAACTCCCACTGCATTGGTGTACAAAGTTGCATATGTGTGGAGGGAGAGGATATAAGACAGTAGTACTAAAATCTGTCCAAAAAAAAGAGTGAGCACAACTTTATCTTCTGTCCCACGTCTCAGAATAAATGGATCTGCTGGTGCTTTTCGTTCAGGTCAAAAATCATCTGTGAATTCTAAAAAAAATAAAGCAGATTTGGATGCATTGATGGCAGACAAAATGCGGTTCAATAATTATACTGAAGAGAAAGCTTGTGGAATTCTCCTTAAAATGAATACTAGACATTATGGTGATAAAAATAGAGCTGGGTTTCTCTTGGCTAAATATTTTAAGTGTAAAAAAGATAAATCAACTGTGAAATTCATCATTAACGAATCTGTTGTCAAGGTGTCTCCTGCTACTGATATTGAAACATAATTTGCAAGTTATTCTCAAAAGCTATACTCTCCTGAGATTATTCATCTAGAGAAACTCATTTGCTCTTTCTTTTCCAAGCTTAAAATTAGGAAATCACGTTCTCAAAATCTGTCCACTCTTGAACAACCACTAAATACTGAAGAACTCTACTTGGCAGTTAAACAACTGCCAACAAGTAAGGCACCTGTTGTGGAAGATTTCACTGTTTAATTTTATCTTCACTTTGTAAAAATTATTTTTCCAAAGTAATTTAAGTTAATTAATCATTTCTGTTCTATAAATGACAGTATAGGTTCCTTTACAGGTGCAATGTTATGTCTTATACCCAAGAAGGACCCTGAAGTGACTCTTTGCAAAAACTATGGACTTATCTTTTTAATTAATACAGACTCTAAGCTCTTTGCCAAAGTGTTGGCTCTTACATTAATACACCTGATGCCGGACCTAACTGACCTTGAACTGTTTAGATTTGTCAAACCCCTTAGGCAAAGGTCGCTCCCCTGGGAGGGCAAATTTGTTTTAGGCCATAGGGGCAGATCAGCCTATTTTAATTAGCCGATCTGCCCCGGGGGGGAGGGGGAGGAAGAAGCCTCTAGGCACCAGGGATCTTTTTTTTGTTTGTTTTATTTTTTTATATGTGGGGAGCGACCCCTTAGGCAAGGGTCACTCCCCTGGGGCAAAATTAACTTTAGGCCATTTCTGCCTCCCTAGGGACAGATCATCCTATTCTATTAGGCCAATCTGCCCCAAAATTGGGGCAGAAACCACTAGACACCAGGGATTTTTTGTTTTTAGGTCAGTTTCAGGTGGGGGAGCGACCCCTTAGGCAAGGGTCGCTCCCCTGGGGGACAAACTTGTTTCAGGCTATTTCTGCCCCCCTTGGGGGCAGATCATCCTAGTTTAATTAGGCTGACCTGCCCCCTGGGGGGCAGAAACCTCTAGGCAACAGGGACAATTTTTTGTTTTTTTTGTTTGATTTTTTTGGGGCGTGGGGAGCAACCCCTTAGGCAAGAGTCGCACCCCTGGTGGACAATTTTATTTTAGGCCATTTCTACCCCCTTTGGGGGCAGATTGTCTTATTTTTATTAGACCGATCTGCCTCCAAGGAGGGCAGAAACCACTAGGCACCAGGGATTTTTTTTGCGCCAACTTCACTCAAGGGGAGCAACCCCTTAGGCAAGGGTCGGTCCCCTGGGGGCAAATTATTTCCGGCCATTTATGCCCCACTTGGGAGCAGATCCGCCTATTTCTATTAGGTCAATGTGCCCCCAGGGGGGCAGAAACCACTTAGGCATCAGGGATTGGTGTGTGTGTTTTGTTTGGAGGGCACCCCTTTGGGTAAGGGTCACTCCCCACAGGGGCACATTACTCTTGGCCTATTTTTGGAAGGCACATCTGCCCCCAACCGGGGCAGAAATCACACTAGAGACCAGGGAAGATTTTGTTTGTCAAAAAAAGAGGGTGGGGTTATGGCCATACCCCCACCCCAAATAAATGGGACCAAAGTTGTTCTGCCCACTGTTGGGCAAATGGGGCAATTACCCCCAATCCATTCCCAGAGGGGCAGAAAGCCTACTAGATGCCAGGGAATTAAAAAAAATAGTGGGGTGGTGGCTACCAACCAGTGTGGGCATAGTTATGCCCCCACCCCAACTGAAGGGGTTAACAGTCTTTCAACTCTCCCCTGCACACTAACACATATTATCCCATGGAAAGCAAGAGGACATTTGATTATTTTGGGTTTTGGTTTTACATTTGGGCCATGAGAGCATGTCCAACTCTCAAAATCATCCCACTTGGAATGGTGAGGGCTGCACCATTTGGACTTTGGGACATTGCCATGTAGAAAAATCCACAACACCTAGACACATCTGAAAACTAAACATCTGGGTGGGTCCAGGGTGGTGTGCTTCACACGCACCAGCACCATTTTCTTACCCACAATGCCCTGCAAACCTCTAACTTTGCTGGAAATCACACATTGTTCCCACATTTTTGTAATGGAACCTTCCGGCATCTGCAGGAATCCACAAAGGGCCACTTGTACGAAGCTAAAAAATTGTGAGTTGGAAATAGCGACTCAATGCGAATCGCTATTTCCGACTCGCAAAACAGGATGTAAGAAAAAAATCGCAATTCCATTTTGCGATTCGGTGCCGAGTCGCTTCGCAATTTGCGAAATCGCAAATTGCGATTTCCTAAATTGAACATGGGTGTGTCACAGAGTCGTAAATTGCGACTGTGTCGCAATTAGTGAACAGGTGCAAAAGAAAACAGAAAACACACTTCCTGGCGCTGGATGATGGCATCAGAACCAGGAAGTACCCCCCATGGAAGTGGGAGGAGTCTAGAAGGCACATACAGCAGAAGCACACCCAGCTGAGAGGAGCAACTGCAGCCATGGCAACTCAAACTAAGGAGGCAACCATTGCAGGGAGGAAGAGAAAGCTCAAATTCTCTGATAAAGAGTTGGAGGTTCTGACTGAGGAGTGCTACCTGCACCATGAGGTCCTGTTTGGCAAGGCATCAATGAGTGTCCCTGACACTCAAAAAAAAGATTTGGCTGGACATACAGAGCAAGATTAATGCTAAAGGAGTCACGTAGAGTGCAGCCATTTTGAAACACCCGGATGCCTTCTGGGTCTGCATTTGGTTCTGGTTACCACCTGTTTGGAATCAGTGCTAATCTGGGTGTGCAAAATTGACTTTTTGCAACTATTCGCAATATGCGACTGACTTGTACATTCAGTTTGCAACTCGCACTTTGCGATTTCTTAATTGCAAGTCGCAATCTCGAGTCGCAATTTTTTGCGATTTCGGTTTACTTTTTGACATCCAGTCGGAAATAGCACACAGGCCAGGACACAATGAAGTATCTAAATAATTTTGGTTAGAGGTCAATGAAAACACCAATAGTGTGTCATCGGCGCAGGTTATAAGAGAGAGACCAAATGACTCCACAACCTTAGCGAGAAGCCGAATATATAAATTGAATAATGCAGTGCTAAGGGAGGAGCCCTGAGGTACACCCCATCTACTATTGAAACTTTGTGTTTAGAAGGATATATCCAGTACCTGGACTGATCGTATGTTTATGAACTCACTAAACCAGCCTAATAACGGGCCTGTAACACCTATCTCTTCTAGCCGACGGAGAAGAATACTATGATCCACTGTATCAAGGGTGGTGCTCAGGTCCAGTAGCACTACTGACGATGCTTGCCCATCATCAAGGCGCTGTCTCGCCCCTTCCATCACAGCAATCAGGGCCAATTCGGTGCTGTGGGATGGTCTAAAACCCATTTGTGAGGGGTGTAAGATGTTATTGTCCTCAAGATAGTTGGACAACTGGCTATTTACATGCTTTTCTAATATTTTAGCAAATGCTGGCAGCAAATAGATGGGTCTATAGTTTTGTAAAATTGAGGGGTCTAGATTAGTTTTTTTGAGAAGGGGTTTCACAATCGCATTTTCCATTGAGCAGGAAAAATACCCCTCTCCAATGAGAGATTAAATACTTCGGTAAAGATGGGAGCAATTATTGATGATTCTAGGGCTAGGACCTTCGGAGGGGCAGGGTCAAGTGGAGAGCCTGATTTAAGGGTGCCCATAGCTCTAATAGCACTATTGCATGTTATTGGAAGGAAGTCTGAGAACCTGCCCGACCCATTACAGGATGGTGGCTCCAAGTGTGACTGGCTCATATGGTTAGCCTGAAAGGCTGCCTAAATCTCTGTGATTTTATCCTGGAAAAAGGAGGCTTCTACCCCTTCTAGTGGATAAATAAATAATGTCTTTTAACACCTGAAAGATTGCTTTGGGGGAGTTAGTATTCTGTTCAATAACTGCTGAATAATAGGTTCTTTGGGCTGTTTTAATTTCCCCATGGAAATGTCTAATGCCTCTCCTATACTCTTGTTTCTCGGAAGCATTATATGATTTTCTGCATCTCCTTTCCAGCCTTTTGCAGTCCCTTTTAAGGGCTTGCAGCTGACGGGAAAACCAGGGCTCCCTCTTCATTCTAGTCGAAGACCCCCGCCTCACTGTGAAAGGTATGAGGTTGTCTAAACTATTAGTGATCCAGGTGTGTATGGAATCAATCGAATTACTCAGATTCTCATTCACAGTGGGTTTAGTTTTAGTTAAAATAGTGAACCATTCCGTCGCATTAAGCGAATGTCAATGTTAATAGGGTTGGGCTGGAGTCGGAGCATATTTACCTACTTGCTGAATGGGAAAACTAAATTTGATTAGAAAGTGGTCTTTCCAAGCTAGGGGGATAGAGGAGAGACCTTAAGATTCATTATATTTCTGAAGATCAAATCGATTGTGTGGCCTTTATTATGTGTAGGACCTATGATAAGTTGAGAAAGGTCCAAGGCTTTCATATGAGATAGAAATTTGGTAACCATGGACGTGTCCTCCTTCTCTGCATGTATAGTAAAATCTCCTAAAATAGTAAAATTAGGCTTATTACAGATGGTCTCAGCAAGATATTGTGGCAGTACTTCCAGAAAACGTTGTGCTGTTCCCGGCGGCCGGTAGATTAAGCCTCCTGACAAGCTAAAGCTGGGAAATAAGAGGAAAGAGAAGAGTGGGCCCTCACAAGCAAGATTATCACAGGGGGATGAGGTCACCTTAAGCGTGTCCCTGAAAATGATGGGGACTCCTCCTCCCCCCCCCTACTCTGTTCACCCTAATGATTGTGTAGCCACTGGACAAGTCTAGTGATAAATCTGGCCCTGAACCCTCATGTAACCAGGTTTCGGTAAGAAATAGAGCAATGGATTTCTGGTATTCCAGAAGCACATTGATGTCTAACTTGTGGGCACCTAATGATCTACAATTAATCAGTAGAAACCTGCTTAGTAAAGAGTTATGCATGTGACTCTCATTATCAGGGGGTTCTATGATAGAGGTACGGGGCTTGCCCCATGTGCTATCTCGCCTTCTTTAACTATAGGTGAGAAGCTATGCCTAAGGGACAGTAGAAAATCACCATCATAGGTGATGCGTTCTGACCTAATTTTGGTATTATTACTGGCCCCAGGTCCCGTCTGGGCGCGGACGGGCTTGCCTTAGGCGGGTCCGCGACGCAGCCGCAACATTGACGGCCTAAATATGTTCCCCCAAATGAGGAGAGTCAGGCCACTAAAGCGCTGACCTCCCAAGATGGCGCCCACTCGTCCCAAGAAAGAGGAGTAAAAATGGCTGCTGCCACCTGTCTGCTACCGGCCTCTGAACACGGGCTGCGAGAGACAGTGGACAGGCAGAGAGTGAGAAGGCCCCCAAACAGTCGGATAGGTATACAAGGGAAAAATAACAGTGCCTAGTAAAAACATAGGACAGAATCGTCAGAATCAGACAATAAAACATGATCTTGTTAAAAAACTGATGTAGCTTCCCTAAAATAGCAATGGAACGTCCGAAAAGCTAAAAAGTAATTAAAATAAAGCGGCAGTCATAACACCCACGTTCCACTTCACCTTCTGGTTCTGATGCACGGCGGCAACATTGCCGGCCTAAATATGTTCCTCCACACGAGGAGAGTCAGGCCACTAGAGTGCTGACCTCCCAAGATGGTGCCCACTCGTGTCCCAAAAAAGAGGAGTAAAAATGGCGGCTGCCACCTGTCTTCTACCGGCCTCTGACATGGGCTGCGAGAGACAGTGGGGAGGCAGAGAGTGGGAAGGCCCCCAAACAGTCGGATAGGTATACAAGGGAAAAATAAGAGTGCCTAGTAATTTTTAGGTTAATATGTTTATCAACTTTGTATATAAATAAAAGGAGTTCATTTAAATATATATTGTCTGTTCCTGCATGTACATTTTAGTGTTTTCTAGTTTAGTTTTGGTCCAAGAGTGGGCAATGTAGTTAGTTGACAATAGTAAAAACATAGGACGTAATCGTCGGAATCAACAATAAAATAAGATCTTGTTAAAAAACTGATGTAGCTTCCCTAAAATAGCAATCGAACTTCCAAAAAGCTAAAAAGTAATTAAAATAAAGCGGCAGTCATAACACACACATTCCACTTCACCTTCTGGTGAAATGTGTGGAAAAAGTATTATTTTTTTTGGCCAAATTATGAAGGTTTGCAAAGGATTCTGGGTAACACAACCTGGTGAGAGCACCACAAGTCGCCCCATTCTAAATTCCTCTAGGTGTCTAGTTTTAAAAAGTATGCAGATTTGGTAGGTTTCCCTATGTGCTGGCTGAGCTAGAGGCTAAAATCCACAGCTAGGCACTTTTCAAAAAACACGTCAGATTTCAATGTAAAAATGTGATGTGTCCATGTTGCATTTCCTGTTGCAGGCATTAGGCCTATCCACGCAAGTGAGGTAGCATTTTTATCAGGAGACTTGGGGAACACAGAATAGAAGAACAAGTGTTATTGCCCCTTGTCTTTCTCTACATTTTTTCCTTCCAAATGTAAGACAGTGTGTACAAAAAACATCTATTTGAGAAATGTCCTGTAACTAACATCCTAGTATGGGGACCTTGGAATTCAGAGATGTGCAAATATCCACTGCTTCTCCACACCTTATCTTGTGCCCATTTTGGAAATACAAAGGTTTCCTTGATACCTATTTTTCACTCTTTACATTTCATCAAATGAATTACTGTATACCCGGTAAAGATTCAGCTCCTTTATTGGTTCTGGGTGCCTAGGGATCTTGATGAAACTACAAGCCCTATGTATCCTTACAACCAGAAAAGTCCAGTTGGCATAATGGTATATTGCTTTGGAAATCTGACCTGGTAGAAAAAAGTCACAGAGTAAAACATGGCGAGAAATTGCTGTTTTTTTCACCTCAATTTCAATATTTTTTTATTTTAGCTGTTATTTTCTGTAGGGAAACCGTGTAGGATCTACACAAATTACCCATTGCTGAATTTGGAATTGTGTCTACCTTTCAGAAATGTTTAGCTTCCTGGAATCCAGCATTGGTTTCATACCCATTACTGTCACTAACAGGAAGGAGGCAAAAAGCACAAAAAATAGTAAATATGGGGTATGTCCCAGTAAAATGTCACAATTGTGTTGAAAAATGTGGTTTTCTGATTCAAGTCTGCCTGTCCTTGAACGCTGGGAAGATGGTGATTTTAGCACGGCAAACCATTTCTTGATGCCTTTTTCGGGGAAAAAACCACAAGCCTTCTTCTGCAGCCCATTTTCCCATTTTTTTTTAAAACAACTATATTTTTTCTGTATTTTGGCTAATTTCTTGGTCTCCTCCATGGGAACCCACAAACTCTGGGTACCTCTAGAATCCCTAGGGTGTTGGAAAAAAGGATGAAAATTTGGCGTGGGTAGCTTAAGTGGACAAAAAAGTTACGAGGGCCTAAGCGTGACTGCCCCAAATAGCCAAAAAAAAGGCCTGGCGCCTGAGGGGTGTGGGGAGGGGGGGGGGGGGAGGGAGCCTGGCAGCGAAGGGGTTAATTCACTCATTTGATTAGATGATTGCATGCTGTTTGATTTCCTCGCGTTGTTTGTCTATGTTTGCGCCAATTATAATTTCTAAACTATAATTAAAGGAATTCGTTGGGTGGACCACGATCTCTGCATTTTAACTTATCGGTTGGCTTATATGCAACTCAATGCCAGTATCGCCTATTAAACTGGCGACTGTTTACTTTCTGTAAACGCATAGCTATTTGCGGAACGATTTAATAAAAGGTCAGCAAATCATAATTTTCCAAAACACACCATCTCCTGCAAAAACACAATTACAAGCTTCGAACCCATGACTTGGTCACCAGGCAACCGCGAGAGTCTTTTTATTTTTCGTCTAAGTGTTTGGAGTTAGCAATTTAAAACTATTTGCTGGTCATCTGCTTTCACTGCTGAACAAAAAAGAGAAAGGCGCTTGACATCTGAAAGCATTTAGCTTCCTCCTTGATGCCTGTGAGGCCCAATGAGAAAACAATAAAAATAACACACAGCTGATATAGATTATGTCCATACTTAAGTAGACAGAAGAAACTGTATGTTTGCTGCCTTTCTTAGTTAATGTTTTTTTTTCATGTGGTACAAAGGGTGGGAAATGGTAAACGTTACAACAGGCTAGACTGCAATGCGCTCCAGATAGAATAGTGAGCTGGTACTTTTCTGCTATGCCTACCGAAGAGAGTTTCATATAACCTGCAAATGCAGTCGGTTTATTATCAGCAGGATGCACCTCGAAAATTATTGCATGGAATAATCAAAAAGCAACAGCGGGTGGCACGACGACTGTTGCATTTAATAATACAAATGTAACGACTCTGGATTAAAATGTTTTAGGTAGATATGCATTGACAATGCGTTATTTATTTATAGGTTAGGATTTAGCGCTACTTATTACCATAAAGTGGCAGAAGACTTTACAAGCACACCTCAGGTTGTGGCCCAGACATTTATACAATGACAATTTGAAACGTAAAACGGACATCAATTATCCTTCCTCGCGATCGGGTGGGATTGTCCCTTTGAACAGCAGAGAAATGTGTGGCATCTCGGATCAACACACATATACACTTCACCATTAAAGTGCAAACTGTATTATATTAAAGATTAGCGATGTAGGGTAAGGATTAGGCATTAGGCATGATTCGTGTTAAATAGTTTAAGAGTAATCTCTTTGCCTAGAGGAAGATTTCTATAGTCATGGAGAACATATGAGGCACCCTGTGGTAATGTAGAAGAGAGCGGGGACACAGAGAAAGACTTGGTTGGTTGCATTGCGTGACTCAGTTTAGTCTTAAAGATCTAAGGGGATAGTGGAAGTCTTACCTGAGGTAGGAAAGTCAGTCCAAATTTAATAAAGGTTGTTTGATGGCAAACTTTTTCTTCCATTGGGTGGTGAGGCCCAGTAGTGATTTACTTCGAGGGCCTTCATGACGAGTGAGGTGGGGTAATATCCCCAGGTAAGATACTGCTCCACCTGGGGAGTATTTTCCTATGTTGGATGGACCCTGCTACACCTGATCACAACTGGTCCAGAGTTGCACCACCTGGATTTTCCGCGTACAGGAAAACTGCACACAAATTTACAACCAGATAAAACAGTTTTTCTTCTTTCCTGTCGTCCCCTTATCCTCCTTCCCTCCAGTTCTCACCTGGCGCCTGCCCAGCAGCTCACGTTTATCACCTGGTCAGAGCAGGTGGTAAATCTGGGCATTAATCGCCCCCACGGTACAGAGAAAACCACGCAGCATTGTGCCTGGTAAAACTGAGTGCACACAGTTATTTCCCATTCCCAGGAGATTATCTCATAACTGCACAGTATTTGCAGGGTGCTACTGCACAGTGATATTCCTTTTTTATTGTAGTCATCTCTCTCAAGTTTTGCTGAGAGGTAGGACAGTGTGTTAGGCGAAAGGCTCTAGATATGATGCCGGCTGTTTTTTAGATCATGCAGAGAAACCAGTTGAAAGATTCAAATCCTGGCATACCTGATTAGACTAACATCAGAATGGGGTACTGCTTTAAGAGTGTTTAGGCATGAATGAGCAAGTCTACAAACATTTGTAATATAATGGGCCTTGCATTCGTTCGAGTTAGAGCTATTAGCATTGTAAGTTCCTAACTGGACTTCTCTTGCCACTTAAATTGAAAATGAAAAGTAAAATAATTGACAAAAGCGAGCCTGTTCAAAGCGCCATGGCTGCCATGAGCGTGAAGGAGAGACATAAAAAGAAAAAGACATACGCCTGCAGTCAAATGTATCAGCAATTGTGCAATTATCCATGTAACAGAGGCAGTCTGCAAGGCAGAAACAAAACCACCCCAAGGAGGGACAAACGTAAAGCATTTACCAATGATGGAAAAGGAGTTTTGAAAGGCAAGCCCAGAAATCAGAGAAAGTGACGCCTGTGCTTTAGGCGTGGTTAAAGGCCCACAATCCTTACAAGTCAAAGCGCTTGCACCCTCGACCTAAAAATAAGGATATTTCAATAGTTCATGCATGATATGAGTAGCACATGAACAGCAATCTCCAGATTGTCAGTGGGAGAAAAGCTTTTGATATTTTTCAGTAGATTCATTTGGTATCTGCCACTTTAGTTTATTTCCCTAATATTTTATTAAAGAATCAAGGACTTGTAAAAAGTAAAGCCCAGTGATTTTGTTGAAGTCAGATTCTTTAGAAGGATGTTCTGGTCTTTCGGTTTTTCCGTTCTTTCATTCTTTAGGGTATGCTTTACAGGTTTTATTGGGAAGCTGGAGGTGGCCTGCATTTTTTTGATGATTGGGCTTGACCTGAATTTACTCTGAGCAGCCATGAGTTACCTAGTTGGCAATGGGAGTCGATACATTCAGTGATGTCATTTGTGAATTCCTCCTGGCCAGTTCTGATTTGTCCTGTGTTGTACATCATACCAGCTGCCTTGCAAACCACTACAGGACTCTATATTTAAGAAGCAATTGAACTTGTACTACTGGTCCTATCAAATAGCATCCTTATTTGCTAATGGAAATTGGTTCCACAGCACATTCAGCTGTAATACATGTAATTGAAAGTACATGTTCATGCTACATACATTATGATTCACTGCATATTGATATTTTCTACTGTGTGATGAATTGATGTAGGTGGCCTGATCACATGATAAAATGTGTGAATCAAAACCAGCTATTTTTTTTAAATAATACTCGACCAGAACTGCACTGTCTAAATTCAAAAGCATTAGTGCATACTTCTCTAAAACATGAACAAAAAATGTGAATTCATAATCAGAGGTAATTAAAGTAAATATTACATGCACTCTCTTATTGTGCAACTACAACAATAACATCAATTGAAAATAAAGATTGAGCAATGTGTAGTACCTCTAAGGAACATCAATTTAAACCGACCAGCAACTTTATCTGGATTTACAAATGGAGAGATTACCAACAGTCCATAATGGTTTACCAACTCGAAGAAGAATGTGTGAGGTATGTGAACACAAAACACTGTTCCACTGGTCTGTATCTACGCCGGTAAATACTTACCTCAACATAAATAAATGTCATATGCTTCACTGCTGCTGCATAGGATTGTCCTAAAAACATGTTTTAGGATTGTTGAACTCATATTAGCCAGATTCCAAATCTGTGTTAAAAACATGAATATGTGTGCAGTCATATCTGCAACGTGAGGATGACGTACAATTGTGAGTGAAGACTGCAGCTTCAATATTTCAGTACAATATCCTGCAGTTGGTTTGAACAGAATGTACTCTTCTAACTCAATATGAGGAAACTAAGGCCAAAATAAACAATCACTATGTAAACTCCTTTAACATTTATAAAAAAAAAAAAAAAAATACAAATACACTGCCTAACACTGCCTATTACTAAAACTGTCCTATCTTAATTTACCAAACACCTAACCTATTTTAACAATAATTACCACATGACAAGATGACCATTAACCCCATCCCCTTTTTTGCACATAATGTAAAACAATTAAAACATAAACTATATCCTAAACAATATATCACCTACATATATAAACCTAAACGAATATCTATTTTTTGGCTTAGATGTTTTAATTTGTTTTTATAAACACACAACATTCACCCCTCCTAGTGAATACCTAAACATTCTAAACTTAACACTCTAAAACATCCCCTTTTTTGCACATAATGTAAAACAATTAAAACATAAACTATATCCTTAACGATATATCACCTACAAATATAAACCTAAACGAATATCTATTTTTTGGCTTAGATGTTTTAATTTGTTTTTATAAACACACAACATTCACCTCTCCTAGTGAATACCTAAACATTCTAAACTGAACACTCTAAAATATACATTTAAATATCCTACTAATCTATTTCTAGAATACGATATACCTAAAACTACACTATCCACTAAGTAACTCTTAACACAACAAAAGTACAATGAAAACAAGCAAAAATACAGGGAAGGGGATAGTTGAAGGGAGAGTCCAGACTCAGATCTGCTGTGAAATGGTAATCAAGGCCTCCTGGCACTGAAGCAATATCTTAGGGTCTCATCAGGAGTTTGGTGGTTCGACGAGCCAACTGCAAAACTCACAAGCAGGACGCCTCTGTCATACTGGTGACATTCACCCGAGTGTGTTGCAATGTTCCCACAGGGGTGACCGGTGCGAACATTGTAATACGTGTTCCCACCAAGCTGACCAGCAGAAACAGTGCTACAGTATTGGCCTTAGCTCCTTTAAGGGAGCCGAGGCCTATACCATAACAAACGAGCACCATCGGAATGCCCAGTGCGCATTCCGATGGTGCTGGGCAGGGGGGCTGCTGCACTCCCCATGCCATGAGGATGAGAAGAACTGTGCAAGGCTTGTCACCCACTTTTATTGGCCCAGGATCAAGAAGCCCTCAGATGCATTCTGCACAACCTGTGTGACCTGCCAGGCCAGTGGGAAGACAGTGCAGAGGCTTAAATACGTCCGTAATCCCCTACCTGTCATTGGCACGGCCTTTGAGAGAGTGGGAATCAACATTGTTGGTCCTGTGGCGTCCCAGACTGCTTCAAGCAACAAGTTTATCCTGGGGGATCATGCCACTATGTGCCCAGAGCCAATCCCTCTGATGATCATAACTTCACCTGCAGTGGAAAGGCCCTGATGTGGATTTTTACCCAAGTGGGTTTCCCCAAGGAAGTGGTCTCTAACAGGGATACCGACTTTATGTCTGCTTGTTAATAGTCAATGAGTTAGAAGTGTGGGGTAACCTACAAGTTCTCCACCCCTTATCATCCACAAATAAATTGGCTTGTTGAGAGAGTCAACAAGACTGTGAAGAGCATGATCAGAAGCCTGTCAAAGGCCTTGAGGAAAAAGTAGAATATCATCTTGCCATGCCTTCTATTTGCCTACAGAGAGGTGCCACAGCAGGGAGTGGATTTGAGCCCCGTCAAGCTTCTGTATGGGCACCCAGTCAGAGGACCTCTGAGTTTGGTCAAGGAAGGGTGGGAGCAAGCCCCCAGGTAACATGTGAGCTACATGCAAGCCTTCAGGCACCAAATGGGTAAGGTGTGGAAGTAAGTGTCAGACACCTTAGAAGCCAGCCAGGCTGTGATGAAGGAGCGGTGTGACCAAACTTCTACCACTGTGGAATTGTAGCCTGGGCAGAAAGTGTGATTTATGAATCCTGTGGAATCCAGAGTCCTCCAGGACTGCTGAACTTGGTCATATGAGGTGATTGGGAGAAAGGGAGAGGCCATCTACCTGCTGGACCACAAGATCCATATGTAACATTCAGGGTGATACATGTCAATTTCCTCAAACTCTACTTTGAGAGGTCTGAGTTCACCTGGCGGCTGGTGACAAATGGAGAAGAGGAGGAGCAGAGTGAACCTCTCCCTGACCTTCTAGACTCCAAGGAGAAAGATGGGTCTATGGAGAGCGTAATCCTTTTCCCCCAGTTTGACTCCTGAACAGTAGAGTGACTGCCACCTAGTGTTGGTATGGTATGTTTCTCTGTTTTCCCTTATTGCAGGGGCTACCCACCTGTGTACCCATGATGTGGACATTGGGGACACCTCCCTGTCAAGAGTAAATCTTACAGGTTGCAGATAAGGGGCAGCATTAAGAGTTAAGTCTCTAAAATACTAAAATTGGGAGTGATAGAACGCTCCAGTAGCCCCAGGTTCAGTCCTGTGGTACTGGTACCGAAAGCTGTCCCACCTGGCACTACACCTGAATTGAGGTTCTGTGTGGATTATAGAGGGCTAAACCCAGTGACAAAGGCTGATGCTAATCGCACCCACCGGGCTGATCAGCTGATTGACAGGTTAGGGGCTGCTCAATATTTAAGTACCTTTGATCTTACATCAGGTTACTGTCAGATTGCCCTAACAGAAGGAGCAAAGGAGAAGTCAGTCTTCTCCACTCTAGGTGGCCACTGTCAGTTCAGAGTGATGTCCTTTGGGCTCAAGAACGAACCCATCACCTTCCAGAGATTGGTGAACCAGATCCTTTCTGGTATGGAGGCCGTCTCAGCAGCCTATCAGGATGACAAAGCTGTCTTCACTAGCAGCTAGAAGGACAACCTTTTTCACCTCCTGGCAGTGTTTCAGGCTCTTCATTAAGCAGGCCTGACTATCGAGGTCAGTAAGTGCCTGATAGGACAGGGATGTTTGGTGTACTAAGGATACCTGGTGGGTATGGGTGAGGTGCATCCCCTCTAGGCCAAGATAGAAACTATCAAGCCTGGGAGCCTCCAACCCAGAATGAAGTCAGAGCATTGTTGGACCTCACTGGGTACTACAGAAGGTTTGTCAAGGTACATGGTGCCATTGTTGCCCGCTTTGATAGAGTGGACTTCTAAGGTGCAGCCCAGAAAGTGATTTGGACAGAAGCTTGCTAAAACGCATTTGACTCCCTGAAGCAGGCTATGTGCACAGTCACTGTGCTCAAGGCCCTTGACTTCTCCAAGAAGTTTATTGTTCAGACAGACACCCCAGAGCATGGCTTAGGGGCAGTACTTTCACAACTTAATGAGGGGGCCTAGACTAAACTGTAGCCTCCATCACTAGGAGGTTACTTCCCAGGGAACAAAAGTGTAATACTATAGAGAGAAGCTTTTGATGTGGTCTGAGCACTTCAGAAGCTGAGATCATACCGGTTTGGTACTCACTTCCTGATTCAGACTGTCCACAGGCTTTCAGGCGGCTCGTGCAAATGAGGGCGGGAACATCAAATTGTTGAGCTGGTCCATTTTCCTACAGGGTATGGACTTTAGGGTATAACACAGACCAGAGGTAGATCACACCAATGCTCATGGTCTATTCAGGTTTTTCTGCCTTAGTGATGACAACTCCCTAGATGTTGGGTAGCTCGCCCCACTTTCAGTTGCAGGGGGCATGTGTTAGACCTATCAGCCTTAGGGTGGCCTTCCCCCAAACTATTTGCCTGCTTGCCTCATATTTTTGTTGGCCTTACGACTCTGAGCACCCTACCACTGTTGATCAGTGCTAAAGTGCACACACTTCTCCCCTAAACATTGTCACATTTGTATATGCACAATTGGCATATTTAATTTCCTTGTAAGTCCCTTGTAAAGTGGTATATCATATACCCAGGGTGGAATATTTAATTTCCTTGTAGGTCCCTTGTAAAGTGGTATAGCATATAGCCAGGGCATGCAAATGTGCTACTAGTGGGCCTGCAGCACTGAATATGCCACCCACTTAAGTAGCCCTTTAAACTTGTCTCAAGCCTGCCACTGCAGAGCGGATGTGTGTATTCTGAATCCCACCTCAACTTGGCATTTAAAACCCCTTGCCAAGCCTTAAGCTCCCCTTTTATTACATATAGATCACCCCTAAGGTAGGCCCTAGGTAGCCTATAGGGCAGCGTGCCATGTAACTAGAAGGTAGGACTTTTGAGTTTTACATGTCCTGGTAGTGAAAAACACCAAAAGTTGTTTTTCACTACTGTGCGGCCTACTATTTTCATAGGTTAACATTGGTAATTGCTTAGTACACTTTTAAGATGTAATTCCTGATTAGAAAGGAGTAGCTGTGTCATGTTTCATATCTGCGTGGGACAGATCAACTCATCACCATCCCTTCGAGGACCCGATCAAAACATCTCACCACACATCTCACTGTTGCGATCAATAAAGGTAGTTTGTTCACCAGAGCTTGCATGGCTCCTGTAGCTAGTCTGTGTTCAACCGAGGTCAGCCTGAACTTTGAATTTGCCCTGCTCCAGAGTGACCAAAAGTACCCCCTAAAGCACTTTTTGCTTCTAAGCGCTACTTTCACACTTATTGTTCTAAAATTCATATCTCAACTTGTACTCATTGGATTCTTGTCATTTTGGTATTATTTTTTTCAGAATATAATATTATATTTGCCTAAACCTGTGAGAAGTCTTTTTGTAGTGTTTTCATTTTGTTACTGTGTGTGTGTGTGTGTGTGTGGCACAAATACTTTACACATTACATTGCCTCTTTAGATAAGCCTGACTGCTCTGAGCCAAGCTATCAGAAGGCGAGCACAGTTTATCTTTAAGTGTGTATCTAGCTGGGGAGAGGAGCCAAGCTGATGATTAGCATGGATGCATGGCGTTGAAGCTCCAGCAGAGGGGTGCCCACACCCAGCTAGAGGAGCCATGAGACCACGCTAAAAATGGACTTTGGAGAATCCTTAAGGTGGGGGGTAGCAGTGAGGTCGCTGTCTGTCTAATATACAGAGGTTGCTGCCTGCAGTGGCTTGCCATCGGAGTGGCCCCTCCTCCTGACCTGAGCCTCAGAGGCCCTGCAGCGACAGGGGTTGCACGACAGCCTGAGGCTCGGGGCAAGAGGGCAGCACTGGGTGGCCTGCTGCCCCCTCCTGTACTCTTCCATGGCTGTTCTCTTGGGCCACAGACGCGCTCCGCGGGCGGTGGGCCACCTGGGCGCACTTGCCCTGGACATGACTGGGCTTCACGCCGAGCGCGGTCTGCGGCCTTCCAGTACTGGACCGGTGGGAGCGGTCTCGGGGTGGTTTGCTGTTGGCCTTGGTATTAATGAACTCCTGGTGATTGAGGTGGAGTCTGAGCAGAGGCACAGGGACACAGGGACAATCTCCGCATTATTGGGGTTGGTGAGCTGGTAAGCTGGATGCCTTTGTGGAAAAGCTCCCGGATGCACTTCTGGGCCAGGAGAATTTCAATGATACATTTGTCGTGGAGCGCACCCATAGATCCCTAGGCCCTCACCCTGTCCTTGGAGTGATGCCTCGCCCAATCATTGCAAGAGTTGTGAACTTTAGAGATTGTGCCGTGGTACTATTACTTGCACGAGAGAAGGTCCTGTTGACATATCAGGGAATGAAGATCTCCCTGTTTCCAGACTTCACTATAGCAGTACAGGAGGCCCGCCACAAATATGTGGACGCCAAAAAATCACTGCTTAAGCTGGGGTTGCACTATTGCATGTTATATCTGGCCAGACTTAGGGTAGATGTAGTTGGCAGAACCCGTATTTTTGACACCCCTAAATTGGCACTGGACTTCCGCAAGAACTTCAACAGGGCTGGGTCACGGTCAGCACAGTCCTTCCCTGGACATTCTCTGCAGGACATGTACAGGTCTGGCGGTTGGGGCCTGTTTTCACAACAGTGAAACCTAGTGACCTTTTGATACTCCTATATGGCACTGACAGCCCTACTGGCGGTCGGAGATAAATAACTCTGTAGTTCCAATATACTCTCCTTTCTAGTTATTTACTCCTCATTTTCATAATGTATACTAAAATGTATCAATGTGGCGCTCACCACTGAGGGATTATTGTGTATGTTTTTGGTGTTTCTGAGGGATTTCATCTGGCTTTTTTATGCTGGGGTGGTGAGTTCTGGATTTTAGTTTTGTCTGATTTATTGTTCGTTGTTCATATATTGGCACATTGTGACACACTGCTGCTTGACCTGCTCACCCAATTCAAGGCTTATGCAAGGGACATATACATCGCACAGTCTGCTGGTGTACTCAGGTCCATACACATTAGTCTGAAGAAGGTGGAGACTGCTGCCTAGGACCTAGACTGGGCAGCTGCTTGTTCAGGTGGTGACCTCGGGTTGAAGATTAATAGGTCCTCTTTCTGGGGAAATATATTACTGAGCACCACTATGGTGAGGGTGAACGTCCTGGGCTGACACTGGCATGCTTGTTGTGACCGTCATGTGCTGGGACCTATATCCCAGAGCTATACGCTGACGATGGATCACATAGGGAAGGCACTGAAGAGATACAATCAACATTTCTTTCTTATTTTACCACGCTATTTGGTGGCCGATGTCATTATGATACATAGGCATTGACTGACTATCTGGAGGAGGTAGCCATGGTGTGGTTTATGATGCCTATTATAGAAATGGAGGGAGCTAGGATGCTCTACAGGTTATATAGAGCATGCTTATCCCTACTACCCACACATGACGCTGTGCTTCGGGGACATTGAGAAAGGGACCTCGGGCACCACATAACAGATAAGATGTGGATAGAATGTTTCACCTAAAGGCGCAGAGTATCCATCAATAATCAACTCCGCCTAATACACTTCAAATTCTTCAGGCGTCTGTATGTCACACAAGCCGCTCTCTTCAAAATACACACCTCTCGCTCACATGAGTGCCTTAGATGTCAGACCCCGATGGCTTATTTTATACATGTATTATGGACATGTCCAACTGTCTCCCCCTATTGGAGGAAAGTGTTTACACATCTTTCCATGATGGTAGATGTACTATGTGCGTAATATTCCTAAATCAGTTAGACGATATACTGCACTAGCATTACTGTTGGCTAAGCGAGAGATAGCCATACACTGGGTCTCACAGCCTGCACCAACAATGGAGGTTTAGATATGCTGCCTAATTTACTGCAACACAAAAATTTGAGAGATTATTTCTTTCTTCAGTGGGTGGGGCTGGCTCTTACATAATATGTCATTATTTGTTGTTTATTGCTAAAACGATAAATACAGTTTTTTTGTTTTTTTTTTTAAGTGTGTATCTAGCTTATTCTGACTATGATTGTGGGCCCTATTTAGACAAGATGCATACCCACGCCAGCTAGCTTCTAACAGTGGCCCTGTAGTGCTTGGTAAACATGGAGTAACACAAGGCAACACAAGTCGCCCCAGGAAGGTGTCCATGGGTGGAGCATAGGTGTCCCAAGCATCCACCCATGAATTTTAGCACATACTCAGATTTAGCATTAGTGGTAGACCTGGGAATACTGAGGAGAAGTATTCTTATTCCTCCTCATTTTGTCCTCTTTCTAAATGTGCTTCATTCTGCAGCACACTTAGAAAGAGGAAAATGCATCAGGAAGGTGCCCCCTCCTGCACAAAAACAATCCTGCCTTTGCTGTCAGTGTGGGCATCTGCCAAGGGCCCCTCTCCTGCTCACAAATAAGGGGCTTGCTCCACCTTTCATAAAATGTCAGTGTGTGCAGCACTGTGAGGCCCAAGGAAGGTGGGGTCAACCTACAATGGGCCTGCCACAGCAATGGGCTGAAAAGCTTTAGAAAACCAATCACTGCAGCTGCATGAGAACTGCAACTAAATGGGGACTTGGAGGACAAAAGGGGCAAATTCATAATTATGCAGAAAATGCAGTAACTGCAAAATCAAATAATTCTAGTAGCCCTGACTAAGATGGTTCATATGTACCCTATATGTGGGGTACATTTGTATTAAATATGGGGCAACATTATAGTCTATTACATCAAACATATGAGGTGTTGTACAGCACACACCCTCACTTTACATATTTTAATGTGCTCTGAAGTATGATAATGAACAAAATAGAGGTTTATAAAATAAAGCATTTGCCTAGGTTCACACAATTTAGTCAAGCAAGGAAGCCAAGACTGATCCTAGATTTTCCAGTTTCTTACTGTGCAAATCAGCCTATATGTGGCTATCTCTTTATGGTAATACAGCTTTGTGCTTCACCTTTAGTTCTTGCAGGATGTGACTAGAGCCTGGGTGACAGGCATGGTCCACATTGTATTCTTTCTAGTTTTACATAGCATGGACATTGGTCATGGACAAAAGAGTGCTTCACAACAGAGAGAGACTGTAGTAATTTGTTTTCCAGCACTGAGATTTAACTGGATTCACAGGATTCTGAACCAAGGCCGTGATTAAAAGCCTAGCTCCCCGTGTCGTATGTTGGGTAGTTGTAGCACTAGGCCATGTTGCCACTTGTCAAAGCTTTGGGCTTGAGATTCCAAGAGAACCTTGAGCTGAGAAGAGCCAGGCCTCTGTCTACAGTTCGCAGTGGCTTGCCCACCAATGATAACATGCAAAAGAGTAATGTTAGGAGTAGAAGAATCCATGTAAAAATGTAAAAAGCTTTCAGACAGTGGGAGGGGATAGAAGTAAGGATGTAAAGGAAGAGAGCTGCAATAAGCTAAAGGTCTAGGGGTGGGAATAGTAAAGAGCAGCACAGCCTGGAGGAAAGGGAGATATTGGTGTAAAGGGAGCAGAACCAGGAAAAGAGTTGAGGCAAAACAGGGTGAGAGGCTGGGTGGAAAATAGCAGGAAAGGAGTAGAGCACTGAGAGGAAAGATTAACGTAAGAGTGGCAGAATCAAAGAGAGATGGTTAGATGCTTGGGTAGAGATGAGAAGTGACTAGAGATAATGCAGAGGTGAAGTGGATATAAGAGGGGTCTGAACCAGCGAGAGTAGATAATAGGTTGGGAAAGAGATGAGATGAAAAGTAGAGTATGGAGGGGAGAAGTGGATGTAGACGGTCAGAATCAGCAAAAAAAGTAAGAGGCTGGAGAAGAGATAAAAATGTTGTTGAACCAGTATGTTCTGCTAAGTCTGTTGAACTTTCTGCTGAAGTGTGCAAATCCCTATCTCTTTATTTTCAATGTAAAAATGTTTTAAAAAATCTTAGTTTTTGGATGCTTGTGTCATCAGTCACAAAGGGCAGTGATCTTGAACCTTCCTCAGAGTGTGTGATGAATTTCAGCCAGCTCTCTGTGTACTCTATTACTGCTCTTGACCTTTTTTTAAATCTCACTCACAGGGGGACCCTTTCCTGCACATGTCATGACCAGATATCTAGAGATCATGGCTCTTGACCTGAAATCCCTTTGCAATATCTTGCTTTCCTCATCATACGTTCCTACCAATGTGAAGGATAAAAAAGCTGTTTTGTTTCTCATCTCAAAAAAACCTTCAGCAAGCTCAGAACATATCTGCATGTTCTGGCATCTCTTTGCTACCTTTTTCTGAAATGTCTAACAATATTTGTCTGTAAAAGATAAAAAGCAGAAGTATATTGTGAGATCTTTTCTTTGGGATGGGTCAATAGGTTATTCATTGGCAGCGTTGGGACTGTCCCTTTTTTCAGGGTTATCCCCAAAATTGTTGCCTTCTTCCTCCTATTTTTTCAGACCTGTTTGTTTATGTTGGCTTTAAGACTCAGGGCACTTTACCACTGCTAACTAGTGCTAAAGTGCATATGCTCTCTGTCTAAAATGTATCAGTGATTGGTTTATCCATGATTGGCATATTTAACTTACTACTAAGCCCCTAGTAAAGTGCACTATGGGGGTGATTCTAACCCTGGCGGTCGGTATTAAAGCGGCGGCCAACCCGCCAACAGGCTGGCGGTCAAAACAATGGAATTCTGACCCTGGCGGGAACCGCCAACACAGACAGCCACTTTAACACTCCGACCGCCACGGCGGTACAAACAAACAGCGCAGCGGTCACCGCCAACAGCCAGGCGGCAGACAATGTACCGCCCACACTATCACAACTCACCAATCCGCCACCTTTTCCGGGGCGGGAGCACCGCCGATAAAAACACGGCGGAAACAGACTACGAACGGGAAAACGCACACCACTACGCACTCCAGGAGGAAGGAGGACAGCATGGAACCCGAATTAAACATCCTACCTGCTCTCGTCTACCTTCTCATCTACCACGAGTACGAAGTCCGGCGCAGACGACAACGGTGAGTACTGCACCTACGACACACGGGAGGGGGGAGGACGAAAGGTTACGGGCACACACATATGCGACCCCCCCCCCAACTATGTACACACCAATGCAGAGCAACAAGTCACAGTGACACCACCCAAACACCCCTGAAAAATGCTATGACATAATCAAATTTGGAATAAATATTTATGTACCAAAAAGCTCCTGAAAATTATCGTACAACCATGAAAGATATTTACAAGAAAACAAATGATATACACATCAGTGTATAACTGAAGTAACAAGTCCTGCACATCCTACGAATTCATCATGTCCGTGGGGCAAAGTTTTGAGAAACAAGGGCAAAGCCCACACAGGAGACCTGAGTCCTTTGGAGAGAACACTGCAGGGGCATCAGATGTAAAAACTACAGGCACCTCAGGGGGAAGGGAAGGGGGGGGGGGCACCACAGCCACATGAGTCCACGACGCCAGATCCACGAGGAGCCACCATGCCCACTGTACCATCCTGGGGAGTGCAAAGCCACAGTCTCTCAATGTCTCTACAGTGGGTGGGCTGCCCACTGTACCATCCTGGGGAGTGCAAAGCCACAGTCTCTCAATGTCTCTACAGTGGGTGGGCTGCCCACTGTACCATCCTGGGGAGTGCAAAGCCACAGTCTCTCAATGTCTCTACAGTGGGTGGGCTGCCCACTGTACCATCCTGGGAGTGCAAAGCCACAGTCTCTCAATGTCTCTACAGTGGGCAGCAGTCCATCAGGTGGATGACAGTCTCCACTGGTCAAGGAGGAGGCATGGTGGGCACAGTGAACCATAAACAGTGCCTGAGACGGCGGTGCCCAGCGGAGCGGTGCTTGAGACGGCGGTGCCCAGCGGAGCAATGCTTGAGACGGCGTGGCCCAGCGGAGCGGTGCTTGAGAAGAAGGGCCCAGCGGAGCGGTGCTTGAGACGGCGTGGCCCAGCGGAGCGGTGCTTGAGAAGAAGGGCCCAGCGGAGCGGTGCTTGAGAAGAAGGGCCCAGCGGAGCGGTGCTTGAGAAGAAGGGCCCAGCGGAGCGGTGCTTGAGACGGCGTGGCCCAGCGGAGCGGTGCTTGAGAAGAAGGGCCCAGCGGAGCGGTGCTTGAGAAGAAGGGGCCAGCGGAGCGGTGCTTGAGACGGCGTGGCCCAGCGGAGCGGTGCTTGAGAAGAAGGGCCCAGCGGAGCGGTGCTTGAGAAGAAGGGCCCAGCGGAGCGGTGCTTGACAGGAAGGGCCCAGCGGAGCGGTGCTTGACAGGAAGGGCCCAGCGGAGCGGTGCTTGAGATGAAGGGCCCAGCGGAGCGGTGCTTGAGACGGCGTGGCCCAGCGGAGCGGTGCTTGAGAAGAAGGGCCCAGCGGAGCGGTGCTTGAGACGGCGTGGCCCAGCGGAGCGGTGCTTGAGAAGAAGGGCCCAGCGGAGCGGTGCTTGAGACGGCGTGGCCCAGCGGAGCGGTGCTTGAGAAGAAGGGCCCAGCGGAGCGGTGCTTGAGAAGAAGGGCCCAGCGGAGCGGTGCTTGAGAAGAAGGGCCCAGCGGAGCGGTGCTTGAGACGGCGTGGCCCAGCGGAGCAGTGCTTGAGAAGAAGGGCCCAGCGGAGCGGTGCTTGAGATGAAGGGCCCAGCGGAGCGGTGCTTGAGACGGCGTGGCCCAGCGGAGCGGTGCTTGAGATGAAGGGCCCAGCGGAGCGGTGCTTGAGATGAAGGGCCCAGCGGAGCGGTGCTTGAGACGGCGGGGCCCTGTTCAGCGGTGCTCTTCTCCACGGCGGGCCCTGTTCAGCGGTGCTCTTCTGCACGGCGGGGCCCTGTTCAGCGGTGCTCTTCTCCGCGGCGGGCCCTGTTCAGCGGTGCTCTTCTGCACGGCGGGGCCCTGTTCAGCGGTGCTCTTCTGCACGGCGGGCCCTGTTCAGCGGTGGCTATCTTCACGGCGGGGCCCTGTTCAGCGGTGCCTATCTTCACGGCGGGGCCCTGTTCAGCGGTGCCTATCTTCACGGCGGGGCCCTGTTCAGCGGTGCCTATCTTCACGGCGGGGCCCTGTTCAGCGGTGCTGTTCTGCACGGCGGGGCCCTGTTCAGCGGTGCTCTTCTGCACGGCGGGGCCCTGTTCAGCGGTGCCTATCTTCACGGCGGGACCCTGTTCAGCGGTGCTCTTCTCCACGGCGGGCCCTGTTCAGCGGTGCCTATCTTCACGGCGGGGCCCTGTTCAGCGGTGCTCTTCTGCACCGCGGGCCCTGTTCAGCGGTGCTCTTCTGCACGGCGGAGCCCTGTTCAGCGGTGCCTATCTTCACGGCGGGGCCCTGTTCAGCGGTGCTCTTCTGCACGGCGGGGCCCTGTTCAGCGGTGCTCTTCTGCACGGCGGGGCCCTGTTCAGCGGTGCCTATCTTCACGGCGGGGCCCTGTTCAGCGGTGCTCTTCTGCACGGCGGGGCCCTGTTCAGCGGTGCCTATCTTCACGGCGGGGCCCTGTTCAGCGGTGCTCTTCTGCACTGCGGGCCCTGTTCAGCGGTGCCTATCTTCACGGCGGGGCCCTGTTCAGCGGTGCTCTTCTGCACGGCGGGGCCCTGTTCAGCGGTGCTCTTCTGCACGGCGGGGCCCTGTTCAGCGGTGCCTATCTTCACGGCGGGGCCCTGTTCAGTGGTGCTCTTCTCCACGGCGGGCCCTGTTCAGCGGTGCCTATCTTCACGGCGGGGCCCTGTTCAGCGGTGCTCTTCTGCACGGCGGGGCCCTGTTCAGCGGTGCCTATCTTCACGGCGGGGCCCTGTTCAGCGGTGCTCTTCTGCACCGCGGGCCCTGTTCAGCGGTGCCTTTCTTCACGGCGGGCCCTGTTCAGCGGTGCTCATCCAGCAGGTCAAGGGAGCCAGACCTGGCCTGGACTCCCTGCTCAGTCGCCCTCGGACCGTGACGTTTCTGGACCCTTCGGGGACGGACTCCTGGCCTCCTTAGTGTCCTCCTTCCCAGCTGGGATGTGGCATGTGGGGTCCACCTTCTCCGCGCTCCTGCTGCCCTTCCGCTCATTTGATGGGGCTCTCGGGCCCTTGCCTCCCCTAGATGGTGTGGCTGGTGAAGTGGCCGCACATTGCTCCTTGGGGGCAGCCCTGTCAGTCCTCGCACGGCGGCCCTTGTTTTTGCGGGTCCTCTTGCCGGGGGGGGGGGGGGCTGGACGTGTCCTTGCTGCTGATCGATGTGTCACTGCTGGCAAAGGGTGGACTCCAGAACCCATGCACAACAGTGACACTCGAAGCTGGGCTGGTGGTGGCTGTGGTGCTCTTGGGACTCTTTGCAGATGGAGGGGGGAGCTCATCGGAGGGAAAGAGGTCAAGATTAGCCAGGAAAAGCTTTTTAGGTCCAAGGTAAAGGGTAGGAGAAGTGGTGATGGGGGTGGAGGAAGAGGATGTGGTTGTAGGAGAGTCAGGTGTGCTGTCATTGGGTGAAGGTGCTGGTGCTGTAGGCTGTCGTGAGGTGGATGTCTGTTGGGTGGGTGTCTGCCTGCGTTTGTGTGTCTTGGAAGAGGGGGTGACAGACACAGTGGGAGAGGACACAGGGGACGTGTACATGGCAGTGGGGGTGGTGACTGCACGAGTGTGGACTGTACTGGAGGGTGAGGTGGTGATGGAAGCACTGGCTGATGTTGGGGTGCATGCAGGTGTGAGTGTAGACGTCACAGGGAGGGAGGAGGGAGACGAGGAGGAGGGGGACACAGGGGTGGCAGTGACTGTTGGAATGTCTGCATCTGGCTGTTGCTTGGGTGAGTGTTTGTGGGATCTGTGGTGCTTGTGTCTGGATGAGCTGCTCTTGGGTGTTGAGGTGTGTGCAGGCTGGTCTGATGGTGTGGATGGGATAGGCTGAGGAACAGGAGACAGAGACAGGCTGGAGGCAGTAAGAAGAGGGAGGCTGGAGACAGGGACAATGGCTGCCGTCAGTGCTGAGGCCAGAGCAGTGAACGCTCGTTGATGGGCAGCCTGACCCGAATGAATGCCCTCCAGGTACGCATTGCTCTGTTGCTCCTCCCTTTGCACACCCTGGATGGCATTCAAAAGGGTCGTCTGCCCAACAATGAGCGTCCTCACCAGGTCAATGAGCTCCGCACTGAGGGCAGCAGGGGCAACAGGGGCAGGGGCTGAGGCGCCTGGGGCGAAGGAGACGCGCGCCTTCCTGGGCGAGCGGGCACGGAGCGTAGGCTGAGGGGCTGCTGGGAGGGCGGTGCTGGTGCGCTGGGTGGCGGCTGTACCTGTAGAGGCGGGGGGCACGGATGTTGCCGCCACCGCTAGGGAGCTCCCATCTGAGGACGTGTCGCTGTCGCTGCTCTCACCAGCGGTCCCCGTCGTGGTGCTCCCCTCGCCCTCCGGATCACTGGTGCCCTCGGTGTCTGTTCCTGGGCCCACCGGGGCCTTGTGTCCTGCAGCTCCCTCGTGCTCCAATGCCAAATCTCCTCCGCCTGATGATGCTAATGCACACATGCACAAGAAGATGAAGAGAAAGGGTGGGGGGAGAAAAAAGAAGACCAGGTTGAGTGCATGCAATGTCAACACCGTTGGCGGAGAGGACAGACACAGGAGCCTCATGCACTAAGCCGCGCATTCGGGGTACACTACTCAGTACTACTGACTAGGACAACAGGCCAAGAGACGTCAAACGCGCACATGGGTGATGCTGGACCTTCAATGGCTGTACTTGTCACCCTACAGAGGTGGGGGTCGGGGGCGCAGGGCCATGCCTAAGGGAGAGGCCTACACTACAGAAAGCGCCCTGGCTTAATGTCACCCACAGCCCTCCTCCCCCACCCAGACGCCTCCACTGCGCAGAAAGATAGGAGAATGTGCTGATAATCACCCCCTTGTGTCTGCTGTGATGTCTTAAAGCGCCCATCCAATTCAGGGTTGGCCACCGCCAGGATCCGGGACATCAGGGGGGTCATGGTGCGACTGGCACCCCTCCTGGGTTGGGAGGCCATCCCCAGCAGTGTTTCTGCGGTCTTCCTTGTTCCGCCGCGGATGTCCTCCCACCTCTTGCGGCAGTGGGTGCCCCATCTGTTGTGGACCCCCAAGTTCCGGACTTCCTTGGCGATGGCACGCCAAATCTCGATCTTCTGATGGGCGCTGACCTATTTGACATGTACAGGGTGGAAAGGAGGAAATCATCAATGACCTGCATGTTAGATGTGATTGGCCCCCCCCACCAACTTTGCCATATGGCACATGCTCTCATCTGTTGTGCGTTGCACTCCTCATTCGCCCTCCACCCCACCAACTTACATCCACCCCAATCCACACAGGCATAGCCCATTCCATGTGCACCCGGTGTACTCACTTGTTGGTCTGGAGGACCGTAGAGTAGCGCATACTGGGGGAGGACCCCATCCACGAGCTTCTCCAACTCTTCAGACGTGAAGGCAGGGGCCCTTTCCCCAGTCACAGCAGCCATTGTCACTTCCAGACCGAGGTCACAGCAGCACTTGCAGTATAGGTCCTCTCCTGTGGATGATCAGGTCTTGAGTGATCAATCAGCTAGGAAATGGCGGTCACGCCCGCTGCGCTGCGTACCGCGGCGGTGCGTACCGCGACCGCCGGCGCACATCGTCATTGGCTCCTGAAACCCATAGGGTTCAATGTTAACCAATGCGGCTTTGCGCCGCGGTCTTCGACCGCCTACCGCCACGGTGTGCCCCGCCAGCGCATTGACCTCACATCTTATTGTCCCACTTCACAGGTCAGGCAGCCGCCATTTCAAGGGCCTACATGGCTTCATTTTGACTGCGACACACAGGCCTAGGCCTTGCATTGCCACACATACACGCCTTTCAACCCATTGCCATTCTTTAACTGTGCAAGCTGTCTGTACGTACCTGTGGTTTGCCTGACTCTGTGCTCCATGTTGTCCTTCCTAGGCACCGTCCGCTGGGACTTGCGAGGAGAAGGACGAATCCTCGCGTGTACCGACCGCTGGTGGACCTGTCGACAATGGAAGAACGCCATATAATACTTCGATACAGACTTGACCGTGCCACTATCCATGAACTGTGTGCCCAGCTGGAGCCAGCCCTGATGTCCCCCATCCGCCAACCCACAGGGATTCCCCCTGTGGTGCAGGTTTTGTCAGTCCTCCATTTTTTGGCAAGTGGGTCATTCCAGACAACAGTGGCCATGTCATCTGGAATGTCTCAGCCTATGTTTTCAAAGATTTTGAGCAGAGTGTTGTCTGCCCTGATGAAACTCATGCGGAGCTACATCATTTTCCCAGAGGAGGGTGACTTGCCTACAGTGAAGGGTGATTTCTATGCCCTTGGACATATCCCCAACATCATTGGTGCCATTGATGGGACCCATGTGGCTTTGGTACCCCCAAAAGACGATGAGCAGGTGTACAGAAACAGAAAAAGTTATCATTCGATGAATGTCCAGGTGGTCTGTTTGGCTGACCAGTACATCTCCCATGTAAATGCCAAGTTCCCAGGGTCAGTGCATGACGTGTATGTGATGCGAAATAGCAGCATCCCCTATGTGATGGAGCAGCTACAGAGACAACGTGTGTGGCTAATAGGTGACTCTGGTTACCCCAACCTGCCTTGGCTACTGACCCCAGTGAGGAATCCCCGGACCAGGGCAGAGGAACGGTACAATGAGGCCCATGGGCGAACTAGGAGGATCATCGAAAGGACCTTTGGCCTCCTGAAGGCCAGGTTTAGGTGCCTGCATATGACAGGGGGATCACTGATGTACTCACCAAAGAAGGACTGCCACATCATCGTGGCCTGCTGTATGCTTCGCAATCTGGCATTGCGACGTCAGGTTCCTTTCCTGCAGGAGCATGGTGCAGATGGTGGTGTTGAAGCAGCTGTGGAGCCTGCGGAGAGTGAAGAGGAGGAAGACTCAGAGGACGACACAGACAACAGGGACAGAGTAATAGAACAGTATTTCCAGTAGCACACAGGTAATAATCACCCATGCCATTTTACATTTCCTGAAAGCCTCCTGCATCTCAACTTTGTCGATTTCCCCCCAGAACTATAAACATGATGTTTGATTTTCCCTTCCCTTTTCTGTGCTGTATGAGCCACTGCGTGACCTCGGCTTGGTTGGCCCATGGACTAATGCAAAGTTACCTCGGTATGTGTAATTCACAATGTTAATTATACGTAATTGATATGTAATGTGTCATACATTTGTAAATAAGACAGGCTGAGTCCTGATTGATTTCAGTGCAATGTGTGATTTATCATTAGTGCATAGATATTGGTACATGATAGTGAAACAGTGATGGGTGGGGGTGGAGTAATGTCCATGGCGGAGTCCAGTTCTCAGTCTCACAGGTGCATTGTCCATATGCCTGTGGCAGGATGGAGCAGGGGCAGTTCAAGGTTTGACAGGGTGGCAATGTGGAACAGTGGGAGGACTTCAGGGGGTATGTGATGCTGGCGGGGGTCTTGACATCCTACTCTGTCGGTTTTTTTGATCTCAGGCTCCTTTTGCGGGGCGGTTGTTGTTCAGCAGGAGGTGGGGTTCTGGTGGGCTGTCGTTGTGGTGGGGCCTCCTGTCCACTAGCGCCGGAAGAGGTGGTAGGCTGTTCCTGTTCCTGGCTAGTGACAGGGGCCCTGTGTGAAGCCACATGGTCCCGAAACGTGTCCTCTATACGGTTCAGGGCCTGGACTATGCTCCCCATAGCGGTTGAGATGTTGGTGAGTTGGTCGCTGAACCCCATGTAGCGTTGCTCCTGCTGTGCCTGGATCTCCTGGAACCTGGCCAGTACCGTCGCCATCGTCTCTTGTGAGTGGTGGTAGGCTGCCATGATGGTGGTGAGGGCCTCTTGGAGAGTGGGTTCCCTGGGCCTCTCCTCCCCCCCTGTCGCACAGCAGCCCTCCGAGTTGCCCTGTTTCCCTGGGCCTCTGTCCCCTGGACGGTGTGCCCACTCCCACTGCCCCCAGGTCCCTGTTGTTGTTGGGTTACCCTGGGGGCCCTGTAGTGGTAGACACACCGCTGCTTGACCTGTCCTAGAGACAGAGGCATGGGCCCGCTGGGTGGGAGCTGTGCTGTTGTTCCCAGAGGGGGTTGGGTCTGCAGTGGCCTGTGTCTGGGTGAGGGGAACCGACTGCCCAGAGGTCCCCGATGGTCCGGGCTGGTCGTCAGGTTCCAGGTCGACAGAGCTGCTGTCATCACTAGGGGCCTGTTCCGGGGGTGGGATGGACATTTCTGGTCCCTCCTGACCGGTGTGTTGTTGTTCGGGTCCTGCATGGGGTAAGAGGGTATGGTTATTGTTTCTGTGTGTGCATTAGCTTGCGTTTTATGGGTGCCCTTGTCCCCCAGTGCTGGCATTCCCTTGGGGGAGGTGTTGTGAGGGTGTTTTGTGGGAGGGGGATGGGTATGTGCAGTGGTCATGCTTAGGTGATGGGTGTCCATAGTTTGGGGATGGCATGCAGGGGTTGGTGTTGGGTGGGTTGTGCTGGAGAGACATTCTCAGGGAGGAGGTGTGCTGGGGGGTTGGGGGTGAGGGTGGGGGTTAGCATGCTGGGGGGGGTGAAGTGGTTGGCCTTGTACTTACCAGAGTCCATTCCTCCGTGTACTCCAGCGAGGCCATCAGGATGCAGGATGTTTAGTACCTCTTGCTCCCATGTTGTGAATTCGGGTGGAGTGGGTGGGGGTCCCCCGCCAGTCTTCTGCACTGCGATGTTGTGTCGCGAGACCATCGAGCGCACCTTCCCCCGTAGGTCGTTCCATCGTTTGCGGATGTCCTCTCGATTTCTGGGATGCTGTCCCACCGCGTTGACCCTGTCCACGATCCGCTGCCAGAGCTCCGCCTTCCTTGCTATGGTGGTGTGCTGAACCTGTGAGCCGAAGAGCTGGGGTTCCACTCTTATGATCTCCTCCACCATGACCCGGAGTTCTTGGTCCGAAAAGCGTGGGTGCCTTTGTGGTGCCATGGGGTGGTGTGTATGAGGTGTGGGGTGGTGTATGTGATGATGTGTGTGTTGGTGTGTGGTGCTTTGTGCTTCTATGTGGTGTGTGTGATGTTGTGGTGTGCCTCTGTGTGTCTGGCTATCTATTCTCTGATGTGTCTCTCTCTCCTTCGTCTCTGGTTTTTGTTGGTAGGGGTTTGTGGGTGATGTGGGTGTGTGTTTTATATGGTATTGGATGTGTGGGAGTGGTGTGTGTATGTGTTTCAGGTGTGTGCCTTTCAAATTGTCCAATGTGGTAGGGGTTTGTAAAGGTGTGTGTATTTTGACCGCGGCGGTGTGTACCGCCAATGGAATACCGCGGTTGAATGACCGCCGCGTGGATTTGCGGGTCATAATGGGATGGGCGTATTTCTGTTGGCGTGGCGGTGGAGGTTTGGTCTTCTCCAGTTTACCGCTGGCCGCTGATGTGGCGGACTGCAGTGGAGGGCGGATTTTCTGAGGTTTTGCAGTTGTGGGTCAGAATGTCCGTGGCGGCTGACCGCGGCCGCGGCGGTATTGTGGCGGCCTTCTGACCGGCGGTAAGCGGCTTTTACCGCCGAGGTCAGAATGACCCCCTATGTGTGCCCAGGGCCTGTAAATCAAATGCTACTAGTGGGCCTGGAGCACTGAATGCGCCACCCACATGAGTAGCCCTGTAAACATGTCTCAGACCTGCCACTGCAGTGTCTGTGTGTGCAGTTTAACTGCCATTTCGACCTGGCAAGTGCACCCACTCCCCAGGCCCAAACCTTCCCTTTTACTATATGTCGATCACATGTAGGCCCAAAGCAGCCCCATTGGCAGGGTGCAGTGTATTTAAAAGGTAGGACGTGTAATGGTGTGTTTTACATGTCCTGAAAGTGAAATACTGCTAAATTAAGTTTTCACTATTTCAAGGACTGTCTCTCTCATAGGGTAACATGGGGATTATCTTCAAATATATTTTGCATGTAATTTCCCATGGAGAGCAGCTAGAGATTTAGACTTTGGGGTCTCTGAACTCACAATTTAAAAGTACAACTTTTGGTGAAGCTGTTTTTTGAATTGTAAGTTTGAAAATGCCACTTTTAGGAAGTGGGCCTTTTCCTGCTTAACCATTTTGTGCCTCAGTCTGTCTGTGGAATACACGTCTGGGTCAGGATGACAGTTGGGCTGTTTATGCATTCACCCTACACAGTCACACAAAGGGAGCTGAGGTGTGCACTGCATATCCTGATGGCCCATCACCAGGCTGATTGGTATTCCTTAGCTACAGTGGTGGGAGGAGCTGATACTTGCCCCTGAAAAGGGCTGTGCCGATCCTCACACAAAGCAGTCTCCAACCCCATAGAGTGTGTCTGGGGCCAGGCCGAGAAATGCAGAATCTTGTGCACTATAAAGACTTTTCTTTGAAGTTTGCCAACTTCAAAGACCGAAATGGATATAAGTACTGGACCTTTGACACCACATAGTTAGAACACTTCTGGACTGAAGATTTTATTCCAAGAAGAAGAGTTGGATGCTAAAGGAGGGACTGCCACTCGGTCTGTTGATTTGCTGTGCCAGCCTACTGTTTGCTGTTTCTCTCCTGGGAGTAAAAGGACTGGACTTGACTTTCTATATCGTGCCTTCAAAGGTTCTCCAAGGGATTGGACTGAGCTTGCCTCCTGTTAAGAAGTCTCAGGGACATCAAAGACTTCATGTGCCAGCACCTGGCCTTTCTTTCTCAGAGTCCTGGCTTGCTAAGTAGTGCCTAATCCAACTCCTGGGCTCTTGGGAGTGAGTTCTGGTGCCACCAGGAAGAAACAAGTGCATTTTTTTCCAGAATGACTTCAGAACTAGCACCGCCCTCTGACCCCATGCTGCTGCCTACACCACAGTCATGGTCACCGCTGAGTGCAATGACTACTACCCACAATGCAGGCCTGATGCTGCTGCAGTGCCTCTGAAGTTCTGCCACAGCGTGAGTCTGGGGTGCTGTGTCACTGATGTTCGTGGCACCTGACTTCGCCGCAGCACCTGTGGCCCTGTGGTGTTATCTTGACTCCACAAAGTCGACGCCTCATGTCTTGACCTGCTGAATTCATCAATCCGCCTTGCTGTAAGGAACCGACGCCTCACTGCCAACGCCGCATCACCTCCTCTGCAACCGCAAGGAACCGATGCCTCACCTCCCCTGCCTAGCAGTAAGGAACAAAGTCTCACCTCCCCAGTGGCAGTAAGGAACTCAGGCCACATCGGCTCCAGCGACACCTCACCTCTCTGACTCTGTGCAACACCTTTCTTTTCTCATTGTTTTCCAAGGTACTGTAACTGGGGTCTACACGACTCTGTGGCCTGCCGCGCTCCCTTGTGGGTGGTACCAGACTGTTGGAAGTGGCTCCGTCAAGCCGTAGTGATAGCTCCAGTTGGAGCTATTGTGTTTCTAAGTGCTTTACTAAGATTTAGTCTTTGAAAATCTGTATCTTTACTTGTGCATGTTGGATTTGTGTTGTTTTTGTCTTGTTTCAAATATTGCCACTGGTGTGGTGTATGTTTGTGGTGTTTTCACTGTGTTTCTGTGTGTGTGTGTGTATAAATACTTTACACATTGCCTCTGGGATAAGCCTACCTGCTTGAGCCAAGCTACCAAGGGAGTGAGCAGGGGTTGTCTTAGCTGTGTCGCTCCCTTACCCTGACTAAAGTGAGGGTTCCTACTCGGACAGGGTGCAAACCACTGTCATATAGAGACCAGATTTCTAACAGGCAGCATTTGCGGAGGATACTGTTGTTTAGGATTCCTGTTTCAGAACTATTTAATTTCTTTTGGATAAAAGTTAATCCTTAAAAACTTGTCTCTCTCCATAGCTGACCAAAGCGAGCAGTCAAAGATTACTTTAGGAGGTGATAAAGGTATTGGATCTCAAATGCAGTGTACCATATTAATCATATCTCACTAGCACTTTATACATCCAACCTAGCTATGACTTTTAAAAGGAACTGATTTAGATTCGGTAGTTATTGAATGAAAGAGAAAAATATGTGTTCTGTGACTAATAGTCACAATACCCAATAAACATCTTACAATATCTTGGTGTGAGTAAAGTGTCCTGCAAAGTGATAGCAGACAGTAGTCCACCCTGCAAGACTTAAGTGCTGCGAGGCCCGAGGAAGGGGCTAGATTCAAGTAGGAAAGGTGGACAAGCCACAGGTGACTAGCGGTCCTACAGCCTGGACACAAGGTAAGATTAATTTTTTTATTACTGTGGATAAACTGTGCTCCTTGCTTGGGATGGCTTGACCACTTATGTACAATCCAGAAGGCTGCTTTGGCCTTAGGGTTGGTGTGCACAGAGTCAATCTGACCGGACTCACAAAGCCAAGTGGCTCATTGTCATGTGCAGAGCAGCAGTAGACCAGCCTGTGCAAGCACAGTATTATGTGTGCCTCCTTTCACAACAGTTAGTCCCAAGCCTCAGAGAGTGACAGCGAGGCCTAGGGAAACAGCTGCTTTTCAGGAGCATAGCTAGTATTGGCCTCATGTGATAGGTGATGGGAATAAGAGGGAGTGTACAGGAGATATGGGCTGTGAGTAAGAGGGAGCTGAGAAGCGAGGGGTCATTCCATAGAGTACATCAATGCACATGGAGTGATCTTCTAACCACTGAGCCTATGTGAGCAGGTAGTCAGTAGGTTGAGGAAGGTAGATCTTTCATTGCAGATTGGAAGACCAAAAGTGTTTGGCTAGATACCTGGAGAGGGACTGGAGTGACTTGTGGATGATGGAAATAGTCTAACATTCAATTATCTCTTTAACCATGATAAAAGGATATACCTGAGGGCAGGCACAATTTGGCTATTGTTTCTCAAAGTAAATATGAGTTGAGTGGCATGGTAATTGTCCCTGTGCAATTTGGCAATTGTCTTCTCAGATGTTAAGGATATGTGACTTCCATTATTTTAAACTGTAGGTCTCTGGTATTGCTATAATGTTTTTTTGCAAGTCAAACACCACCTCCTCAACCTGCTTATCAACTGCTTATCCCATGTTGCTGCATTTCCGTTTCATGTACTTATAAACTGCACAGTTTCTACTATAGTAGCTCTTTTTTATTTGTTGCTTTAATGTATCTCTTTAGTGACTAGCTCTCTGTATATCTTTGCAGTCTTTTTTTCCCCAGACACAAACTGCTTTCCCTTTTAGCCATATCATTTGTTTATTGCTGTTAGTTTAGCTCTTTGCGTCTTTGGAAAATTGAGTTTGAGACTAATTGATGTGCTTAGGTGCTCAATGTGCAGGTGTGGTCCAACCTTTGGTGCTTCTGCTTCCCAGTATTTTAGCCACCACCGATGTGAATCTGTTTGTGTGGATTCCCCATGCCTGCTGAAAACTAAGGAGCATATATATAATTTTATCAAGGATCACAGCAAGACACCTTGTTGCACTGCACTGTGTGATAAGGAAATGACAGGAATCTACTGTACTTAAAATTGTATTGCGCATTCCTGGCTTTTCCCAGCACTGGCACACAATGTGCTGCCTAGCGCCAAAGCAGACATGCTTGCACAAACACAATGCCTGAGGCATATTCCACCTTCTATGTATGCTGCAGAATGCAGCACACAAAGAAAGAGTAAATAAGAAACGTAACGTCACACCTGGGAAGGCATAGGTTATGATTCATTCCTAGGTCTACCAGTAATGGTATATGTGGGAATACACTAAAATCCATGAGTATATGCGTGGGAACACCCATGCCTCACCCACTCTTGCGTCACACTGCATGACACAAGGGCAGCGCAGGCCCTTGATAAATATGGACCTTAGGTTTAATCATCCTTTGACAATTTAAAAAAGACTGTCATGTTGGCGATCTCCTGCCCCCGTATTTAGATGAATTGCAGCAAAGCCAAAGACCGCCACAAAGGAGTCCACTCCCTCGCGCCAGCTGTATCCCGCAGATGACATGACATACTCCAATGCCGACCATTAGCACTCCGGCGTCGTCTTGATTGCGCATCCTGCAAAGTCTATTTAGATCACTCTGTTGTGCTGGTGGTGTATCAGCTGCAGGGCCAATGACAGCAGGAGTCAGTCGCGGGTCCGAGTCAGAATAGTACTATGGATGGGCCATTGGTTGGTTGCTAGTAGCCCATACTGCAGCAGACCATTTGGAAGCAGGAATTGCCACACAGGAGACAGTTGTTTTTTAATGTTACTCTCCCCCTGTACTTTTTTTGTTAAAACCATATTTAGTTGATTCTCCCTCATCTTCTTGGACACTAGTTTAGTTTTTCTCAATAATTCACTATGGCGGGGAGGGGAAATCCCCATTTTTCAGAGGGAGAGTTGTCTGTCATGATGGATGATCTCATTAGAGTAGAGTCACAATTGTTTAGAGCATAAGTCTAAAATACTACCATTCCCCAGAATAGGCAAATGTGGACCAGAATAGTTGACAGAGCGATTGCTGTACTAACAACTTGCATACACAGGAGGAGATTAGGAAGAGGTGGAATGACCTGCGGGGGAAGTTTATTCACTGGCCTCCAAGCATCACCTGGAGGCCCAGGGGACTGATGGTGGTTCTCCTCTCCCCCTATTACAACTCTTTCCCTGGGAGGAGAATGTCTTCCAAATCTTCCATCTTGAAGGCTTAACTGGAATCCATGAAGGAGTGCAGACTGGTAAGTCAGACCTATGTATGTCTCATTAATTATTAATGGAGTCTTGTCCTTAAGTTAGACGTTAGACGTTTAGAATGCTGCAACACAGATACAGCTGTAGCAGATATATACATATATATTTTGACTTTACAAAATATGCTGTGTCATAGGAATTACTAGCAGCATGGTTGCACCCCTCCTTCTAACATAATGCTATATGTATAGTCAGACTGTGTGTAGTTCTCCATGGATCATCCCTTGCATGGGCTCTGCCTATTACTGTCTTTCAATGTATGATGTTGTGCTTCCAAAACAGGTCTACAACTACATCCATTTCACAGGAAAGTATGGTGTTTCTAAGTAGTATTTTCTCCTAATTACATGATATCAATAGGTGTGTACAAGTTGCAAACGTGTGTTTACCTCCAATATACTCATTGAAAGTGTTGTGTGTACCTTACTTTTCAAACAAGTATTGTCTATGGTGTCAACAGATGACTATGACTACCATGATGCTGTGTTTGTGGATCTGATACACACTCCACTGCCCACACATTGAAGATTTAGTTAATGTGAAAGAAGAACAGTATGCTGGGGATTTACATACACATGTGGTTTGGGCAACTCAAGTGGCACATTAGCTACTTCCACCTCCAAACATTATGACTATCCCGACCAGATTGCTGAACAACTTTCAAGAACACGCACCCACAATGACAACCATACGCAGACCATCCCAACACCAACACAGAACAGACACACACATGCAGACACCACCACCATAGTCGCACTCTCAGTCAGTGCACCAACCACTACATAACCACACACCCTCACCAACACCACACCAACAGACACAACACCCACCACTACTGCAACACCTACACACACCATAAGCACACCCTCAGTCAGTCCACCCACCATGACACAACCACACACCCCAACTACCACCACACCAACAGGCACAACACCCACCACTATAGCAACACCCACAAACACCACAAGCACACCCCCAGTCAGTGCACCCACCATGACACAACCACACACTCCCACCAACACACCCACAGACACAACACTCACTACTACAGCAACACACACACACACCACAGGCTCACACTCAGTCAGCAAGCCCAGAACCACATACACATGCACCAACATAGCCAGAGATACCACACCAACACAAACCACATCCACGACACATGCATCCACACACATACATAGTCATTAACAACATCCACACTCACCCACCCAACAATCAGTAAAATACAAATCTAAAATTACAGCATATACACCGGACCCTCAAGCATCCATACCTTCAACACACACATGCACAACAAACACAACCACTCCCTCTACCTCCCAAAACCAAATCTCTCCCAAATACCCTACCCATTTTCCTAAGCAGAGACTAGTTTTATCCCTGGCCCTTACCCTTTGCACATCCCACCCCAACCAAATGTAAATCCACCCTTTCCAAATCCCAAACCACCCCTACCAAACCCACCACTCCCAAACCCACGGCTCTCAAACCCAAACCTCCCGATTGGAATCCCAAACCTTCCCCTCACCAGCCCAAAGACCCACCCCGACTTAGATATTTGAAGAAGTGCCTACGCTATGCTCCATAGATGCCCCTTTCAGCAGAGGTGTGTTTTGGCAGTATAAATAGAGGTAAGTAATGGGCATGCAACCAAGACTTTGAACTTTCTGACCTAGTGCCTTTGATGTTATCTTTTGGAGTGAATCTTACAGAAAATATCTCATACTTATAAAAAAAAACAGATTTGAGAATACCTGTGTCCTGGCCTTACTTTTGGCTGGTTACTAATTGTTTGCTGATGATGTTCTTTCTGCTAATGTGTGTGCCATGCACTTACTCTCATTTGTGACTGTGACAAACACAAGTTGTATATTTTAGTTGATTTCTTAAATGCATACATTAGTGTTGTACATTAGTGATGGACATATTAATTTTGGTGCAAGCATTCATGTTGTTATTGGACACATGCTAATATTATACATGTTTTTGTTTTTGTGAGTGCAGAATGCATGTGTGTTTATTTTGACATGATGAGTCAATAATATGCACATATGCATTACACAGATGACATGGCACTTTACAGTTAAATGGGATCTTATGTTTGTGATATATTGCACACACCAAGGGGACATGTGACCTTCATACATCTCTACCATGTTTGCAGTTCACCTGTAAAAGTGTATTACATTCTGTGTACACCCACCTGCAGCATGTTGTATTGTAATTGCTACATTTACATTGAATTGTTTGGTTCAAATTGGGTATGCTGTTTTAGTTGATGCTGAAGATATTTTGGGGACATTATTGCACACACCTTTTCTTACACATTTCTATTTATGATTATTGAGACTATTTGTGTAGGTGTCCATTACAATGAAGGCAGTCCATCCCAGATTGGTGGGTACTACTTATATCTCATGGTCTGTTCTGATACATTTTCAGACATCAACATTACAAACTTCACCATTGCACAACATTATGGTGCTGTTTATACAAATTAATGAGCCATGCACAAGTCCTATATTACTGAGAAGCTAAAACTCCTAGGGTAAGAGGAATGCAGTTGACTTACATTTCCACCTTGGACCTGGCCCAGGGGCAAGAGGAGAGCTGGTAGCAGTGGGTTCATGACAGCAGGACACATGGAAAGCGTTAAAAAGGTGATTTTTGTATTTATATTGCTCCCAAACCACCAACTCAGGTGTGGAGGCTTAGCCACCCTAGTTGCCTCGGCGGGACTGCACATCATGTTTGACTTGGCGGTAAAAGGGGCTGTGGTCCTGCCACTAGCTACTTTTGCCGATGGCATCATCAACGTGGTGAAGATTCTTGGTTGTGACGGTGGACTGTTGGCGTTCTTTTACCTATGCTCCCACTGACATCTAAATTAAGAGGGTGGATCGTCACAATGGTGGTTGGATTTCCCATTGAAAAGTTGACAGCAGGACCGTTACCGCCAACATCTAAATCAGGCCCTCAATCAGAGAAGAACACTGCAACTGGCAGTTTCATTTGTAGATACATTAGATACATAAAAGTGTAAAGATTACTTACGCTCATGAACCCACCCCACTCCCATTGTCTTTAGAGAATATGAGGGTCGTCGTGACCCTGGCGGTCTTTTGACCTCCAGGATTACTGTGGCGGTAGTACTGTCAACAGGCTGGCGGTACATACTGGAAAATTATGAGTGTGGCGGGTTGGCTGCAGCCAATCTGCCACTTCTGCACTCATACCTCCATGGCGGTATGAGCTGCTGAGTCAGAGATATCAATCTCTGACCTTGCGGCCCACAGAGTACCGCCGCGGCATTTTGAGCCTGCCTACTGCCATGCTTTCTGTAATGTTAGCAATGCCACAAAAACCATGGTGGTAGGCCCCACCGGTTGTAGGGAATTCCTTCCCTGTCACCAGTAGCCGGCTCCCCATCCCTCGGACAAACACCTGACACCCCCCTCCATTCAAACACCCAGCCCCACCCCACCCTTGATTCAAACAACCCACAAACGCACACACACGCACCCACCACACTCCTGCCCCTATAACCACACATGCATTCACTCATTCACTGGCATGCATGCATTCACTCATTCATTGGCATATACTCATTTGTCCAGACATATTCACACAAATTCTTACACACAGGCACACTGACATGCAGAGACACACTCACTTCGCCATTCATTCACGCATTCATCCACACGCATACAACCACACATACAACACACAAAGACGCTTTCACACACGCACTCACACACTCAGACACACACATAAAACACCCCCCATCCTCCCACCCCCTACCTTGTCGGAAGCCTGAATTACCTTGGGCGAGGACGTCTTCCAGCAGGGAAGGGGAACTGCTACTGCCAGCAGTACCCCACCAGCAGAACACTGCCAGGACGTATTTCAGCTCAAAATACGGCTGGCGGCATTCTACTGGCGAGGCAGGGCAGTGGTGGTAGCAGCACCAGGTCACCACCGTCCGCCAACATGAACACTGCCAGATTTCTGCCCTTTTTGTGGCGGAAGTCAGGCAGTGCTCAAAAACTGGCAGACGGATGGTCCCTGCGGTGGTATGGTGGAGGCCGTCACCGCAACAGTAGGTGGTTTTTAACACCAATGTTGAAATGAGGGCCTTTGTTTTGCCTAATCTCTGGTTCTCTCGCTGGCTGTTATGGGTAATAGACTTTTGAGCTGTGTCTGCTAATTCACTCAACCAATACATTTACTCCAGGAGTCTGTGTTTGACCTCAGGGTCACAGGATTAATCTCAAGAGGGTAGCATAGTCTCCTAAATTGGTAAACTGAGTACCTCTTAGTTCGGTAACAATAAACGCCTACGTCTGTTACTCAACTCAAAGGTGGCTTAAATCAGCCAAAAATCAAATGCCCCTATCCGTCAATCTTGTAGTTCACCCAAGGCGCTATGAGATCAAGGAACCAAGCGGTATAAACCAGCAGAGCTTCAGCTGTCTAACCCTATGGAAACACTTGACCTGACAGCTTGTCCATCCCTGGTCACAGTGATTGTCTCTCGCTCATGACTCTCAGACCAACATTCAAGGCACGTCGATCCCGGGAGAGTAAGCAATGGCCATGATGCACAGGGAGAAAACGCCACTTTTTTACTGAAACAAACTTGCACCCTAAAACATTGGAGAGTGGGGCTGAAAATTATGGTGCCAACAAACCAAACTGCTCAACCTTAAGAGTATCCTCTTCAATGATGGATTTTCTGAAGGAAAGTCATTGTTGCCAGTCTGGCAGGCATATTTAATTATGGTGGGGGAGAACGAAGGCTAGACACTCCGCTGATCTGGGAGGTTGACAAGCCTCACACTACAGGTTAGGTGACTACTTTGTCTTGCAAGGAAGCTGAGGAATACTGTTTTATCATTGCCAAATAGTGTGTGTTATAAGAACTGTGCACTGTTTTGTTGCTGTGCTCATCTGAAAGCTTTGTGTAACAAAAAGTTTGGCAATATTCAGTGTATTTATGATGCAGTACCTGTGATCCATATTTTTAAAAATGACTTGAATAATCCAGTAAACGGAAACTAAATTAAAATTCTAGGCACCATTAGAACTCCTTTTTGGATGCTTTGACCCGCATACATTTGCAAGATTTGAAAACACAAATTTCTGTGCCGTCAAAACAATCAGAGTGTGCATCTGAGCTGCACTTTATTATTAGCCACCTCATTATAGAAATCTAACTCAGTGCTGTCTTAGGAGTTTTTAGGGGCCTGGGCCTCATATATTTTGAGGCCTCCATCCAGAACAACTTTGAATTGTATTGCCTATTTTCTGATAATTCAAGCCTGCGTGAAGGAAGCAGTTTAAAAATCGCATTGCCAGTAGGGCCTTTAGAAGGTGGAGACATGGGAAATTGCTCACTTTTCCCATGCTTTAAAATATGTCTGGTCTCACTGGGAAGTGGCTTCCCTTTTAAGAGACCATATAATCGTTTAACGCTGTATCAAATCAAATCAAATTGAACAATAATTTAGGGTTTGGATTTGCAAATAGGAGTACCCCTGCAGGTGTCTTCTGGGTTTTACTTATCTAGCATTCCACAGATTGACACTTCTCTTTTAAATTAAGATTTATCTGCAGGTAACTTGTATTTTGTGAGAGGAATTACCCATACATGAGGTACGGGCATTATCATCTGGCCTGATTTTTCAATAGCAGGGCTGCCTGTTGTCCTTAACTATATTTTGTCCATGGTGGCACTCGATTATTGTGTGTGTGCAGAGGCCAAAGCCCTGACTATGTGAGATCCTGGACATGTCCTTTTACTTGGAGGGACTCATCAAGTATGTCATTATTGTGGGCTGTATACTATTGTCTATGTACTGGGTACAGCACATAAAGTAGTAGTGGCAGCACACCGCGTTTTAACAAGAGATCTGTAATTTGGCAGACCAATTCATCTGTGTTACTGGGTGTGAGCCATAGTACCCAACTTGAGTAAAGTTCCAGTATTTTGTGCATACCCGAACACTTGTGCTGACAGTCGTGTGTATGTCACATTTATGTGTGGTGTAGTGCATATAACATTGGGCCTGATTCACTATATATATATATATATAATATATATATATATATATATATACAGATAGATAGATAGATAGATAGATAGATAGATAGATAGATAGATAGATAGATAGATAGATAGATAGATAGATAGATTACTTACTGGTGGTCATCAGTAGGTAATTATAGTTAAGACCATTTTTTCCATACACAGAGCGTTTTTTGTTTTGCCAATAGCTTTGGCACCGCTTGACGAAGCTTCATGACATTTTGCAAACTTATACTTTGGTCAGTTCAGCTGGTAGGCTAAAAGTTTCACCTCCATCCGTCAAGCGGGGCCAGAAAAAAGTGGTGGTCCCAAAATACTTTTTCCCCATTTACATCAATGGAATTTTTAAAATGTTTGAAAGCAACTACAGCATGAACCACTGAACGAAATTACTCAAAATTTTGCAAAAAGCTAGCTTAGAAAAATATAGATAAATAGGGATGCCACTTCCCCACGGATCCAACAGTCCTTCTGCTGATATCTGATTGGCTGCCAACACTTCAACCAGGAAGTGTTGTCAGCCATCTTGGGACTCCCTGGGTAGGGACACATGACCGCCTAGATCTGGTGCTGGGGTCCCAGAGGGACGCTGCAAGGGCTAAAAAGCTTTTTTTTTTAAATCAGAAAAATTTGCAGATCCGGATCCACAGATTTTACTGTTTAAAAAAACAAAAAAACAGTAACCTACCCTTGAAGCTCCCAGATGTGCCAGGCAGCGGGGCATGCCAAAAATAACAAAGGGGTGTCTGGTGCCCCCCTCTGGGGCTTACTAAAGCCCCGGAGTTTGCCACCTCCCTGGGGCAATCATTAGATTGCATGCAGGGGGCCGCCTGGCCACCTGTGCACTCGGGACAACCACCTCCCATGGGCAAAATGCTTTTGTTAATGTAGGGGGATCCTGGGGACTCCTCCTGTCCCCTGGGGACCAACACCCCCCGGGGCTAAACTAATAATGGAAGCCGGGGGTGCAGGGCCCTGGGGACAGCCACCTCCCTGGGTCAAAGATAGAAGTGAATGCAGGGGCTGTACAGCCCCCAAGAAGCCCCAGGGAACACCATCTCCCCAGGGCAAAGATTTAGTTGTGTGTGGGGGCTGCGCCACTCCCTTGCCCCCCGCAGTGCTGGTGACCACCACCTCCCTGGGCAAAGATTTAGCTATGTGAGTGGTGGGTGCGCCTGCAGCCCCAGTGACTACTACCTTCCTGGAGCAAAGATTTAGTTGTGTGCGAGGGAGGCATGACCACCCCACAGCCTCAGGGACGACCACCTCCGTGGAGCTAAAATAAAACAACGAGGTGGGTCTGTTCAAGACCCCCGGCTCCAGAGACCATCACCTCCTAGGTGTAATACACATTGGAGAGGGCCTCGCAGTCCCCCTCCAAGAGCCAATGATGGCCTTGTGGGACACCATTCCACAGGGCAGGCTCCTTCTATGTCCAGGGGTGCCCTACCCCAGGGACATAGCTGTTTAGTTTTGCTTGATGGGAGCTGATAGCTCCCACCAAGCAAAAGAAAACAAAGTCCGCTTTCTGGCAGTAGGATCTGTCAAACAGAAAAACAGAGTTTTCTTCTGTTTCCTAAAACAGATAAAAACATTGCTCTTGCAAGCAGGGAGCTGCTATTTAAAGCAGTTCCTTGCTTGTGGGAACAATGTTGGCTCCCGCAGGACGTGGGAAAATAACTCAAACCGCGGGGCCTTGAGGATTCCCCTGCAGTCCTGTCACTCTTTCTCACTCTCTTCCACCCCATAATGGGATGGAAAAGAGAGAGAGAGATCGTTATTGCAATGGTCTCACCATGCAGTTTTTTTCATCCAAAATTCTACGGCAAATATCACATTTATATTATCAATGATATTGTCAAGGATATCATGAGTGCCATAATTTGTGGGGTAATTAGCAGGTCATGGTGAGGGTTGAGAGTTATGGTTACCTTATGGCACGAATTATAGTTACCTGATATTACTCTAACTCGAAGGTTTTGTATGTTTAAAATGTGAGGCTAACTACAACCTCCCGGTAACATTTGTTTTTTTAGGTAAAAAAAAAAAATATATATATATATATATATATATATATATATATATATATATATATATATATATGTGTGTGTGCACAGATAGAGAGATAGATAGATTGAGTAAAATTCCAATATTTTTTGTATATCCAGACACTTGTGCTGACATTTGTGTGTATGTCATGTTTATGTGCTGGTGTAGTGCATATAACACTGTGCTTGATTTACTAAATATTTGTGTGTGTGCCTGTGTGTGTGTGTGCGTGTGTTTAGATAGATAGATAGATAGATAGATAGATAGATAGATAGATAGATAGATAGATAGATATGTAAAATCTTTATGCCGACCTCTTAGTCGAGGATTCGAGGATATTCTTTCTTGCCCCAGGTGCTACAGAGATGAACCCTAGCCAGACCTGTCTGCTGAAAAGGAATGTGACAAATAGCAAGATATTTTAAATTGTAATGTTTAATAATGCATATCGACATAACTTTAGATAAAAGTGATAACGTATCCCAAAATACAAGAGCTAACATTGTGGAGTCATTAACATGCTTGTCACTATACTAAGAATTGATACTAATTGTGAGACATTGGGTCAGTTGTTGTTGGGTGTGAAACCCTTCTGTAGCAAACACCACAATCCTTGTCAGGGTAAACCACAAAAAGTCACTTAACCTGTGCTTAACCCTCTGGCAGCTTGGCACAAAAGTAGTCAGTCATAACTTAGAGGCAATGTGTAAAATATTTATGCAGCACTCAAACAGTACTAAAGAAAAAACACAATAAAAGGAAAATCACACACCATTCTTGAAAAATAGAGTACATTTTTAATAAACTTATATCAGAACAACAACAATCCAATTAGTAGAAGAGGCGATTTGAAATTTTAAAATCTTAGGTGAAAATAGCACCAAAAAGCACAGGACTGAGTTTGGCCCGCTAGACAGTGTAGCTAGTTGTACTTGGACTGAGATGCTAGGTCCTGCATCAGTCTGTGTTGAGTTGCATCATGCTACGTCGGTTCCGAAGAGGCCACTTATCAGGAATTGTGATATGCTGCAGTGTGAAGTCCTACGTCAAGATGTGTTGTGCTGCCTTGGTTGTGGCGAGGCCACCGATCAGGAGCTGCGAGGTGCTGGGATGTGAGGTTTTGCATCAAGATGCACTGCGTGCCGTTGGTTCTGATGAGGCTCCCAAATAGGAGCTGTGAGGTGCTACAATGCAAAGTACTGCATTGTGCTGCTTTGTGTTGCGTTGATTCTGAGGGAACCCACATTTGGGCATGAGCAGTACACTCTGATGCCAGCCATGGCCTAAGACCTAGGGGGGAACTCTTAGGGATCAGAACTCACTCCAGCAGAGGCCAGAAGCAGAGCACAGGCAGATCCAGTTGTGTCTAGGTAGCTGGGCAGATTCAAGACAGGCCTCTGGAGCTTGTTTTGTCACTGTACCTCAGAACAGCAGGCCAGTCACCTAGCCCTTGGAGCCACTCTGGTCATTCTGGGGTCAATGAGCAGGTCCAGTCTTCCTTCCTCAGACGGTAGGCAGGACAGTAGGGCAGGCCTCCTTACAGCAGGGTAGTCCTTCCAGCAGCAGGGCAGCAGAGCAGTTCTTCTGAGTCTTCCACAGGTGTAGAAGTGATCTGAAAAGTTGGTCTGATGGTCCAATATTTATACCTGCTATCTGCTTTTAAGTGGGAGAAACTTCTAGATCTTCCCCACATCTGATTCTGGAATTTTCTTTTTCCATGCCATGGTCCCAGAATGTCTGGGGTGACAATAGACACGTGTGAAATCCTTTCTGAATGTGCTGAGGTAGCCCCTTTGAGGTGCAAATGTGGAGCTGACAGCTCTGCACCCACCCACCTTGTCTGGGTGGCTCATCATGGCAACACCTAGTCCCTGTATGTGACACTGCCTGGGAGGAATACACAAAGCCTAACTGCCAACTACACTTAGACATGTGACCCAGGACACAGGCTGCAAGCACCCAATGTATAGGAAAAGAAATGCCAATATTCTAAAAGTGGCATTTTCATAATTGTGACTTAAAATGTGACTTTACTAATAAGGAGGATTTTGAAATTAAACATGACATTTCCACCTGTTCCCAAGCAAATTCTATCACGTATTAAATGTAATTAGCTAAGCTAATGTTATCCTGTGGGACAGGTAGGCCTTGCAATAATAAAAAAAAGAAATTAGGAGTTTTTCACTACCAGAACATGTAAAACTGAAAAGCATGTCTCATTTTTTAAATGCAATGGACTCTGCCCTGTAGTCGATATAAGGCCTACCATAGGGATGACATATATAAAAAAGTAAGGTGTTGGCCCAGCAAAAGGCTTCACTGATGAAGTTCTATTTAACATTGGTCAATGGGGGGGCCTTTTCATAAAGACCCTCGGCCATGTTGCGGGTAAAATTATAGTGGTGGTGTGGTGTAAAGAAAATGGCTCAGAATGACCAGAAATGGCTAAGTTCCTCTTCCTATGTCTCATTTACTATTTGTTGATGATAGGTGAAATTTTCCTCCCAACCGTGGAGCTATGCGGGTCGGAGATTCTGCATCCTGTAGATAAACCCTCCAAACAAGGGAGAGAACTTTCGACATGCAGGGGAGATATCTCCAATTACAGAAGGGAGACCCCTGTGTTTATCAATATCACAACAAAAGTCAGAAGTGTGTATGTTGAGTAGGGATATTTGAGCCAGAGGTATTAATATCTGGTCACAAAATGCTTCTCACAATTTATGTATAGTATTTTTGCCACAATTAAATATGGAGGTATGTCACACATTCTGACTCTCCACGATTGCCGTCATTATAGTGTTGGTGGACTGCTGAGGTCAGGAGAGTACCATGTATGTGACTGCTTTTTAACAAAGCAACCTATTTTTTTAAATTCAGCTCATTTTCCAAAAAGGTAACGGGGCTAGTCGTAAAAAGAAATGCTTAATTTTCATTTTACATTCACAAAGGGGAAAGATATCCTATTCCATTGGGTTACAACTTCCTTTGAGTGGTCGGTAAAATATCAGGGGCATATTTATGAGTTTTAATGGAATGCCGTTTTGCGTAGCATTGCATCGAAAAAATTTGTGCTAAATTGCAGCATTTTCTTGCAACACAGACACACCATATTTATGCTATGCCGCACCTTGTTGCTAACTCCAAAGGTGAGAAGAATAACGCAAAATGTTGTAATGCAACTACCATCTACATGATGCAAAGCTGATATGTGTGTCAAAAAGCACTTTACGTGCCACAAATCAGCATTGTGTCACTTAGGATTAGGAGGAAGCATAAACAAATGACACATTTCAATTCACAGAACTGCAGGACAAAAATATTGCAGGGAGCACCATCTACCAGACAGGAGGGCAACAACCCTAAGCCCAGCCAAGATGACCTGACAGCAGGCCAGGGGAGGAGGAAGAGGAAGACCAATAATTTCAGTGAGAAGGAGAACCAAATATTACTGTCACCTCCAAATTGTACTTAGGGAAGAAGGAATCCATACTGAATAAAATAAACTGGGTAGGGCAAATAAAAAGGACAGTGCTGGAGTTGAAGATGAGGTGGCACAATTACAAGCACAGGACCAAAGAGAAAATAGCCAAGCACTTTAGGGCAGCCAAAGTGACCAGAGGAGGTCCTGATATCCAGGAGGAGTTGGTCCCATTGGACGAGCAGGTGGCATCACTGATCTCAACAGAGTTATTGGCAGGAGTTGCCGAACAGGACAGTGCTGCAGTCAGGGCCAGCAAGAACTACAGGATAAGTGAAATTAAGGGACCATATGGTTAAAACTGTCATGCTGCACTGCTCTGTGCTGTGTGCATGTGATAGGGCAGGGGTGCCTCATATATTAGCTCATGGATCACATAACTGTGAATTAATTGTTCAGTCACATACAATTATGCCGAGCCCTGCCAAGTTCCTCTCATCTGTGTGTGATGTGTTGGCCTAGTCCGGGTTGTCTGTTTAATCCTGGGACTTGTAGTGTAATCTCAACATAATAGACTAGGAGCCTGATGTCAGGTCACCAGAAATAGCGAGTCACAATTTACAATGTGCGTACAATTACGGCCCTCAGATTGCAACATGTGAATAAGTCGCATGGCTATTACCAAACTTTCAATCTGAGAGTCTGTAATTGCTCGCAAATTCCGAATGCAGTAGAAAATTGCGAATGTGGTCACAAATAGCAACTGCAGCTTTAAAAAATGCCCAAACATTTCCTGGTACCCTGCAAGGACCCCTAAACAGGAAGTGGTGGCCCAAGAGAATCCTGCACAGGAGTTCAGACCATGGTTGAATCCAGCATCACAGACCCACACCACTGGCTACCTTAGCTCCACACAGTACAAGGGCCAGCCAACAAAGGGAGAAGGCAGTAGGGGGGCGCTGGTGCAATCTCAAGTTCTCGGAAAGGGAAGTTGACATCCTAGCCAAGGAATTGTGCAACTGCCATGAAGAGCAGTTTGGTAGGCTGTCTCAGACTCTACCTGAATCTGACAAACATAAGACCTGCAGGGACATTCAGATCAGAATCAATGCCCAGGCCATGGCTGACAGGTCAATTGAAGAGATCAAGAAAAGATGGTACAACCTGCACTCTAGGGCCAAGGCAAGGTTTGCAGCACAGCTGTGGGACATCCAGGGAACTGGAGAAGGACCATCCAATGTACCCCCCACATCAGCAGAGGCGATGGTGGAACCCACATTGAAGCTGGAGACAGTGAGCAGATTTGGGTCCCTTGTCATGTGTGCACCCTCACCAACCACTAGTAGGTGTATAATCTCTACTACTTCCATATTGGTCCTAAAACCCTACTTCCCATAAGAATGGAACACGCCTCACTCATATATGCCTGGACCATCCATGTAGCTGAGGACATTTCCACAACTGGTGCATTATGGGGCATGTAGTCATGTACAGAAATAGTGCTGTTACTGGCAGAAAAAAGTTGATTAACATAGTTCAGCAAATGAGCCAGTTCACACATACATTTTATTCTATTACCCATTTCCCAAATAGAAACACCTGGTGAACCACAGGAAGGGGAAGGTGAAGAGGGGGAGGTCCAGTCCCAGGCCCAGAAGGAGGAAGGGCAGGGTGATGTGCCCCTGAGTTCCCCTGGAATGTCGTAGATCCATGACAGTGCTGCTTTCAGTTCACCAATTGCAGCTGAAATTGGAGGTCCAGTAGACCTTCAACAGACCACTCCTCAATGCATCCCCGTGACCAGGGTCCGGCACCTGCGTCCAACTCGACAGGCTGAAAGGCACCAGCAAGCTAGGCAGGCTGCATGCTTCCAGGCAGGATCCAGCAACCAGGTAGAGTTTGTTGGGCCAGATCAGGCCATGTTGAAATTTCAGCAGCTGCAACGAAGACAAATCTGCATTATCAACCACAACCTCATGCAGAGTTCTCAAACATCACCCAGCAGATGGCTGCTAACCAGGCACTCCCGGATTCCAAATTTGATGTCCTTACTGGGGCGATTGGCCAACTCTGCATGGAGATGGCAGTGGACAGACACCACCTAAGGTGCCCATAGCACAGCCATGCAACAAGATCATATCCTATGACCAGGGCAATTGGCAGGTTAGCCCAGGCTACCACACAGCACCCAAGACACACACTGGCCTTGCAGGTGGAGATAGACCACTTCAGTGGTGATGGGGCTAGTGGACTGCATCAAATAACTGCAGCTGTGGAAGCAATCCAGACAGCCATCATTGCCTTTGGGGCTACAGGTGACGCAGCAGACAGCAAAGTGTCCAGCATGAGTAGTGTGTCTGCTGCAGACAGCACATGTCCTGCATAGTTGCAGCAGCTGACAACCTGTACCTACAACTGCTAGCCCCCCACATGCCAGACGTAGTGCACAGAAGTGATTTCACACTGACAGTGTGTCCGTGTGGTTTTTAAATGTATGTTTCTCTAGGCAGTTAGGTAACAGCACAACATGTGCAACAACAATACGCATTTCACTGATGATGGACAGGGTGTCCATCCTTGTCACTGCATACACTGACAAAGTGTTGCCTTTTTGTTTTGAAAATAAACTGTTGTTTTGTCTTTTCTGTGAATTTCTTACAGGGAAAAATAATGTGTTGGAATGTGGTCCCTGTGCCTTCTCCCCTCTGCTGCTCTGCTCTCCGTGACTGGCTGTTGAGCAGGTGGAGTACGGTCATCATCCTCAGAGTCAGATCCTGATACGTCTATGTGTCAATCATGCCTGCAGGCTACATTGTGCAGTCTTCCGAGATGGGCGTATTACAGGGGGAATGTTATGTCAAGTTACCTTCACTATGGAGAACATTTATCAACACTATGCATAAACTAGAATTTGACTTCAAGACGATTGTAGTGGTGTGACTGGCAGGTGGGCCTGACAACAGTACGCCAATGAGGCTCCACAGAGACCACCATGGCTAATTGTCTGAATGTTATAACTTGGAATGTGCGGGGACTGAGACACTACACTAAGACACATAGGCCCTCATTCTGACCTTGGCGGGCGGCGGAGGCCGCCCGCCAAAGTCCCGCCGTCAGGTTACCGTTCCGCGGTCGAAAGACCGCGGCGGTAATTCTGACTTTCCCGCTGGGCTGGCGGGCGGTCTCCTTCAGACCGCCAGCCAGCCCAGCGGGAAAGAGGCTTCCACGATGAAGCCGGCTCGGAATCGAGCCGGCGGAGTGGAAGCTGTGCGACGGGTGCAGTTGCACCCGTCGCGTATTTCACTGTCTGCACAGCAGACAGTGAAATACATGTAGGGGCCCTCTTACGGGGGCCCCTGCAATGCCCATGCCAGTGGCATGGGCACTGCAGGGGCCCCCAGGGGCCCCGCGACCCCCCCCTACCGCCATCCGGATCTCGGCGGTCCGACCGCCGGGATCTGGATGGCGGTAGGGGGGGTCGGAATCCCCGCGGCGGTGCAGCAAGCTGCGCCGCCGCGGAGGATTCAATGGGGCCGCGGTACACTGGCGGGACCCCGCCAGTGGTGCCGGTCCGACCGCGGCTTTACCGCCGCGGTCGGAATCCCCATTGGAGCACCGCCGGCCTGTCGGCGGTGCTCCCGCGGTCCTCCGCCCTGGCGGTCAAAGACCGCCAGGGTCAGAATGACCACCATAGGGTACACTCTTATTTAAAGTGCCAAGGAGATCAGATAGCTTGCCTCCAGGAGATCCACCTCATGGAGGAAGAGGCTTCTAAACTGAAAAAAAAATGGAAGGGACAGCTATTCTCAGCCACGTTTTAAACGTATGCCAGGTGGGTTGCCATTTGGGTCACACCTGGGGTTCCATTCCAACATATATATATAGTGAAGCAGATGTGGAGGGCTGTTATAGTTTACTATATGGAAGGGAACTTACTATTCTTAATACATATGCCCCCAACACAGACAACGCATATTTTTTTTGATCAGATGCAGGAACTTTTAAAGGATAGTGTGGGACACTCAATATTATGGGTATTGGATTATATTTATATCTTGAATGGTGATGGGACCGCTACCCCCCCAGACTTGGGACTAAAATCCTTATGACTAAATCACTAGCTATGGTCATGCACAATCTTGGAATTTATAACCCTGCACATGGAGAGTAGGCAATACACATGCCATTCGCTCACTCATAATAATAATAACTTTTATTCGGTATGAAAAAATTAATCCATTACAACAAATAATCACCAATACATTTGTTAAAAATAGCAATAAAACCATATATAATAAAAACACCCATCAAGAATGTAAACATATAAAACCACATCCATAGAAAGCAATAAAACAGAAAAATTCAACATTATTACGCCAAATAATAGCTCCCTTCAGGAATGATCCCAGGCCCTTCCACAACAATACATCTGAGGCCATTTGCAACCACATAAAAGCAGGAAGATATTGCACAAAACCCTTGGGCCTTAGGAGAGGTAATAAAAATTGAGTTCTAAATGGTGCATACAAAACACAAAACAATGTAAAATGGGACAAGGTCTTTTGGGACACCCCATCACAGGGGCAGAGTCTAATACATTTGTCCCCATACTGACCTAACGGGAAACACAGATTACTTCTGATGATCCCCAGACGGAATCAGGTTATAAGAGACCTTTCCCTCACATCCTTTATCTCTAAGAGATAGCGCTCAGGACCTACCCACATCTTTAACATGATGAAATTCCTGATCGATTTTTTCCCTAAGGCCTCCCCCTCCCTCCTGGTCCCCTGGATTCTTAAAAAATTATCCTTTACCCATTTCTTATCACAACTAGTCAGGCCCTCAGGATAGTCAAACAATTCAGGCCGCCCCAAATCATGAGCCATCTTCCTTATGTGCATCAGCCAGGGAATATTCTTTACATTGTTGCAAGCCAAACAATCCCTTAAGATATCCCTATTAAGAGTGGCATGTTCATTACTCCAAATTGAGACCCATAGCAGAAGGGGACCCAACTGGATAGTGTCCTGCACAAACTCAAGCTCCAGTTCCAGATGAAGGCTAAAACCAGGGATATTTTGTCCAACTCCCAATAGCCTTCTACAGAACCGATTTTCTTCCACCGTAAGGGCTCAGGTGTCCCTAAACCCCCAAAGTGCAGCACCATACAGCAGGACAGGGAGGCATTTCCGCCTATAGATTTCAAGCAAAGGCTTGATAGGTTTACTGCCTACCCTTACAGCAAAGTCAAAAGTCGCACCAACTGTTGCATGAAAAAGCGCACCCCTTCTGGCAATACAGGGCTGCCAAGATCCTTTCTCATCAAAAATAATCCCTAAGTATGGAAACTCATGGACCCTACTGATAATTTGATCCTCCACCCTTAGCTCCCCCACCCTGCTCAAGGGTCTTCCACAAACCATAAAATGTGATTTCTTAAAATTGACCTCTAAACCCAAAGCTGACATAAAGGAGGCATAAGCTCTAACTATTTCCCAGAGACCATTCATAGTGCCAGCCATGAGGACTGCGTCATCCGCATACGTCAACACAGGGATATCAGTACCATTCACCTTTGGGACAACCCTACAATGTTCCATCAGAAAGTCAGACAATCCATTTGTACAGGGAGTGCAGAATTATTAGGCAAGTTGTATTTTTGAGGATTAATTTTATTATTGAACAACAACCATGTTCTCAATGAACCCAAAAAACTCATTAATATCAAAGCTGAATATTTTTGGAAGTAGTTTTTAGTTTGTTTTTAGTTTTAGCTATGTTAGGGGGATATCTGTGTGTGCAGGTGACTATTACTGTGCATAATTATTAGGCAACTTAACAAAAAACACATATATACCCATTTCAATTATTTATTATTACCAGTGAAACCAATATAACATCTCAACATTCACAAATATACATTTCTGACATTCAAAAACAAAACAAAAACAAATCAGTGACCAATATAGCCACCTTTCTTTGCAAGGACACTCAAAAGCCTGCCATCCATGGATTCTGTCAGTGTTTTGATCTGTTCACCATCAACATTGCGTGCAGCAGCAACCACAGCCTCCCAGACACTGTTCAGAGAGGTGTACTGTTTTCCCTCCTTGTAAATCTCACATTTGATGATAGACCACAGGTTCTCAATGGGGTTCAGATCAGGTGAACAAGGAGGCCATGTCATTAGATCTCCTTCTTTTATACCCTTTCTTGCCAGCCACGCTGTGGAGTACTTGGACGCGTGTGATGGAGCATTGTCCTGCATGAAAATCATGTTTTTCTTGAAGGATGCAGACTTCTTCCTGTACCACTGCTTGAAGAAGGTGTCTTCCAGGAACTGGCAGTAGGACTGGGAGTTGAGCTTGACTCCATCCTCAACCCGAAAAGGCCCCACAAGCTCATCTTTGATGATACCAGCCCAAACCAGTACTCCACCTCCACCTTGCTGGCGTCTGAGTCGGACTGGAGCTCTCTGCCCTTTACCAATCCAGCCATGGGCCCATCCATCTGGCCCATCAAGACTCACTCTCATTTCATCAGTCCATAAAACCTTAGAAAAATCAGTCTTGAGATATTTCTTGGCCCAGTCTTGACGTTTCAGCTTGTGTGTCTTGTTCAGTGGTGGTCGTCTTTCAGCCTTTCTTACCTTGGCCATGTCTCTGAGTATTGCACACCTTGTGCTTTTGGGCACTCCAGTGATGTTGCAGCTCTGAAATATGGCCAAACTTGTGGCAAGTGGCATCGTGGCAGCTGCACGCTTGACTTTTCTCAGTTCATGGGCAGTTATTTTGCGCCTTGGTTTTTCCACACGCTTCTTGCGACCCTGTTGACTATTTTGAATGAAACGCTTGATTGTTCGATGATCACGCTTCAGAAGCTTTGCAATTTTAAGAGTGCTGCATCCCTCTGCAAGATATCTCACTATTTTTGACTTTTCTGAGCCTGTCAAGTCCTTCTTTTGACCCATTTTGCCAAAGGAAAGGAAGTTGCCTAATAATTATGCACACCTGATATAGGGTGTTGATGTCATTAGACCACACCCCTTCTCATTACAGAGATGCACATCACCTAATATGCTTAATTGGTAGTAGGCTTTCGAGCCTATACAGCTTGGAGTAAGACAACATGCATAAAGAGGATGATGTGGTCAAAATACTCATTTGCCTAATAATTCTGCACTCCCTGTATATAGAAGGAACAAAGTAGGAGCCAGAACACACCCCTGGCGCACACCCCTTGAAAGCTTAAAAGCCTCTGAGCATTTCCCATTAGACCCCACCCTCACATTTGCAACCGTCCCCGAATGGAGACATCGGAGCAGCTCTACAATATTAGGATCCAACCCTAACTGATTTAACCTCTCCCATAATATAGACCGGTTCACCTTATCGAAGGCACAGCTAAGGTCCATAAAAGCAAGATAGAGCATACCTTTCCTGGCCTGCGTGTATTTGCTGATCATCATCAGTAGGTTGAGACACTGATCTTGCGTACCGAGGCCTTCCCTAAAACCATACTGGTCCCGGCTTAAAATATCATTCCCTATCATCCAGGCCTCCAGACGCCTTAAAATAATCCGTCCCAGAATCTTCACAGAAGAGTCCAGGAGAGAAATAGGGCGATAAGACTTAGGATCATTTCGATCGCCCTTTTTAAACACTGGGACAATACATGCCAGTCTCCAAGAGGCAGGAATACCCACAGTAACTGCTGCATTGAGGACATTTAAGAGAATAGGGGGGTTATTACAACTTTGGAGGAGGTGTTAATCCGTCCCAAAAGTGACAGTAAAGTGACGGATATACCACCAGCCGTATTACGAGTTCCATAGGATATAATGGACTCGTAATACGGCTGGTGGTATATCCGTCACTTTACCGTCACTTTTGGGATGGATTGACACCTCCTCCAAACTTGTAATAACCTCCTAGGTGTCCATAACTGGGGGTTAGCTTTATACAAGTCCATAGGAATCGAATCCGGGCCCGGAGCTTTATTACTCGTACTACTCTGTATCGCATCCATGACCTCCTGGAGCGAAAACCTAATTGCTAGGTTGGGAGCCATATCATACTCGTTCTCCCGGTTATTTCTTAGGGGAGTACCCTCAAAAATTCTACAAAAGTGAATTACCAGGCCTCCGGGGCGATGTTACAGCCAAGGCCCTCAGATGTATCTGTTCCAAAGGAACCTCTATTTACCACCTTCCAGAACAAGCCAGGATCCTTCAGAGCTATGGTACGCTCTAACTCTTCCCAGGCTTTATCTTTATATTTTATCTTGCTGTCCCTCAGGGCCCTTTTATACTTCATTCTAGCTTCTTTTACGAGGACCCAATCTCTAGGATGTTTCTTAGTGGCCATCTTCAGGTTTGCCCTTGCAGCATAGCAGGTCTTGTCATACCAACCACATTTACGTTTACTAGGTTGGCTGCCTACTGAAAAAAAGCAGTCTCTCAATGCTGCATTTACTACTGTTATTGCATCTATAACAGTCTTAGAATTAGGAGCCTCTGTCAAGAGTGTGTCCATAAATAAATGTAGATTTTCCCCCACCACCCTTTCTACAACTTTTTGGGAATCCACTTGCTTCCACCCAAGCCGCCTACCCTGGTCCTTTATCTCCACTACTACAGGCCTACCTCGTCCTAATTTACGTAGGGCCCCAGGGAGTTTAAAGGATATTATAAGGGGATTATGATCACTGAAACACTCCCCCAGCACCTCACCCCCAATCACCAGGTCTTTCATAGGTGGAGACACAAAAATATAGTCAATAGTGGATTCAGATCCTCTTCTCACTCATAATACCTATAATAGACTGGATAGGATCTTAGTTACCGGGCTAGATTCTGAGAAATTGGAGGCAGTGACACATCTCAGAAGATATCTATCCGATCATGCGCCAGTACTGACGAGCATATGATGGGTGGATGTTCCTTCACGAGAACGCCGCTGGTGTATGCCTCCAGATCTCCTGACGAATGTTATGTGCCAGGCAGAATTGGCAGACTCTTTGGCAGTTTACTTAGAGATAGTGCCCGGGAATTGGACTGGGAAATCACACTGGAGGAGCTAGGTGAAGCAATTAAGGAGCTCAATAGAGCCAAAGTGGCGGGGGGATGGATTCCCTATAGAATTTTATCAGACCTATTCTGCCACTCTAAAAGTGAAATTACTGGAGGTAGACCTGGAAGATAAGGAAAAAGGAATGTTACCACCCACCATAAGGGAAGAAATAGTGCCTAATGCCGAAACCGGGAAGGAATCTGGATGATCCCTCATCATACAGACCCCTAACTATGCTATACTCTGATGTAAAGGTGCTCTGTAAACTCCTAGCGACACATCAGAGGGGAGTCATCTAAACCCTGATTCATGCTGATCAATGCGGTTTTACGCCTACATCAAGCACTATTTTTAATGTATGCAGGATAACAAACATAATACAGAGAGACTAGGGAACACGCTCAAGAGTTAGTACTTGTTTTCTTAGATATAAAAAAAGACGTTGACATGGTCAAATGGCCATATTTGATGGTGGGGCTGCACTGTATGGGATTCAGGAATGCGTTTTGTGGCTGGGTGCGGTTGCTCTACACTAAACCCATGGTTGGGGCGTGGGTTTGGGGTGACCTGTCTGAGCCATGGAAAGTGGGGAGGGGGACAAGACAGGGGTTCCCTCTGTCTCCCCTGTTTTTTGCTATTGCTATTAAACTCCTGGTGATATAGCTACGCCAGGATCTTGCACAGTACAGCATGCAGGTGAGACATGTGATGCACGTGGTATTCTATGCGAACGACACATTGCTCTACCTTAAATCACCGACATACTCGGTTCCAGTGCTGATGGGATTACTAACTACCTTTGGCAATTGATCATCTACCAACTTGGGAGTTTGATCGGAAGGACCTCGGCCCAGTTGGCATCCTTGGGACTCCGATAAGCAACTGAGGAATTCCGGTACTTGGGGATAGAGGTGACAACAGTGAAAATGACTTCAGGTGCTTGAATGTTGACTCACTCCTGACAAAATTGGAGACATCAGTTGCCTTGTGGCCCTGACCCTCATTGTCAGCGATGGGTCGGACAGCAATGGCGAAAATTATCCTCCTGCCAAGGTGCCTTTACCTTGTCCAGAACATGTTGTTCCTACTTTGGCAGTAGCTTTTTCATAAGTTGGATAGTCTCTTCATGCCATTGGTTTGGGGAGGAGATGAAGCAGGATGACGCTCCTGGCACTAAAGCGTGACGTGGAGGAGGGAGGGGACTTGCCATCCCAGACATTTGTTATTATTATGCAGCGATACTACAGCATGTGGCAAAATAGTTAACAACCTCTAACAATAGGGAGAAGAAATTATCTGAGGGTATGTTACAGGGGATACCCTCCCTCGCCTACTGATAAGAGGGTGACATTCTGAAAATGCAGCCCTGTTTTTGATAAAACAAACAGCAGCAATATGAGAAACGGTAGTGACGAAAGTGTTGCGTAGAACGCCCTTTGAAAGGGAGCTCAATCTCGGGATCTGGTGCCTTTCCAAGCAATAGAAAATGACATGTTTATGGAACAGTAAAGAGCAGGTGGCTGTAATTTAGCGGGGGATTTATGCCAAGGAGAGGGGTTGCTCGCATTTCAAGAAGCATGGGATCGGTTTAGGGTGGGGACAGGGAGCTTCCTCCATTATGCCAAGCTGGAAAATACAGTCAAGGAGATTTGGGTGGGTTTCACAGTGCAGCTGCAACCTTCAGGAATACTGGGTATGTTGCTTCAATGGGGTGAGGCGCAACACCTGATAACTCTGTTTATAAGGCTCTCCGAGATGACATAGAACTTCGCCCATATATAGCTTCTAGGGATTGGGATGGAGATTTGGGGGGACCTTTAAGAGACGAGGACTGGGCCCATGCCTGTGGGCTGTTAAGGAGGATGTCCTGTAATCATAGATTGAAATGAATACGCTTTAACTTCTTACACCTCGCCTATGTCACTCCTAGACTCCTGAATGGGATGGACCCTGATAGAGAAGTCGGTTGTCCAAGGTGTGGGGAGTACAGCGCCTCATTCCTTCATGTGCCATGGGCATGTGCCAAAATTCTACATAGAAATTGTACCTAAGGTTGAGAGAGTGGCAGGGATGGAGGTCCCCTACATGCCATTAGCCTGTTTACTGGGAGTGATTAGGAAACCTCAGGAGTGTAGGATCCCATAAAAGATTGCTTAACTAACTTTCCTGCTAACAAAACATAGAGTGGCGATTAGATGGATGAATGCCAGCATACCACAGGTGAGCTCCTGGTTGTGAGATGCCAGTGAGTGGGGGCGTCAGAGAAGGCACTTATGCATCTCACTCGAACTGATGAGAAGACTGAGGCCGATGTTATGACATGAAGTTTGGCTCTTAATAACTGTCCTGCGGTCGTCATCATGGGAAGTATTCTATGGCAATTGAATGGGGGATGCGAGAGGGAGTGCTGGGTACTCATACTCTGGAATGCCTTTCTTGGTGACCAACTGGGATGAGTGCACCTCAGAATTCTTTGTGTGGGTGATGCATCTCACACTTATCTGTGTTATTCTGTTGGTATATATGGGGCTTAACACTCAGGATGTTCAATTTCTGGTGAAATGTAATACATATTTATCAACTGCACTGCAATGCTATTTGTTAGGTTGTTAACCCCAAAAATGAATAAAACTAAGTTTTTTTTTTTTAAAGTAGAAAAAATGTAATCTATCAAAACTATCTAAACTAACTGCTTTTACTTAGCCTATACTAACTAACTTTAACACTAAACTAAACTATTTTAACTTATCTTAAACTATCTTAAGTACTATACAAGTATGACAAGTTAAACATCAACCCCGGCCCACTTAATACATACATACAAACATAAACACCATCCAATACTTAAACCATCTACAAATTTTGGGCCAGTTGTATCAACTGGTTTTACCCATTCTGTGTCTATATGAAAACATGTTTGTACATATGGCCCTTATTCCTAAACAAATATATTTATTTTTGGTATTTTTATGTTTTTTATTTTTTGTAATTATTTTTTTAACCGCTAAACATCACCCCCCAACCACCTAAAATACTACCATTAAATAACACACTTAAAATACTAGCCAAAATAAGCTATTTACCTTACACTTACCTACTCTAAACCTACACCTGTACTAAACACTTACTAACACTATGCCTAATAACAAGAAAGAAGTAACCAACAAATTAATAAGAGAGAAAGGGAATGTCCAAAGGGAGGGTCTCATATTTGTGCAGAAATTTTCTTTATGGCCTCCTGCAATTTTAATAATTGTATGCAATTCCCTGAGAGCCAGGTATTTAAACAAAGATACTCTAGTATATCTGAGCCTCCAAGCCCATATGGTTGCCTGTTGTGAGGCCGTTGATGGTCTTGCTGTGGCCTGTGTCTATACCAGCTGATGCTGCTGTTGGACACCCTCCAAAATGTTGGCCCACCACACTGTGTGGTGTCCATTTGCCTTCCAGACTTCCATGTCCCCCATGCCTTGGTCCTTTTATACAGCACCCACTTCTTCCGGTATGTATTAGCAATGTGGAGGATTTCCTGGTAACATTCCTTCCTCACTTCAAAGGTTTTAGCTACATCAGCTGTCATGTTATCTAGGGAGTTAAAGGAAAAACTTATCAGCTCAAGTTGTAAATGTACACGATGTTTGTGAAAATAGATTGACATTGTCATATTATCATATGTGGAAGCCCAGAACTATTCCAAAATGTGAGACAGAGATTTGAACAATATACCTTCAGTACAAAGACATCTCCTAATCCAACAAGGCAAACTGAGTCAAGTGCAGTCAGTGTAGGTGTACAATATGGAAATGTAGGCACATAAGTATTACAACCATATCAATCATAACAGTGAGTCACACTCATGAAGTTGTGTCAATAGGAAATTAGGCACATGGTCCACATATGGACACTCTTGATGTTGGTATTACATTATGTAAGTGGAGTGAAACATGCTCATAAACATAAGTGAAAGGTGATAAGCTAAGTAAGTCAAAGTAGGTGCTTCTGCATTACATGACTCATCTGGAGTTACACAAGGCAGCCACACATTGCTGCCTTTACTTACTCAGTGTCAGTGAGCAAATACATAGTTGGGGTGGTTGGCTCCACCCTGCAAGACATTACTGTAGTACACTTCACCTATTTACCCTTAGGCAAATACACTGAAGTCTGAGCAGACTGGTGTGTTTGTCCTGCTAGCCACACCATGCCAATGGCACTACATCCATTCATTCATGACTACTAGCACTCCATCGGTTTAACAGCAATTACATTATCACAATGTGGTTCAAATGATACACGCTGCACTGAGATAGGTAGCCTGACATCCAGTTTAGACCTGCAAAGCCATATGACTAGAACCCTTACATGAGGACATCTACACTCTGGTAATGATTTGTACTGCACCATGGTTAAATGGAGTAGCAGGGCTACATCCCTACAGCCTCCAGGGCATCGGTGTAATTGTTCACTCCATTTCACATAGGTATGACATGGACTACCCTCAGGGAGGCCCAAATACCCCTGAGGCTGGATTACAACTGCCATACCTCAGGTTCAGTCAGGTTAATGTTTTTTATCAGTAATTATGAAAATGTATTAACACCCTTACGGAAACACATGTTGCTATGTAATGTGTTCTCTGTCATGGGTCATATCCATGATTTGGAAAATCCATGCCCTATCACAACAACCTTCACAGCATCTATCATAGGGAAAATGGTTTGATTGTGATGGTCACCCTGCTGACACCATCCTACATCATTTAAATATTTGGCTTTTGATTTGACACACAGGTACAGGGACAGGTATGTGTCACCAAACATTTTAAGTGTTTATCATAACACTTATTGGGTATTTTTTCCACATCATCAGCACCAGTGTCACACTCAAATATGGACATAAGCAACAAAGCCGTATCCAGAAAAGCGTAACGAAGCTCATTCTACTTTGCTGTTAAATCTGATGAAACATAGTTGGTTATGTTTTTCCCAGTTTTGGTACAACAAAATTTTATTGTGTTGAACATCTGCAGGTTTAGCACCAGATGATGGTTCATGTGCCAAATGCATTACAGATATGTAAACATCACCATAGCTACATAAGATGCATGAAGTGTATTGACCTGCATCTACTGTCCCTACATACACATTGACATGCATCCTTGCCAATTTAACATTATTTTGTGGATAAGTTCAGCTGTGTTGGCACACTGACTGTAATTTGTTTGCCGGTGATTGATACATCCTCAGACTCAGCACAATGTTACAAGTATCATGGATCACACACAGACCATAAGAGCTACAACCATGTACTCATTACACTAACTGGTTGCATTTGGATCCCAGAAGGTGTCAACATCTTCCTGGGTGAATGGGACATGTCCACCCACAAGAAATAGATGTGAACATTGCATTATAAATAGTGCAGCTACACACAGTCAACATTCCATGTTGACATCCAAGTCTTTTCAGGTATTCAACACATACATATAATTGTAAGAATATTTGATGCAGCTAGTCACCTTGCATGGCGGAGATGGCTGGATGTTGAAGGCCAGCGGTATCTAACATCACATGCCTGAAGCATGCCTCTGGCATGTGATGTTTTCGGTACTGCTAGCCATCGTCATATCAGGTCGCTTTGCAACATGAAACAAGGAAGAAACCATTGGTTCTAGGCAGACCAATGTAGGACTATCATGGGAAAGGACAGGTATACACCGTATGTAACATTGTAATGCCCATACCAGACTTTTCATTGCGCTGGCCACAAACTGCTGACTAGACGCAATACATGCTACCTTGCAACATGGTGCAAGGTTGCATGCCTTGAAAGCAGGTTTGTATTGTTTTGTCCTGGAAGGGCCTCCTTCCTGGACAAAAACAATAGCTAGAAGTATTTTCGTTTCTCTATGTGTGCTGCACAATACAGATCACATACTAAGTTGATCATAAATGGAGATTGAACATATATTTCCTCCTTACCCACCATCTGTACAGGTTTACCAAATTTTGGATCATTCCCTCGTCAGTCACATATGTTAAATCAGTGTATGCTTCTAAATACATGCATGTTCAATGTAAACAACCACACACAACCCATAGAACAGCACCCATGGGACAGAATACAGCAAAGCACCAATTGGCCCTGCGTTGCATTACAGTGGATTGATGTACCCAATCTGAGGCACACAAAAAGGCCTTGTGTTGCATTAATAATAGCACTATAATGTATGCATTGCACTTCAAGGAATCTGCGTGATGCAAAATCAAACCGGTACATTAAACAATCTGCCCCTATAATGTTTACATTTTGCATACATGATGTAGCAGCCTTACTACATGCAGATAGTACATACATACATACCTACAGACTCGCCAATCCCAGGATGTCCACCAGATCTGTCTCACATGCCGTGACATTAGCCTAGCGATGTCTTTGCTGGGAGACGGTGGGATAAGTTCTGAATACCTGGCACATATGCCAACACACCCTCTCCCAGTGATCATTCCTGATGATGGAGGGGTTGCACTGACTGAACTTACCCCAGAGGCCAACATGTTGGGCAGGTAATACATTAGAAGCCATATGAGGCCCCCAACCTCTCGCTCCTATACTTTTTGCCCTGCCCTTCCCCGACATGACCCAAACCCTCTTTAACCCACTACACCCCAAACAAGCACCAATTAAACTAATGCCTTCATCTGATATATAAAACCCCTAAATTGACAAATACAAAGACAAATACTGAGACAATATACTATCAATAAACAAAAGGTACACAATTGCCCCAAACAGGGACACACCAGACACTGACTAGACCAAAATTCACTCAAAACCTCCAGACACTCCACAAATACCCCAAATAATAGGCACAAACTGGCATACTTTAAGAGAAGGTGAAACTAAGGTTCACATATCCTAATATGTAGCCTGCCACACCAATTGCATAATTTCCTGGGTGTGTCCAGCACTTTTACTACATTTGCATCGATTTTTTAAAGCATTGGTATGCAAATAGACACTGCATTATGGATGCACTGCGCAGTTGCACTTTTGCAGTACAATCAGGTCCACCCAATGGCAATGATGTGCTGGTTCTGACCCGAGCAACTGATGCAATGCATGGATTCGGACCAGCACAACAAGGCTGATGCAAAGGATCTACAGTAGAAATGTGGCTGCTGCTGATCCACCTGAGGCCCACTTCCATTGGTCCAGGACTGGGGTAGCACCTCTTGGAAGGTCAGAGTGACAGATGGAAGGGTCCAGGTGTTGAAGCAGGGTGGTTGGAAGTCTTTCATGTCCCAGAGACTTAATGACAGGAGGCTAGGTAGATTGCTCTTGGAGTCAGTTTGGGTTTAAGGGATGCATGTGCAGTCCTTATCACCCAGCAAGGGGACCAGCAGGCAGCATGGCAGCACAGCAAGGCAGGAGTCAAGAGAGGAATGGTCACACTTAAATTTTCACATGCGTTACCAAGTTACACACCTGAAGTCCTCCACAGTCATATGTACATGGAAAGTTTGATCCTGGAGCCTATGTCCCACTCTTTTTGATTCACTAATTAGTCAAATCTCCCTCTGACTGCGATCAGGGAATTTGCCTCTCAGGATTTGTTATTTTCTGGAAGGTGCCCCCCATGCAAAAATGCAAATCTGCATGAAAAACAAGCACCCCTATACTATGATGCTAGGGTATCTGTGTTGGTGCTAGGTGACCAAAACAGCCCCACTGCAGGGGAAAAAGAAGGAATGCGTCATTTTATTTTAGATTCACCACATTCATGCCCTTTCCCTCAGTGCATCACAGCTGAGTGATTTGCTGCACTGCATGACAAAACGTTTTAATCTACACCACTGTTTAGTTATACATTACCTTTGAACTGTATTACAGTGTGCCACACAAAATACAGAGTACTACCACACACACATTACTGATGTGCACACTGTTTGACATTTCGAATTATGTGTTGTGTATGTCTTGAACAGGGACATGCATTCTGCACACGGTTTTAATATGCTCACATTTCCTGATCAATCTATGTTGGCCAAGGGTGAGTGTAGCACACAGCAACAGAACTTTTGAAGAGGTATGTGTGCCAATAGACCTCAGTGCAGTGAACAAGGGTTGAATGGTACTTTACACTAATACTGTTCACTACACACCATGCTGTCAAACCCATTTTAGCTCTCTCTTACTCCTGCAAAGGCAGTAGCGTACATCTATTATGAGGGCAGGTGTTTGTGTGGCCCTTCTGGTTCAAGCAGACTGCAATGCATGACACAGGCCTTTGTCATGGCACAAATGCATGTTCCATATTACCCTTGGGTATATACCAGATTTAGTGAGCCACACAACTATGCAATTGGGCACTCAGGGCAGGGGTACACTGCTTTTACCATGCAGGAGTAATTGCATACCCTACATTTCCACTGCACCATGTTAAATTAGATTGTGTATGTACACATACATTTGTGCTTGACTTTTGACATGTAAGCTTCACACATTTACCATCTCTATATTCCTGAGGTGATGTGATGGTTGCCAAACATCCCCCCTGTCCTAGTTCTCTGGTAAGTGCCACATATTGCTACTTCATCAGTTTAATATGTTTTGTTACAGGCCTTTGTGACTCCTTGCATTGCTCTGCAAAACATACCAAATGTGTATTTTGTCAACTGTGGCCTGATGTGGTATTGACATAAATCTGCCCAAGAAAGCTGTCACTTGTAGTGTTTTGTGGCTCCCCACACATGCATTAATGCCTTCTTTACAAATTACATTTTAACATCTACACCTGACACTAGGTATTTGTCCATGACAACTGTCACTCATGCTCTATGATGGTATATGCTGCAACATTTGCTCCTGAAAGGTGCTGGAATTCTGCATGCTAGTACATACGTAAAACACACTACAATGATGAGCTTGCCTACAACACTGATTTTGTGTGAGATTTGTGTTCCATCATACACTGAGTACCATATGAAACACACTTTGCTTCTGCAGAACGCAGCAAAACAGCTTGCTTTGCTGAACTGCTCTGCTTCAGTGTGGAGGACAGGAATGGCCCATTACTATGAAGATATGTGGCAATCCTGCCATGTCCCTTTCATACAGTACACTGCATCACATTGTCTTGCTGTGCTGAATTTTCATAATTTGCAGGTATGGCCCCATGTTGATCGACAACTCAGACAGTATGATTCATACATGTTGAGGCCTACATCAAGTTAAGAAAATGTGAGTGACTAGATTTTTACATTGACATGCACACATATACAACACAATGAATGTGTTAGAAAAAATATTCAATGGTTGATAATTTAACTCATTTCCATCACTATTACCTCCAATGACCATAATTTAAGAAAAAAAAGTCACTAATTGGCCATGTCTGTGCCGACTTGAGTTTGTGTGTTGATCTCTCCATCATTGCCAAAACAACAGGATGTTTGTTGGAATGCAAAAATAAAACAGGGTGATGGATGGAATGCTTGAATTAATCTCTGCCACTGGCAATTGCTCTGTCCGCACCCCCAATCGATTGTTTTTTTGCCTACCATGCCACCCCAGTTTGGACCCAGAAATATACAAATCAGTTTTGACCCTGCTCTTCATGGGAGCAGTCCAGCCTGAACTGCCTGGCCAGGTTATCCCTGGACCGTAAATAAGCATCCTGGGACCAGTTTCGGGGTATCACCCTTCATTAGCCAGGATAGCTTGAATTCAGTGGCAGTCAGCCTGGGACCCATATCTGAGCATACCCGCTGCAGTTAGGGTGACAAATGAAAAAAACATCAGGGTAATGGATCGAATCTCAGCCACTGGCAATCACTTGAGCCACTTCCCACTACATCTTTGTTGCACACCATGCCACCCCAGTTTGGACCCAGCCATATGCAAATCAGTCTTGACCCTGCTCCCCATGGGAAATGTCCAGCCTAAACTGCTAGTTTAGGTCCTCTCTGGGTGGAAAATGGGCATCCTGGGACCAGTTGCAGGGTATCATACTCATCAGCCAGGCTATCTTGAATCTCAAGGCACAGTGAGCCTGGGACCCACATCTGGGCATACCTGCTGAACTTAGGGCAGTAAATGCAAAAACAGCAGGATGATGATGGAATGCTTGAATCAATCTCAGCCTCCGCAATCTCTCTGGCCGCATCCCAATCCGATGTTGTCTTCATCCTCTTCCACTTCCTCTGGACTTAGTGGCTCATAGTCCTATAGGACATTCATTTTTAAGCAAATAGTTTGCAATATTGCACACACCAGAATACTGTTACAGACCATAAGGGGTGAGTATAATAATCTTCCACATCAGAAATCCAGGCATCGGAACCTGGACTTTAGAATGACAACGTTCCTTGTCTTGGTGAGTGTTGTGTTAAATCATTTTTCGGCATTCACCTGCTGATTGATGAATTGGGTGTTGGCCCATGGCTGCAAGCCATATCCTGGTCATGAGAAAAATGCAAACATACAACAGTAAATTAATTTGCACATTGTTAGGTAGACATAAGTGTCCATGTGTGTTATGTATGCTGGCAAAGTCATACACATTTATTGCACTTTTGTTAGATACTGTGTGATAGATACTGTTGACTACTGCTTTACACATGCATCTTAAAGTTCTATGTGTCATTACACATATTCCCATGTCCAGAGACATCGGACAATTTTATATGTTGACTGTCGTTTAGGCAGTAGATTTCTATACATATTTTGGAATGTTCTTCACAGGTCTATGCTATTTGCACTCACTATATGTGCAAAGTTACAAACTTATGATCAGAAACAGCCTCATGTAGGTTGTGACAGTGCCAACATGTTTGACACTCACACAAACATTTGTCCTTTTGTCACCTATGATGTCCTTGCTTGCCTACATGGCATTAGCACAACCTTTGATTTTTTCACTTAATTCAGCTTAGCTATTTGCCAGTACATTTAGTTAGTTTCCAACATACAACATGGATAGTTATAATGTTTTTGTCAATCAACAGCTACTGCATTTTAAATGGCAAGGTGTCATGCTGAATTTAGGTTAACACATAGGTAAGACAAGGTAAGCCATTTTTATATTGGAAAAACTAATGTAGATAAAGGTAAATTTATGCTACAGACCTATTCACTGTACTTTCATATTTCACATGTATGTATGTGAATTTGCCTTGTAGGGGATTCAGTACTAATATGCCTTGATTAAGACATAATTGATGTGGCAAGAGAGTGTTGAGTTTTGGATCCTGACTAAACTTTGTTACCCTGCCCTGGTTGCATTTAATTTTAACCTATTTACTCGCATATGACTTGTTTGACAGCATATTAATTGACTGTATCGACTGTTCCAATTTAACATTAATGGACTGAGATGCAGGAAATTTAGGCAACTTCATGCACCAAACCGCTTATCTGTCACATAGATTAAGTTTATCAATGTGGATGATAACTATGTGTATGTTTTAACTAAGACTATAAAAATGACTGTGGCATATGGGTTCTCTATACTTTTAGTAACACATATGTAACTAGATTAGCAATTTCAAACAAGATGTGTTACACTTACAGTGCATGACATAAATGGAATTTACAACAACTTCTTCCATTATTGCTCCTGATACTTTGGTCGATATGCGCATTTACTTAGGATCACATGATTTGTTAAACATCTATTTTTTTAATGTGAATTTCAGAAATTACCTAGACTAAATATACCACTGAACACACGCACATCACACTTAGCTAATATGTACCCTTTCTACTCATATTGACTTCACTTATGAACCGCATGATGATTGTGCTTTCTTAACCAGTGCAGAAAATATGTTTCAGTCCACTCACACAGTGTGAGATGCCACAATACTTCTCACAGTTGATTTTTCCCTAATTCCATTGCAGGATTAGTGAGGGAATGATGCAATGGAACATCATTGTCTATGTGTTAGAGTCCATTATTCCCACTACGTGCATATGGCACGATATCCATCCACAAACACAGATATGGTTATTTGTCATACATTCAACCTATTAGCTGCTATTAAGAATATATTTGTGGTTTCCTTACCAATGAGTAGGCCATTCCCATATGTGCCATTCTGAAACTGCTCATTAATGATACTGTGGTGAAAGATTAAGGCATCATGTGCACTCCCTGGATATTTAGTCAGCACATTGATGAACATTCCCTGATGATCCACTATGGCCTGGACATTGATGGAATATGTGTGCATCTGGTTTCTGTACAGGTGGGATGTTGCAGAATGGGGCACCAATTATACATGTGTGCAATCAATTACACCAATAACATGTGGAAACCCCGCTATAGTGTAAAATCCTTTCTTGGTAGCCAGTTGTTGTTGTGGCGGTTTAGGAAAAATAAGTTACTGGGATGTTAGTTTAATGAAGGCATCCAAAACAAAGGGGAGGAAAGCTGAATACGCTCCATATGAGAATCCTGTCAATCTATCTGTTGTGACTTGGAAGGAACCTGATACAGCATGCCTACAGGGTGGTGGTGGTCTCCTATGTATTCCAAGTTGCAGTATGACAACCTATGTACTCCAACTTGCAGTATAATGATGTCCATGGCATAGCTGAGCTTACCAAATTGTTTTGTTGGGTTACTCTGTTAAATATCACAGCCACTCCACTGTATCAATTCCTATGGCTGGTTTGCTGATGTGCAGCAATTCTGATGTTTTTCAGGCTTTGTGTTGCGCTTCCCAATGGTGCGTAATGCATTGGTAATCCCTTAAATACCTCTGTGTACATTTGCATTGGAATTGGGGGGGACTTCCTACATTGCATATATTTAGTTGTGCATGGTGCAGTTGGTTTTGACCCAGCTTTTGCCCCAACACAACCCTTAGAAAACAATTAACTTTTGTGAATGTGTTGTTTTATAAATATGACTGACTGCTTGCGCCGCCATTGCTTCACAATTTGTGGCACAACGCCAGCGCAAGCCTCTCATAAATATGCCCCTCAATGTTCTGTCACCAGATTTCGTTTGCAAAACAATGACACATTGATACAGATTTGGTGTTTGGAAGGGAAACCTACAACACGCTATTTCCAGGTACCAAATCAGTATCTTTTTGGAATCTCATTTCGAGAGCCAGAAAACCTTTTTGGACTCCTGAAATGGGATTAGGGAATAAGAAAAAGCATTTTAACAGTTCCAAAAGCAGAATCAGATAATTTGCGATTAATAAAATGATTAGTGAATCTGACCTTTTGTATGTTTGCACTAAAACACTACTAAATTTTGGGCTTATATGTTAAATGATACATGTTTGAATGCTGTAAATGTAGGGTCACATTATTTTCATTAGAGCACAGCATTTCAGTTGATCACATTAGGTGATATTATGGGAAAAAACATGGACAGTGTGGCAATAGACCACCATTCATCATCAAGAGACTGTTCAACCACATAAATGCATGAACTAAACTGCCAGGTCAAGAAAAAAATGAGTGTAATCGCCAATCCCCCATGTGAATATTATGATCTCTATTCTGTACCCCACCCAGGGTGCCTGGATGTGGGCATAGATCAGGATCAAGATCTATATGTAAGCCCCATAGCATGATGTTGTACAACACACAACAGGCTACAACAGTCTTGACACAGCTTCTGGGGACTAAAGCAACACCCCACTGTACATTCAAGACACACGAATTGTGACTTGATGATCACAAAAGTGTGTTAAATAATGGCATACATACACATGTGCGCCTTATTTGACCTCTGTTGAAGTAGAATGGTTGCCCGTCTGTAGGGTGTGAGAAGATAGAGAGACAGAGAGCATACCCAGCATCTCCTGCAACAAAGACATGCAACGTTTACAAAGGGGCCTCTATTCTAAATCTTATACATAAAGCATACGAACATGCAGTGGCTGCAAGAGTAATGTACGTGTATTGTGTTGTATTGATGTTAGACTTAGCATCTTTGCCGTGGTCTCCCCTAACTTTTTGCCTTTGTTTCCCAGGTTGTTGATGTGTGCTGGACTCTGTTTTTGCTACTCTGGGCACTTTCACACTGGATAGCAGTAAAAACTGTGTATGTAATTGGTTCATCCATGATTGGCATATTTGATTTACTGGTCCCTAGTACAATGCACTAGAGGTGCCCAGGGCCTGTAAATCAAATGCTACTAGTGGGCCTGCATCACTGGTCGTGCCACCCACATTAGTAGCTCTGTAAACATGGCTCAGACCTGACACTGCAGTGTCTGTGTGTGCAGTTTTAAACTGCCAATTCGACTTGGCAACTGTACCCACTTGCCAGGCCTAAACCTTCCCTTTTCTGACATGTAAGGCACCCCTACGGTAGGCCCTTGGTAGCCCCATGGGCAGGTTGCAGTGTATGTTTAAGGTGGGGCATATACTAATGTGTTTTATATGTCCTAACAGTGAAATACTGCCAAATTTGGTTTTCACTGTTGCAAGGCCTATCCCTCTCATAGGTTAACATGGGGGCAGCCTTTAAATATGATTAAAGCATAGATTCTCTTTGGGAGCAGATAGATGTGGAATTTAGGGTCTCTGAGCTCACAATTTAAAAATACATCTTTTAGTAAAGTTGGTTTTAAGACTGTGTGTTTGAAAATGCCACTTTTAGAAAGTGAGCATTTTCTTGCTTAAACCATTCTGTGACTCTGCCTGTTTGTGGATTCCCTGTCTGGGTCAGTTTGACAGTTGGGTTGTTGGCACCTCTCTCTAGACATGGACACAAAGGGAGCTGAGGTGTAGCCTGCATATCCTGATGAGCCATCTGTGCTAGGAGGGAGGGGGGAGTGGTCACTCACACCTGAAAGGGCTGTGCCTGCCCTCACACAATGCAGTCTCCCACCCCCTGGTGTGTGTCTGGGCCCTGGCCTGGGCAAGGCAGGATTTCACAAACAAGAGAGACTTTTCTTAGAAGTAAGCCTACTTCAAAGGGCAAAATGGGTATAAGAAGGTCACCCCAAACCACAGACTTCTCACTTCTAGAAATCAAGAGGAGCTTCTGCCTGGAGAAGCGCTAAAGAGCTGAGGAGAAGTGTTGCCCTGCCTGGGACGGTGCTTTGTGGAGCTATCGTGCAGTTGCAGCTTCTGCCTGTTGAAAGGGGACAAAGACTGGACTTTGTTGTGCATTCCTGCTTGCAATGAAATCTCCAAGGGCTTGTCCTGAGCGTGCCTCCTGTTGTTGAATTCTCAGGGCCATCAAAGACTTCCCATGCCAGCCCCTGGACTCTCTGCTGAGACTCCTGCCATGCCAAGTGGTGCCCTATCCAGTTCCAGGGGCCTTGACAGGTGAAGCTGGCAGACGAAGCCTGAAAATCCACGCACAGACCGATGTGCAGGGAAATTTCCGATGCAACCTCCGAGAGCGGCTGTAGAAACGATGCGCCGCCGCCTCTGTGGCTGAAATCGAGGCAGCGCTTGCAGCGCAGCTGGGAGATCAACACACGTGGCTGGAGAAACGATGCACCACATCGCTGACGGAGGATGCTAACATCACAAACCACACAGCGCGGTTTTGCTATCACCGTGCAGCAGGATTTTCAACGCAATCCTTGCTGGGCATGGAAAAATGATGCAACGCCTGCCCGGACCCAAGTGCTGCCCAGATCAACGCATCTTTCCCCTGTGGGGAGGGAAACGACACACGATGGTCTGACCGGAGAAGGAGAAACGACGCACAAGCTCGCTTAAGGTTGAGAAATCGACGCACCACTTACCTTTTTTGACGCACACTTGCCTGTGCGTGTTATTTTGATGCGAACCGGGTACTTTTCAATGCTAACCGTGTTTTATCTGTTTACCAAAGGATTTAAGACTCTTTTTGCTCTTTAATCAATAACTTGGTTTGTGTATGTTGGATTTTTGTCATTTTGGTCTTGTTTTGTTGAGATGAATATGTTCTATTTTTCTAAACCTGTGTGGTGTCATTTTGTACTATTTTCATTAAGTTACTGTGTGTGTTGGTACAAATACTTTACACCTAGCACTCTGAAGTTAAGCCTGCCTGCTCGTGCCAAGCTACCGAGGTGGTGAGCGGGGGTTAGCTAAGGGTGATTCTCCTTTACCCTGACTAGAGTGAGAGTCCTTGCTTGAACAGGGGGTAACCTGACTGCCAACCAATGACCCTACTTCTAACATTGGTGATCAGCGGTTGGGATTGGACTTGTATTTGTACTTAAAATACAGTGATTAAGTGTACACTACTGTTTTCAGTGCAGACCATTACGTGACCACATACTAATTGTCTTGTGATTTTTGCTTTTCTCTTTGGGACTTATTTTTGTTCTACTACTTGCTGATCCCTTGATTGACTTTTTCTTGAATTTCATTTGGGAACTTGTTTTTCTGCCTTTGGAACTTTGCACTTTTAACTCTTCATCATGTCTCAATCTGGAGATGCATCAGTTGGAGCTGTTTTTGACCTAGAGAAATTGGAGAGCTATACCGTGGATCAGTTGAAGCAGTTCTGTAAATATTTTGCCTGTCCCATTAAGAGCTCCTCCAAGAAGGAGGAGCTGCAAAAGGCGCTTAGAGCCTGGGTGACATCCAAAGAAGCTAAGGGTCACACAGAGGAAGAACAAGAAGGGATGGAGCATGGTACAAGTCACTCACAATGATGTACCGGGTGGGCCTGTTATGTCCAAGGAGAGAGTCTCCAAGGCAGGTAGCAGTGTGTCCTCTAAGGGTCTGACACCTGAAGAGTTACAGGACAGACAGGCAGAGAGAGAATACCAATTGGAGCTAAAGACGCTCAATCTAGAGATGGAAGAGAGAAAGATGGCCATTGAGAAAAGGAAGATGCTGCTGGCTCATGAGCTTAGCTTGAAGGAGTTAGATCATAGAATCCAGTCCAGTAGAGATGGTGGCAGCAACAGCAAAGTGCAGCCTGAGAGAAGGGTACACATTCCAAAAGACCTAGTGAAGGATTACAAGAGGGAGGATGACTTGTGGTTCAAGGGGTATGAGTCTGCTCTCCACATTAATCTGGTCCCTAAAGCTCATTGGGGGGCTGGTCTGTGGAAGCACTTTGAGGTAGAGGGGAGGGATACTTTGGTATCCTTAGGGAATTCGTAGGGGCTCACTTACTCTTTCATGAAGTATGCCCTACTCACAAGATATGGTCTCACCCCTGAGCAATATAAGGATAAGTTTAGGTCCTATAAGAAGAAGGAATCCCAAACATGGTTGGAGTGTGTTGATTCATTCTGCAGGTCACTGGATGGTTGGGTGAAGGGCAGTAAGGTAACAACGTATGAGAGGCTTTACAATTTGATTGCTTGGGAGCACTTGTACAGCTTATGTTTTCCAGAGCTGCGCCAGCACCTAATTGACAGCAAGCTGACTGATCCCAGGAAGCTTGCACAAGAAGCAGACCGCACAAGGGAGAGCTCGGAGAGCACCTGGGTCCTCAAGAGGTATGGGGGAGAACACGTCAAGGGTGGGTAGGATCCCTGTCAGAAGAAAGGGGGGTAAGGGTAAACAGGGGGAGTTCTCTAAAGAGCCCCAAACTGATTCCCAGGGTAAAGATTCCCAGCCCCCCAGTGAGAAGAAGCCATGGTTCTCTAAAGGGGCACCAGCGGCAGGGGGTCCCGCATGTAAGTGTTATGCATGTGACCAAGTGGGTCATGTGAGGGGGGACCCCAAATGCCCCTAGAGTACACCGGCACCCACTGTTGCACAGTCCCAGGGTTTGGCTAGTGTAGTGCTTGGGGAGGAGTTGGTTTCAGGTGGGTGTGAGCCAGCTGAGATGACCCTTGTCTCACTAGGGGACAGTGAGATGGTCCAGAGGACCCGCATGACTGAGAACACTAAGAAGTACAGGCAGTGGGGGACCATCAATGGACAGAGGGTGGAGGCTCTGAGAGACACAGGAGCCAGTGTGACTACAGCGAGGAGTCACCTGGTGTCTGAAGAGCAGATTGATCCTTGTGTATTTCACCAAGTAGTTACAGTGGTCAACTCAGAGCGCCTGTGTAGAGTGGCGCAGGTTCCCTTTGAAAGGGGGGGTCTCAGGTTCCTTGAAGGTAGATGTGAGTCCAACCATGCCTGCAGATTGTTTGCTCGGCAATGACCTGGAGGATTACCCTTGGAAGGAGGTAGAACACAGGTCACACTTGGAGATGCTGGGTCTGCCTGGGTGGGTATGCCTATCTACCAGGTCAGTGGCAGCCCATCAAGGTGGTCAAGAGCCCCAGGAGCCTGAAACAGTGGCCCAGGGGACCGCCAAAAAGAGGAAGGGCAGGGTGCAATGGAAAACAGGCCCCAGAAGTTCCCACAGTCCGGGAGGAGGCAGAGCCTGAGGGTGACGCCCGGAGCCTTCAGGGTAACAGGTTGCTGAACTGGGGGAGGTCCCTGAGCTGTTCCAGTGGCAGCAGGAAGGGGGGCCCACCCGGGAAGAATTCTGTGCAGCACAGAAGACATGCCCTAATCTGGAGGGTTTGCGACAGCAGGCCATAGACCAGGCGGCTGGCAAGGAGCAAGGATCTCACCTGATCTACTGGGATGATGACCTCCTGTATAGTGAGCCTAAGGTTCCTGGGCCTGGGCCAGCCCATGTGCTGGTGGTACCCCAGTGCTTCAGGGCCTTCCTACTGGGGTTGGCTCATGATGTGCCTTTAGCTGGACATTTTGGGAGGGACAAGACCTTTGAGAGGCTTGTCACCCACTTTCACTGGCCCCTAATGAGCAGGCACACGGATGCACATTGCAGGTCTTGCCAAACTTGTCGGGCAAGTGGCAAGAGTGAGGGGAAATGTAAGGCTCCCCTCTGACCTTTCCCTGTTGTTAGTAGCCCCTTTGAATGAGTTAGTATTGACATTGTGGGGCCTCTGGATCCCAAGACATCCATGGGCAACAGGTTCATCCTGGTCTTGGTGGACCATGCCACACTCTACCCAGAAGCAATTCCTCTGGGTCATCACTTCCCCTATGGTGGGTCGTGCTTTGATGGGGGTTTTTACCCACATGGGGTTCCCCAAGGAAGTGGTATCTGACAGGGGTATAAACTTCATATCTACATATATGAAGTCTCTGTGGAAGGAGTGTGGGGTAACCTACAAGTTCACCACCCCTTACCACCCCCAAAGCAATGGTCTGGTTGAGAGATTCAACTGCACCTTGAAAGACATGATTATGGGCCAGTCAGAGCCCTTGAGGCAGAAGTGGGACGCCCTCTTGCCATGTCTTCTGTTCGCTTACAGGGAGGTGCCTCTAAAGGGACTGGGTTTAGTCCCTTTGAGCTGATCTATGGCCACCCTCTGAGTGGACCTTTAAGTCTGGTGACGGAGGCTTTGGAAAAAGCTCCTAGTAAACCCCCCAGGATGTATTTAGCTACATGCTGTCTCTGAGAAACCAGACTGCCCACTTCAGGAGTCTCGCATAGGAGAACCTGGAAGCAAGCCAGGAGAGTATGAAACGGTGCTATGACCGGAATGCCACTCTGGTCGAGTTTCCACATGGCCAAAAAGTGTGGGTGGTGGCACCAGTGGAACCTAGGGCGCTCCAAGACAAGTGGACTGGGCCTTTTGAGGTGGTGGAGCGCAAGAGTGAAGACACCCACCTGGTAGACTTGCAGACTCCCAGGAACCCTTTAAGGGTCCTGCATGTTAACGGCATCACACAACACTTTGAGCGGACTGCACTGTCCATCCTCCTTGCAACAGATGATGGGTGGAAGAGGAGAATGAGCCTCTTCCTAACCTCCTGTCTGCAGGAGAAAAAGATGGGGCTGTGAAGGGAGTGATCCTCTCCTCCTCCCTGACTGCAGAGAAGCAGAGGGACTGCCACCAGGTGTTGGGACAGTTTGCCTCACTGTGTTCCCTGATTCCAGGGGTCACACACTTGTGCACACATGATGTGACACTGGGGACAGTCCACCCATTAAACAGAATGTTTACAGGGTGACTGACAGGGCTGGGCTAGCATTAAGGGTGAGGTATCCAAGATGTTAACCCCTAGGGGTTATTGAGCATTCCAGCAGTCCTTTGGCCAGCCCTGTGGTATTGGTACCAAAGGCCGCTGCACCTGGTGCCACTCCAGAACTCAGGTTCTGTGTGGACTATCGGGGACTCAATGCGGTCAGCAAAACTGACACACACTCTATTCCCCGAGCTGATGAGCTCATTGACTGGTTGGGAGCGGCCACCTACCTCAGCACGTTTGACTTAACGTCTGGGTATTGGCAGATTGCCTTGACTGAGGGGTCCAAGGAGAGATCTGCATTTTCTACCCCAGATGATCACTTTCAATTTAAAGTGATGCCATTTCGGATGAAGAATGACCCTGCCACCTTTCAGAGGTGGGTGAACCAGGTGCTGGCTGGGCTGGATGAGTTCAGTGGTGCCTACCTGGATGACATTGCTGTCTTTAGTTCCACATGGGAGGAACAACTGCAGCATCTCTAAGGTAAGCAAGTGCCAAATAGGGCATGGTTCTGTGGTGTACTTGGGACACCAGGTAGGGAGTGGTCAGGTGGCACCCCTACAGCCAAAAATTGACACCATTCTGGCTTGGGAGCCTCCCAAAACCCAGACTGAGGTGAGAGCCTTTTTAGGCCTAACTGGCTACTACAGGAGGTTTGTCAAGGGGTATGGTACCATTGTTACCCCCTTGACTGAGTTGACTTCTAAGAAGCAACCCAAAAAGGTGACCTGGACAGAGGCTTGCCAGACCACTTTTAATGCCCTGAAGGCTGCCATGCGCGCAGCACCTGTGATGAAGGCACCTGACTACTCCAAGGAGTTTGTTATGCAAACAGACAGTTCAGTGCATGGTATTGGAGCAGTACTCTCACAGCTTAATGAAGAGGGCCTAGATCAACCTGTAGCCTTCATTAGCAGGAAGTTACTTCCCAGGGAACGTAGGTGGAGTGCCATAGAACATGAAGCTTTTGCTGTGGCCTGGACACTGAAGAAGCTAAGACCCTACTTATTTGGGACTCACTTCCGGGTTCAGACAGACCACAGGCTCCTCAGATGGTTAATGCAGATGAGGGGTGAGAACCCAAAACTGTTTGGGTGGTCCATTTCCCAACAGGGGATGGACTTTACGGTGGAACACCGCCCTGGTACAGAACACGCCAATTCTGATCATCTGTCCAGATTCTTCTGCCTTAGTGATGAGAACTCCCATGAGGTTGGGTAGTTGTTCCCTACTTTCAGCTGGGGGGGACACGTGTTAGACTTGGCATCCTTGGTGTGGTCTCCCCAAACTTTTTGCCTCTGTTTCCCAGGTTGTTGATGTGTGTTGGGCTCTGTTTTTGCTGTTTTTGTTACTCTGGGCACTTTACCACTGCTATCCAGCGCTAAAGTGCAAGTAATCCTATACAAAATGTGTATGTAATTGGTTCATCCATGATTGGCATATTTGATTTACTGGTAAGTCCCTAGTACAATGCACTAGAGCTGCCAAAGGCCTGTGAATCAAATGCTACTAGTGGGCCTGCAGCACTGGTTCTGCCACCCACATTTGTAGCTCTGTAAACATGTCTCAGACCTGCCACTGCAGTGTCTGTGTGTGCAGTTTTAAATTCGACTTGGCAACAACTAAATAACGATTTTGCCTGAATAACAATTGCCTGAACAACAAATTTAAGTTAAGTTTTTCTTTTTTTATGGTTTATTAGTTGTTTAGAATTTAGAATGATAAATTCTAAACAACTAATAAACCATAAAAAATTGTTGTTTAGACAGTAGTTGTTCAGTACTTCGTTGGAGAGACTTTTTAGTTGTTTAGCAGTAGTGGTTTAGGCAAGTAGTTGTTTAGGACCTAGTTGTTCCATCACATATCCATAGATTCCCTTTGGGAGCGGATAGACATGTGGAATTCGGTGTCTCTCAGCTCACAATTTAAAAATACATATTTTAGTAAAGTTGATTTTAAGATCGTGTGTTTGAAAATGCCACTTTTAGAAAGTGAGCATTTTCTTGCTTAAACCATTCTGTGACTCTGCCTGCTTGTGGATTCCCTGTCAGGGTCAGTTTGACAGTTGAGCTGTTTGCACCTCTCTCTAGACAGTGACACAAAGGGAGCTGGGGTGTAGCCTGCATATCCTGATGAGCCATCTGTGCTAGGAGGGAGGGGAGGGGTGGTCACTCACACCTGAAAGGGCTGAGCCTGCCCTCACACAATGCAGTCTCCAACCCCCTGGTGTGTCTGGGGCCTGGCCTGGGCAAGACAGGATTTCACAAACAAGAGAGACCTGTCTTTGAAGTAAGCCAAAGGGCAAAATGGGTATAAGAAGGGCACCCAAAACCACAGACTTTAGATCACTTTTGGAAATCAAGAGGAACCTCTGCCTGGAGAAGAGCTGAGGGGAAGTGCTGCCCTGCCTGTGACTGTGCTTTGTGGAGCTATCCTGCAGTTGCTGCTTTTGCCAGGTGAAAGCGGACAAAGACTGGACTTTGTTGTGCATTCCTGCTTGTGAAGAAATCCCCAAGGGCTTGTTCTGAGCTTGCCTCCTTTTGTTGAAGTCTCAGGGCCATCAAAGACTTCCCCTGCTAGCCCCTGGACTCTCTGCTGAGACTCCTGCCCTACCAAGTTGTGCCCTATCCAGTTCCTGGGGCCTTGACAGGTGAAGCTGGCAGACCAAGCCTGAAAATCCACGCACAGGCCACCGTGCGAGGAAATTCCAGATGCAACCTCAGAGAGCGGCTGAAGAAATGACGCGCTGCAGGCTCCGTGGCTGGAATCGACACAGCGCAGCTGAGAGATCAACGAATGCGGCTGGAGAAATGATGCGCCGCATCGCTGATGAGGCTAGTAACGTCGCAACCCACACAGCGCGGTTTTGCTATCATGGTGCTGCAGGATTTCCAATACAAACCCTTCTGGGCGCAGAACAACGACGCAACGCCTGCCCGGACCCGAGTGCTGCCCCATTAATGCATCGCTCCCCTGTGGAGAGGAAAAACGACGAACGCCGGTCCGACTGGAGAAGGAGAAATTATGCATGAGCTCACTTGCAGGTGAGAAATCGACGCACTGCTTACCTTTTTTGACGCACACTCGATGTGCGTGTTATTTTGACATGACCCAGGTACTTTGCAATGCTAACAGTGTTTCATCTGTTTACCAAAGGATTTAAGACTCTTTTTGCTTTTTAATTAATAACTTAACTTGTGTATGTTGGATGTTTGTCATTTTGGTCTTGTTTTGTTTTGATAAATATTTTCTCTTTTTCTAAACCTGTGTGGTGTCATTTCGTAGTGTTCTCATTAAGTCACTGTGTGTGTTGGTACAAATACTTTACACCTAGCACTCTGAACTTAAGCCTGCCTGCTCGTGCCAAGCTACCAAGGGGGCGAGCGGGGGTTAGCTGAGGGTGATTCTCCTTTACCCTGACTAGAGTGTGGGTCCTTGCTTGGACTGGGGGTGACCTGACTGACAACCGAAGATCCCATTTTTAACAAGTAATTAATGAATATGTTAGAGATTCCACCTGCAGATAAACATGTAGTCACACTGAACGGTTGTCACTTACCAAGGAGTCACATATCAGTGAAATCACCAGCACCCAAGTGATGTGCAATAGATGACTATTAGAAGATGTTGGTGTAATTTGTGCTTCCAGAAAAGGTGACATACATATCAGTGAACCAACCCTGGCATTGCAGACAGATTGCACAGTGATGGATTGCCAATGATGGATGTTGCGGAAAAGGAGTGCTGTATGGTGAGGTGGCTGAAGTGCCACATTGGTGCAATTAATGGCACCTACCGCACATGGCATGGTGATGTATGTATGTATTATAAATATTTATATAGAGCACACCTAGCTGTAAATGATCGGAGTGCTGTGTATTATGCAGGGAGTCAGAAAACAAACTACATGACTGCGTACATCAAGTGGGGGTTACAAAAATACATTTTTGCACACATTTTAGGGACAGGGAGTTTAAATGCCCAAAATCCCACAATGCTTAGTCTACAACTGAGGCCGGGACTCAAATCGGAGTCCACAGGTTCCAAAGACACTAGTTCGAGCCACTAGGCAACATCTCCTCCCTAAACCGGTGCTCACATCTGTTGATGCATGTTAGTACCTGATGCAAGCATTAAGACTGGCTTGCCTGTGAGATGCCAACATTGTCAGAGCTGACCTTCTGGAAAGATCCCTTGGCCATGAAATGTAGGACAGCAGGTATTTTTACATATGCCGGGATAGCCTGCAGGAGCGCTGTAGGTGAATCAAGCTCCTACTTCCAGTCTACAACAATTTCAAGGATCATGTTGGATGAGAAGCAGTATCTGGCAAAGACAGCTTCCCTGGACATACTAACAATATTGATACTTTCCGTGCAAAACCTCTCTCTCATCCTCCTCTTCAATTATTACTTGAAAGTAAGGGGAAACCAACAAACATGTTTCCCGACACAGTGAAAGCAGCAAAAGGTGTTTAGTGTGTGATTTCTTTATTATGCTGTCAGCCAGAGCAATTGTTTTAAAGAGGAAGGAGGTGTGCAGCCCCCCTCATTGAGTGCGTGTGTGTGTGTGTATATCTATATGTATGGGTATATTTATATGTATATATTTATATATATATGTGCGTTTAAAAATCAAAAATCAAAGGTTTTTAAAAACATTTTCCTATATTGTTCTACTGTTATTTGTTGATTCTATTATTTCTTATGGGAGGGTGCTGTAGTACCAAAGGTTGACCATGTTTGGTGCTGAACGTACTCCAAGGCTGAGCTGGAGTACAGTTACTACTGTTTTGAGCTCTTTTTGGATGTAGTGACTTTTGAAATTCAGTCTGGAATAGTAAGGGTTTAATCCTTTGTGGGTGGTCTTTGTTCCTCCTTAAACCTCTACCTAACCCTCTGTTAACCACTGAGTCCTCCCTTAACCTCTCCCATTTATTAGTAAGCATGTTTAATTTCAAACCACTCCAGTCACTCTTCTAGTGAAAAAATGTATATGCACATAAGTAGTGCTACTGGATATTATTAATAAATGTACTACAAAATGCAGATTGTGAATATAACCTGCTTTTGAGTCAGGCTATATACTGATTTCAACGAGATGGGGATCACAGTGGCTTTTGTGGCAACCAAGAATGAATTAGTAGAGAAGGAGCAGAGAGAGTACAGCACTACAAATCTCACCAAGGACACTAATGTGTACAGTCCTTGCATTGTGTAATATTTTTTTCTTTGAAAAGATACCCACTGAGCTGGACGTTGAAGTTATTGGGCCTGATTCACAAAGGTAAAGTTCAACTAGAGGTCTAACTTTAGCCCTTCAGTCTAAGTTTAGACGTAAGGTCTAACTTTACACCTGAAGTCTAACTACTATGTTTCGGTATTCACAAAGTTAAATAACTACTAGTAAAGTTAGACTTTTGGTCTAAGTTAGACTTAGGCCTAAACATAGACCTTAGGTCTCAACTTAGGCTTCATGTGTAAACTTAGACTTCAGGTGTAGACTTAAACATTAGGTCTAAACTTAGATTTAATGTCTTAAAGTTAGAATTTCCCTTTGTTAATCGGGCCCATTGTGGCTGTTGGTTGATTGTTGAGGGCTGAGCACGAACACCCGCGCACTAACTCCATGAAAAGCCCATGACTGCTCGTCCTCGCTATCCTGAGAATCAAGTGTGGAAGAGGTCCCAGTTTGCATAACTATAGTAGAGTGGGCCGAGAAGTAAATTATTCCAATCCCCACAGTCGGGTCCCAGTAGACCTTGTCAGATCTGTAGCTCCTCATTGTGACATTGCCTAAAGTCGAAAAGTGTGGTATTGGAAATGTTGATATATCGTCAATAGTGCAGCTTAAGTATATGTTTTCAGTGTGTGAATAAACATAAACTACGTTTTAGGTTACATGATTTTATCTGATTTAACGGCATATGAGGGGGCAGCTGTTTGGAAGCATATACCTTTAACTACTCAGTGCACAATGCATGAGACAGAGAGACCACCCGGTCAAAGATGTTCTGTTTGCAAAAAACATGTTAGCTACCTGTGGAATGTGTTAATTAATAACCCATGCCAGGTTTTTCAAGAATTCTAGTCAATTATTGATCAACTCTGCCCAGAGGGCATGACCCTACGATATTACTGTGCACATGGGAAATTCTCTTTTCGAATGCTAGATAATAAGCAAGCACAGGCTGGCATGTGCAATCAAACACATTTCAGAGGAAATAACTAAATTCCGACATTCACGGTTTGATTGCTGATACGTTTTGACTTTGTATTTCCTTGCCGTGTAACTTGTATTGCTTTTACATTGGAAGAATCAGAGCATATTTCTTCGTTCAGTGCGTTGTTCTTATACGTCTAACTTCACCAATAAAAATCACTTGAGTACTTTTCACAAGGGCTATTACACAGCATAATGTTTTCGAAAGATTGAAGATATTAAATTGCGGAGACATCGCCTTAGTAATATGAGTCTACTTCTTAGATATGTATATCAGGGCTTTTGCCATAACATTCCGTATATTTGTAGAGCGCATCATTCACCTCAATGAGGTCACTTTGGGCGATTACCAGACAATAATGGTTAATTGTCCTCGAGCTCAATGGTACTCATGTTGTCGACCTCAGAAGGATAAACGGCTTAGTGGACCCTGCAGGATGTGAAATTGTGACCACAAAGCTAGTCGCAGATCCCTCTCAAGGATGTACTAGTCCACTGAGCCACCAGCCCCAGCATTAGGCTAATACTGCTTTCTAGTGGGGAATGTAGAAATGCATAGAAAAAATAATGGCCAGCCCTTGAAGTTAGAGGTTGTATGGATAAACAATTAGGTTTATAGTGTAAGTATTGTACATATGACCAGAGTTAATCACAGAAAGATACCTTTATTTGCAAGCAATGCTTTGAGAGTATTATATTGTCTCCACTGCACAGGCTAAAGGATTTTGCTTCAAGCAGCCAATAACAGTATTTGCACCCACATTTTAACATTTATGTTGGTGATTTTGAAGATGTTAAAGCAAAGGAAAACGGCAACTATGGCCCAGTAAAATACTCAGAAATTGAATTTCACTGTTATTGCTACTGAAGTTTGTTTAAGTTGGAAAGTTCCAATCAAAATATCTGAAATCTCTGGCTTTAACTATGTGCACTTTAAGAGATTGTACTGTGTGATTGAACGCATGCTCCAAATGCAATTATGAGCGATGGTTAGTGTCTTACATCAAACAGTTTAATCAGCTTATTGTAAATATTTGAAATAACTCGTGATAAAGTTTGCTACTATCGCTACTTAAACTACTACTACTGCGTATTGTGATTACGTTAAAAGCCAATAAATGTATTTCACAGACTAGTTAACGTAAATGCACGCTTATACATACATTTCAAACCGTAACAGCTAATGATAATGTATAGCCTATCCACAGTCTACTATGCATTATAGGCGAACGGCAGGTCACATAGGAGTTTCATGAACATAGAAAGGAATGGAAAGCCTGGATGAAAAATGCTCGCACTGGAATATAAAAAAACAATAACTCAGAGATAGCAAAACAAATTCAATAGCTCAGAATCTGACAGTCCTTTCATGCACTAGTTCCCTAAAGCTGCAAACATATTTATTTGCTCAAAAGAACGCTCTATGCCTTGGGAGAAGCAATAGATTGACTGTACACAAATGGATAGATATTACATTGTGCCTCAGAGCAAAAAAACTGCAAATAACTATATTCGAGTCAGATGGTATCCATCAGAATTCACATGCCCAGAAATAAAATACAAACATGAAGATTCCCCTGTTTGTTCCTCCAGCTACCCACTCTCTTTCCCCATCAATTCCTTCTTTAGTCTCACTTTCACTGAAGTTCCGATTTCCTACTTATGTCTTAGGTTTTATTTCCACTCTCGGATTATCTATCCCTATAAAGGTTTAGCAGGTCTCCTCCCTCACACTCTCCTTTCCTTTCAGCAGTTCCATCTCCCACTATCTTCCCTAAGGCCAATCCAAGTAATAGGTGTATGCATAAGACAGTCTAGTGTACAGACACCTTTCATCCAATATTCACATGAGTGCAGTGCAAGGTGCACACATAGGGCTGAAGGGACTAAGTGAAGTTTGTGGATGAAGGAAATGAGAAGGGTGCTTTCCTTCGGTACATGGGCCTATCTTCGTACATAGCCCCACTGTGGTAGATAGAGTGGGGCAAGTTGTGTCCTACTGGCGTGCCCCAAAACCACTTTACAATAAGCATAAATGTGAATGAATAACCCAGCTCAAAGAGTTACTTTGTTTGCTTCTCATAGAACGTGTATCTAGCTGTAGGTGAATGTACAGCTCAAATGTCCAGGCAAGATTAAGTATTAGATAAATTCATTAACTCACGTAAGGTTGCTACTTCAGAAGTCTTTTTGATTTCTGCAGCTAGAGTTCTTAACCCGGTCTTGATATGGATTCTACAAACAGAAATTATAAAACAAAATCAGCTTTAGCCCCAAAGAGTACTTTATTGTTTCTTCAGAAAGTTCTTATTGAGAAACAGTAAACAATCAGCCATACCTAATATGATGACAATATCAGTCCAGAAAGATTCCTCCCCTTGGTGAAAGCGTCTGCCTGGGCCTTCCTAAAATGCAAGAACAACAAGGTGATTGATTGAATGCTTAAATTAATCTCAGCCACTGGCTACTGCTCAGGGCTGAATCCCAATCCATGTTCTCTTTACCCACCATACCACCCCAATTAGGACCCAGCCATATTCAAATCAGTCTTGACCCTGCTCCCCATGGGAAAAGTCCAGCCCGAGATAGAGTGCCAGGTTCTTCCTGGATCAGAAACAAACATCCTGGAACCGATTTGGGGTATCACCCCTCATCAGCCAGGATAGCTTGAATCCAGTGGCACGGTGAGGCTGGGACCCTGGTCTGGGCATACCTGGCACACTTAGGGCAGCGAATGCAAAAACAACAAGGTGATGGATGGAATGCTTGAATTAATCTCAAACACCCAGCAATCGCCCATGCTGTAACCCAATCCATCTTTATTTTTGTCCACCATGCTACCTGAGCTTAGACTCAGCCATGTGCAAATCAGTCTTGTCCCTGCTCCCTAAAACTGCAAGGTGATGGATGGAATGCTTGAATTAATCTCAGCTACTGGTAGTCGCTCGGGCCACATCCCAATCCATAGTTTTTTTGCCCACCATGCCACCCAACCTTGGAGCCAGTCATATGCAAATCAGTCTTGACGCTGCTCCCAATGGTAACAGTCCTGGCTAAAACAAATGGAAAACACAGTGGCAATGATAAACACTGTAACACTAACTCTGTGGTAGAAATTGGAATGCCTCAGAGTTTCAAGGGTTAGTGACTATGGGTGGATGAGCTAATAAATTAACATGGTTAGCGGAGCCAGAGCTGAGCCAAGGGTCTGACTTGGCTCATAGAGCTCATGCACGCAGTGGCATAACAAAGGCCTTGACAGCCACCACGGTAGGAGGGGTCCAGAGCGCCAGGGGGCCCACTCAGCACAGCACCCTGGTCTGTGAGCTCCTGAGTGAGCCTGGAGAGGGTCCCACCTATTTTCGTTATGCCACTGCATGCACAAGCCGAGCCCTGAAAATGTTTACTATGTAAATCATACATCAAACAACACATAAAATATGATAATGTCTCTTCAAAAATCAAAAAAGTATGGGCCAGATGTATGAAACTTTTTTGCATTTGCAAACGGTGCGAATCGCAAAAATCGTCCTTTTGTGACTGCAAAAACGTGGTCTGCGATGCATGAAAGGCATTCACAGACCAAAAATAAGAAATCGCAAAAATTTCATTTTTTTGCTTTGCGACCTGGTTTTGTGATTCGCATTTTGCGATTCGGTATTTCCAGTAGGAAATTGCGAGATGCAAAATGCGATTCGCAAAATCCAAGTCACAAATCGCGATTTTTCACAGAATGGCATTTTGCACATGCAAAAGACCACTAAGTGAAACCAGGTGGTAACCAGGTGCAACCTATATAAAGAGGCCCAGAATGCCTCAGACTCTTTTCCACAATGGCTGCACTCTACATCATGGCAAGGAGGATGAGGATCTTGGCAGGTTTGAGGAGATGGAGGAGGAGAAAGGAGCGCATTTTCAGAGTGTGCATTACACTTTTTGACCAGACAGAGGAGGAAATATTTGAGAGGTATAGGTTGAACTCAGCCATGATACTTGATCTGATAGCTGAGCTACAACCCATACTGCAGCGCAGAACACATAGGACTAATAGCATCCCCACCCATGTGCAGGTATTATGTTGCCTCCACCTACTTGCCTCAGGGAGCTATCAAGGGGTCATAGCAGCAGCTGGAGGGGTATCACAGAGTACCCTCTCCAGATTTTTCAATGCATTTATTAACGCCATGCTGAGCAGGATACACCAGTACATCAGATTCCCCGACACCCTACAGGATATACAGCAGACAAAAATAGATTTTTTACCAGATAGCACAGTTCTCCCACGTCCTAGGTGCCATAGATGGTACACAGGTTGCAATCTGTCCTCCATCAGCCACAGAGTATGTGTACCTCAACCGTAAATACCAACATTCAATGAATATACAGGTAATATGCAATGCCTCATACATCATTACTGATCTCGTGGCCAGGTACCCAGGGAGCACACGTGATTCGTACATCTTTCGCCATAGCGGCATTCACACAAGACTGCTAGCTGGGGAGTTTGGAGAAGGATATCTACTAGGTATTGTCCCTCTGTACAGTGGCGCATTGATGGCGTGCAGATGTCAGATGGCTCACCTACTCTTCATACCCCTATCCCTTCCAGGAAACAGTGCCTACCCAGTGCGCAAATACATGATGACGCCGTATCTAAATCCTGCAACACCAGCAGAACGGAGATACAATGCAGCACACAGGGCGACCCGCAACGTGGTGGAGCGCACCTTTGGACTGCTGAAGAGTCGCTTCCGGTGCCTCCACAAAAGTGGAGGGGCACTACAGTACAGCCCAGAAACGACATGTAGAATAGTGGCTACTTGTGCAATCTTGCACAATATAGCTACCACAAGGGGCATACCTGTGGAAATATCGGAGCCAGACTCGCATGATGATGATGATCCCATACCACCCCTACAGCCAGCAGACAGGACCAGTGTAGCAGAGGGAAGGCAAAGGCGTGCTGACATCACACACAACCATTTCAGATGTAAGTATGAACAAGGCAAATGCACTGACACATGTACCTGTAGTTGAGTAAATTTATTACCTTAATGACAGGTAATGTTAGTCCAACGAATACCAACAAAAGTGATTTAAAAAATAGAAACAATAGAAGTTCAGAGTAAAGGACTATTACTTCGTAGTGTACTCATTACCCCTCTGGCTGCTACAGTTACTTCTTGCGGCCACGCACACCACTCGGGTGCCCAGTTGCCTCACTGGCACCTCGATTGTCTGCCTCAGTGGCAGTGCTGTGTCTGGCACTGCGCCGTCTGGTGTCCATTGCGGGCACAGCTAGGCTATTGAGGCTGGAAGTGTCGTCCGTGTCCCCCAGTCCAAGCTCGCTAGGTGTGGCTGACCTGTGTCCCATGATGTTGTCAATCACATTTGTGATTTGGACTAGTCCGTGAGCCACATCCCTGCTGCGGTGTGCTGCCTCCACCTGTGCAGCCACTGCACAACGTGAAATCTGTGAGGTTGAATTAGCTAGCCTATTGACAGAGCGACAAAATCCCCCGAACATGTCCATAAAGCGTCGCTCCTGCCTGCGATGGCTCACCCTGCCATGGCGCAGCTCCTGGCATAGTTCCCGCACAGCAGAAGTGACCTCCCTTGTGTCCTGCGATGCCTGGACCTGTCCCTCATGCAGCTGTTCTATATTTGCATTCAGGCACTCCAGCTGGCAAGGCAGGCCCCCCATGTTGGCTTTATGTTGCTTCATCTGTTTTTGTAAAGCAGTGATCTTTTTATTCTGCAGGCGCTGCTGCTGCAACATAGCCGCTTCCAGGCCACCAAAGAAGGAGGTTCCCTCACCTGCCTCATATGCCTGTGCACCTGCATTTGTAGCCATCCTACGGGGTGCTGTGGTCTGCTGTGAACTGGCATCCTGCATCTGGGTGCATCTGCCAGTTGGGGATGGTGTATGTGGGCCTTCCTGCTGCTCATCGGAGTCCTGACTGAGCTCTGGCAGTGGCAGTTCCCTGGGCCTGCGTCAGAGTGGCACAATGGTCAGAGACCCACTCGTGTTGGAGTCTGAGGCTGGATGGGTGTCAATCTCCCCTAAGCCCGGCACATGCTGTAGCTGCTGGGCCTGGCCCACCTGCAATGACAATATGCAGCATGTCAGTTATGTTTGTTACAAGTAAGGTCACACAATGGTAATAAAGGTACAGGTACTTCTCTTCACTGTGTTGTGAGTGTTGTGTTCTTCTGGGTGTCGTTCTACTTAATGACATTGTATGTGCTACTTTCAGCTCTGGGTTGTGGACTGCCACTCCCATAATGCATTGTTGTGCTGCTTCTAAGATATGGACTACTTCTAACAATGCTTTACATTACTTGCTAATTCCTAAGGGCCTTTTGTGCATACACATGTGGGGTTACAATTCAGTATTGCACTTTCCTTTGCTGGTACTTGGTGTGCCGGAGGTGTCTATCTCTGTGACCCCACTGACTGCTTCAGGGAGGAGTGTGGACTCCACTAGGTCCTCTAACGGGGTGGATGGTGACTCTGTGGGTGGACCGCCTCCTGTGCTCCTGGCCTCCTGCAGTCGTCTTGCCACCCTCTCCTTGGGTCGTACCACCTCTTCTTAATTTCTTCAACCAAGCGCTGTGCCACTCCAATAGTGCAGATCGTTGTTTGCATGTCTGCCCGAGTCTCCTTTTCTCACTCTCCGCCACCTGGAGTGAGCTTTTTCCAAAAAGCCGGTCATGGCTCCTGACCACCTCCTCTGTCAGCACCTCCAGCTCGCTAAATTTGAGCTTCCGCTTTCTTTCTCCCTTCTCCTTTCCTTGGGCTGAGGTGTCCATGGTTGTTCAGGTGTGCTGCCTCCTTCAGAGTGTTGCTCAGTGTGGCTTGGCTGACTCTCTCTGGACGCTGGTTTGGGTGTGGCACCTGAAACTGCCTGGGATGACTCACTTCCTGCTTGTGATGTCATCAGGCTCCTCCAGGTGTGCTTTCTCTCAATTTCTCGCAATTTGCGATTTTCAATTACTGAATCGCAATTTGCGAAAATGCTAATTGCGATTCGGTAAATCGGCCTCGCAAACCACACATATCGATTTTTAAGAAATCGCTAATTCCAAATCGCAATTATGGTACATGGCCTATTGCGACTCGGAAATAGCGATTTCTTAAAAATCGCTATTTGCGATTCGCAAAGCCATTTTTTCATACATATGGCCCTATATTTCTTAAACGCGTGGAAGCTTTGACATTATTATGTGACATTATAGCAGTGCACTGAAAAGTATTTATTGAAAAAGAAAACATGAATTTAGAACGATTCCTGCCCCAATAATGCCATTATGAACTAAAGTGCCATTGTGAACAGAGGCCCCTAAGGATAGAGTAAGTAGAAGCTAATACACCATGGATATAAATATACCCAAGGGAGCAGTAGATCAGTTTTATAACAAGCATCATTTTATTTATAGGATTAGATTAGACTAGATGCAATGGTAATAACCAAACATTATTTTATTTATAGGATTAGATTAGATTCGATTAGATTAAAATGGTTGATACCCTTACCAGGGTGCATTTTTGCAGGTACATATCATATTCAGGCAAACAAATAGTGGAAAACAACAATAAAAATATATATCCATAATTTCCTGTTAGAACCTAACACTGCTGCACCCAACATTTAATTCCATATATACACAAGGGTCATAGTGTTATTGTTGATGACATTCGATCCACATAATTGTAAGGTTCATCATGAGAATGATACAATGTATGCCTGTTTACACATAGCTACCTCCAAAGAATTTATCTATGCAGACACCAAGTGCCAATTACCAATACATATCTTCCACATTTCCTTGTTGCCGGAAGAATGACAGAATTCAAGCAAGCGAACGGAAAATTCCAAGGTAAGACTCTGAAACTAGCATCAAAGGTACACAGGAGCATGCAAGCACTACCTGGGAACAGCTACAATGTCTTGGAATGATAATGCCCAATAACAATCAAGGTTCTCAGGGTAGCACAGACGCTGTCTGAAACCAGCAACAATGGGTGGAATGCCATCTTAACAAGCACTTTTTTGATGTACCGAAGGTGCAGGCTGCAGGCTCATATCTACAAGGCCACACAAACCCACTCTGCGTGGCTTTACATGGTCTTGTAGATATGGAGTAAGACAATGTAGCGCAAGTCCCTGCATTGCCTCACTTTGCATCAAAGAGGCATTCCATGGGTTTTGTGGTGGGTGTTCCCACACAACACCCATGGATTTTGACTCATTCCCAGCTTTACAAATATTTGTCAACCTGGGAATGCATCAAAAGCCTACACCTACCCAGGGGAGGTGTAAGGGAGGCTCAAAGACGAGAAATACCTTTATTTCTTCTTGATTTTTCCATTTCTATGTGTCCTGCATTCTGCAGGACACATAGAAAGAGGAAAATGACTCTTGTGATTGTTTTTTGTGCAGGAAGGTGTCCCTTTCTGGCCCAAAACAATCATCCCTGCAATGCAGACACCCTTTCACCATGGTGCAAGGTTTCCTGCGCTGGAGCATGGCAGCCTGTGGTGCGCCAGCACAGGGGAAAAGGACAGGAATGTGCTGTATCTTGTAAATATGGCGCTTACCTGACCTTTTATTTATGCAGGGCAGCGCTGCTAGAAGGCTTGAAGCACTGCCCTGCATCAAAAGATTGTAAATATGCCCCTTAGGGGCAAGACCATAGTTATGTGAAACTTGTACGTGGCTCAGATTGTTCAAACTCAATAGGTTTTAGTACAGGTGATATGCTGAACCCATGTATTTGAACACGCCTTCACATAAGATAATGAAGAAAAAGGAGGATCAGTAAAATAAAATATTTCATATCACACTGTTTGAGGAAGCGGGGAAGTAGCAAATAATACAGGTTTTCAGATATTATTTTGTACAAATCAGCCTCTCAAGGGGTTTCTATTTGTCTCTCCTTTGTCCCTCAAGTGTTGATGCTCAGTTGTTACTTCTTTGTGCATGAAGGTAGAGCAAGGGTGACAGATAGAAACCATGTGAAAGCTTGGCTTGTTATGGACTCGAGATCCAAGTGGGACCTCAAGCTGAGCTAGAGCCAGGCTTTAGGCTCGACCTTTCAGCAGCTCATTCACATCTGTTAGTGACAGAGTATTGGAAGTTAAGCCTATCTCCCAGTTTATGGCTAGGTGACGTTTATCACTTCCAATGGTGATATATGATGTTCTGGGTCCTTAAAGGCATTGGGTCAGCAGATCCACATTCTGGGGAGACCATCCTTGATGACGAATGGAGCAGACCTTAGCCTCACCCACATGAACACAGTGGGTGCAACCTAAAGAAAAAATGTCACACACTCAGACCCCTGAGAATAGTGCATAGATAGACCTTGTGCTGCAGTGGCCATCCAGGTCTAACATAAAGAAGCCATTTTACAAGTTGTAGAGAAACTAGGCTCATATAACTTCCGGTAGATGGGTATAAACTGTCATAAGATACATTAGCGTCGGTGTTGATACAGAGGATGAAGGAGATGCAGAGGGGACAATGCGTCGCACAGCCTAATGCGGTGCTCCAATTCTCGTAGCAGCAGCACAGTGCCATTGATGGCGATGCGGTGTCCCTGATCCTCTAAGCAACAGCAATGCCATAGTGAAGTGTTGATGGCAAAGGTGATGCATCGGTTCAGATCGGTGCAGCGAGGTCAATAGGCGGTTCTTTGCAAGAGCAGCCAGAAAAACACACTTCCACAGGACCCAGGACTAGGTTGGCACCACTTGGCAAGGCAGGACTTACAGTTAGCAGAGTCCACTGGCTGTAGCAGTATTATCAGAAGTGTTTTACGACACTGAGACTTCTGAAAACATGAAGCAAGCCAGCAAGCCCTTGGAGTCACTGTGCGTTCAAATGATACAGGTCTAGTCCTTCTCTGTCAGGCAGTGAAACAGCAAGCAGCAGGACAGCTCAGCAAGGCAATGGTCCAGCAAAGCAGGGATCCAGCAGAGTAGCAGTCCTTTAAGAAGAACAGCAGTCCCTATTCCTGGCAAAGTCTTCACAGGTCCAGAAGTGTACTCCTTACATGGGGTCAGGGACCCAGTACTTGTACTGTTGTGCCTTTGAAGTGAGGGAGACTTCAAAGAAGGATCTTTGAAGTGCACAAAGTTCCTTTCTTCCCAGCCCTTGTGTGGGGGCAGGCACTACCTATTCAGGTGTAAGTGTCAGCCCTCCCCTCCCTTACTGCCCAGGAACAGCCATCAAAATGCAGACAGGTGGTCGGACACACCTAGCCTTCCTGTGTTTGTGGCTGCCTAGAGGGAATGCACAAAGTGTAGCTGTCACCCACTTAGACATGCATTGGAGACAGGCTGCAGGCACACAGAGCTGTAAGAGCAGAGAAATGTCCACTTTCTAAAAGTAGCATCTCTAAAATAGTAATGTTGAATCCATCTTTGCCAGTAAAGAGGATTTATCATTACCATTCCAGTGATATGAAACATGACATTGCAACTCCTTCTCAATCAGGGATTACAGCTTAAAAGTGTACTAAGAGGGAGAGAGCACAAGCACTTTAGCAGTGGTTAGCAGTGGTAAAGTGCACAGAGTCCTCAAACCAGCAAAAACAAGGTGAGACAGTAGAAGGAAGCAGGCAAAATGTTTGGTGGAGACCACTGTAAAGCTGTTGGATTGAACAGGGACAAAACTGCTTTCAACTTGCATTATTTTCGTAATTTCATTATAAAACATTTTTTATTAGCAAAGTTGAAAGTGGAAAATCAGAACACATAAGTTCCATGCATTGAATCTGTCAAGCAGAAGCGGTGCTACCAGGAGTACAGTGAAGCTGGAATAATTTTCAGATTGAGGGTGCTGACATCAATGTTACATCACTGAAGTCAGAGAGATTGTGAAAATTCCAAGCGTCACACACAGAACAAGTGTGTCAAGTGTATTCATCAACACAATGATAAGGGTGTAGCATGTAGGTAGGTGGGGGTGCCTTTTGAGAACCCTGTTACAAATAAATTACTATAGCATGGTGGGGTAGTGCACTCTTATTTACAGACAGCACACTGTGCATTGAATTGGCCACTGCATTTTAACAGTTTTTATGATAAAATGATATAGATGTCAAACAGCAGTGTGGAAATACAATTTAAGCCACTACTTATCATTTGCTCATCATCGTGTCTTGATTTAATTTGAACCTATTAAAATCTTTGTTTCTATCACACTTCAGAAGTACAAAATATGTGTTTCATGTTTTGCTTTCTTACCTGCTGATATATTCTGAAATGTTGTTCCGCTCATTTCAGGCAGTGCTTAATTTGTGCTTATAGTTTCCGGTGCTGAGCACTGGTACTTATTTTTGAGGGCCGGCTCTTATTCTTCTGCCCCAGGCATTTGCTGTGAGCAAAATACACATATGGGAAAGACGGAGGAAGAGAAAAACAAAAAAGCGTCACAAAGGTAGAAAGCAGAAAGCTACCAGAGTGAAGGGACAGGAAGAGGCTGTAAATGGATTGAAGAGGCCCGAGATGGCTTCAAGATTACGCTGCCTCAGTATTCTGTGCTCACACATTTAGTTGCAGCAGCCAAGTGTTTAAGAGGAGGGCTTTGGGCACCAGCATGTATTTATTTACAAATTAAGCACTGATTTCAGGTATTTAACCATTGTTGTGTGCTCAAAAAATTATATCCTATGGTCTTTCCTGTCAAACTCCTTGTCACACTCCTTGGAACCCCAGTAAGAGTGTGACATAGTTCACTTTACAAAATCCTCTGACTTTGCAGTCCCTCCCACCTCACTCATCCATTCATCCACTTTTACATTTTGTGTAGCTGTGCAAATTAGACTTACATAAATTCATAATTTTTATCTTGCACAGGTAGCAAAGAAAATGTGCGCAATTTTAGCAAAATTTGTAATGCATTTTTAAAAATTGCACGTTTACCACCAAACTTGAGTTTGTGGTAATTGCATTTTTTAAATGCCAAATTCGCCTTTAGGAAATGCATGATACATGTGAATAGGTAATCACAAATAGGTATTCCCTATTTGCGATTACCTAATAGGAGTCGCTATTTTAAGGAATCGCTATTTTTGCGATTCCTTAAAATTGCACTGCGAATTCCTTTCATAAATCATGAAAGGCGATTTTGCATTCGCAAACAGTGGAATTTTGTGATTCGCACCATTTGCGCATGCAAAATCCTTTGATACATCTGGCCCCAGATGTACGTGCGTCACTAATGGTTTAGAGAATGCAAAAAGGGCCATACTTCATGTACGAAACCCATTTTTTAACCCAAAATTGCTATCCGGCTGAAATGTGACTCGCAAAAAATTGCAACTCGGATTAGTGATTCAGTAGTAGAGAATCGCTAATATTAAGTTGCTAACTGCATGCTTAAGGCAGTCATGAATAGTGAATAGTTGCTATTTGAATTTTAAAAGCAGACCCGGAATGCAATATTTTTTGCCCACAATGGCTGCCCTCTACCTGATAGAAAGGAGGATGCACATACGTGCTGCTCAGCATAGGCGGAGGCGGAGACATGGAAGGATTTTTTGCACCGGGCTGACCCTTTTCAACAAAACAGAAGAGAAACTATAAGACCAATACAGGATAAGTAGCAAAGTCATCCTAGATATTGTTGGGCTTCTCAGGTCACATTTAGAAAGCAGTACTCTGCGCAGCAATTCCATCCCCACCCATGTGCAGGTGTTGTGCTCATTACACTTATTAGCCAGTGGAAGCTACCAGGATGTGAAAGCTGTTGCAGGAGGGGTGTCTCAAAGTGCACTTTTGCAATTTTTAGGAGATTTTTAGATGTCATGCTCATCTACATTCACCGCTGCATATACCTCCTGAGGAATGCGCAGGAAATGCAAACTATGAAAATTAATTTTTGCAGAATAGACAATTTTCCCCATGTCATAGGGTGTATAGATGGGACACATGTAGCCGTATGTCCACCATCACATATTGAATATCTATTTAGGAGCTGCAAAAATGACCCATTCCTTGAACATTCAGGTTGTATGCAATGCCCACAACATAATCACTGAAATTGTGTCAAAATCTCCTGGAAGCACCCATGACTCTTAAGTGCTTAGGCACAGTGGAATTTACACAAGACTTGAAAGTGGGGAGTTTGATGATGTATACTGTATATTAGGTATGGATAATACAAGTCCAAACGATTATGTAATTGCACAATACGCACAATATGCATGTTATCTCACACCAATGTATGTTTTGCATGTGTACGCCCGATACCCCTGGATTCTCACACCCTACGTCTCTCCCACCAACTACAATGAAAGGAGATACAACATGGCACATATTCACATAAGAACTGTGATCAAGTTTCGCTGCCTGCACAAAAGTGGGGGTGCCCTGCAACACGTGCCAGAAATTGCCTGTAAGATAGTAGCAACCTGTGCCATACTACCACAACATTGCCTGCAGTACAGGCCTACACATTGCCGTTTCTGTATCTGATTCTGAGGCAGACACCCAGTTCAGCATCCAATAGAAGAGAGCAGATCAGCAGAATAGAGGAGGTGCAGGGGCCACTTTGCCACACACTACTTTGCAAGGTAACCCATGTACATATCAACATGATGTTAAAAATTCATACACAATATTTTGAGTGATTAATGCAAATAAACCTTTAATGTCAGGTGTAACATAACTGTATCAACATAATCAGTTTTGCACATCAACGTATGCAACTGTAGCTCAACATGTTGGCTAGTTACATCACCAAACTAACATTAAACCCAAAAAAGACCCTCCAGGATGCAGAACCCTCTTTATTTCCTGGGAGTGCATCTGGTATGGGAGCTACCATCATGTGGCGGCGCTGGAGTAAGGCTAGTCCTGTGTTGCGGCACTCGTACATCAGTAGCAGAAATGCTGCTCACACTCGTTATTTCCTCACAATAAGGTTGGCAATCAACACCCCCACTTGCTAGTTGCACTCCCTGTATAGCCTCGACTGCAGTGGTAATCTGGCCAAGCCCCTTTGCCACATCCCCACTGAAGGGCCCCATTTCAACCTGTAGTGTAACAGTGTGTTTTGATAAGGCTGAGGTGGCATGTGCAATATGGCCAATGGACCTTGGGCCAGATGTATCAAGCTTTTTTGCATTAGCAAACAGTGCAAATTGTAAAAATCAGCCGTTAGTGAATGCAAAAATGGTCCCTGCGATGTATGAAAGGCATTTGCAGTGGTAAAATACAGAATCGCAAAAATTGAGAATTTTTGCAAACATGACATGGTTTTGCGTGTTACAATAAACGTATCACAAATAGCGACATGAAATACCGAATCGCTATTTGCGAGATGCAAACTGCAACACAGTTTAGCGAATCGCAGATAGCGATTCGGTATTTCATGTCGCTATTTGTGATACGCTGATTGCGACACGCAAAACCATGTCACAATGGTATGCATCAAAAGGTCGCAAATTGCGAAAATTCGCAGAATGGCCTTTTCCACATGTAACTTACCACAAATTGAAATCAGGTGGTAACCAGGTGCAACCTATATAAAGAGGCCCAGAATGCCTCAGCCGCTCTTCCACAATGGCTGCACTCTCTGTGATAGCGAGGAGGATGAGGTTCTTGGCAGGTTTGAGGAGAGGGAGGAGGAGACAGGAGCGCATATTCAGAGTGCGCATGACCCTTTTTGACCAGACAGAGGAGGAAATCTATGAGAAGTACAGGTTAAGCTCAGCCATGATACTTGACCTGATAGCTGATCTACAACCCATATTGTAGCGCACCACACATAGGACCAATAGCATACCCACCCATGTGCAGGTATTATGCTCTGGGCACCTATTAGCCTCAGGGAGCTATCAAGGGGTCATAGCAGCAGCAGGAGGGGTCTCACAGAGTGCCCTCTCACGATTTTTCAATGCATTTCTCAATGCCATGTTGAGTAAAATACAAGAGCACATAAGATTCCACAACACCCCACAGGAATTACAACAAACGAAAATCAATTTTTATCAGATTGCACAATTCCCTCATGTCATATGTGCCATTGATGGGACACATGTAGAAATCTGTCCACCATCGGCCACCGAGTATGTTTATCGGAACCGTAAAAACCATAATTCCATGAACATACAGGTGATTTGCAATGCCTTTAACATCATCACCGATCTTGTGGCCAGATACCCAGGTAGCACACATGACTCCTACATCTTTCGCCACAGCGGGATTCATACAAGACTGCTAGCTGGGGAGTTTGGCGAAGGATACCTACTGGGTAAAGTAATAGATGACTATGTTGCATTGAAGTAATAGTGATGTCAGATTCCAACAGTACTCATTTTACCCTCTGTTCATTCCAGGAGACAGTGCCTACGCAGATTGCACATACATACAGACGCCTTACCTGAACCCTGCAACGCATGCAGAGAGGAGGTACAATGCTTCACACAGGGCAACCTGCAGTGTGGTGGAGGGGATATTTGGTCTCCTGAAGAGCTGCTTCAGGTGTATCCATAAGAGTGGAGGGGCACTACAGTACAGCCCAGAGACAACATGTAAAATAGTGGCCGCATGTGCAATGTTGCACAACATAGCAACGAGAAGGGGCATACCGGTTGAACCAATGGAGCCGGACTCAGATGAAGATGGTGATCCCTTACCACCCCATCACTCAGTAGACATGTCTTTCTGCAGTTAGCAACTTTATTACCTCGATTTCAGGTAACGTATGTGTCAATAGGACAGAGCTATGAAGCATAGGCTACCATGTGCAAATAACAGTGTCACACTATTAGCATCATAGTATAACTGTACATGTCACGGTAGTCCCTTGTTACTTCCTATGCCCAAGCACTCCACCTTAGTGCTCAGTGGCCTCACTGGCACCTCTTGTAGCAGGTTCACTGGCAGTACTGTATCTGGTACTGCGATGCCTAGGGTCCATCACAGGGGCTGTAAGACTGCTGAGGCTAGATAACTCCTCATTATCTCCACCACCTAGTTCACTATTTGTAGCACTGCGTGCTGTCTGCATTGCATCCAGGACATTGGTTATTTGCACCAAGTCCTATGCAACATACCGACTGCAGTGTGCCATCCCCACCTGTATGCCCACAGCATGTTGTGACATCATGGCAATTGAGCTAGCAAGCCGATTGACCGATCTGCAGAACCCATCAAGCCTTCTCATGAATTGGTGATGGAGCCTACGGTGACTAACACGCTCCTTCTGAATCTCAGTGCAGAGGTCCCTAATGGCATTTGTCAAGTCCTTTGTGTTCACTGCTGCTGTTTGCTGTCCCTCATGCAGTGACTCCAAATGCTTGTTCATTGTGCCCATGTTCTGATTGAGTGACGCCAACTGCCTGTGCATTGACTTCATGTGTTTGCTTTGCTGGCGCTGCACTTTCAGCATGGAAGCTTCAAGTCCGCCAAAGATTGATGGGCCCTCTTTTTCCTCTGTGCACTGTCTGCCTGCATCGTGACGCCTCCTGAGGGGAGTTGACTGACGCTGGGGTAGGGACCGCTGGGTTCCTGTGGATCTATCCTCTGGGCGTGGTGTGGGAAGTTCATCCGGCATCTCATCTGAGTCCACTTTGTACTCTGGGAGAGGTAACACCTTTGCCCTGCATCTGGTTGGTGCAAAACTGAGAGACTCACTTGTGTTGGAGTCGGACTGCGGCTGTGTTTCAATATCCCCCACATTTCCACTTTCTGCTGCATCTGCAATGACAATGTGCAGCATCTCATTAATGTATATCTCACAATAAGTAGCACAATGGTAAAATGTCTACTCTGACATCGTATCACTGTGATGTGTGTGTGTTGTTTCTCTTAACACCAATTTGTTTTGAATGTGGTTTATTGACCTTCGGATTGTGGCCTATCACTCCCAAAAGGCATTGTTGTGTTGTATGTAAGATGTTCCATGGACTACTTATCATGCTTCATCAGGCTAATAGCTATTTCTTGGGGGCATTTGTACATGCACATATGGGGATACAGATCATTACTGCCCTTAACTTTGCTGGTGCTAGGTGTCCCTGAGGTGTCAATGTCAGTGACACCACTGATGGCTTCCAGAAGCAGTGTGGACTCCAACATGTCTTCCATTGGTGTGGACGTGTCTGGATGGGTGGTCGTCCTCCGGTGCTCCTTGCCTCCTTAGCCTGGTGGCTACCCTTTCTTTGGCATGGGAATGCAGGTCATACCATGTCTTGCGAATTTCCTCCACAGAGCGCTGCGCAACACCCACTGTACAGATTTTTGTCTAGATTTCCAACCAGAGTTTCCTTTTCTCACTTTCAGGGACATGTAGTGAGTTCTTTCCAAACAGTTTGTCATGGTTCCTGACAACCTCCTCAGTGAGCACCTCCAATTCCTGCTCACTGAATTTGAGCTTGCGCTTCCTGTCTCACTTGTCCTTCACCTTCCCATCAGTGGCCATGTTGCAATTTGGTCCTGGCTGGATCACAAGGCTGGCTCCCTGGTGCTGGGCTGGGTCTCCCTGCCTGCTCCTGTGAGTGTGGCTCCTGGAAACAGCATGGGCTGACTCCCTTCCTGGTTGTGATGTCATCAGACTGTTCCGGTTTTCAGTTTTCGCATTTTGAGATTTTCAGATACTGAATCGCAAATGATTTGCGATTCGGTATTTGCTACTCACAAATTGCGTTTGCGAATTTTAAGAAATTGCAAATACCAACTCGCAATTTTGATACATCCCATTTTGCATTTCTGAAATAGCGATTTCTTACAATTCGCTATTTAAGAAGTGCAAACCGGGAGCTTGATACATCTGGCCCCTTGTTAGGGCAGCCATGCATGCAACAGTGCTCCTCTCTCTACGACTTGTGTTGCTACCGTCCTCTGCCATCTTAGTGCATCGTTTATCAATGACATCAGTTAGCTTGTCAATTTTATTGGTCACTGTATTGAAATCCACTGATTTTGCATGCTAACTGTATGCACTTTACGGATCACTAATTTCATTTCTTTGTGGTGTAGGCGCTAAATATGCATTGTTATTATTGGAGTAATCAATGTCGATGCACACTACAATCTATACATATGCATGAACAAAGTCACATCACCATTATTAGATTCCCCTATTCTGAACTCTCCATCAACCCCAGACACATTGTCAGGCAGGCACTGAGACCTAGGCCCGAGGTTACTGACTGACAAATCACAGGGATGACACAGAGGGGTGTGTGCATTCCCCAAAACACCATAAAGTTAGATGCCACATGTAGGTAGGAACACATAGCTAATCAGAACACAACATACGCAGCACACACATCAACCATGCGCCCCTCAGGCCGGACATCTGGACACATTCTTGTTGCCCCACATTGTGTACATGCGAAGTTGAGGCCCAACAGCATTCATTATCTGGACTTTATTTATGACTCCCTGACATCTGTTAGCGTTCGTAATCAAGAAAGGAATGTTTTTAATTACTTTATGGTACTCAGAGAAATGTATAAAACCTCATTGCAAATGGATGTACATTGAGGAATGGTCCTCAGACCCCGGTTGTGTAACTGCTCTCCAGGCCGTAATCTTTAATTAAACAAACTGTTCCTGTTTTGCCAGATGCTTCTTGTCTTTTGGTTTTAAAGGTAAATTCACAGTTGAGCAACATCTTGGTGAGCCAGATAGGGGCTGATTGGTTCCTCTGACCTAACTGTGATGAAAAAAGGGGATCCCGTCCAGACAGATTCACATTTACGCAACAAGAAAGGTGAGCAGACGCCCCAATTGATTGGAAGTTCTGCTGAATCCACGGGCGGAAGTCCATCCTAAAGCTGCCATCAGAAGTGTAAGAGACTACATCAGAGCCTTAGTCCTAGCATTTGGTGTGTAGCAAACTAGGAAAAAGCATACCCAGCAGAAGTCACCTTTTTTACTCATCAGCATCAGGAAATGTGAATATTGTTCGATCGCTTTAAATATTGTTTGGATTGCTGATCTCTTGGACAGCTGGGCGTGACACAGATGGTACACATAGGCTCTGGGTGTGATATAGGGTCCACATCCTAATCTTATTAGCCTAAATAGGCTTTCTCAGTGCTACCAATTTCTTAACACTGTTAGTACTGAAGGAAGTGAGAGGAGTTTTTGTTTGGACCGCTGAGCGTGACACAGAGGGTACGCATAACCCTGGGTGTAACATAGGGTGTAATCTGGACATTAGGGAACAAAACAATAGGGATCCAGGAGATTAGACATAGCTTATGTTTGGCCAAGAATGGCCTATGGTTGTTTAAGGTATTTCTTTCTTTCTCCACATAAATTGTTATTTTTACCCTGGAGCTGATATTAACAAGATTATCAGGCTCACTTAGTCCTGAGTACTGCGCAGAGCTTCTCCTGGCCACAGGATAGCATGCTCTCCGAGCAAGCTAAAGTATCTCTGGAAAGGCCTTCCCCTTTTTTTGTGCCTTGTCAGCTTTTCCAAGTGCCAGTTGAAATGGTGCTGTTTTGCTATTGTGACGCTGGTAAATTAGTATAACTGTGTTTTTCTTAAGCGTTGTGTTTTGTTGATGAATTAATGTGCTATGAAGGTTTTGCTGATTCTCACAAATTGCTATTTGATTCCAAAGTAAGGCTGGCTATTTTGATGCCAAATTTCATGCTGTTTGAGTTAACAATTGCACTTTTTCCTAGGTTGTGATCCTTCATATGCAATGATGTTTGTGTCTGTAAAATATGTATTTTGATGCACCTGTGAATAATGTTGAGCTCATTATATCTAGTAATCTTGTGTATATTTCTCCACTACCCGAGTAGATCTAGTAATCCTCATGTACATATTTTCCCGCTACCAGAGTAAAACTTAAGATGTTCTAAAAACAGAAAAGTTAGACACATACAACTTAAGATTGCCTAAAAACATGAAAGCTAAAAGAGTAACTATCCCCTAAAAAAACTACCCAAATTTATCATGGAATCGCCTCTAACACATATGCCAAATAGGTTACCCACAAAGACTAAAAAGCTTAGCAAGTTTTGCCACAAGTCACACACACTAAGGCACATGCAGTCCCCTGGCCTAAAGAGGGAACCTTTGACACCAACATAATTGAACACAGAAAAAAACACACAGGGCAAAGGAAGGACAAAAGAGAAGCATAACTAGAATTATGGGCCAACTTTGAGGAAGCCCAGACTAATAACACTAACCTGCAATTAGCAAGGAAGGTACCCGCACCTCCCCTGCCATATATAGGTATGGAGGTGCTCTCCCCAATGCCTGCAATCCCTGCACTAGGTTACACTAATCCACTGGTTGAGGGAGCCCATGGGTCCCCATCGAACAACAAGCTGTCAGACTAACAGGCCAACAATACCAAGCACTTCCAGTACCACCCCAGTCTGACACTAGAGCTCCCTGAAGTTTGACCCTCCCACCGGTCGCGTTCAGACCACCGAACCTCAGTCACATGGAGAACCCGCACTCCCACTGGTTCCGGGAAACACTCTCAAGTGATAGGAAGATTCACAGCAGTTCTGGATAGCATGAGAACCAGCAAGGGTAAGAAAGGGATCCTGGGCTCTGGGGACCCAACAACAAGAGTCAGTAGTGCTGGGCCCGAGCACATGACAATTGTAAGCTGACCTGAGGGAGATAATAGCAAGAAACGAAAGGGAATTCTTTGCATGCCAATTCTGGAACTTGCTGGCAAACTGGACTAAGAAGGAAAACCAGTTTGACTGGTCCTGGCCTAGGGAAAGCTCATTTGAGCCAGAGGACATGGCTGTGGCAGAGGACTGCATCAGAAAGAGGAAGGGAAATCCTGACTGGAATTCCCCCTACATGCAGCAGCTCCTCGTCAGATGGGAGAAGGCACGTTAAGGCAAGAAGGGAGACCAAGAAGTGGTTAGGACAGAACCAGGACATTACTGCAAAATCTCTGAGCTGGGAGCAGGAGCTCCTGGTCAGAACAGCTGTGGCTACAATGACGCAGAAGGTGGTGGCACCAATGATGGTACACCTGCAGAGGTTCAGAAAGAATAAACCATGTAGTAGCAGGATTCGAGGAAATACAGCAGACTCCCAAATATGGACCTGGGGTCACAATCCCCCCTCCGCTCCCAGAACCAGATAAGCAGCGGGCCAACATGAACCAGTCCTGCATCTGGTGGATGGCACCCACACACCCACTCTCAAGTGTCCCGTACTATCAGTAACTCAGTGGTCCAAGGAGGAGCCTACCATGACAGTGCTGGTAAATAACATACCCTAAAACTTTCTGACTGACACAGGGGCAACAAAATCATGTTTAAAAGAAGGGATCATGCCCTTATCCAAAAACTTCATGGAAACACATGGGTTCTCACATGGTCATGAGGGTTCACTTCATAAAACCCCTGGAGTTAGACGTGGGAGGCAGCTGTGTGAACGGACAGCTGCTATGTCACCCCTGTCCCCGACTAATCTCCTAGGGAGAGATTTAAAGGGCAAACTAAACATGATCATTCATTTTTCAGAAGAAAGGACCATGACCTGATCAACGCCTGGGGTTACTGTGTTAGACTTATGTCTTTAACGCCCCCACACTGCACAGACCAGCTGATAAGAGCAGCAGCCACTGACCTCATGGCCTTCACTAACGCAGCCCTCACAGTCAGCACTAAAGCACTGGAACCACTGGGTTGTAGGCTACAGTTGCTCTGTGAATTTGTGGTCAGCCGGGAGGGTCACCATGAGATGAAAACTCAAGAGGAGGTGCTGCTTTGCTAGGAAGCCATTGAAGTGTGGCCTGAATATGGGATCCTGCAAGCCACCAAAAAAAAGTGGACACAATGTGGGCTTCGTTATGACAGGTTTCAGCGCATGTGAGATAACTGATGATTAGTTGTTCAGTGAGTGTCCAGGAACCTCGGAGAACATCTTTGCTGATTCAGTTAATATTAGGGTAGACCTGCGAAACAGGGATCCATCACCCATGGCAGTTCTGACAACAGGGCAGGAACAAGACTTGTCAGCAGTAAAAGCACAGTTATTGGTGAAGGGTCCTTATGATATGGGGCTTATCAACAACACTAAGCCAGTAAGGATAACCATGTGAGAAGGGGCGATCCTACCCAGGTACATCATTACCCCCTCTCTTAGGAAGCTGATGATGGTCTAGCACCCACAATCCAAGCACTGGTCGATCAAGAGGTCCTCCACCTAGGGGTCTCCCCCTGCAATACACCAATCTTCTGGTCAAAAAGAAAAAGCGAGGTACCTGGCACCAGGTGCAGGACCTGCACCCTCTCAATGACATTGCGGTTCGGGAATTCTCTGTGGTGCCAGACCCCTCCATCATACTAACCAACATACCCACAGAAGCCTCTATTTCTCTGTGATAGACATCAAGAACACGTCCTTTGGCATTCTGCTGCACTCCCACAGTCAGTACCTGACTGCATTACACTTTCTAAGGGGTTCAGCTGCTATACTGGAGACTACCACAAGAGGACTGTGGGTCCCCCAGTATCTTCAGTGGAATACTGAGGAAGGACCTTGTCTGCTTCTGATCAGATAGCATCCTGATATAGTATGCTGTCAACATCTTGATATGCAGTCCCTCTGAAGGCCTATGTCGTTAGGACACAATAGCCCTCCTGACTGCACTTACCAACAGAGGGTACAAAGTAGAGAAGGGGAAGATGCAGTATATACAGCAAGAGGTCAGTTATCTGGGTCAGCTGATATAAGAGGCCGGTCAGCAGTCACTCCAGAGCACACAGATTCTAACAGGGCTATGCCACCAACACAAATGGAAAAAGATTTTCATGCTGGGCAACTACGTCTGGCAGTGGGTCTTTGACTATAGTATGCTTGTTGCCCCCTTATTCAAGTCCATAAAAAGGCCAAGGCTGCCCATGAGGAACTAGCCTGGACGACTGACACACACAATGTATTCTTCTGATTCAAAATGGAGATCACGCAGTCCCCGTGTTGGGAACGCTGGATTATAACAAGGATTTTTTATTATTCAGCCACAGCAAAAGCCAATTCAAGTCAGCAGTCCTGACACAAAAATACATCCTGGGGCACAAACCTCTTGTGTACTACAGCGGGCTCTTAGAGTCAGTCATGCAGGGTAATTTCCCATGTGAGCAAGTGCTGGCTGCGGCAGCCTTTGCTGTTGACAAAAGCACATCCATTGTGGTGGGGGTACCACTGACACTGTATGCAGAAAATTCAGTGTTTTTGGTCATACTTAAGAGAAGGAGCACACTGACTATGCAATGGGGTTTGAGGTATGACCTGATTCTCTCCAGGCCATCACTAAAGGTAGTTCAGTGCCAGCTAGGAAACCCAGCCATCTTCCTAGCCCACGAGGTTCAGGAGGGGGAAGATACTCATGAATGTGCGACATACACCCCTGAGGAGATCAGCCACGCAGATGAGGATCCCATCCTAGAAAGTGAGGCACTGTTCATCCATGGCTCCTCCATGATAGATCAAGAGACGGGGTAAGACACACGACAGCAGTGGTAGTAATGGCTCATAGCCACACGCCCCAGAAAATCTGCAGGTCACCTCACAGCTAACTCTCCTCCCCCAACTTTCAGCACAGGATGCAGAGCTGAAAGTGTTAATCAAAGTCCTCACCCAAAGCTCGGTAAAGATGGTAACTATTTACACAGATTCAGCCTATGACACCACCACAGTGCACGCCAGCATAGGAAGGTGGAAAGATTAGGGTTTCTGAAGTCAGGTGGCGAAGCGGGACCTCCTAGAGTTACTAATAAACATGCCTAAACTGCCTAAATGCGTGGCTGTGGTAAAATGCACTGCTCATATCGGGGTTTTGTATCCTAGGGAAATGCATTAGCCGACCAATCTGCAGCCTATGGTACTGCAGAGAAGGCATGTGAACTCCCCTTATAACAGGCATCAGAGGTGGATCCCCCTCAGGACAAGCCTTGGTCAGAAACCGTGGGACTGTACTTGAGGGAGTTACAGGAAGCTGCATTGTCTGAAGAAAAGGAGCAATGGATAGTCAGGGGGTGCGCACAGGCCGCATACAACCTAATAAACAGATACACACCCACAGGAAAACCCTTCATGCTGCAAAGCTTAATCAACATAGCTTTGCACCAGTTACATTTACCAGCCGAAGACAACATGATAGCAGAACTTCGGAGTGAGTGGTTTCTTCCCAACCTTCTGAAACTGGACAATGTATTTAAACAGTAGCTCTGTCTGCCAATAATACTCCTCTAAACCTACTCTAAAGGTCATGTCGTTGACCAATGGGGCGTTTCAGGGCGTTACACATTGACTTCATTGACATGGTTGATTAATTTGCTAACTATCGATATTTCATTGTAGTGGTCTGCTAATACTCTACGTGGATCAAAGCTAGTCCTTGCATGCACTGTGTTGTCAAAGGAGCAGCAGCGTTCATGGTCAGAAAAATAATACCCAGGTAAGGAGCACCAAACGTCAACTGGTCAGACAATGGAAAACACTTTGTCAACTCCATTTTTGATCACATCTGCACCCTGTTAGGAATCACACAAAAACTGGCCTCAGTGTACCACCCCCAAGCAATGACATCATTGAGAGGCTCAATGGCCTGCAAAAAAATAAAATAAGTATAATTTGTTCCACCCTTAACAGGCAGTGGCTCCACTGTCTGCCCGTAGCCTTATTTGCACTGAGGAACACACCAAGCAGCATTAACCACCTCACACCACACCAGATAGGAACAGGTAGACTGACTACGACACCCATCCCAGAAACGTAGAATAAATTGAGCGCTGAGACTAGCTTTCAAGCACTAGGGGACAAATTACACTTGTATATCTCTGAATTAACCAAAACAGCCAAGTTCCTACCCAAACTGATCAACCATTGGATCTCCAAGTGCACCATCACCAAGCTACCATATGAAAAACTCAACCAGGACAAAAGGTTTACATTTGACACTTTGTCAGCAAATGGAAGCAAAGCAAATTTGAAGGACCCTACCAAGTGATCTTCACAACTCCTACCACCCCCAAGGTAGAGGGGAAGGACGTGTGGATCCACCTCCCCAATTCACAGCTGAAACCTTCCTCAGCAAACCCTCAATGAACTGCACCACAAACTTTTTTGAACTGTCAAAACTCTGAAGCTCCAAACACCGGATGACTATAGCCACCCCCCTTGGATCCATCCCAAGATGTTCAGAAGTTATGTATTTTTACATATGTGTAAATTCTCTGTTTATTATGGGTATTGTATTTATTTGCTGAGGAATCGCTTAGTCTTATCGAGTGTATTCACAAAATGTGACTGCTCTTGAGTAGGGACCTCTCCCACATCAACTTTTGTTACAATGCACCTACCACTAGCATTCCACATGCACTACGCAGTGCCCTTTTACACAACACTTGGTCTCAGCTCATGACCGCTGTGGGTTCCCAGACATCAATCAGGTCATGTTACATCTGTTCACTGATACTACATGAGGAAGGCACAGATAGGCTTTACTTATCTAATGAGGTAGCGACTGAAAAAGCAAAATGCCTTCGCAATCTACACCTAGGTAAGCTGAGGGACAAAATACAACCCAATCGAGTAGAGCCCCATAGGGTAGTAGTAAATGTGACACGCTACATGACAAATCCTACTGCACTGTACCTTCTCACTGAGCCTAGCAATATCCACACTCAGCTAGATAGGAACCGCAGAAAGGGCACTATAGGGGGGGATACTTTTTGGGCCCAAGATTTTCCATAGAAGAGATTCTTGGAGGTACCAAAACCACTTAACCAGTGCACATACACATCCGCTCCCGGTTCCATCTGTGGTCCCAGGGTGGCCCTTAAAGTATCTGGGACTGTCTTCGTTAAGAGCATGTGGACCTCAGATATGTTTCAGTGCAGGGTCATCTACCTCGATGATATGAATGCAAATAGGTCTCATAGGGGAGGGTTAAAAAATAGCGTAGATGCCTTGTGTTGGGAGATCTGGGACACTGACATAGATAGGTACACATGGATAGAAGGGAAGAGGCAAACCCTAACTTTACGGAAACTCATACTGTATCTCTTATGTTTCAGAGGCAAAGGAACAATTCTGCTAGGTACCAATGAAAATTGTGACACAATCCTGCACATTTTGGACTTGTAATAGGGCACCTCCACGCTGATGAACACCTACTGGCAATGCTGCGAGTTCACATACTCTCAGCTCATCCCTTAGGGGTGTATCCTCTGCTCCCTCATCACCATAAACACCTCAACTCTGGTCATCCCTGAAGATCTGTGAGAACTGGGCCAACACCTGCTAAGGAAGAAGACAACTCTTTTGCATAAGACTCGAGAGAAAAGGACTGCTGATTATTTTGACTGGGCTCAGTATGAGGACATTCCTGAGGAATACAGACTGTTCAACGATTCACAAGTATCAGCAGGAAGGTCTATACACTTCTTCACCCAGCAGACAAAAGCGAACACCCCTGGTTGCAAATAAACCTGTGGGAAATGCTCAAATAGATGAACAGCACTGAACTTGGCCTTAATGCAATCTAAGAAGAACTGAGAGCCATCTGCCTTATGGTGATGTACCATCGGTATGTGTTGTTCTTGATGACCACAATGGAGGCGGGAGTATGCACAAAGATCAGAGCATCTTGCTGTACATTCATAGATGGCAGTGATATGGAGAATGGGACTCTGACTCTTGCCATCCAAGCATTATACTGACTGCAAAAAGACATGTGTGAAGAGGGAGATGCCCCAGAGCAGAAGTGGTTCACGAACTGGCTCGCTTGGTTTCCCCGGTGGCTGACCGGTATGTGCACATCATTGTTGCCTGTTTTCAATGTATACTGTTTTTGGGTGGTTTCCTGCAAGTGGGAGTTTCCTGCTTGTAGGAGGCTGGCCTGGTTTGTAGTGGGTACCTAAGGTACTTACACCTTGTACCAGGCCCAGTTATCCCTTATTAGTAAAATGTAGGCAGTGTTCTAGCAGCTTAGGCTGTCTAGAGGTAGCTGTAGCAGAGTAGCTTAGGCTGAACTAGGAGACATGCAAAGCTCCTGCAATACCACTATAGTTACACAGTACTTATACACAAATAAAAGACAATGCTCAGTGTTACCAAAAATAAAGGTACTTTATTTTAGTGTCACAAGGCCAAAAATATCTTAGAGGCAATACTCCTTCTGGAGGTAAGTATTATACACAATATATACACTAGTAACCAAAATTAGGTAAGTAAACAGTCATAGAATAGTGCAAACAGTAGAAAATACAATATATTGCAGTGAGCCTAGGGACAACACAAACCATATACTAAAATTGTGGAATGTGAATCACAAATCCCCCCCCCCCTTAGGCAGGTGTAGTGTGTAGAAGGGTGCTGGGAGTGTAGGAAAACACCAAGTAATGTACCCCAACCCAGAGCCCAGGAAAGCAGGAGTAAAGTACAGCAAGTTTCCTCAGGACACACTACAAGTCATGATAAGAGATTTTGCAAGAACCAAGCAAGACTGCAAGCAACAAACAATGGGTTCCTGGACCTGAAGACCTGTGGAGAGAGGAGACAAAGTCCAGGAGTCAAAGAAGAGTCCAGGAAGGACAGGAGCCCCTGCCAACCTAGAAGATAGAGCAAAAGTGGATTATCTGGTAAGAAAAAAAGTACAGAAGAGCACCAAAGAAGATGGCTGCGGGTTCCTGCTTAGTGCAGGTGATGTCCCACGTCGAGTTGTTGGATGCAGGATGTTTGTGTCGCTGGATTCTGCCAACAAGCCTTGGTTCAAGCAAATACGCAGTTTGCATCAAAAAGGAGCTGCTTGGACCCAGGAGGGACCTGGGGGTCTCAACTTGGACTGAGGAGACAGAGGGGGCTCTCAGCACTTCATAGAGCCCTCAGAAGATCAGGCAGTTCCCATGGGAGTCCCAGAACACGGGGACAAAGAAGCTGCAAAGTGCAGTCGTCGTAGCACTACACAGGAAGGTTCCACGCCGCCGGAGAACAGCTCCGGGAGCTGTGCGTCAAAGGATGGAGTGCTGGGGACCTGGGCTACACTGTGCACAAAGGATTCTTGGAAGAAGTGCACAGAATCCCAAGGAGCAGGAGAAGAAGCGGTGCACAGGAGTACTGTAGTAGCACTGGGAGGAAAGCTCATACCTCCACCACATTTTAGTCCGTTGGACCTTTGGACAGTCTGGGTCACTTTGGTCCACCACCTTTGTTCCAAGGAGCACACTTGTCGTCAGGAGAGGAGTCCCAGAATACAGGTCATCATCGAAGAAGGGTGCCTACAGAAGCAGGGAAGTGACTCAATCACTCCACGGGAGATTCCTTCAGTTCTTCTGGTGCAGGGTGAAGACAGGCAGTCCTCAGAGCGTGCACACCTTGGAAACTGTTGCAAATGCTGGCTGGAACTGAAGTTGCAGGTCACAGGAGTCGTCCTGGATACTTTCTTGTAGTTACAGTGGTTTCTGGAGCAGTCCGCAGTTGATCCTACAGTCAGAAGCAGAAGCAGAGGATGCAGAGGATTCCTGGAGGAGTCTTGCAAGCTGAATCTGAGGAAACACCCAGAGGAGAGACCCTAAATAGTCCTGAGAGGGGGATTGGCTACCTACCCAGGTATGCACCTATTAGGAGGGGTCTCTGATGTCACCTGCTGGCACTGGCCACTCAGAGGTCTCCAGAGTGTTCCTAAACCTTGGAATCCAAGATGGCTAATGCCAGGGACACACTGGAGGAGCTCTGTGGACCACCTCTGTGGTGGTGATGGACAGGGGAGTGATCACTCCCCTTTCCTTTGTCCAGTTTCACACCAGAGCAGGGTCTGGGGGTCCCTGAACTGGTGTAGACTGACTTATGAAAGGAGTGCACCATCTGTTCCCTTCAAAGCATTTCCAGAGGCTCTGGGAGGCTACCGCTCTCATGCCAGTAACGCCTATTTCCAAAGGGAGAGGTCATAACACCCTCCTTCAAAAGGAAATGCATTGTTCTGCCTTCCTGGGATTGAGCTGCTCAGTCCCCAGGAGGGCAGAAACCTTTCTGTGAGGTGGCAGCACCTGGGGCTGCAGTGGAAACCTCAAAGAGCTGGTTTGGCAGTACTGGGGGTCCATGGTGGAGCCCCCAAGGTGCATGGGATTGGCCCCTGAATACCATATTTGGAATGGGGGGACAATTCCATGATCTTAGCCACCTCACATGGCCACATTCGGAGTTACCATTGTGAAGCTACATATATGTATTGACATATATGTAGTGCACGCGTGTAATGGTATCCCGCACTCATGAAGTCTGGGAAATTGGCCCTGGACAATGTGGGGGCACCTTTGCTAGTGCAAGGGTGCCCTCACACACAGTAACTTTGCACCTGGCCTTCAGTAACAGAAGGTTAGACATATAGGTGACTTATAAGTTTCTTAAGTGCAGTAAAAATGGCTGTGAAATAGTCTGTGCACTATTTCACTCAGGCTGTAACAGCAGTCCTGAAGAAAGGATTGTCTGAGATCTGTATGGGTGGCAAAACAAATGCTGCAGCCCATAAGGATCTCCTGGAACCCCAATGCCCTGGGTACTTAGGTACCATATACTAGGGACTTATAAGGGAGTCCAGTGTGCCAATTAGAATTGGAATATGGAGTCACTAAACTATAGTGACAAATTTGGTAAGTAGAGAGAGCATAAGCACTGGAGTTCTGGTTAGCAGAACTTCAGTGACACAGTTAAGCATACTGACAACACACACACAGGCCACAAACTATGAGCACTGGGGTCCTGGCTAGCAGGATCTGAGTGAGACGGGCAAAAAAACCTGACAAATAGTGTTTTAACTATGAGCACTGGGGTCCTGGCTAGCAGGATCCCAGTGAGACAATAAAAGCAGATTGACAACCACTCCCAAACAGGCCAAGATGGGGGTAACCATGCTAGAAAGAGAGTACCTTCTCACACTGCTATAATAACACAGTCCTCAAATTAGGTAGAATGCAGTAGTGAGGGAAGTGGGACAACATGCCCTCAACAATGTGACTGTCATGATGTATGGGTTTGATGGTATCATTGAAAATTCAACTAGAGGGGGGAATGTTAAAATTTGAGTAATCGATGTTGATGCACACAACAGTACATTCAAATACATGAATGAAGTTTCATCACCATTATTAGATTCCCCTGTCATGAACTCTCTGTCAACCCCGACAACTAGATACATGGTCAGGCAGGCTCTGCGACCTAGGTCTGAGGTTACTGACTCACAGGTCACTGGTGGGGTGACACGTAGCAGGCAGACAAATACGCAAACAGGAACATAGATCAAATCCCACAGATAGGCGCAACAACACCACAATGGTCCTAGGAGAATGGCCCTAATAAAAAACATATGGCCAGAGGGGTGCATGCATTTTCAAAAAACACCATAAAGCTAGATGCACCATAAAGTTAAAGCAAAACGTTAAAGCACAGAAAAACTTTTTAATAAGGCATGGCAAACCACACTATGAGATGAACGTATATGCATAATAAAAGAGTGGAAATATTAATTTATTCTTTTTTTTCTAGCCGTGAAAAAGCCCTGGCCTTGAAGGCAACAAAAGGGGCGAAACATATCTTGGCTAAAAGTATTCAATTTGATGTGTCCAAAATCACTCAATTTTGATGTATCATGTCTTCTGCTATGACTGCATATGCAGGTTCTAAACAGCATGACTTTTTCTTTGTAATTCGACATTATGGAATGTCTTACGACAACTCATATTCCATTTATTATCAAAACCTTTTTTAGAGTATAGACCACAGTAAAGAATCTAGAATAAAATGGAACAATCAAGGGAATCTGGAAATAACAAGTTCAATTAGGAGATCCAAGGTATTTGAACCATACAATATCAGTTCTCTCACTACTCTATGACAAGTGTATACCCTGTCACGTATGGAAGACACCTTACCATAAGGTCTATCATAAATTCACTCCTCGCCTATATACTATATGTATTTTATGTGATGTTTTCTTAATGATGTATTTCACACATAATGATAGTTTCATGGGCAACCTTTGTGTCACATTGTGGGACGCTTTTAAAGCATGTGCACTTTCCTTTAGACTTTTTCAAAGCACGGAAAAACATTTTAACATGACACTGCAAGTCCGACTATAAGGTGAATGGTATATGCATTATGAAAGAGTGGAATTATTAATTTGTTCATTTTTTTAGCCTTGAAAAAAGCCCTTGCTTTGGAGGCACCAAAAGGGGCAAAACATGTGTTGGCTAAGATCATTCAATTTGATGTGTCCAAAATCACTGAATTTGATGTATCATATGGACAAGTACTTAACCTGATGAATCATGGAAATTAAGTTAAATTAAACCAAGACTACTAACACTTTACATGATGTACCACGTTTTTAAGTGCCCATGTTTGAATGGATTATGACTAATTACACAAGTTCTATGCCATTGGAGCATCAGCATCAAGGTTTTACTCCTATGTATAACGAAAGGGAATGTCAACAATTAAAGCAACATTTGTATTATGACTATATAAAGGACAATTAGACACTCTTCACACATAACTACTATCTTAATAGTATGCTTTGGCCACACTACTAAGGAGTATCATAGATGTTTCCATAGTGAGAGGACCACATAACCTAAAATTGGGAAGTACAGTCAGGGAGAGGAGCAGGCTGGGCCTCAATCTCTAATTCATAAAGTTAGACGCCACATGGGTGTAGTTAGGAACACTTAGCCAATCTGAACACAACACACGGCACACGCCGCAACCATGAGCCACTCAGGTCAGACATCTGGACAGCTACTCGCTGGCTCACATTGTGTCAAGCAAAGGTTGATACCCACCTGCATTTGTTATCTGGACTTATTTATGACAACTGTTTGCATTCTTAACCAAGGAAGGAATGGGTTTTAATTACTTTGTGGTACTCAAAGAAATGCATAAAACCTCACTGCAAACTGATGTACATTGAGGAACAGTCCTCAGACCCTAGTTTTGTAAGTGCTCTCCCAGCCGTAATGTTTTTCTTTTTTTCTTTATTGTCCTCATATACCTCAAAAACTCCTAAATCAGCCCCATAGTTGCTCTTTGCACCCTCCCAAAAATGAAGCTGATCATGCCGAGGAGCCCCCATTTCCTCTCATGTAGACATCCAGGGGTAGACAAAGTAATCATACCGACCAATCTGACAAGGGAGGGGGAGGATGAAAAGTAATCACTGGACATTGATCTGCGAACACCTAATATAAAACCCTTCCTGTTCTATTATCGCCTCTCTTGACTTCTTTCCCAATTATTCAAAGGGGCTCACATTTCCTCTTTCCACTTATTTAAACCACCCACCTCCAAATCTATTCTTGCAACATAGAAGAGGGCCTGAAGCCAATCCATAAGAAGAGGGGGGGCATTCACCATCCATTTTCCACACATTTCCCTCCTGGCCACCAAAATGGAATAATAGATCAAATTCTTATGACCTTTATGTCCATTATGTCCTTTCACACCCTCCCCTCCTCACGAGTCTTGCTCCTGTAAATACCCGAAAATAATCAGAGGAAGAGTTACCCGAATTTTTCGTCCCAACACACTAGACAGGGAATTACACAGTTCTTTCCAAAAGAGCGCCACCCCTGGGCAATCATAAAACATATGTATATTGGTGGTGGCGTCCTGTAAATCACATTTATGACAGTTTATTGCCTTGCTATTCCCTATTATAGAGAGCCTTCCTGGGGATAAGTAGGCTCTATGTATAGTGAACAGATGGTTATTCCGTATAGACGCCGGCTTTACTATCTTGAACAAAGATAGCATAGAGGATTCCCACCGTTGTGATACCTTCTCTCGCGGCATATACTTCCCCCAAAGAGTAGCGGGCAACATAAATTCACCATCCAACCCTTCTAAAATCTCCCAATACCAGCTTGAAACCCGCTTAAGTCTGGGGGACTCTGCTAGCACACACTCCTCCAAAAAGCCTGAAGCCCCGAAAGTTACTCAAGACTTCAGTAACCAACCTTTTAATTGAGCATATTTCAAGCTAGAAAGAGCTCCCCCAGCTTGTCCTTAAATTCTTCCAGGGAGATTAAAGCCTCTTCACTAACTAGATCACCCCAGGTCGCTATACCAGCCTTCCTGATAAGCAGCACTAAAACATCCCTTAGGCATTCAGGAGTACCTGGTGAATCTCAAATCAGGGCATGAGGACTATAATAGCTGACTCTCGCCGCAGATCTCAAATGATACCAACTTGCCACAAGGTCGCATAGAGTATTCAATTTTATTTTTTTGAAAAAATGTGGGTCTCCAAATTTATAAAGGAATCCCTTGGAGGCTCCATTGATAGTAGCAACCATAGCTTTAAACATATCTCCAATGGCCGTAGAGTCAGGGGCAGAGAATAGCATTTTTGTGGTGTTCAATTGGAATGCCAAGCATAATATTTTAAATCCGGAAGTGCTAACCCTCCTTTTCTCTTCTTCTTCTCAGTTTTTTTCCATTAGATCCTGGGGCCTTTTAATGCCCAAATGAAAAAGGTAATAGCCCGCTGAAGCTTCCCCAAATAATGTTCATGCATTGAAAGAGGTATGGAACTATACAAAAAATTAACTTTGGGCAAGATTATCATCATCTTTACCAAGTTAACCCTGCCCACTATTGTCAGGGGGAGATATATCCATCTTTGTAAAGACCTGCACCCTTCCTCTACCACCGGCTTTAAATTCCTTATTACAAGATGGCCAATTTCTTGTGTAAACAAAATTCCTAGATATCTAATTTCCCTCTTGAGTTGTGCTTGTCCCTCCAACTTATGATTCGAAGACATAACCTCTGTTTTCTCGGGATTCACACAGTACCCGGACACTCTACCAAAATCTTCCGCTAGGGTCAACAGCGTAAACAAAGCTGATGGTAAATCAGCCATATATACTAAGAGATCATCGGCATACAGGGCCACCTTTTTCACCCAGCTGTTACAATTAAACGGTATGATGGCCAAATTCCCCCTTATTTTCCTCGCAAATGGCTTTATATAAAAATCAAACAATAAAGAGGAGAGAGGGCAGCCCAGCCTGGTGCCCCTCGTTATCTTCAAGGGCTCCGTAAGGTTATCATTTATTAAAACTCTAGCAATGGGGTCCTTATATATAAGACCTATTGTTCTACACAAATTCTCTCCTAAACCAAATAATCTCAAAATGTGAGCTAAATATTTTCAGTTCACTCTATCAAAGGCCTTCATTGCATCAAGAGTAATTACGGCCAAAGGCATTTCAAGGGATGTAGCCATATCTATGGCTCCTACCAGATTATACGTCAATTCATGTAAAAATCTACATTTGATAAACCCTTTCTGGTCTGGATGAATTAACCGACCCACCACTCTGCTAAGTCTGTCTGAAAGTATTTTAGCGAATATTTTACCATCTCAGCCCCCTCAACTTATTCTCTAAAGCCTCAACCTCCTCCTTCTTGATACTCACAGATAGATGACTCCTTACTTTAAGCATTTCCTGTTCTAACTGCAAAATAGCAGACCTGTACTGCTTATTCTTATAGCTGGCTATGCTAATAATTTTACCTCTCATAACCACTTTAAAAGTGTCCCATACCACTGCTAGAGAAGCCGATCCCAACTTGACTTTAAAAAAAACATCCGTCTCTGTTTGTAACTGATCCAAAACCTCCACATCTTGTAAAAGCGTGTGTCAAGTGTCCACCTACTACCACTCGACCCCCTTGCCAACATTAAATCTAATGTCACAGCTGCATGATCTGATAAGTGGGCGGGCAGGTAAGTAATATTATCGACCAGGCCCTCCAACCTCAAATCAATAAGAAAATAATCCATACGAGAGGTATGCTTATATTTTTTGTTATAGAAGGAGAAACCCCTTAGTTCCCCCTATCTCTGCCACCATAGATCCCTTAACCCCCACTCTTTCATCAATCCTCTCAAGGAACATTGAGATTTTGGAGTCCCTAGCAAACCGCACTTCTCTGACCTGTCTAGCTTATTATCTAACACAACATTGAAGTCCCTCGCCATTATAACAGAATCAGGAAAATCAACTAGCTGTGAAAAAAAACGTTTCCAAGGGGCCTGAATCATCGCAGTTCGAGCCATAAAACCCAGCCAATGTGAGTCTTCTGTTTTAAATTTGTACTTTAGCTGTAAGCCATCTGCCCACCGAGTCAGGCCATACCTTCAATATTCCTGATTAATCCTGTGCTTGATTAGAATAGCCACTCCCCTGGTATTACAATTGTGCTCAGTGCAGGCATAAGAATGAAGCCATTTTTGCTTTTTGAACAACAGGTGAGTCTCCTGCAAAATAAGATTTGAGCTGGGGAATCTTTTAAATATTGTAAAATCTTTTCTCTTCTACCCTTTGTTCTTAGACCATTAACATTCCAGGAAAGTATCTGAAAAGAACTGCCCCTGGGGTCCCGGTATTTACTAAACTCACTAACCATTACCAACTAGGTGCCACATTAATTGAGTTGAAAAAGGAACCTTTTTTCTTTTTTTCCCCTCATGCTCCCCACCCAGTGTCCCTTCTCCATTCCCAACCTCCCCCTCTCCCTCCTCACCCTTGGAGAACCCCCTTTGAATAATGGACCGGTATAGGCCCACAATTAGAGCGCACGTGGCTCCCGGGCGAGGGCCAAAGTTATTACTTTCCAGTGGCGCTGTCACCTGACTTGATAACTGCCTTCCCGTCCATTACATTATACATCTTATTATTGAACATGACTCTAAGGGTAGCGGGAAACTTAAGTTGTGCAGAAGCCCCTAACATTTTAAATTCCACGAGTCGCTGCCCCAATTCCCACTGCCTGTTGATAGTGATCCTAGATAGGTCTGATTTGATCTCAGTCGAAAAGTCCTATGCTTTAACAGTTTTCATCTTGAGTGCCTTCAACAAGATTTTTTCCTTCAGACCATAAGTTAGGAAATTGATCAGTATTTTCCGAGGCTTACTATTACTTGGATTTTTCCTGAAAGGATCTCTATGTATCCTTTGAATGTCCCGTATGATTTCTTCTTCACTCTCCTCTAACGAGATCACGGACTTCATAAGCTGTACTAAAAAAGCTTTCAGATTATCTCCTTCCGCTCCTTCCAGAACATGCAGCACTCTGAAATTGTTTCTCCTTGAGCTATTCTCCAACTGTTCCAATTTGTTATGGAGAACCTGTTCAGACTCTTTCAGTACCTGAATGTCTGCTTTATATACTCCTAATTCATCTTTTATAGCTCCTATCATATCTTCCAGAGCCTGAGTTCTTAATGACAGGAGATCTAAGCTTCCTTTCCAAAGCCCCACAGGCCTCTCTTATTTCTACCTGATTTTTTTCAGATATTGAGAAACCTTTCCCAATATCCTTAGAGAGGGAAAGAAACATTGTTTCTACTGAAGGGTTACCACCAGAATCACTACGAGGGGGCTCCAAATGACCAACCAGATCTTGCAAAAAAGCCCTAAAGTCTGAGCTCCTTTGTTCTAAACTACCGGCAGGAAGAACCACATCACTAACTACCTGTAAGGAGGGGGCCCCTTCGTCCACCTGGGATGGCTCCTCACCAACCCTTAAAGGAATCACCGTTGCTTGGAGGGATCCCTTTAATCCAGGGACCCTTATATCACCTTGCTCCTCCATATCTGCAAAGCCTTCAGTACACTTTTCCCGTGGTATTTCCAGCTTCTTGGATGGGGAAACTACCATCCCAGGTTTAACTTTGAAGTAAGTTCTCACTGAGGGGGTACATTTTGAAGTATTTTTACTATTTTTTTACTACCTGAACACCAAGTCTGTTTTTTAGATGCATGACCCAGTACACAAGAAGAAATAGCTTCAACCCTGGGGCCCCGGGAACCTTCACACTCGCTTGAACCAACGGGGTTAATAATACTAGAAGCTGTTTCCAAACAAAAAGGGTCAATGACCCTCCTACCTTGAGTTTGAATGCCTCTCCACGTGTTCAACAGCAGGGGACCCCCTTCTTGACTTCCTGAGGGGTTTCTGGGTCTCTCCGGTACTTCGTTCCCTCCCCACGTCGACTTGCCCCTCCTTACTGATGCCTTGAGTTGGTCAGAACTCATCCAGCCATTGCTTGTGCTGGCTCTGCCTCTACCTGCATCACCACGGAGGGGAGCCTGCACCACAGCCCTCCATGAGCGTTCCAACACAGAGCCCTAAGAATGCTGCCTCTGTTGTTCGAGCCGCTCCGATGCTCCCCCGACCTCCAAACCACCTGTAATCCACACTGACACATCGGCGCGGGCAGGAATCACCACTCCGCCCTCTCCCGGCAAAGCGCAGCGCTCAGCGAGCAGCAGCGACGCTGCAGCCCGCCATTTTCTTCCATTGTGCATGAACCCATCAACCCCGGCCTTAATGTTTACTTAAATGAACTGTTCCTGTTTTGCCAGATACCTATTGTCTTTTATTTTTTAAGGTAAATTCACATTCGAGCAACAGCAGGATGGGTGCCTCAAGACCACCAAACATTGCTTCCTGTTCTGTATTTAGCTGGTATACGGAAGGCATCTGTACATGAGGTTTATCACAATGCCTACAGGCTTGCACAACAATATGCTGCTATTAGAGCCTGGCAACCTCTGGCTGGATTGTTCTGGTCTGCTGGGTGGCATCCTCTTCCTCACGTGATGGTGGCTGTGGGGAGAAAGACACACCGCTGGAGTAGGCATGAGGTGCTGTGAGCACACTATCCCCCAACACTGCTCTTTCCTCATCCATTTGGACCTGTTCCTCCCCCTCACCCATTAGACATTCTAATTCTTCATCAGGCGTATCTATTAGAAGAATGGACATGCTATTAATTTCATTGTATGGGGCACTCATTCAAGTTGTACACATTTTTGTCAATAAATGTCTAATACTGAGCACACCTTGTAATTATTTGACTATAACTCTCATGATGCACCGCAAGAGGTACTTTGTCTATGTAATGGTGCCATACTAATCTGCCTATATCTGTTCTATTATCACATACATGTACTATACAGTGAAACAGGGGTACACTTACCTTGCAATGGTGCTGCTGCTGACATGTCAAGACTGCCAAATCCAACAACTGCCTCTGTCCTCAGCGTAGTCTCCACCATTGCCTCCAGCTGGTGGACCACCTCCTGTTGCCCGCGACTCACTCAGGCATGTAGTCACCTGTTCTTTGGTGAGAGACCGGAGGTCATACCACCTTTTCCTTATTTCTTCCACCGGGCGCCGAGCTTCACCAACAGCACTTATTTTCAGCTGCATGTCCTTCCAGATCTAGCTTTTCTGGGTCTCAAGCACAGCCATGGATGCTGGTATCTCCAGTTCTTTTTTGGAGAACTTCAGTTTGCGCTTCCTTGCCCCTGCCTCCTTCTGTGGCTGTTGGCCAGACATTTCTGTGAAAATTGTACTGCTCCCAGCACTCCTCAAATCACTAGTGGTGTGCAGCAGTTCCCACTCCTCACTGTGCCTGCTGTCCTGGTTTCTCCTGGGCAGCACATCCTGTGGCTGGGGTCCTTGCCATGACACAGGAAGCAAAACATTTTTATTTTCCATTCAAGTTGCAATTTGCAACTGTATTTGCAATTTGCAGCCAAATATGGAATCACAATTTGCGATTTCCTATTTAGCAAAGTTAGGGCCACATGTACAAAGCATTTTCCTAGTCGCAAACGGGCCAATTCTCAGAACTAGAAAAATGCTTTTTGGGACGTACAAAGCTCAAACTGCGATTCGGTAACTTGTTACCGAATCACAATTTGGGTTTTGCAATTCGGTACGTTTGCAACTAGAAAAATGCTTTTTGGGATGTACAAGCCCCAAACTGCAATTCGGTAACTTGAGTTTTGTGATTCGGTATTAGGAAGGGGTGTGTTCAGGGCATCTATTCCTAATACTGACTCTCAGAGGTATGTATGATTGTTTTGTGACCGTGAATGCGGTCGCAAAACAATCACAGTTAGCACCAATTTCAAAATGGTGCCAACCCATTCCCCTTTGTAAATGCATGAGAGAACATTTTCAAAGAGCAGGCAGTGGTGTCAGGGACCACTGCCTCCTCTTCAAAAATGAAATTGAAACATTTCATTTTCTTTCTTTTTAAAAGCAGCCTGTTTTCCTTTAAAGAAAACGGGCTGCGTTTAAAAAAAAAAATATTGCTTTATTTAAAAGCAATCACAGACATGATGGTCTGCTGACACCAGCAGGGCACCATCCCTGTGATTTTTGCGATTTCTGGTGGGTCGCAAATAGCGACCTACCTCATTAATATTAATGAGGCAGGTCCATTTGCGACCCACCGGGTATCGCAAAAGAAACTCAACGGAGTTTGTTACATTTGGATTTTACTATTCGCATGGAATCGCAATTAGGAAATTGCATATCTAAATATTTGTACAAATCGCAACAGTAGGCCACCCTGCAAACATACATCCCATTTTGTGATTTCCTAATTGCGAGTCACAATGATTCACAATTATGAAATCGCAAAATGGAACTTTGGTACATCTGGGGCCAGATGTATCAATCTTTACAATAGCGATTACCTAATTGCGATTTTCAGCGAATCACAATTAAGTAATCGCTATTGGAATATATGAAACTCTAGGAGTTTCATACTGCGATTCGCAAGGGCTCGCAACTGGACCTACCTCATCAATATTCATGAGGTAGGTCGCAAATTGGGAGCCATTGAAAATGGCTACAATCACAGGGATGGTGGCCTGTTGAGCTCAGCAGACCACCATGTCTATGATTGCTTTTCAATAAAGTAATCTTTTCTTTTTGAATGCAGCCCGTTTTCCTTAAAGTAAAACGGGATGCCTTTAAAAATGAAAAATAAAAAGTTTTCTTTTCATTTTTTAAGAGCCTGCTCTTAAAAAACGTTTTCAATTGCATTTACAAAAGGGAGGGGGTCCTTTGGGGACCCCTTTCCCTTTGTGAATGGTGTAGAGAGTAAGCGGAGAGCCATGCGGGCTCTCCTTGTTTGTATAACGTGCTCTGCGTGTCCGGGAGGGGCACGGAGCACGGGTATATAATAAAGAGAGAGCTGCGGTGACGCAGTCTCGTGTGTGTCTGCAAGCACACCTGGTCTCTGTGTGTGTCATTCCTTGAGGCGGTAGCGAACTTACAATGGCGACGAGCGGGATGTCGATGTCCCACGTGTCCAAAGAGTAAAACCTCAAGTGAGTGGTGAGGTGGACTTCTTAAAAAAAAAAAAAAAAGAGAAGAATAAACGTACCAAAAGTGGTGCGGAGTCGGCTGCCTGAAAAGGGAAACCGCGGAAAAAAATAACTCCGACGACGAAGGCGATCGGCGGTCCTGGTTTGCTGGAAACCGACCGCCTGGTGTGGTCCCGGAGAGTGTGCGGCTTGGCCCCCTGTCCGGGGAGGCCGGATACGGTGAGCCCCGCCCCGCCCCAGAGAAGAGAAAATAAACACGTGGAGCGAAACGCTCCGTCGAGCACTCGCATTGGGTGCATCCTGGTGCCGGGAGATCCTGCCCCGAAGTGCGCACCACGTGGTGCGACACACTCCGTCGAGCGCACCGGCTACGAGCGTCCTGTTGCCGGGGGAGCAACAGTGACGCAGGGGCCTTCTTGATCGGGCGCTCCGCCTCACAGTCTTCGGCCGCTGCGGAAGAGCAGCAAGACGGATGTTTTCCCTGGAGCTGGGGGAAACAGATATAAGAGAACATATAGAAGGCGGGCAACCGCCTCGTAACACAGGAAACGAGTGCCTGTGAAAACGGAGGCACTACTGGCAGGCAGAGGCCTGCAAACAAGTAAATAAAAAAATAAAAAATAAAAAAGAGAATTTTTTTTTTCTCTCTCAGTGGTGGATAACAAGCACAAACAAGTTTGGGTGAGCCAGTATTTAATACAAAGACTGTTTTATAGAAAAAAAAAGCAAATAAAACGTTAACTTCTGTGAATCAGTGGAGCGTGAGAGGGCAAGCATGAGTGCCCCACCCCAGGACAATGCCGATCCACCACCACCACCACCACCAGGGAATCCCCAACTCCCAGCACAGCTGAATAATAGTATTCACTCCTCAATCACGTCATTACCACCGTTTAGCCAACTGATTGACCCGGCCACTGCTGCGCCTAGATGGCGCTTATGGATAAATCGCCTAGAAAACTATTTTTGCGCAACTAGAGAAACGGATGGGGCCGTACGTAGGTTTGTAATGCTGTTGATGGGAGGAGATGAACTGCAGGAGCTGTTTGATTCCCTCCCTGATACAGGAGACAAGTCTGACTTTGATGCAGCGGTAACTGCTTTAAATAGACACTTTGATCCTCAACTTAATTCTGATTATGAACGCTTTAAATTGAGACAAGCACAACAGACAGAAGTCGAGTCGATGGATATGTTTTACGCCAGGTTGAGAAAGCTGGTGAGCTCATGCACAGGACTCAACCAACAAGAAGAGATCCGAGCGCAGATCATCCAAGGTTGCCGGTCCAATGCCTTAAGAAAGCTCATTCTTCGACAGCTCACGAAAGGGCAACATCGCTGGGACTGGACTCAGGAGGCCCACAAGGCGTTTGTGGACATTAAGGCTGCATTGCTAGATAGGTCAACTATGGCTTATTTCAACCCCCGCAGGAGAACGGAAGTGGTGGTAGATGCGAGCCCCGTTGGGCTAGGGGCCGTTCTATTGCAAGAACAGAGACATCAAGAGTGGATCCCTGTGGCATATGCCAGTAGGGCTTTGTCAGCGGTAGAGACTAGGTACGCGCAGATTGAGCGCGAAGCGCTAGCCATTCGATGGGCGTGCCGCCATTTTCATCTCTACTTGTATGGGCATGAGTTTCAAGTGGTCACTGATCACAAGCCGTTGGTTTCGTTGTTTGCGGGCAGCCCACGTCTTGCACCCCCGAGAATTGAACGATGGACTGTTCTACTTCAGCCTTATCGCTTCAGTCGCTTATCGGCCTGGGGCGAGTAATCCTGCAGACTATCTGTCTCGTCACCCTTCTCCGAAGGTATTTGATGCACACCAAGAACAAGATGAAGAAAGTACCGAGGTCTTCGTCAGCATGGTCGTACAGTCGGCATGTCCCAATGCTCTTCTTATAGCTGACATTGTCAGTGCTACCCAGGACGATGTGGTGCTGAGTCATGTCAAGGAAGCGTTGACCCATAAGAAATGGAAGTATTTTCTAGAGAAGACCAATGTGTCGTGCGCAGATCAGAAGTTGGCTATGCAAGGTATATGGAAGGTGCGTGATGAACTGTCTACAGATAGTGATGGTTTGGTTCTAAGAGGAAAGAGAATTGTGCTTCCGCAGTGTATCTGGTCTCGAGTAGTTGAGTTGGCTCATCAAGGACATCAAGGTGCTGGTAAAACTAAAGCAAGGCTACGTGCCAAAGTGTGGTTCCCTGGTATGGATAAGCAAGTTGACGATATGGTGGGGAAGTGTCACTCCTGTATTATCACATCAATAGAACCTCCGAGTTGCCCAGTGGCAACCGAACCGGCTACTTTGAAACCATGGGCAAAGGTGAGCATGGACTTTGGAAGTTTTCCGGATGGAAGATTGACGGCTGTCCTGATTGATTCATGTACAAAATTCCCGGTGGTCGAGTTGGTATTGTCTACTGCGTTCGAAAATGTAAGACCAGTTCTGCAAAAGACGTTTGCGTTGTTTGGTTTGCCTGACGAAATTAGAACGGACAATGGGCCCCCATTCCAGGGGCAAGAGTTTCGCGCGTATCTTGATGGGTTGGCAATTCATCATCGTAAGATAATGCCCTACTGGCCTCAGGCAAATGGGGACGTTGAAAGGTTTATGCGAACTTTGAATAGGGCCCTCAGAATTGGAGTTGAGCAAAAGGAAGACAGTGAACAGTGTTTGTATCAGTTCTTGAGTGCTTATCGTCAAACACCCCATAGCACCACTGGGTGTGCCCCCTCTGCTCTAATGTTCAAGGTGTCTCCGCGTGACTGCATTCCAGCAGATACTAAATGGAAACCTCCTGCGCTGGATGTCAAGGCCACTCAACGACGACGAGCAGTTACTAATCAGAAGGCCAGTATGAAACGAAGATCCAAATATCGAGGGTTTCAAGAAGGAGATCGAGTAGTGGTAAGATGTCGGCGAGGAGGAGGGAAGTTTAGAACACCGTTTGAGCCTGAGGTATGGGAGGTCATTGGGGTAAAAGGGTCAATGATAACGGCGTCCAGAGGAAGACAGAGAGTGACCAGAAATGTGTCACACTTTCGGAGGGCTGGCCTGAGAGAATTGGGTGAAGAAGAAGAATGTGAAATGGGTGATATCAATGGTGGTCCCTCCATGACATCCGGAGAGATGGAAAGTGCATCTGGACCAGCTGTGATTGAACAAACCCAGCCTGACTGTGTTCCCGGGCATGTAAATGTGCGCACTAGAAGTGCGAGGTATGACTTACGCCCCAATCCTGCACCAAGTAGTCAGCTAAAAGACTTTGTCTGTCAAGTTGACTAGTCATAAACTGCATGTCATCATCATCTTTTGATGACGGAACACTGTTGGAGACTGATGGGGACAGTGTGAGAAGGTCTCCGGGCGTCTAAAGAGGACAGTGTGAGATGATGGGGCACTGGTTGTTACAGAATTGTACTGTTTGGTTATTGGTTGTTTAGTTTGTTTTCTTTCAGTATTCTTCCTTACGGAGTGAGGGCCTGGAGGGTAATGTTAAGTCGTTGGTTTAAGTTGTCAGTTAATCTGTCTCCATGTGGAGTAAAACATGGGGGGGATGTAGAGAGTAAGCGGAGAGCCATGCAGGCTCTCCTTGTTTGTACAACATGCTCTGCGTGTCCGGGAGGGGCACGGAGCACGGGTATATAATAAAGAGAGAGCTGAGGTGACGCAGTCTCGTGTGTGTCTGCAAGCACACCTGGTCTCCGTGTGTTTCATTCCTTGAGGCGGTAGCGAACTTACAAATGGGTTACCACCTGCGATTGTTTTGCAACCGCATTCACGGTCACAAAACAATCATACAGTCCTCTAGGATTCGGTATTAGGAAGGGACGCCCTTGACACGCCCCTTCCTAATACCGAATCGGTAAATAGTCGCAAATCCAATATGCGATTCGGTAAAAAGTTACAGAATCGCATATTGGACTTGTTACATACCAAAACGCATTTTTGCGATCGCAAACAGTCCGTTGGGCCGTTTGAGATTGCAAAAACGTTTGATACATCTGGCCCCTGGTCCTAAATCCCTTGATTCTAGTAATTACCAGACATTTTTCCCTTGCAAAATTGAAAACTTTTCTTTCTACAGCACCCGAGGATTACCACTTTGATAACATTCACCTAACTTGTAATTCTGTGGCAAGCGCAAACTAGTGGTTTGGTGCAGGGGTTGAAAGCACAATTAGGGCACATTTTAGCGACTTTTAAACTCGTTTATGCTCCTGGTGGAAGGAAGAGGTACACACAAGTTATTGGTAACCTAAGAAGCCGAAACATTTACGGAATGACTGATTGTGTGGCTGTTGTAATACAATACAACCTTGCCTCACCCAACTGACGAATTGGAAATCATGTTTGCATGTTTTTTCTTGTTCCTAATTTAATATACTTCTACTGCCAACAAAGTACCTTAAGAGTTTGAAATATGTAGCTTAGTGCAAATAAATCTCATTACATGACCTGTTTAGTGTAAAAATGAGGAACAGTGGAAAACACAACCAGGAAGTTGATTTGACATGCTAAATGAAGCGAAAAGGCCATGTTCTGTTCAAGAAGGGATTCGAGTAATCCGTCTGTCTGCAAGGTTTAGACTGAAGCAGACATATTTGAATGGGAAGTTAACTTCCTCTTGTGTAAGCACTGCATTTTGATAAAGGTCTGTTCTGCAAAAATTAAACAACTGCCAAAAGTGTGCTTATCAGTATCCTCTGCAGAAACATCCCTTCTAGCCTCCGGTCGCTGCGTTCGTTAGTCAGCATTACCAGAGAACAGGCGGGTACGCAATCTGAGGCTATGGCCCCCACTTACTAAAGTTTGGAGGGGTGCTCAATGATGACACGCAATATAGCACTATGCATTCTTGCTTTTTAAAAGGTATTTATATTGACCTTAACGTTCTCACACAAATGCATTTACTGGGTGTTAGTCACATTTAGGCTAACTTTAGTTAATGTAGGCCTGTGTTTAAAATGCCTACCGTCTGGTTGCCATCTTGTTTCATACCATATGTGTATTGCTTTATTTCCAGGAGAATCTGTTTCCCTATTTACCATTGCAATGTGTTTTCCTTCTCATGTGAAATGTTTTCCTTTTCCATGATAATTGTAGAATGCGCTGACAAGCTGTTATAGTGCACCCGCAGAGATCATGTTGGCCCAATGTATCTCATGATGTTACAGGTAACTAAGTTTTTTTGATAAACAAATGGTTATTAATTTTATTCCACAGGGTGGCAAATTTGAACAGTGACACACGCAACTAATTGCATGGAGACATATATATATAAGCAGCGATGGTCCAAAGCAACAGTCCTCAAGCAATACAGAAGCAGTGTATTGAACGCAGTCAAAATTTCTCATATCGAATACGGTAATTAAGCAAAAGAGCCCAGCCACTTCCCCCAAACCCGCCCATGCTTACGGGGGCAACCCCTCGCCTCATAAGCCACACTCTTGTTGTGCACACTAGCCTACTCACCGCCGCCATCCCAACATTGCAGGAGGAATGGGGGACCCATCATGCAGCAATGTAACGTTTGGCCACTAGGTGTGCCGTGCCTAAAAAGGTTCTCCCAACCCTCGTGCCCCCGAAACCTTCAAGCACTCCATGCAGTATCAGTAGAGGGGAAAGAGGCATCTCCCACCCAAAGACGTCCAACAGTTCCTATCTCACTTTGGTCCAGCAGCCCATCATTATGAGGCAGGATCACACCATGTGATAGAAATCTGCTAACTTCGCCCCGTGCCAGGGGCAGGAAGGGTTGAGGTGGAGACCCACTCTGTGTAACCAAACTGGGGAGAGATAAGTGGAATGGAAATAGTATGTCTGAATCACTCGCAGTTAGGGTGAGATAGCAAGTTCTCTTTGGGCCATCAAAGCATCCCTCCAGTCTTCATCTTCGATGTGGCCCAGCCAACCCTCCCACCGATCCCAAAGGTGTTGCAGCATTGAAGGTGAGTTCATTATTAGAGTGCGGTAGATCTAAGAGATCCCTCCACGGCTGAGGTTGCCCATGAGGAGCTTTGCTTCCAGGGGACTAAACTCAAGTATTGCTTCAGTGATAGGAACACGAGCTTGTAATGAGTGTCTGAGTCGGAAGTACTTATAAAATTGAGTGGTTGCCAGTGCATATGTTGCCTGAAGGTCTGAGAAGGAGCGGATGTGTGTCCCAGCCCAGATGTCCTCCACTCGAATGACACCGATAAGATCCCAAGCCCTAAAGCATGTTAATTTTGCAACCTCCCCCAACCACCTACCATGCCAGAGAGGAGTCTGTTGTGTGAGTTTGGCATCTTATTGCACATGTCAGAGTGTAGCCCTCCAGGCTAGGAATACTACTCTAGTAACCTGTGGCATAGAAGTTGGGACTGGAAAGCCATACAATATGGCCTGAAGCCGGGGAAATCCTATCTGAAACAGTTCTACCCAGTAAGCCGGGTCCGACCAATCCCCATTAAACCAATCATGAATGACAAGCGGGTGTGATGCCATGTAGCAGCGATAAAGATTGGTCATCCCCAGGCCACCATATGTAGGAGCCCCTCTGGCCATCCGGGGTTGTTATCCATGCCATTAAAAATGTGATCATTGCCTGATCGAGGTAGCGAACCCACTTCCTTTGTAGATGTATCTGTAGATTTTGAAAGACATACAGAAAACGCAGAAAGACTATCATTTGTATAGCGCAAAGCACCCCTGCACATTTAGTGGAAGAGGCTGCCATATAGTGAGGTCAGCCTTGACCCTCTAGACCAATGGATGGAGGTTGAGGGTCCATTTGAGCTCTGGATGTAGGGCAACCCATATACCCAAATACTTAAAGCTGAGTTGACAAAGAGGAATGCTCGTCTGCTAAACGTAGCTCTTGGACTTTTTCCCTTTTGCAGGGTCATCTCCAATCCTTCCTCCTATTTTGTCTGACCGGTTGTTGTTAGCTTTTGAACTCTGGGCACTATACCACTGCTAAACAGTGCAAAAGTGCATATGCTCTCTGTGTAAATTGTACTGTTGATTGGTTTTTCCATGATTGGCATATTTGATTTACTGGTAAGTCCCTAGTATAGTGCACTAGAAGTGCCCAGGACTTGTAAATCAAATGCTACTAGTGGGCTTGCAGCACTGGTTGTGCTAGCCACCTTAGTAGCCCTGTAAACGTGGCTCAGACCTACCACTGCAGAGTCTGTGTGTGCAGTTTTAAACTGACCTGGAAAGTGTACCCACTTGCCAGGCCTAAACCTTCCCTTTCTTACATGCAAGGCACCCCTAAGGTAGGCCCTAGGTAGCCCCAAGGGCAGGGTGCAGCGTATGTTTAAGGTAGGACATATACTAAGGTGTTTTATATGTCCTGACAGTGAAATACTGCCAAATTTGGTTTTCACTGTTGCAAGGCCTATCTCTCTCATAGGTTAACATGGGGGATGCCTTTAAATATTATTAAAGCGTAGATTCCCTTATGGAGCAGATGGACGTGTGGAGTTTAGGGTCTCTAAACTCACAATTTAAAAATACATCTTTTAGTGAAGTTAGTTTTGAGATTGCGTGTTTGAAAATGTCACTTTTAGAAAGTAGGCATTTTCTTGCTTAAACAATTCTGTGACTCTACCTGTTTGTGGATTCCCTGTCTGGGTTAGTTTGACAGTTGGGCTGTTTGCACCTCTCTCTAGACAGTGACACAAAGGGAGCTGGGGTGTAGCCTGCGTATCCTGATGAGCCATCTGTACTAGGAGGGAGGGGAGGAGTGGTCACTCACACCTGAAAGGGCTGTGCCTGACCTCAAAAAATGCAGTCTCCAACCCCCTGGTGTGTGTATGGGGCCTGGCCTGGGCAAGGCAGGATCTTTCCTTTGAAGTAGGCCTATTTCAAAGGCAGAAAGGGGTGTAAGAAGAGCACCCAAAACCCCTGAAAATTAGATTACTTCTGTAACCAAGAGGAACCTCTGCCAAGGAGAAGAGCTGGAGAAGCTGGAGGAGGAGTACTGCCCCTTTGCCTGTGACTGTGCTTTGCTGGGTTGGCCTGCAGTAGCTGCTTCTGCCTGAGAGAGGACAAAGACTGACATTTGTGTGACTTCCCACTGATAAAGAATCTCCAAGGTTTTGAACTGAGGTTACCTCCTGTTGTTGACGTTTCAGGGACAGCGAAGAGTTCTCTCTGCCAGCACTTGGGCTTTCTACTGAGAATCCTGCCTGCCAAGTGGTGCCCTAACCTGTCTCTGGACCCTTGAAAGGTCAAGTTGGTGGAAAAGGACAGAAACCCACGCAAAGGCCGCCTTGTGGGAAAACGTTCGACACACCACCTACTTTGCGGCTGAAAAACGACACGCTGCTGGTCCTGTGGCCAAAATCGACACTCCACCTGCATCGCGGCTGGCAGATCGACGCAATGTGGCTGGAGAAACAATGTGCAACACCTGCAGCGTCTGCTGTTAACGACGCAAGCCCCCACACAGCACGGTTTCTTGAAACCTTGCAACCAGATTTCAACACAAAATCGATGTCTGTGGAAAATCAACGCAAAGCCTGCCCTGACCCAAGGAGCCCGTCCGGATCAACACATCGCTCGCTGACGGGAGAGAAGAAATGATGCACGCCGACCCGACCGGAGGAGGAAGGACTCACGCTCTAGCTTGCGAGTGAGAAATCGATGCATCGCTGACCTTTTCCGACGCACACTCGCTCTTGCTGCTTTATTTTGACGCTACCCAGTTACTTTTGTACGCTAACAACGTTCTCACTGTTTACTAAAGAATTTAAGACTCTTTTGCTTTTTGAATTCATAACTTGACTTGTGTATGGTGGATTTTTGTTGTTTTGATCTTGTTTTGTTTAGATAAATATAATCTATTTTTCTAAACCTGTGTTGTGTCATTTCGTAGTGTTTTCACTGAGTTACTGTGTGTGTGTGTTGGTACAAATACTTTACACCTTGCTTCTGAAGTTATGCCTGCCTGCTCGTGCCAAGCTACCAAGGGGGTGAGTGGGGGTTAACTGAGGGTGATTCTCCTTTACCCTGACGAGAGCGAGGGTCCTTGCTTGGACAGGGGTTAACCTGACTGCCAACCAAAGACCCCATTTCTAACAGTAGCAATCTCTGTACGGGCTCAGTAGGACCAAAACAGACTTAGAGGGATTCATTTTAAGACCTGATGCTTCTTTAAAGCACTGCACAAAGTGAAGACATCGGGGACCGCTGGCTGCAGGGTTTTCCTGGTACAGAAGGACATCATCCACATATAGTGCAATGCAGTCCTCCTGACCATCTCTCCATCTACATCCCTAAAATTGGGTATCTGGCTGTATAAGCTGGGCCAGTGGCTCAATTATTATTATAGAAGTGGGGAGAGGGTGTCAACCTGCCTCATCCCTGTCTTACAGGGAAGGCTTCGGAGGGGGCCCAGTTGATTTGGAACTGGGCTGAGGGATTAGGGTACCGGGTGCAAATCACCTCAAAATCAGGGGACAAAGCCAGCTCTAGACAGCACCAGGTGGAGGTAAACCCAGTCCATTGTGTCAAAAGCTTTCTCAAAATCTATGAAAAATAGGGCCAGGTCTAGAGGCAATTGTTGATGGGGGGCCAGGGCCACATGGAGTCTTCGAAGGTAGTGTCTTGCGCTCCTGGTCAGCATTAAACCACACTAGTCCGGATGTATCAGTGTAGGTAGGATGCGTTTAAGTCGGTTAGCCTGGATGGTTGCAAACATTTTAACTTCTCTGTTAAGGAGGGATATGGGACAGTAATCTAGGCAGGACGCCAATGGAGGTTGCTTCTCAGGGGTCACCACTATGGTGGCAGCATCCAATTCCAGGGAAAAGGCTCCAACCACCCATGCTACTGTGTATAGTGCTGAAAAGTGGGGTATTAAGAGCTCATTAAATGTGATGTAATATTCCGTGGGGAAGCCATCGGGCCAGGAGTCTTTCCAGGTGCCAATTTGGATATCACCTCTCACATCTCCTCTGCTGTGAGGATTTCGTCAAGCATTTGCCTCTCCATCATGGAAAAGTGGGGCAGGTGAACCGCATTGAGGATACCACTAGCAACCTCCGTGTCTTCCCTCACAGGGGTCGCTTACAGCTTCTTGTAGTAGTGTGCAAATGTTTGTGCAATCTCGGGGAGAGGACATCTCGGTGACCATTCCCATCAATAATCTCGGTAATGATTCTCATCACCTGCTGATGTGAGGCTAGCCAGTATAGCAATTTCCCATGTTTGTCTCCACAGCGATAGACCTTCGTATCTGTGAACTGCTACTGAATTGATGGCGGGTTAAACCTTACAAATGGACCTGTTTTGGACTACCATGAATATTAAAACTCTGTGAACTATATTCTCGCCCAATATCTATGGCTATACCTGTGCACAAAGCACGGCACTTGACACCACAGGGGCAATCCTGAAAGGATTACATTCAAAAACATATGGATAGTGCACCACTGCGCAAAGTCAGTAAAGTCCAGTAACACAACGTTGTCTTTTAAAAATCTTCATTTTTTATTATTGCTTTCTCTTGAACAAACGAGCAATCAGCCAACGCGTTTCGTCCTACACAAAAGGACTTCTTAAGGGCTGAAATGTAACACTAAAATAAAGTATATATCACACCAGGACAGAAAAGACACAATAAATACAAAAATAATTTTACAACAAAATTAAAACATACAAAAACATATAAAAAATATATACACAAAATCACCTCTAATGCCCATACTTATGATCATAAAGAACTCATAATCATAAGAGACAAGGGACACATGCTACCAGGAATGTTATTCACACATATAGTCGATGAAGACATATATATTGATATATCACATGACACATATTACTAATATTTACAAAGACAAAATACAAAAAAAAAAATATAAACACCAGGTTTTTTTTTTAAAAAAAAGATATAATCTACATAGTTCTAAAGATTTTTATAATATTGCCATCATTCCGTAATTTTTAACAATATATTTATTGAAAAGAAAAAATTATAATAATACATTTTTTTATATAGAGAGAAATAAATATATCAAACACGTCATACGTTATATTTGCATGGTCTTTAAATTGATTGTCTTTCCATATTATTGTAATTAAATGTCCAATCTATTATTACTAAAAAGAATGAAAACACTATGTAATATCCCACGGATTGAAAAACGAGTAACAACCAAAATTATCGACTACCCACACAGAAATGTAATATTTTCAAAATTTTCCAAGGATGGAGAATTTAAAAAGAGGTCAACAAACTCCATAAACAAATAGCCCTACATAAATGGCCAAAAATGCCACAAAGAGAGACCACCAAAAGAGCCCATAATATAATTTAAAAAAGACACGAGAAATTGCGCTCTAAAGATAATAACCAAATCTTTTAAGAATAAATATATAAATATAGCTATTTCTATTTTACAAAAACCACAGCTCATAAACCATAACCCCACAAACCTACAAGTGCTTAGACAAAAACATATATTTATAAATTCTAACACCACACTTGTACTAATATGCTATTAATTTGTGTTATTACTACAAAACAATCCCAATGGGAGAGGACATTAATAAGCATACTACAAAACAGCGTTCCACAGGATGACCTTTACAAAGAAAAGGCATTTGCGGTATATTTAAATTTAAATGCCTAGTCATCGATAATACTGCCTGAAAGGTCCGTGAAGCACGTAAAATTGCAATCAATTAGTAACCGCTTACCCCATAACATAAGGGATCAGCCATGTCCGTCCCGGTCGGCAAAGAAAGTAAACAGAGCCCAGCTTGACATCCGCTTTTAAACCCTAGCAATCTAGATAACAAGATTATTTGACACAGGTGGCATACTCATTGCTATGGCAACCGTTCTGGAATAAGAATAGTCGGCATCTTAGGTAAACAGATCGGCCATTATTGAATGGTGTCATCTTTTCTATAAACAGATGTATAGGATCCATCTAGCATTATACAGACTTAACAGGAGTTTTGATAAAGCCCTAAAAAGTAAAAAGAAACTTATACTGTATACTAAACAGGACCCAAGATGCATATAAGTTGCTATAGCGACTATTATACGATAAAATTACTCTTCATATCGCATAAAAACGTCGGCCATTTTGAACTGGTGTCAACTATACTGAGAACCAATGGAGCCTAGAACATTCTTATAATAAAGCCCTAAAGTATAAAGCCTACAAACTATGCCATGTTAAATTAACATGACATAGGAAGAGCCACGAAAAACTGATCATTTTAAAATGGGGTGTCAGCCATCTTAGAAGGATGTAATCAATAACGTAGATGGTGACAAAACAAGGAGGAATATTGATAAGACATTGTTGGGGCTTGAAAACGATTTTAATAAAGCCCTACAAGATAAGAAGAGAAAGATAATCTGTGATGAATAACACACAGGAAACATACCCGTCACTATAGCGACCATAATACCATTGAAATATTCGCCATATTGGATAAACGCGTCGGCCATTTTGAACTGGTGTCAATTATACTAAATGTATATAGATTATATGACAATTATGGCCCATCATCTATTGGGAGTGAGTATCCGATTCTGAAAACCCTAAGATTGTGAAATTCTAAAAAGAATTTAGCCAACAGGGGAAAAAAGAGAGAACAGAGACCTAACAAGCGATGCCTATTTAAAGGAAATAATGGAATTCTTCATCTGTATTGTGGCCCATACTCACGGCGCATAGGCGGCATATCCATGCTGCCTCTCTGTGCCGCAGGGACAATTCTCTGTCACTCCCTCGTTTCTTTGGTGGTACTGTATCAATCCCATGAAACCAGATCTTATTGTCATCTGTATGTTGTTCCAACATATGCAGTGACAGAGGATATCTAATGTCTTTATTCTTAATTGCACGGACATGTTCTTGTTTATGGAGTTTGAGAGGCCTTATAGTGCTGCCAACATAAATTTGACCAGATCCTACAATGTAAACAGCAGATCTCATTTTACAGTTGATGAACTGTTTGATTTAATAGCTTTTATGAGAATTGTAACAGAACTTTTTGATCTTATCAATACCCAAGCTACAGATGTTGCACTCATGACATATAAAGAAACCTAGTGGGCCCATAGGTAGCCACGTAGATGATTTATTTGTAGCAATATAACTAGGGCACAAGTGATCCCTAAGGGTTCTACCCCTTCAATAGATTGTCTGAGGTTTTTTGGAGATGCAATTACGATTATTATATATTTCCAATAGTAAATGCCAATGCTTCCTAATGATCTTATATATGTCATTACTTGATGTAGAGAATTGGGTAACAAATCTCACAAGGGTCTGCTCCTTTCTTCTTTTGTCACTATTACTATTATTAATTACAAGCGTATTGCTTCTCATTAGTTGTCCTACTCGCTTTTCCGCTTTTGTCAGGATATGTTCTCCATAGCCTTGATTTCTGAATCTTTGTTTGACTTGATCGACATGTATAGTGAATGTCTTGTTGGTGCTACAATTGCGTCTTATGCGGACCATTTCTCCGAAGGGGATATTGTTGATCACAGACTTAGGATGGGCACTGGTGTCATGTAGGACACTGTTACATGAGGTAGGCTTTCTAAAGAGAGTGCTCTGTATCTTATTCCCTTCAACATAGAATGTAATGTCAAGAAAGTCAATCTGTTCCTTGCTGTATTGTAGACTGAGTTTGACATTAAAGGGGTTATCAATAAGAAACATATGATACATCACAATTTGCTCAACAGAGCCTTTCCATATGAGTATAATATTGTCTATGTATCTACCCCAAAAAACTAATAGCTCAGTCCATTGGGACGCATGGAACCCATCGCAGTCCCCTGTATTTGATGGAACCACTGACCATCATGTAAGAAAAAATTATTTGATAGAATGATATCAATCATTTCCATCACCATGTTATTATGTTGCCAATGGTCTGCCGTCCTAGTACATAGAAAAGCTTCAACCGCTCTAATCCCGAACTGTTTATATATACAAGTGTAAAGACTAGTAACATCCATGGTTACAAACATCAGGTCATCAGACCACTCAAAATCATCAAATTTATTTAATATGTCTTTACTATCTTGAATATATGCGGGTAAATTGTGTACAAATGGTTGTAAAAATGTGTTCACATATTCAGATAGTCTCTCGGTGGGGGAAGAATTCCCCGAGATAATAGGTCTACCAGGAGGAAACCTATCTCCTTTATGTATCTTGGGCAATACATCGATACATGGGAACCGTGGTTCATGTACTTTCAAATACTTATATTCCCCATCTGAGATAAGCACACTTTCTCGCCAGTCATCCAATCGCATATTAATGAAATCGCCAAGCGATTTCATTGGATTCTCAGTGATGCGTTCATAGCACACCGTGTCATTCAATTGTCTGATAATTTCCTGAATGTAGTCGACTTTATTCATTAGTACTACATTCCCACCTTTGTCTGCCTCCCTAATAACCAACAAAGGATCAGATTTTAGGGAATGTAATGCTTTCCTCTCCATTTGGGTCAGATTGTCATTGCAACATTTAAATGTGTTACTCTTATCTAGACGCCTATACATGTCATTAGTCACTCTAGTGCAGAAAAGATCAATGTTGGGATGTGTTCCAAAAGGCACAAATTTTGAAACTGGTTTAAGTCCACTATTGACCTGTGTATCTTCCTCAATGCCCAAATCGTATCTTAAACTGTTTATGTCCACACTAGTATCATCCGTAAGTGACATGAGCAGTTGCAAATCTTGTAAATCAGACACCGTATGAGTAAGAACGGGCGGTGACTCGACTGCCAAACGGCTAGACATATGCATGGAGTTGAAATGGTTCTTCAATTTTAACAAACGTGTAAATTAAAAATACATCAACAAAAATGTTGGTAGGATCGCCCATTTGTGTTGGACAAAAGCCCAGTCCTTTACTAAGAACTCCATATTCATCTTTATTAAGTACATGATCAGATAAATTAACAATCACTAGTTGTTCTTGCTCTAAAGTCTGATCAATGGTTGATGTTACAATATAACCATCAGCATCTGTCAGATTACATATAGTCATATAGTTAGTTTTTCTTGGAGCGTGTTTGTACCCCCTGAGAGTCTAAACCTGTGCTTTTGTTGAAAGGAGCAGACCCTTGTGAGGTTTGTTACCCAATTCTCTACATCAAGTAATGACATATTTAAGATCATTAGGAAGCATTGGCATTTACTATTGGAAATACCTAATATTCGTAATTGTATCTCCAAAAAACCTCAGATAATCTATTGAAGGGTTAAAACCCTTAGGGATCACTTGTGCCCTAGTTATATTGCTACAAATAAATCATCTACGTGGCTACCTAGCCACTAGGTTTCTTTATATGTCATGAGTGCAACATCTGTAGCTTGGGTATTGATAAGATCAAAAAGTTCTGCAACAATTCTTGTAAAAGCTATGAAATCAAACAGTTCATCAACTGTAAAACGAGATATGCTGTTTACATTGTAGGATGTGGTAAAATTTATGTTGGCAGCACTATAAGGCCTCTCAAACTCCGTATACAAGAACATGTCCGTGCAATTAAGAATAAAGACATTAGATATCCTCTGTCACTGCATATGTTGGAACAACATACAGATGACAATAAGATCTGGTTTCATGGGATTGATACGGTACCACCAAAGAAACGAGGGAGTGACAGAGAATTGTCCCTGCGGCACAGAGAGGCAGCATGGATATGCCGCCTATGCGCCGTGAGTATGGGCCACAATACAGATGAAGAATTCCATTATTTCCTTTAAATAGGCATCGCTTGTTAGGTCTCTGTTCTTTCTTTTTTTTTTTCCCTGTTGGCTCAATTCTTTTTAGAATTTCACAATTTTAGGGTTTTCTGAATTGGATACTCACCCCCAATAGATGATGGGCCATAATTGTCATATAATCTATATACATTTAGTATAATTGACACCAGTTCAAAATGGCCGACGCCTTTATCCAATATGGCGAATATTTTAATGGTACTATGGTCGCTATAGTGACGGGTATGTTTCCTGTGTTTTATTCATCACAGATTATCTTTCTCTTCTTATCTTGTAGGGCTTTATTAAAAAAAAATTTAAGACCCAATAATGTCATCAATATTCCTCCTTGTTTTGTCACCGTCTACATTATTGATTACATCCTTCTAAGATGACTGACACCCCATTTTAAAACGATCAGTTTTTCGTGGCTCTTCCTATGTCATGTTAATTTAACATGGCATAGTTTGTAGGCTTTATACTTTAGGGCTTTATTATAAGAATGTCTTAGGCTCCGTTGGCTCTCAGTATAGTTGACACCAGTTCAAAATGGCCGACGTATTTATGCGATATGAAGAGTAATTTTGTCGTATAATAGTCGCCATAGCAACTTATATGCATCTTGGGTCCTGTTTAGTATAGAGTATCAGTTTCTTTTTACTTTTTAGGGCTTTATCAAAACTCCTGTTAAGTCCGTATAATGCTAGATGGATCCTATACATCTGTTTATAGAATGGATGACACCATTCAAGAATGGCCGATCTGTTTACCTAAGATGGCGACTATTCTTATTCCAGAACGGTTGCCATAGCAATGAGTATGCCACCTGTGTCAAATAATCTCGTTATCTAGATTGCTAGGGTTTAAAAGCAGATGACAAGCTGGGCTCGGTTTACTTTCTTTGCCGACCAGGACGGACATGGCTGATCCCTTACGTTATGGGGTAAACGGTTACTAATTGATTGCAATTTTACGTGCATCACGGACCTTTCAGGCAGTATTATCGATGACTAGGCATTTAAATTTAAATATACTGCAAATGCCTTTTCTTTGTAAATGTCATCCTGTGGAACCCTTGTTTTGTACTATGCTTATTAATTTCCTCTCCCATTGGGATTGTTTTGTAGTAATAACACGAATTAATAGCATATTAGTACGTGTGTGGTGTTAGAATTTATAAATATATGTTTTTATGTAAGCACTTGTAGGTTTGTGGGGTTATGGTTTATGAGCTGTGGTTTTTTGTAAAATAGAAATAGCTATATTTATTTATTTATTCTTAAAATCTTTGGTTATTATCTTTAGAGCGCAATTTCTTGTGTCTTTTTGAAATTATATTATGGGCTCTTTTGGTGGTCTCGTTGTGGCATTTTTGGCCATTTATGTAGGGCTATTTGTTTATGGAGTTTGTTGATTTCTTTTTAAATTCTCCATCTTTTGAAAATGTTGAAAATATTAAATTTATGTGTGGGTAGTCGATAATTTTGGTTGTTACTCGTTTTTCAATCCGTGGGATATTGCATAGTGTTTTCATTCTTTTTAGTAATAATAGGTTGGACATTTAATTCCAATAATATGGAAAGACAATCAATTTAAAGACCATGCAAATATAAGGTATGACGTGTTTGATATCCTATTAATTTCACAATATATAAAAAAAAATTATTATTATTTTTTCTTTTCAATAAATATATTGTTAAAAATTACAGAATGATGGCGATATTATAAAAATCTTTAGAACTCTGTAGATTATATCCTTTTAAAAAAAAAATGGTGTTTATATTTTGTTTTTTTGTATTTTGTCTTTGTAAATATTAGTAATATGTGTCATGTGATATATCAATATATATGTCTTCATTGACTATATGTGTGAATACCATTCCTGGTAGCATGTGTCCCTTGTCTCTTATGATTATGAGTTCTTTATGATCATAAGTATGTGCATTAGAGGTGATTTATTTGTATATATTTTTTGTATGTTTTTGTATATTTTCATTTTGTTGTAAAATTATTTTTGTATTTATTGTGCCTTTTCTGTCCTGGTGTGATATATACATTCTTTTTGTGTTACCTTCGTATCTGTGGCACACCAAAGATGTTTGGCGGACTCAAGGGAATGCTGGGGGATTCCAATTGTTGGGTATGGTCTTCCCAGGATCCAGTCCCAATGCGTAGCTCTAGGAGAGCACACACCTCCAGTCTAGTTATCTGGAGGGAGAAATCTTGTTCCCTGGCTCTGATGTGCCTCCTGGCAAAACCCTGTATAGTGGCTTTACTGGCTGCCCACAGGGTCCCATTTTCAGACTGACTCTTCATTGTTGTCTAAGTAAGCCCGGAGCTCTGCGTGTAATGCGTGGACAAAGGATTTGCCCTTTAGGTACCCGATGTTAGGACGCCACATGGAACGTTAGCCAACCATGGGGGCCCCACATGAAGGAGCAAGGGTGACTGGTCAGAGCTCCTACGAGGTAGTATTTGGATTTGGGTAAGCTCCCGACAATCAGCAGTGGGCAAGAAAGCTCGATCTATTTGCGAGTAGGTGTGATAGGCCACCAAGGTATGTGTAAATTGGCATAGTCAAGGACGCCAGACCCTCCAGGTGTCATAGAGGCCCAGGGCAGCCATCCAGTCAGTAAGAAGGCGTGCGCTGATTCATCTGGAGCCAGTAGGGGGTTCCTTTGCAGCGAGTGTTAGGTCTGGCACAGCATTAAAAATGTCTCCTATGACAGTAGTACTCTTAGGGAGAGTGAGGAGGAATTCATAAAGGTCCTTAAGGTAGGTGTGAGTGAGGGCTGTGGAGCATAAATGCATATGAGGGTGACCATCTGACCCTCCAGTATACCCATAAGGCCGATAAAGCATGGGTCGCATGTTGCCTGGGCCACTGAAAGGGGAAAGGAGCATTGAAGGAAAATAGCAACACCTCGGTGCCTGGGAAATGCCCTGCATGGAAGACTCTATTGTATCCGCTTCACGCCAAGAAGGGACAGCGTTCCCCCATAAGGTGCTTTTCTTGTAGCAGTAACTCCTCAGGGGCGTGGCACTGGGCAAAGGTAAGAACTTTGGATTGTTTTTACTCAGTCTAAAAGACTGTTCACATTCCAAGACAGCATATGGAAGATCATAATTGTGAAGGATGGGCGTAGTAACGTGGTATGTGCACTGTGGTACTGAAATCGAATGCAACCCCATAGCCAGTTGAAAGGGCCCTTGGTGAGGTATTACCAGAGGTCACAGTCAGAGGACCGCCTCCTTATCTATTCTGGGGTTGTGTGCAAAAAACCTAGGGAAGAAAAATAAGGGTAAGCATTCATGCAGTTTACCATACAACACTGTAAACTCAACAGTTTACAACTAAGTCCCTGCCCCCCAACTCCTGTCCCTCCCACACTTCTACCCTAGAAGCATCCGAGGCCCTAGAAAGAAAGTTTGTAAGAAAACATTTTAGAAACATCAGTGGAAGGAGCCCTCCCTTGTCAGTAATTGCTTCATAGAGATATTAGCCAACTTCCATCATGACGTGGGGTGTCCACATGAAGAGCAGTACACAGAGGACCCCCTTGCAGAGTCCCAAGTGGGACAGCCCACGGAGTTCAGGTCATATAGCACTCAGGGATCCAGGTCCAGGCGCATGGTGGGGCTGCAAGAGAGTTCTGTGTCTGTATGAGAGGGAGCCAGCGTGATAGACGTCTGGCCTGGCGATCCATCCAAATCTTGTCCTCTTTGCACCTCGTCATCTACGGGACCCAAGGTAGGATCGGACAGCGATGCCCGGTGTAGCAGAGGAGATTGGGATGGCGTTTCTGAACGTATGGCTTTTTATCACCTCCGGGAGTGAGTGTGTCTTCTACAGGACTTAGGCATCAATGCTGGCTCTGTTGGGTCACCGAATTCATTCTATTCAAAGAAGAGTTTGCGAACTGCAGAGTGGATAGTCTTTGGTTAGCCATTGCCACACGGACTCCGGATTATCGAAGACGTGTGATTTGTTGGCGTGGATGTTGCAGAGCTTGGCTGGGAACATAAAGCGATATTGAAGCCCCATGGCTCAGAGTTTCTGTTTGACTTCTGTGTACCAGCGGCAACGTTGCTGAACTTCTCTGGTGTAATCCAGGAAGATGAGAACCTTGGCATCCTCACATCAGAGGTCTGCTTTCCTCCGGACTCCCTGGAGAATAGCATCTCTGTCTCTGTAGTTAAGGATATGAATAATTATTGGCGTGGGCTGGGCTCCTGGAGGCGGTCTGGGCATCAGCGCCCGTGCATCCTCTCCATGGTGAACCTGGAGGACAGTTCCTCTGGAGGAATCCAGAATTTAATACACCGTTCTATGAAATCCAACACCAACTGGGGTCCGGAGACCTCCGTACCTTCAGGAATTCCTAATATGTGCATATTGGTGTGCCTGGATCAATTTTCTGCATCTTTGACACATTTGTATAGCTCTGCCGTCTGGGAGAGAAGGGTAGAGACCTGGGTCTTGAGGGTGGAAACATCATACTCGACAATGGAGATACGTGACTAAGCCTCCGCTCTATGCGTGCAGTAGCATTCCGGAGATCCTGACGGACCAGCGCCGTGTCCATCCTCACCTCTCCTATTTTCATTTCCACTGTGGCCTGCCATGTTTGGATGGCTTGAAGAATTGTGGGAAGCTCATTGGAAGTTGAAGCGGATTTTTCCCCAGCAGGGGGACCCAATAGGTCAGAGGAAGGGCTGGTGGTGTATTGGTCCATACGAGTCTGCGACGTGGTAGAACAGGCTGGTCTATATTAGCCCATTCTGAAGGGGCCGAGACGATTTGTGGTTGCCTCTGGAAGGAGTCAGCCTGCTTGCCACAAGGTTGTAGCAGCACGAGCAGCTGGCTCCTTATGGTCAGCAAATAGGCCCCTCACCGGTCAGTGCCATGGTGTAGGTGCAAGTCCCCAGCTAGGTATCTCCTCACAGACAGGTCCGTGGGTAGCAAGAAGTTTGTTGTGCCTCTGCAATGATGCCTCTTGCAATGGACCTCTGCTGATTTTCAAGCAATTCGGCCAACAAATGGGTGAGGGGTCAATGCAATGCGGGGTGCCTGAATTGTCCTTGTATTGCAGAGTCAAAACACATCTGGTCATCCAAAAGAAATTGTCAAAGGAGGAGGGTAGCGCATATTAATCCCTTGTTGCGGTGCTGGTCTTCACACTTAGTGGGCTGGCAGACCTGGAACAGGGACCTCTCTCAGCCGCAGCAGTCACAAAAGCCTCCCTGGGTCTCTCAACTATCTGGGACTCTTGGCAGCAAGGGCCCTCAGGAGGGTTCGTCCTTTCCAGTGGCTTGCTGGTAGTGTTAGGTGGGGGGAGGCCAAGGTGAGTAGCCCCGCACCAACCCAAGTCACAATACTGATGGACCAGAGCAGGAAATAGGGGGACGAAGACTGATCCCAGTTGCCAGGTGTTATCTAGGTTGGGTGGAAACAGACTCTAGGAACCCACACAGTCACTGTTCAGGCAGCCGCCTCCAGCAGACAGCAGTCCCTGTAGGAAGAGGGAATGTGTTGTTCTTGTGGTCACCAGTCTTGGGCTTAAATTCACGCCACAGCCTTCCCGGCTCCCTTAAGGGCAAGGCTCACCACGCCCTCCCTGTCGCTGGATCAGGAGTGCCGAATAGAGACCATGGGTCCCACTCCAGTCCCAGGGTGAGGACCGCACCCCTGTATCACAGTGCTTGTGTCTGGTCCCACCATCTATCAGAGTCCGGGGAGGGCAAGAAGGATCAGCATGCAGTCCACATTGTGCTTCAGACACTCCTCACTGGGATCACGCCGTCAATCTCTCTCCTCTTCCCCGTGACGGCAGGCGTGTTTCAGAGCTAGGCAGTGGGTGGAGCCCAATGCAGCTCAAGCACTGCAGTTGGTGTCAGAGCCATGGAGCTGAGCAGTGGGCCTCGTGGTGTAGTCGGCAGTAACCACCAGTCCTTCTACACTCCCTCACCACCGGCCCACCTCATCATGGGATCAGCCCGCAGCGGGTCGTGAGGGGCCATCTTGTGTTCAGTGAGCGGTCGTGGTCTGGTGGCAGCTTGGTGGCACCCAGCAGGCCATGGCCCAGTTCCTCACCAGAGCCACAAGTGTTTCAGCAGTGTTTAGTCGCCCGATCATTTGGTCTGGAGGTCACCGTGGATGAAGAAGAGTAGTGTTCTGTTTACATGACTCAGAGAGTCGGGTTGGGGCAGCCGATGGAGGCTACATCTTAGGATTTATGTCAGATCCGAGGGGGCTCATTGCACACCTGAATAGGATGCGACCACCCCAACTATAAGCTTTAAGGACATTTAGAGTAGCCTCATTGTGTAGGGGTTTGAAAAAATAATGAGGTCAGATTATCTTTGTGTGCCTTAATCTGATTGGAGTGTTTTGGGGAACTGTGTGTAGTTGTATCAAATGTTATATTTGTGTGATTTAAGTTAGTGCAATGTAGAGGAAATTCCTTTCCAGAATGTTGCAGAACATTTCCCCTCACTTTTCAGAATAGGATGCTTTGTTTATGGGAACACTATTTTTCTTTCCTTTGAGACTATTTTATATTAATTTGCCTCTTGCTTGTGTTATCTTGATTGATTGAATGTCATAGCTGCTGAATGATTTCATGCATTGACTATTAATTGAAAATTAATTTGACGATTTGAATCTGTAAACCTTTAAGGTCTGAAACCTAAACACTCTCTGTCTTCCTTGTGTTGCCTAAACTGCTCCACAATATTTACATGTATTGATTTAATGACTAGCCACAGTTATGGGTGCCAATTCATCAGATAGCTCTTTAGGGGCCCCAAATTTGCACAGAGAAAAGCACTCCATCATCACCATGTCCGGGATAATGTTGACCAATGTATAATGGTGATAATCTTGATGGTTCACAACGATCAATTGTAACGAGTGTGAAGCTTCTTTTGTAGTGATATATCTTTCCACATATGTAAGGAAATTCAAAATGTCAAACACAACAGAAACAACATTACTACCTGCTTAAATCTGACAGTAAAAAGATGACAAGGTGCAAAATGACAAGAGATAAAACAAACACTCACTGGAAGTCCTGAGGAAATCCTGGGGGTACTCCCCGGATGAAACACGTGTTGACTGACAAAGGACTTTAAAAGTGACAATATATGGAAGCTGTTGGATGACACTTACCAATTTTGGAACGAAACTTCATAAGAGATGAATGGACAATAAATGGATGTTGATCAACCATATTGGTAATGTTGGAATTAAAGCCACATGAGGATACCAATTGGGAACGTTGGATATAATCACATTTGGATTCATGATTTGGACTGATGTATTTTTTTGGGGGGACTGAGAACCATACAAGAGTATATTTTGGTTGAATTTTAGATTAATTAAATTCTTTTGATGGGATCATACATGAATATGATTGGTTCTTATACATGATGTAATTTCAACACGTGTGCATTTGCTTTGATTTTGCTAACACGAATTGTGACTTGCATGTGTGGGAATGGACTAACATATGCGGGCAAAAGCAAAAATAAGAGAAAGAGAAAAATAATTTAGAAAAACATCTAACTAGAGTAACTTACTATAACAATTAGCTGGTGTAAGTACCTTATTGAAAAAGAAACAAGAAACCACATTTAGTTATACCTCTTCTCATGGGAAAGCATACAGCGATGATTCCTCAGGCAGGACGGTCACCTTCTTATTAGTTGACAGCAACATCAGGACAGTGCAGAGCACAGGCTCCACATAGGACAAATCAGTAGTTCAGAATTAGCTGGCCTTATTACTACTGAACCACACAACAGAATAGGGTAAATAAGACTACAATGAGAACACTCATTAGAGGATATAGAGAAGAGAATGGTGACAGCAGACTTAAACAGACTCCAACAGAGTTCTGAACAGCATCGAAGCAAAAGAAGAACTAACTCAAGACTGACCTCAATTTCAATGATCCTCACAAATTAAAAGTATGCACAATCCATTCATTGGTCCTTCAGGTGGGCGCACTTCAGATGTCAGTTTCAGCCTCCAGTGGATGCAGATGGCACCACCAAATTTGCAACTTCTCCGAATCTTCTCAGCAAAAGTGCATTGTCATCTATAAGGTTTCGCACATTTCTTACAAAACATTCCATTCTCTTGTTATTTGTGACTTGAGATACTTTCTCACAGCACACAATAAACTAAACTAATACTTTTCACATGAGAACTACAAATTTCCTGTCTTGTTGGACAGCTAGAACAAATAAAACAACATTGCTGATTCTAAAACGTTCCTTGCCTTCAATACAATTGAACATTCAACATCACATTAGCAGCCTACGAAAATTATTTAGGTCAGATGGGACAGAATAAACAAGTGATTTTTCATTACTGCTGCAAAATGAATCTTTAAGGCCTAGTCAAGCTAAGAAAGCCTTGATACATATTAATACGTTAATACACCTATTGCACACCTTACAATTCATATACACAAAACAAATTCTTTAATTACAAACATTATTTATAACATGTTAGAACTGATTTAAACGTGCATTTATTTTTCTGCACACATGTAACTCGTATTAATGACATCTATTTAATTCATTATAAATTTGGCTAATTAATATTCATTTAATAATTTCAATAACACTCTTAATATTAATTCACATTAGTTCTTAATTTAATGTAAATGCGAACTTTCATGTTAAAATGTAGTGTTTAATATGAATGGTGGCCATGTGGTTCACCATAATTCAAACTTGTACATTTTACAACTCATGTTATCTTCTCTGTTAGGCCTTTAAATGTAGATTAATTTGTCACCTTATGCTAACTTCTATGCCACTAATATATTAATAAAAGTTGTTCTCTCTCACTGGTTGTGTCACTTTTGGCAAAGCAAACAGTGGTGACCAACAATCTTGAATTTCTATCTCCTATACTTTCAAAAAGCTCACTATGCTGTGTGATGCAACGTGGCTTGACACAACATGGCGGTTATCATGAAAGTACAGGAAATACCAATTTTATACAAGATGGCTCCCTCATCAATTCACACTACATTGCGGCAAGTAATGTGGCAGCCATCATGAAAATATAAAAATGTTTTTTGTATATATTTAAGATGGCTGCCACACTGTGTGAGGTAACATGACATTATGCAACAGGGCAATCATCTCATAAGTATAGAAATTCTGTAATATGCTGGATGCTTTAATATTATACTAGCAATGGCAAAATCAACTGCTGCAGCAGGCTATATTGAAAGTGAATGTTGTAAACTTTCACATTGATTGTCATATTTGCGTCATGGTCATGCTGAAGAAAAAGGAGCACGACATGCACTCTCATGGTGTGATAAATGAAAAATAAATGTGTTTTCATTAAGCTCCATGCTACCCTTCCATCTCTGTCCAGTGAGAGACTTCCTCACACTTATAGCAACTATGGCCCTTATTGAAGAAAAGTGGCGCTGCACCCAGAGCAGCGCCACTTTTCTTGTGCCCCTTAGAACTCCCCTAACGTCACCATGAGTGCACTGTATCTAAGATACGCCGCACCCTGGCAGGAGAAAAAAGAACTAGCATAAAAAATGTTGACGTTAGTTTGGAGCATTGCAGGATTAGCGTTATAAATGTTGACTCTACAGTAATCCTGCAAAACTCATTGAAGCCCATTGAAAACAATGGCATGACTCCTTTTAAGGCCTGCTCTGAGCAGGCGTTAAAAGTTCCAAAATAAATGATGCAAAGAAATCTTTTAGATTTCTTTGTGCCATTTTTTCACCCCCTCCTCTAACGGGGGAAATGCCCCTTTGCATACAGTATGCCTGGAACAGGCATAATGTAGGTCAAAGGGTTAAAAAGTGGTGCAATGCATGCACTGCGTCATTTTGTGCGGCACTTTATAAATTTGACGCTGCAATTTTGGCCTCGTTGGGCTAAAGTAGCGTTAAAAAAAATGACGATTATGTGGCGCAACGAGGCGCTAAGGGCTCTTAAATCAGCCCCTATGAGTCTGAAAAATGGCTTACCATCGCTCTACAATACAAAATGAAATCTAGGACTAAAGGTTTCTACACAAACTTTCACATAGATGACACATTGTTCCTCCGTTAACAGGAAATATTTTTATTCATTGTTCAACCAACGTTAAGTTTTGATTGATCTCAATGTCACGAGATTTAGAACAGCGTTATTTAGAGTGTTGATTTTTGTGGATTGAAAAATCCTAGAGTGCATACTCAAAGCTGTAAGAAAATAAATTCTAACATGGTGTACTCTGTTAATTACAACAGATTTCTGTTAGTACAGTCAGTCTGGAAGTGGACAATTATGAATAGGCTTTTAGTCTGATTCCTGGATAGAATCGTCATAATATTACCTCGTAATCAGGGTAAAATAAAGCATTGTTTCTATTTTTGAAAATATAGTCAGAAGTTCTAGATTGTGCTTGAAAAACGCGGTCAGGTTGATCATCCATTTGTATCCTATACTCTTGTTGGCTCCTTATTTGTGGTGTTTGCTGTGCATTTCTCCTTTTGAAATTGTATATAAGGAAACAGAAGGTTGTTTGGGGGCCTAAAGGAGAAACAGTCTGTTTGATTTAAAATATTGATGCTTCAATAGAATTCTTTATTTCTTTTTTTTTATATATGCTTGAAATTTGCTTTATCTTTCTGCATAACATGTTTGGAATAGTAGCAAGCAAAACTGCATGTGTTTCCTTACATACTTCCTTGAGAAATAATGTAAATACACACATATATTTATATATAAATATGTATTTGTATATATTAAACAGTGTGAGTTACCACTTTGTAGATTGAGTTCAGCTGCTTTCCACTGAAAAGGGATTTTTTTAATTTGCCAATAAGTTTGATTGCCATATCTGCACTAAATTTAATGCTCCCCTAACTAGTCAAGTAGAGTCCAGCAGGACACACTTCATGAGGACCAGTTCTGGGAAAAAAGTTCAAGAGAAATAAAAAACCTGCAACCACAGCCAAAACCACTGAACTGATTTACACCAAATTAGCAAAAAAAGTAGAGCTGTACTTTGAAATAATGTTTTAGCTGTTTTGCTGTAAAACCACTGTGTAGGTTTTGAGAAATTAGCTTTTAAAAAGGTACAAGGTGAGCTTGCTAAAGCATGTGTTTTAATAAAAATATTAATTAGTATTCATGTATTCTGAGTAATGGATTTGCGTAGAAAATGTAATAATATGCAGAAAAATAATGCACGCATTTGAACATGTGTCCACGTGAGTGGCCGCCATTGTTCATGGAGTGTACTTATTAATGGCTTATTAATATGAATTGTGGAGCTTTTGTTTGATTAATGTAGTAGTACATCATATTATGCAACTACAAGTGAATGCATTATGTATTAAGTTTATTAATTGTAAGCCTTAACTTAGCGGAGGTCTTGGCCTAGTTGCATGGCCTCATGTCAAGCTGTATTTCTAAACCGATTAATGAAACTTTTGCTTCCAGAATTAAATTGTGATTTTCCACTGTGCTGACCAAATGTGCTTGTAGCTAAAAGTCTTTTTACATGAGAAACAATTGATAGAAGATGCTGTTCTTGCTAAATGTAACAATAGGAGTGTAATGTGTGAAAGACTGACTTTCTCAAAAGAAGAACAATGGAGACACTGACTGGAGTGTAAGCTTCTATAACCCAAGAAGAGAGTATTGGGAGTGTAATGATCCTACCCGATCTCCCGTACCCAAGGAACTCTATCACAACAAGTGTGGGGGATGTAGAGGACAGGTCTCTTCTGGCCGGTTTGAACTGAGGGTAGGACGCCGTTTAGGCGGTCTACTTCATGGACATGGAAAACAGTAGTGGCATTTAAGTGTATTGAGGGGTGAGTGGGGGAGTTCCCTTTACAGACTAGTTAGTCTCACAAACATTATAGTGCCATGCTTCATCATATAACCACCTAGACCCACCCAAGGATGATACTACCTGGGCAGACTCGACCTCGTTGTTAAATGGACTCTGAGGGAGTGCTGAAATTTTATCTTTCTGGATAAATCAGGGGATCCAGTTGAAAGTGAAATGGATATTAAAATTACCTCACAAATTATCTATTAGATATAATGCTTTAATGAAGGTGTTTGTTGTTAAGATAAAAAAAAAACAGTATGGGCCAAACTTGAATATAATGATTCAAGGTGTCTTACAGAAAATTGGGACCAGCATGTTTCTGCTCTCTCCTAAAGTCGAAAATGGTCTGGGGCATACTACAGGGTCGCAAGGTTTTGCGCATTGAACTGTACACCATTCAAGGATAAGTGGGAACTGCTACCTGAAGAAGATGAAACATGTCCAAGTTTTGCATTGAAAGTGATTGACACCTTGGATGAATTGAAAATGTTACAGAATAAAGTTGAAAGGGAGGAAAAACGGTCATGGAGCAAAATTAAATATGTACAGCGACAAGATGAATTCTGAGTTTCAGAAAAGGGTCAATTAGTTTTGCCTAATATTCTGTTGACTCAAATGGCTAAGTATTATCATGGTCAAGCACATGTTGGTAGGTATGCCATGGTTTGTTTGTTCAAGCACGATTGGTTCAACCCAAGGTTTAGACAGGCTGCTGAAGCAGTTTGCCATTGCTACGTCATTTGCCAACAAATGAACATGGGGATTGGGACAGTGGTTAATTTGAGCCACATTGGAAGAGCAGGAGGTTCATTCAGAAGAATGCAAATGGATTTTATTGAGATACCTGAGTGTGGAGGTTTGAGATGTTTGTTGGTGATTGTTTGCATCTTTAGTCACTGGATTGAAGCTTACCCTACACGACGAAATGACAGTAGTGAAACTACTGCTTAGGGAACTGATACCACATTTCGGATTTCTGATCTCTATAGAATCAGATAGGGGAAGTCACTTCAACAATGAAGTAATTAAATTAATGTGTGCAGCATTGAACATTGAGCAAAAGTTGCATTGTAGTTACCGCCCTGAAACATCAGGACTAGTGGAACAAATGAATGGTACCTTAAAATCTAGAATTGCAAAGATGCGTGCGTCCATGAATCTGAAATGGCCCAACACACTGCGTTTAGTTCTGATGACAATGAGAAAAACACCCGACAGGAAGACAGGATTATCGCTGCATGAGATCCTTATGGGCCGAGCCATGAGGTTGCCAGCAGTGCCTGCAAATGCACTTGTCAACATTACAGATGATATAGTGTTTGACTTCTGCAAAAGTCTGGCTGATATGGTTCGCTCTTTCTCTCAGCAGGTAGAAGCCACCACGCTGCTACAGAGCCATGACTCAGGAGACAATTTGAGGGCCGGTGACTGGGTTGTGGTCTGGAAACCCGTGAGGAAAACATGTTTGGAGCCTCATTGGAAAGGACCTTTCCAGGTAGTTCTGACAACTACCACGGCTGTAAAGTGCACTGGAGTTCCAAACTGGATCCTTGCCAGTCACACAAAGAAAGTGATATATCCGACTGATGAGGAAACTGAGTTGTACCAACAACAGCAAAACAACTCTCAGGGCCGGAAGGAGAACAAAGGGGATCTGAGACCAGACCTGAGCCCAGTGAGGACAGTTCAGTCACTTCTATGAGAGACAAAGGAGAAGAGCTCCAGGAGGGTGACAGAGAGCCTATCTCAATAGAGGCAGCAGGAGAGCCTAGTCAAAGGAGGGCTTTCCCAGAAGCAGATGATTTTGAGAGCAATTGCCAGACCCCGAGGGGGGGAGGAGTTGAGGTGGATCAAAGTCACTGTGATCTGACTCCTCCTTAACCAGTTGCAGGTCCGTCAAGAGAAGACACCATAGAACAAGGAGATGTTTCAAGTTCAACACTGAAAAAGACATTGACCAAGGGTCCACTGAAAGAAAATAAGTGGCCGGAGTCACAAGCAAAGAGAAAAGAAGTAGTTGTTGAAACAACAATTGAAGAAGAAGTAGATAAAACCAGGAGAGAAGATCTAAGTGAAGGAGAATTGAATGCTGATCATAAGTTGAAAAGAAGGAAAATAGCAAGTCAAAGATACGCAGGTCTTGAATGGGCGTATGCAACTACAAGTGAATGGCAGAAATAATTGTTGTCTTTTTGTTTTGATAGAGACATTCCAGGTTAATATATTGGCACCTGAAGGAAGCTTATGAACTGAACTGTTGAAACAATCTGAGAAATGTTTTAGGGAAAGAGACTGTTGAAAGTAACCAGAAAAGACTTTGATAACCTGATTTGACTTTTTGAAACCTGATTTTGACAAGCTACTTACCGATTTTGACAAGGGATCCTGGAAGAAAGACTGAGAGCCGTAAATAACTGCTGAAAGAAGATTTTGTTTTTGGTTTGCTGCTTTTTCTAAATTCCTTCTGCTTTCTGATCCTTTACAGATCATGAGTAACATTAGGCAGCAGGGTAGGAAAAATAGGTGCTGGAAATATGAGTATTGGTTTGGTGATTGTATGTGGCATATTGTTTGTGGTATTGATTGTTAGAATGATTGTTCTTGATAAGAGCAAAGCAAACCATACTTCTGCTTTCCATGGCAGAGTCCAGAGTAACAGTCACACAGGTGCATTGTCCAGAGGCCTGTGGAGAGATGGAGCATGGGCAGTTCAAGGATGGACAGGGTGACAAACCATACTTCTGCTTTCGAGACGACTACTGCACTGACAGCAATAGAGAAAATGTAGGTTAGATGAGAAGTATTGCATTAAGGTACTAATGCCTAAGGAGAACTTTCTTCTTATGTCTTCTACCGCTTATTGAATAAGTATGTTGAGACGAGAGATGCTAGGAATTGATATGTGTGTACGCAGATTCCTTCATCAGTCGAACAAGTTACTTATCATAGTTTGCCATTAACGTATGGGATAAATTGTAGTCTGTTGCTAACAAGATTCTGTAATAGGGAGTATATCCAGTTTTTCTACTCCAACTATGACGCGTTTTCATTTGTCCCAATAATTAGGTATTTGAGTAGAGTAGATAAGGATAATGACATAGTATTAGTTAGGGACTACAAAGTCCTCCACTGATAGCTTTTTGCTAGTACAACGACTACAGCGACTTCAGAACAACTTCAGCAATGCCAGCGACACCGCAGCCTGCTCCTGTCCTGTGGACCTCACTGTCCCCAATGACCGTGACCTGTAACTAAAGTCCGACGCGGTCGTGACTCCGCTGACATCACACAGGGTCATCACGACACTGCGAATTCGACACTTCACGTTCTGACAGACCAGAACCAGCGAACCCGCTGGGTCACAAAGGATCGATGCATCTCTGATGACGCTACATCATCTTGCCCTGCATCTGGACATGATTGACGCTTCACCTCCACCTGCTTTGCAGCACGGAACCGACGTCTCGTTCCCCGGATGCTGTAAGAGACTGACACCACATCGACTCCAGCGACACCTCTCTCCGACTCCGTGCGGCACACTTGTACTTTGTTTTCTCAAATTTTTCACGGTACTGTACCTTGGGGTCCATGCGACTCGTGACGACACCAGTGGTGTCGAATTGTAGCGAACTACTCTGTTAGCGATGCCGTGATAGCCCTAGTTGGAGCTATTGTGTCTTCTCAGTACTGTATTTGGATTTAAACCTCAAAGAACTCAGAATTCGATGACTGTAAATTGATTTTGCAATGTGTTATCAATAATTTAACTAGCTAAATTTCATTTGTTTTTCTAAACCTGTGTGGTGTCTTTTTGTAGTGTTTTCATTGTGTTATTGTATAAAGTTCTGCACAAATACTTTACACATTGCCTTCTGAGTTGAGCTGACAGCTCAGTGCCAAGCTACAGGGGGATGGGCACAGGATTGTTGTGACCTACCCTGACTAGGATTGTGATCCCTACTCAGACAAGGGTATATACCCCTGCCAACTAGAGATTCCATTTCTAACAATGGCTAATTATCACAATATCTTGCATGGATGTCCAAATGCATAAAAGCAAAATTAAAAATAAGGAGACCATGCAAACCCTTTATCATAGTCAAGACATTTTATGGGTGAACTACAGAATAGGGTCCGTCCCACAGTAGAGTTTTTGCTGTGTCCACATGGAGTAAAAGATACAAGAAGGGGATCTAGATCTGGAAAACATGCCTGATATCACCTAGGTGCATGATCACTATTCATCCATGCGTGGTTAAGCGACACTCAATTATGGATTGGAATCTCTTTGGTCATCCAGGCCAACGAGCCCATTGATCGACATGTGCATGCACCCTGACAGATGAGAGAAAGAAAGAAACAAACAAAGAAAGAAAAAAAGGAAGAAAGAAAGAAAGAAAGAAAGAAAGAAAGAAAGAAAGAAAGAAAGAAAGAAAGAGCATATTATAACTCAGTACAAGCTATTTCATATAAAGTTCTACATCAGAATCAGTTGACGACTTTTAAGGATTCTTAAAACGTGAGCAGATGACTGGTGTTTTTCTCTAGGAAAGGTGGCAGTCCTAAGCACACAGCTCCAAACATTCACAAAGGCACCAGTTAATAAGGATCCTGCTGAGTTTCTCAATGAGCTTGACGTAGTCTTCAGTTCATATTCTCTTTTCCTGGCAGGCAAAAAGCTGTCTGCTGTTGATAAGATCAAAATGCACCAATAAGGTGTGGCTGACTTCAGGCGTTTTCCTGCTTCTGGGTTAGAGGAGCAGCTGTTCGGCAAAGATGACTTGTCCTACTTGCAGTAGGCACTGGGGGGCACTGGGCCTAAGTGCTAAGTGCAAAAAAACTCTCTATGAGGACTGCTGCAGTGAAAACCAATGAATATCACTCATACTTTGTCCTTGAAGAAAAAAATATGTTGGGATGTAAGTTTTCTGTGGGATGCATCTTTTTTTTTATTTTGATAACCAACTTTTATTGATTTGTATATAGGACAACATGTTGCATTCAGGACGACGCATTTCTTTATCACAGTATCACAGTTAGGTATAAATTCGCAGGGTAACCGGTCCATTTGAGGGATGCATCTTTAATCCCTTGCCCTTACAACAAAACAAATCTCGGCAATCTGCAGTGTAGCAAAGGCGACAAGGACCCTTACACTAGCAATGAAAATGAACACTTTATCACTGGTGAGGTAGTAAGAGACATACAAAGTAATGGTCCAGTGGGTCCCTTAAAACTATAGGCCCTTGTGCCACTGCACCTGCTAACTCAGTAATAGGTAGCCCTACCAAGTTCAGTAGCACAGGACATATTGAGTCATACAGGAATGTCAACTTTATGTTGCAAAGTTTTTATGCATGTCTCAAAATGGAAGGGGCGAATATACAGAAGCATTTGAGTATGAGTAGTACTTCTACAGGAGTACTCGTTTACATACGCGTCCATGACTTTGTGAATCGGTACCGATATGTCCAACTTTATTAGCAAACGTGCATAAAGGCTACAGTTCTTTATAAATGTATCTATTGTATTCGGATATTTCATAAATATTCCCATTTCATTCCAATTTCAGATGTTTTGGGCCAACCGGTGTACCAGTTTACATACTCGAAAATGCCTTTGTGAATTTGCTACTCGTAGAGGAGCACAAAGCCTTCCTAGAAAGGTGAGGAAATGTACACAGATAGGCCGCAAAGCTACCTTCCCATGGAAAATGTGTTCTTGCTGGCCTCTTTTGGAACAAAATCAAGAATTCCGTTTTGTAGCATCTTGTTTTTACTATTTTGACTCCCAATCTGCTTAATGTCATGGATAAAGCCAGTCAAGCAGAAAGATATCCTTTAAATCCCTTCTAGTTAGACAAGCAGTCCCACCCTTACTCTGAGAGCGGATATGTGAAAAGGAAACTATTGCTTCAGATCGCTGCTGACCTTAAGAAGTCAAACGTGCTTTATTGGAGACAATTTTATCAAACAATATGATTTGTACTTATTCACGTTTCTCGTGCTAGTCACGTTTCGGTTTGAGAATAAAACAGACCTTCGCTTCTCTAAACCTGTCTGGATTCTGTCTCACTTTGTCTCACATAAGTTTCTAACCAGAAGGAAATTCTTAAAACCCAAACCCTGAGGCGGATAAACTTCAGTCTTTACTTGTTCGTATTGATGTATTGCGGTCAAGGGCACCAAAAATACATTTTGAATTTTTTGTGGAATAAACAAAAGAAGCAAATACACTTTGTTTTAATAGATTTTACCAGGAGAGTTCCGTGTTTTCTTTTTTTTCTCTTCCTGTGGAAGTGAATGTTGTGAGGATGAACTCTCTACCCGGGGCTGAATTATGAAACAAGGCTTTTTGCTTGCCTTCTAATTTGTAGACGTTCATTAAGATGTACCTGGTTTATTTAAGCCTTTGTCTCCTAAATGTAAGAATTTGAATGTAAGGTGCAGCGCGGTCCTAATGTGGAAAATCGAGCCCAGGCCACAGTTTATGGCCAATAAGTATTCTGGGGAAACATGCGAATTTGAAGTTGCGCAAACTAAAAGAGAGTTTTATGAGTTAGGTAGGATTGCAATTAAAATAGCTGAACCTTTAAAGTGTAAATGATGTAGTGGAGGCTTGTGATGTTGCATAAACAACCACCCTAATGTTCACTCAGTATCTTTCTCAGTCTTGAAAGCTGTGTTGCACATGAATATCCTTCCTCTGCTTTACTTCACTAGGTGTGTGCATGCTCTTGTCCTGGCTGCACATCACTAACTCATTGTTATCTTTCTAGTAGTTTTCCTGGCTTTGTAATTTTCACATTTAAGGTGTCAAAGATGAAGCAGTGGTTCCCTACCTTTAGGTTCTGTTGACCCCCACTTTATCATTACTGGACCCTAGGGACCACCGCTGAATCATGATTCAAATTCAAGGACCCCCCATTGAGTCATTACTGAAAGTTGGGGCCCTAATCTGTTAAAAATATTTAATTTTCTAAGCAGTTTCGGACCCCCTGAGGAGGCTTCACGGACCCTCAGGGGTCTCTGGACCAAAGTTTGGTCTAGTGACCTGATCACCACACTTCAGAATGATGTTGGATGTTCTTCATCTAAATGCCATCTCAGATAAAGAAGAGAGCGAGGAACTGCACACAGCAAAAATTCCTGATGAAGAGATTAGCTGCAATGGCAAATGTGATTGAAATACAAGCCTGTCACCAAAATAGCCAAGGAATAGTTTCACATGAAAAGGTGTCTGTGGGTACTACTTTTGTGCCATTCATATTTCTTGGCTGGTGTCAATTCAAAGTCCAGACCAAGCATGTTGCTAACAGACATGCAGCCCTATTGATAAACCTTTTCAAGCTTTCTGTCATCACCTTTATTTTATGTCCACCGTGCCACTGTGTAGTGCCTGTCTCATTGGACAAGAGCTGTAGATAATTGTATTTGACTAGAGGAGCTACCATGGTGTGCTTGTGCAAGGAGAATTAGAACTATGGTAAAAGGACAAATCAGGGGTGTCATGACAGCATTTTACCTTTAATGAAACTCATCTGATGTGAGTTCAAAAAGGTAGGGTAGGTGGATAATTCAAGAATCTTCACACCGAGCTCTCCAGAGACAATATTAAGGCCATTTCACTTAAATAAAAAATATCAATCCATCAATTGACCTCAAATTAAACTTTTACTTTTCCCCTCCTGTATTTGCTTTACATGACCTCTGCTTCCCTTCTACCTTTGGCATTCTTCTTTTGTATATAAACTTTTATCATTACCAATCTTGTTTTTCTGACTTAAATTCTTTTTTGAAATCATAATATCTATTAATCCAAGCAACCATTTGCTCCTCGCATAGCCTGCTCTAATTATCACACTTAGCCAGATGTAGCAAAGGGTTTTTCCCATTCTGTGTCAATGGGAAAATGTGTTAGTACATATGGCCCTTAGATCACTAATGTAAGCCGGACTAAATGCATGGAATGGTTGACTTTAGTATGCAACTAACAATATCCAATGGACCGACCACTAACTGGGCTCCAAGGAAGTGAGATACTCTCCGTAAAGCACTTTAGTAAACCACTTCAATGTCTTGCCAGGGTCTTAAGCAATATAGAAATGCAATTTCAATGAAATACTTTGGCCCAGATTTACTAAGAGTTAACTCAACGCAGGGCAGCAAGTAAAGTTCATGCACTGCATTGCATGAAAGGGAGAAAGCAAAACTGTGCCACATCTAGTAAGAAGTGGTGCAGTTCTGGGCTTTCCCTGCAGCGATGCCCTTCTTCCAGCCATGTGCCAATGCTGACACACTTGCACCATTGTGCAGGGGTGACTGTGTTGTGGTCAGCATAGTTTCTGCGCAGGAAGGGATCCCTTCCTGTATAAAAGTTATGCTTTAAGGCAATCTCATTCTATGTGTGCTGAAAAAACAATGAGAAATTACACTCATTCTCCTCATTATGCCTGCCTCACAGAGACATGGGATTTTGGCAGAAACCCATGTCTAGAACTCTATAGTTAGGGATCTGCATCAAACCCTTGGGGGGTTGCACAAAACTGCCCATACATGCACCCATGATTCTAAGTAATACAAGGCAGCAAATTGCTCTGCGTTAAATACGTTTGCTTACAAAACAATTCAAATTGTTCTTTGTATTGGTTTGTAAACATCAACATAAACTTTATGTCGAATCTCATTAAAAAAAGTAATGCAAACCTAATGCAAATTCTTTGTAAATCTGGGTCGATATGTATAACCGATTAGGTAGAGCCTGATGAATTGCAGTCCTAGTCATGTCCTTAAGCATAAAATATGGACTAAGAAAACTGGGTTGAAATTTCTTGATGTCTCTCAAACATAGATATTTTGACAGAAGTTGTACACTGTCCCGAGTCTTGCACAATAGTTCAGGTCTTCTATGTCTGTGAGTAAAGAAGTTTTAGGCCAGTTTTACTTCCTTCAAACCTCTCTTAGCTCAACTGTGATGTATGTGGCTTGCTTTGTTAGAGCATTTGCAGCTGCTATCATGAAAATCTAAAAGTATGTATTTGGAAGACTGTTTGCGTGCAGTCCCTAGGTCTCATGGATCAGCGTTGTCTGGATTGTATTTACTGCATCAATTCTACCCTGTGTATTATGGGAGCTGATGATTTGGATTATGTGCAACTTTCCCCTTTGCATTCAATCAGATGGTGATCCGATTGTGAGACTAGAAGTCTGATTGAAAAGATAGTGGTAATTCAATTCAATTCAAAGGTGTTTGTATAGCGCATGGCTACCCAAACTGGGCTCCCATCGCTAGATGCAAAACAACCATTTACAGACACACAGAAAAACCCTCAAACTGAAGTTAAAAGAGGTGTGTTCTAACATTTCCCTAAAACTGGCTTCCGATGATTGCTTTCTGAGGAACACTAGGAAGTCATTCCACAGCCTGGCTGTGAGAAATGCAAAAAATTACCTCCACTCCTTGCTTTATTGATCTTTGTTACCACCAGGAGGCCTTGGTCACTTGAGAGCAGGGCTCTTTCCGGACACAGGCCTTGAAAAGTGGACGGATGATTGGGGGGCCTTTCCCTTGAATGGCCCGATGTGCTATGCATAGGGTCTTGAAATCAATTATTTTGCAAACAGGGAGCCAATGCAAGGTTGCCAAGGCTGGTCTGGCTGCCTGATATTTTGGAATTTTATAAAGCATCTGAACCGCCTCATTTTTGCCCACTTGAAGCCTTTTACTCACGTATTTCTGACTTCCCAAATACACAGCGTTTCCGTAATCAAGATGGGAATTTATAAGATTCTGTGCCACTATTCTTACTGTGGGTAATGGTAGCATCTGCATGAATTTTCTTAAGAATCTTAGCATGCCAAAGCATTTCTCTGACACTTTGTTAACTTGAGTCTCAATTGTAAGCTTGTCGTCTATCCAAATGCCCAGGCTTTTTACTGCTTTGGATGGCTTTAGACTGTCACCCAGATAGTCTGGCCATGAGAATTCCTGCCACCTGGTCCTATCATTGCCTACCACGCGGACCCCCGTAATTTCACCCTTGAGCTTTAACCTACTATTAGACATCCAATTTGTAGCTCCCCTGAGACAAGACTTTATTTGGTAGGTGGTTTGAGTGGTTTTAGGGGCAAAATGACCTGTGTGTCATCTGCATATAGCCCTAAGGCCAACCCACGTGAATGAACAAAGTCCACCAGTGGGCGTACATACAGATTGAATAATGCGGGGCTGAGTGAGGAGCCTTGTGAGACCCCACATGACAGTGAATGGATGATAGAAGCAAAGGAGTCCTCATACACTTGCAAACTTCTGTCCATCAGAAAGGATTTCAACCATTTGAGAACGGTCCTGTTATGCCGGCCTCACTCATCCTCTGAATTAAAATGGCATATTTGTCATAAAAGATCAGAGTCCCATCCTCCCTTTTGTTTCACTCTATTATGAAAGCCTTCGAGAGACACTAGAATACTCCTGTTAGATAGTGACGCTGGTGAAACTCGCATCATACTGCCGATTAGTCATGCCAGACTACCACTGTTATCAAGGCACCTCCATTGTGTAAAACCATCATGTGAACTATGGTGGTGTTGCATGAAACTGCCCAAAAAAACGCCCTCCCAGCATGCCAGAGATACTTCTAAGATGGGACAGTATAAATGCTACAATTGATTGACCACCAGGAAAAGCAATGAAATGACAAGGGAGCGCAGCACAAATGAACGAAAAAATCTTGCTCTTGTTTGGCTCTACTTTAGGAAATCCTCATTAGGTGTTGGTGGTGGAATTGCTGGCTGCACTGTTAGTAAGATCTAAGGTGGCATTGGAAATGGAGGGAATGCTATAGGTAGAATTACAGGTGCCGATGGGATTGATTAGGGACTTGAAGACTAGTCTCTAAGGCTGTGCCTAACTCTGCTAATTGGGCATCTGCCTGCATACAGAGGTGCCAGCTGTGTCTGGAATGGTTTACCTGCATTGCTTATGCATTTGCAACAGGTTGGTATGCAGTTACGTCACTACACAGAAGCTGATAGTCAGTTAGTGAAGTATATCCCTCCAGTCATACATTTTCCAGTGTCTGCAAAAGAACATTAATAGAAAATCCCGAAGATTAAATGTTGCCTGGTTGGTACAATAGTACAGCTTTCCCTTTCTGGCCTTATTTAGAGGTTGTATAGAATGTGAAAAAGTCATGTTAAATGTGCATTCCGCATTTACTACATAATAAAAAAGACAATTGCAAATTAAAATGCAGTGATGTTATTGCATTAAAATGATGTATTACCAAATGTTCACATCAACAATCGCCATCCTATGCCCCAACAAAAAAAGGTTCTAACTTCATGGCTTTAAATTTGGAAAAATAGCGGAAAATACTATTCCCACATTTTATTCACTGTCTGCTGGTGAGCTCATGTAGTTCGATTTTAGTAAATGCCCTGGCTTCATGAGCAACCAAAGAACTACGGTGTTTTCCCTGGATCCTTATTTGAAAAGAGAAAGAGTAGTGGATGCCAGTGGTATGGTTTTAGGGCACCACCCCTATTCCCCACCCCAGTTACGAATCTACACTTACTGCTACCTAGCTACCAGGTTTCCCAGGCCTGTGCATGAAGACCATGTTTTTCCTGTGAATTCTGGGACTTGTCCTAGTTTTATAATGAGATAACTGAGCCTACACGTGCCAGAATGGAAAGAAAACCCTGAAGTGGAGAAGCTAGTCACATGGAAACTTGTCAGGGATGCTGCTTTCCCCTCTTCTAACAGACCATTCAAAGTATTCTGTGTGTTCTGGGGAGGGAGACCTTGCACTTAAACAAACATATGGCCTTATTTTGAGTTTGGCAGACTGTGTTATCCTTCAAAAGCATGGCGAATGTCTAGTCCATGGTATTACAAGCGCATTATTGTCAATTCCACTCTAAATATTGCTGACAGGACATCCTCCACGTTTCCAGAGTGCCCTGTCTGCCAAATTCTAAATAAGGCACTTCATTTGTTACTTAAATCACATATAAGCAAAAGAACTAACATTACTTCTTTTGTTTAAATTTACCATGACTGTCACATTTCTTTGTTAAGGCTCGGCAGCCTATATGTGAGCACGTGCACTGTCATGGTCTGCCCATCACCACCAAGGATAAACAAGGAGCGTCACTTTTAGTGAAGCTTCTTTGGCGCTAAGTACTGCGCCGTATTTACAAGGTGGAGTTAAGCCACTTTTTGTGGCTTAACGTCACCTTGTAGATACGGCCCCTTCCCACGCAGCACTGTTCGTGGAAATGGCGGACAACTGGTGTTGCTGTGGGCGTGCCACAGCAACACCCATTGCTTTTGACGCAGCCTCAGATTTATGAAATTTTCGTAAAACTGAGGCAGCACCAAAATCTAACACCACCCCCAGGGGTAGCGTTAGCAGGGCGCAACGAGGAGGAATACTTTTATTCCTAATTTTTTGCTTTTTCTATGCGTGCTGCATTTTGCAGCATGCATAGAAATAGCAAAATGCTAGAAATTATTGTTTATGTGCAGGAAGGTTTCCCTTCCTGCACATAAACAATCATTTGAAAATGACTCTTTGGCACTTCTGTGTGTGCTGCATTCTACAGCACACACAGAAGTGTCAAAGCGCCATTAGTGATTGTTTATGTGCAGGAAGGGTCACCTTCCTGCACATAAACAATCAAACCCCTCAACGCAGACATCTTTGCACGATGGTGCAAGGATGCCTGAGTTGGCACTGGCAGCTGAATTTAGCACCAGCGCAGGGGACAACACAGGGTGCACCGTATTCACTTAAATACAGCGCATCCCTGTGTTTCTAAAGTGACGCAGCGTGGCGCTGGCAATTTTGATGCAGCACCGCGCTGTGCCACTTTTCTATAAATCTGGCCCTAGATTCTAGATCTGAATTACGTTCATAATTCACATAACTGTGTCGGTCCAAGTCCTAGTCCTGCTGCAGGTTAGGACAGAGGTTCATTGGCACAGCTGTGTATTACACACAGTGCTGCTATACCAAAGGGTACCATGCCCAAGTTGGAGAACAGGTTCAATAACAGCCTCATATGGTCAGTGTAGTAGATTTCACCCTACTTTAGAAAAGTACGCAGTTATGCGTCAAGGACGAGTGCTCATATTTTTACAGAAGTTGAAACCTGTGTAGTGTGGCTAGAGTTGTCTCTCTTTCAGACGGAGCATAGTTTGAATTATCTAATGTTTTTTTTCCTTTGTTTTATATCATCCACTGAGGAAAATCATTTTTGAGATTCAAGATTTCCTTACAGCGTTAGGATTGCACTGTCATTGACCCTTCATAATGTTTACTATGTGGGGAATGAAGACTTAAACACACGAGTCTCCTCAATAACAATGTATGACTTTATTAGGATTCGGTCTTGTTCTTTCAAACTGTGAATTTGTTGTTTTGTATTTGAGTTTCGAATTAAGTGCATATGGAAAATAAGTGCATGTGCACAGGCGGGCCAAAAAACACAAGTTGTCAAAATCGTATGAACACAGTTTGAAGCTTCGAACATTTGAGCAATTAGAATTTGCACTTATTTGTATTTTCCTCTGATGTACTGTAACAGAGAAACTCAATAGCACACAAGCAAAGTGCTAAAAGATTTAACGGGGAACATGGGTTTAAATCAGGAGGTCATTATATTTAACAAAATATATGTAAATCAATGCGTCAGAGGAAAAATATTTGAAACAGACATACAGAGATGCCTTTAAAAGGTGTTATGTGGGAGAACTGGAGGCTACTCATAAAAGAACGAACTCAGTAAAGATTTGAATACTCATGGCAGTCCTTGTAAACTGGACAAGGCAATGTACTCTCTGCTGAACTAAGCAGAGATATTATGACAGAGGTAAATAAGCCAGGAGATTGTTGGCCTGAAAATTGCGGGCTCAAGTGAGCAGGGTTAGAATAACAGAAGTAAGGACTTGGCCAGGAGTCTTTGTATAGCCCAGACTTTTATAGTCTTCAATGCAACTCTGTAGCATAGAGAAGGTCTCCACAACTGGAGCTGACGCATACCTAAATGGTGCTAAATCTACTTCTCTTCACTGGAAACACCCACTACTACACAACTGTTACCACGTGTTACCATTACGATGCAGTTGTTACAATGCAGGTACCGTTACCACAAATAACCTTTACCATGCAGGATTTTACAACAACTGTACCTTTACCACACATGCATTTGCATCGAATTTCGTTGCAAACGCATGAATGGTAAAGTCATGTGAGTGGTGAAGGTTTTGCAAGCAACTCTGGAAAAACTGTCAATCACATCCTAGTCACCAGCAGATTAGACAATGGGAACACACTATGCCTGTATCATCAAGAAACTCACTAAAAGACCACAAACCATCCAGAGCTTGGCAACCAGACTCATCCTCAACCTCCCATACACAACTCACATCACAGGACACCTTAGGGAACTGAACTGGCACCCGATACACAAGAGCACTCAATTCAAACTCCTCACATTTAGGGTACTACATAACTCAGGCCCCTCCTACCTAAATAGTCGTGTCTCCTTCCACCAACCACCTCTGCTCTGCAGGACTCCTACTCACGTACATCCCACACATTCACAGAAAAAGATCAGTAGGACGGACCTTCTCTTGCATCACTCCTAAAGCATGGAACAACCTCTCACCCCACATCAAAGCCTCCTCTTCCTTCTTGAAATCTGAAAAAAGTTGAAGACCTGGCTTTTCAATTTACCAACCTACCACAGGCAGAGCTAGGCACACACACCTGCTCAGTGCCAGAATATCCTCACAGTTAATAGTGCACTTTTACAAATACTGTATGCATAACATAACTGCCCCAAAGGAGGATCAAACAATATAGCTAAAAGACCCACACCTTCTGCATGCAGTGAAGCAGGACTTAGAGTCAATCACATGGGGGAATCTCACTTGGTGCAGGAGGATCATGGTGGACCTATGTGCCTCAAGTTCTTTATCTCTTTCAAGCTTTCCAAATGATGGTACCTTAAGTGCTGCTAGTTAAGGCTCAGAGGGTTATAGACAAATACATATGGGTTTGGAAAGTGCAGGGTCTGGCAAGGCTTCTAATGTGCAAACCTCCTGGGTTCATGAAGCTAGGACTATCCAAGAATAAACATTACTAACAGGCTGCCTAACTCAATTTTCTGATAGAATGGGGGCAAGGGAACTCTAAGAGTATTTGGTACTTCATGAATTGAACTGCCTTCTGCATTAACATAGGGAGAGTATATTTTCTTGACAAAAGACACAAACCTAGTGTTAAGTGCATAGTTGATAGTGTGTAATTGGGTGGCAACAAGACAGGGTCAGACAATGTTTCCTTCTCCTTTCACCAAGATACTATACTACACTGGCTGCAGGGTGACAATATCAGGCCTTGCCTCAGTTGAGTGCTGTTGACCCCTGAATAAGGGCTCATCACTAAGGAGGAATTTGAGAATCTCAACTCGGATATAGAAGTACTTCATACCCACACACTAAGGGAAGAAACAAATAGGGGCAAAAGAGGCAAGGAATGGGATTAGCCAGTATGTCTCAAACATGGAATTGGAAGATCATTTTCTTCAGAGCAATCGTACATGTAGATGCAACTGTACTACACTCTGTGACATTACAAGCTTGGGACCGCTGTAGAACGGATTTCTGCTGGCAAAGGTGTGCTGGCATGGTTACTCAAGATTTTTCACTTTGACACTGCACAAAACTACGCACATAGTGGTCAGGCATTCTTTCCTCAATGACATCACATTTGGAGCTCGCATCTCCAGGCTTCCGGCTTATTCACTTTTGGGCCTGTCTAACAAATAGGCTTTCCATTACTCTCTTGAAGAGATAGGTAGATATTGGTAGCATTGTGCATGGCTAGAGAGGCCATTATCCTTTCTAGTATTTTAATGGCTTTGTTTCCTATTCGATTTTGAAGGTCAGCTCTAGAATATATCTGAAAAACCTTGAAAAGAAGATTATAATCAATATATGTTTGAATGTAAACTAAACATGGCATCAGTATAGGTCCTCAACAGATTATTCACATGGGTCCATAACGCTTTAAAAAAGTAAAAAAACAGAGTATGTACAATAGACTTTTTCAGATTACATAATTTTAATTTATTTTTTTCAATATATAATGGTTAAATGTTGTCCATTTGGTTACTGGCATAATATTTCCTCTGTGAGAATTCATGAAGTAATGCTTACCACATACTAGATGTTTCGCCCTGTTGTGGCTCCTAGGCCCAGGACTTTGTCAAGGCTTCTGATTTTGACAACGGTAGAAGACTTCATATTTTTAGTTAAGTTGTTGTCCTGATTGTGGTAGTAAGGAAAGATGGTAAGTTGAGCTGCAATCTGTTCTGCACTATTTAGAACTATTTTACCAGTGTTTGTCCTAGGAATGAAGACTATCGACTGGGCTGCTCCATGAGAGTTAAGTGTGAGTCCTGGACCTGAAATGGCAGAGGTTATATCGGGGTGCTGCAGTTCTAGAAAGATGTGCTTTAGGTGAACTGTATTGTCTTGTTACCAGGGATCCACTAGGAGGCTGTGCTGCTGCCGATCAGGAATATGTCATGGAATTTAACAGACAGATCCTACTCAGTGATGCTGATACATTTCACTCACTGAAATGATATCTCAAGGTAGTTTCTCAAGGCTGATCAATTCAAAAAGGTCCAATGTGAATCAAACTTACATTGAAGCCACTATCTCTACAGTGATATTGATATCTTTATGTTAGTATTCTTGAGAAAAAAGAAACAATAACCGAGGTGGCAATAATAGAGTCTATTACATCTTGATGATATTTATGCCAGAGAAGAAGACTACATATAAAGTCCCTGCTGGTAAGAACTCTCTCTCTTTTCCTGCTGGCACACATGGCAAAAGGACCCAAAGAGATCTGTTACTGCTGGGTTTGAAGAGCATCACTAGATTCAATTACATGCAGAAGTCCAAATCACCTGACTGATAACTATCAAGGACAGACCTCCTTTCACCATTGTCTCATAGTGTTTGGACCCCTAGTTCTACACCACATTGTGAGCCATATCCACTTGCTGATCATGCGCATCTCAGGATGGGCCTGCTATTGGGATATACTAGAGAAATAAGACTCTTTTGTATTTCCCTTGACTGTAAAAGAGGGCCTGTGGGACCTGACCTTGCAACTGCATACCTCATCCCATGGGGATTGGCTATCCACCTAGTTGAAGTTCTCTGGAGACATTCATAGTTTACATTAGAGAGTTTCTAAATTATACTCAGATCTAACAACTGTGACTCTAAAGCAGACAATGACCATTGATGGAACAACATCATTCCCGAACATTCTCTGCCCCCTCAACCCAGCTATTCATTTTTCGGAACTGCTCAAAAGGTTCCCCTAGCATATATTGTACTTCCCACCTTCTGAGCTACCTCATTACCTGTGGGGGCTGGCACATTGGGACCTTCTCATTTCTTCCTTAGGGCTCGGCTGACCAGACACATCTGCAATATCTTTTTTGCCCATCTCACTCTGAGTGCACCTTGTATGTTGGACTAGGTACTGACATTAATTCTTGTGGCCTTCAATGGGCTCAATCTCTTCTGGTGGCTTCAAAGTATACACTCTTCCTTAGATCCACTTCATAGCTCAGGGAAGCAAACTTTTCTACATGTCTGCGATAAACAATATGTTTAAACACACGGAAAGGCAGTATAGTTTGTGAGAGCGGACCAAGTGGAAAAGACTATTACACAATCACTGTGAACTGACTTAACTATTAGTTGAACTCCATACAATGTGGGAAGTCACCACATCTTTATTTCTGTGCTTGGCAAGTGATAAGGCAGCATGTCCCTGGTCTTTGCGTTCAGTGCAAGGGAGGGCATCTTTTCCTATGATACTTGATCAGTATCAACATTTCCACAGCCACAGCTGGGGAGGTGTTCTGCTGCTTGCACAGTGTCATCCTGGGAAGGATGTGATCAAGATGTGGAGGCTTGAAGAATGTTAAACATAGGGTTCTTCTTGCAGCTCAAAGAGACTATGTCCCTGAAGTTGTAGCCTTGAATAAGTCTGTCCAAGATGGTTGCATCTCCAGTGATTGTTGCCTTAAGTTTCTTACCCTTGGATGGTACTTGTTGGAAATGTCCCTTTTTGCAGGGTCATCCCTAAACTGTTTGTCACCTGCTTCCTATTTTTTCTGACCAGTTTTTGTGGGCTTTAGGACTCTAGACTCCGGCCCTGCCAAGTGGTGCCCTAACCTGTCTCTGGGCCCTTGAAAGGTAAAGCTGGTGGAAAAGAACAGAAATCCACTCACAGAACTCCGTCCAGGGAAACTTTCAATGCACCATCCGCTACACAGCTGATAAACAACACGCCAATGGCCTTGCGGTTAAAATCGACGCTCCATATACAACGTGGCTGAAGAAACGATGTGGAACACCTGCTAGCAGCTGCTGATAACGATGCAAGCCCCATGCAGCATGCTTTCCTGACGCCGTACGACCGGATTTCGAATGGAACATCGCTGGGCATGAAAAATCAACATAAAGCCTGCCCAGACCCGAGGTGCGTGTCTGGGAATCGATGCATCGCTCATTTGCGGGAGAGAGGAAACAACACACGCCAATCCGACCGGGAATGCGATTGAGAAATCGATGCATCTCTGGCCTTTTTTGAAGCAGGCTCGCCCGTGCGGCTTTATTTTTGATACAAACCAGGTACTTTGTGTAACAACAGCATTGTCACTGTTTTATAAGGATTAAGGCCCTCATTCCGACCGGCTGGCGGTGCTTCCCGGGCCATTCTGACCGCGGCGGTAAAGCCGCGGTCAGAAAAGGGGACCTGGCGGTTTCCTGCCGGTTTTCCCCTGGCCCAGGGAATCCTCCATGGCGGCGCTGGGGATTCCGACCCCCTTCCCGCCAGCCTGTTCCTGGCGGTTTACACTGCCAGGAAGAGGCTGGCGGGAACGGGTGTCGTGGGTCCCTGGGGGCCCCTGCACTGCCCATGCCACTGGCATGGGCAGTGCAGGGGCCCCCTAACAGGGCCCCACAAAGATTTTCACTGTCTGCTTAGCAGACAGTGAAAATCGCGACGGGTGCCACTGCACCCGTCGCACCCCTGCAAATCCGCCGGCTCCATTCGGAGCCGGCTTCCTCTTTGCAGGGGCTTTCCCGCTGGGCCGGCTGGCGATCTTTTGGAGATCGCCCGCCGGCCCAGCGGGAAAGTTGAAATGACCCCAGCGGTCATTTGACCGCGGTGCGGTCTTTGTGCGGTTTCCGCCCGGCGGGCAGCGCCCGCCACCCGCCGGGGTCGGAATGACCCCCTAAGACTCTTATCCTTTTAAAAATTCCTATCTTTATTAGTGTATGTTGGACTTGTCTTTCTGGTCTTGTTTGATTTAGATAAATATTACCTATTTTTCTAAACTGGTGTGGTGTCCATTTTGTAGAGATTTCACTGTCTTAAAGTGTGTGTTGGTACAAATACTTTACACATTGCTTCTGAAGTTAAGACTGCCTGCTTGTGCCAAGCTACCAAAAGGGGTGAGGGGAGTTAACTGAGGGTGATTCTCCTTTACCCTAACTAGAGTCCTTGCTTGGACAGGGGGTAACCTGACTGCCAACAAAATACCTCATTTCTAATAGTACTAATATTTTACTGGTGTGATGTCATTTTCTGTTTGAATCAAATGTAAGGCAGCATCTTGAGATGGATCTTTTGCAATGCATTTTCCTTATATTTTCCTACATTAATCACCCAGTGAACAACTTTTTGGTCTCTGATTTTCGTTCTACCTTTATGCAGCAGGATTCCATATGGATTTTGTGGTAGCTGGAAGGCTTATGCTGGGCTCTTTTACAACCATGATTTAGGGCTCTATAGGGGCCTGTGCTATCAGTTATGGTTTCATCCACAACTTCAGTCAAGAATTACCAATATTGCCAAGGAGGTGTGTTGTTTCTGCCCCTTTGTAGCTTTTCACTCCTACCTAGAACCCTCTTAAAGAGACTCTTTTTGCCTTTCACCGGCATGTCACTGTGCAGGTTGGCAGTATTATGGACTACAGAGTCCACTGTATCTTCTCTTTGACAGGGACGTATGGTGGGCTTGTAAATAGTTTATTGTACTGTTGCATTAACCTTTGACTTCGCATGATGAAAAAAAAAATCCTCCTTGTTTATTTCACACACACTTTCTCCATTTGGTTATTCCTACATGATTGCTTTAGTTTGTTCCACACTACTGTGCCATGCCCCCTGTTTACATCCATTTCATATGTCTGTTAATTCATTTGGTCTAAGCTAGCCAATCGTCCTGTAAGAAAATGATAGTTTATTGTGACTCATACTCATGCAGCCCACACCAAAGATGGGACATCTACTCAAACCAAGGGGCCACTGTTGCTTATTTTCCTTGTACCATCATTTAGAATGTCTATCCTTTGCTTGGCAAGAGTTATGCTATTAATGTGGTTTAGTGGACCCCCTGTTATGCACCTGAGAACCCATAATTCTGCAACCACTCCACTACACCTGTATCTGTAATTGCAAAACCAGCTTTGGTGTCTGCTCTAGTAAATGCCCAGACTTTGAGGCTGATATCAATAACATAGTAAGGATGCTGTGGGCCCTCATGTAAACAGGAAAATACCCCCTTTGGCTTCTGTTGGGCTAGTAAAATACAACAGCTATCAGGGTTCAGTGGGCCCCTAAGGGCTCTTGGCTGCGGTAATCTGCGCCTGCTACATCAATTGTAGCTACGCCCCTGCAAGACATGTGTGACTCATCCTTTGAACCTAAAGCTCAGCAGTTTACTCTGGAGGCTTAGTTCCATTAATTTTTTTCAGATTTAGTTTGCTCTACAATGAAGAAAATATCAAATAGTATGTTGAAGATTTTTGCAAACAGGTCATTATAATTTTTTTAAGTTTACTTTTTTTCCTTCAATGTTTGACTGTTTAGGATTGCTAATGGAGGCAAATTATTTTCTAAAGTTAATTTGTGCAGGGTCCAAAAAATGAAATTCACTTTTTGCACTAAAACTGGGGTGAAATTGTTGAGGGTTGGGGGCATTTTGATACACTGTTATTGCTACCAATTCCAGTTCCTCTTATGGCATCACCTGCAACAGCATTTGCACAGTAAGATGGGGATAAAGGCTGGTTTCAGCCTGTGGGACTTGGATATAGGATATGGGGATTGATGGGGATATTACTTAATCTGGAAAAAAGATGTGGACACGGCCACCTGTCACATTATGCTAACCCTACCGAAGTTTGCGTTTGATGTACGATATCCTATAATTTTAAATATTCCGCAAGAGTTTAGGAGGATCAGAGAGAAACTCAAACTGATCAGAATTAGCAACCTGATCACTCACACACACAACTCTTACACATAGCACTAAGATATAAACACAAAAAGGACCTATATAATTACAGTTCTGAATTTAACAATAATAATTGTAGGTTGTGTAGAACTTGGAACGCAGGCGCACTAATTCAACTTTAAATAAAAGTGAGCGCCCTTGTTATTCTTTTAAGGGGTTAAATAAATGTATTTTGGATCAAAACTACCTAGAGGAGTCAGGTACAACCAAATGGATTCCTAGAACCAGTAATTTTTATAATCTAATAGCCTCAGGAGAGCAAACACGGAAGAAAAGACTGAAAAAGCAGCAACCACAAGCAGAGCTAATGCACTTTTCCAAATTAAACACGCTCAAACGTCAGAGGAGGCGGCTGACACAAAATGTTCCGAAAAGAGGAAACTACAGAGAAAAAAATGCAGTGTGGAAAAAAATAGTCTACTTCGCTTTCGAAAAACACATTAGTCACTGACAAAAACAGTTCTCCCACTCAGAAATAGTATTTTTGCCTGTTCTGTGCTGGCAATATTAAATCAAATAATAGTATTTGACCAAAACATTAAAGCTGCTGAAGGATAAATATTATTTTGCGAATTTAGCATTCATTTCCACGTACAGATCAAAACTAAGCAGGGTCTTTAAACAACAACCATTGGCGCAGCCAGTAGGTCTCGCCTTTGGGACATGTTGGCTTCATGAATGGTGTACAGCAATGCTGTGCAGGCAGCTGAGCTCCATAATCTGTTGACTTCGGTGGACGCCCATGGAATCAGTACTGAAAGCCAGGGACCTCTGCCTAAACAAATGCTAAGATTTGAGCCTCAAACAATACACAAAAAAACAGAAACACATATTCTTCAATCTAGTATACAAATTATGAATTATTTTATTAAGTCCACAGGCAAACAATATGTAGAAAGCCAACATGTTAATTTTAACAGGAAGGTTTGAGCTTTTCAAAATGTATTTTTATTTTTAAAAGGATAAGAGCCGGATTTAGAGTTAGGCGGATGGGGTTACTCCGTCACGAATGTGACGGATTTCCTGTTTGCCGTATTCCATTATATCCTATGGACATTGTAATTCAGCAGACAGAATATCCCTCATGTTTGTGATGGAGTAACCCATCCGCCAAACTCTAAATCAGGCCCTAAGACATATGCTACACTCTAGCAAGTACTGTTGTCTTTTTGTGCTGCTGATGCGTGCTCTTTTTTGTCACATGCCAGTGGCATTTGGAGGCCATTCGGATTTCATTTGCTCTACTTGCTACGCTCCCACAAGTTACGATAAGGATACCAACTTACTTTTTAGCCTCCAGTCTCAGATGCCTTCACATTTGAAGAGTGTTTTGAAATGTTCAATTCACTTTTGTTTTTTTAAGTATACTTACTCTATTAGTCTGCTAACATTGTTCAATTTTATATGAATTTGCGGACCCCCTGAGGATGCTTTGCAAAACATCTGGTGTCCACAGATCACAGGTTAAAAACGACTGCTGTACAGCATCCCCAATGGTATGCAGTATGGCTAAAGAGTAGCCACCAAAAACAGTCTCTATGACATGTCTGCCTGCCTCATTTTGTGAGTGCAGTACAAATACACTGAGGAAAGAAGCAATAAAGCAACTTGGGGCAGAAGCAACCCAGAGGGTGGGAGAAATAGCGACATGGAGGGATTTTGGGTGAAAGAAAGATCAATTGGATTTATTATTGAGAAGTAAGAAATTTGAATACAAATAGTTTTTAAAAAATGACCCAGTACGTATAAACATTTAAATATCTTCTACAGTTTTCCCTGCTCCCCTGTTCCAGTGCTGTAGAGGAATCAGTTCAAAATAAGATAGAAGCAGGGTATGGTGCTTGCCTCCCTCAACCACCCTCAGTCAAGCAATTCATGTTCTGACCCACTGAAATGCGCTCAACTAAAGCAAAAGGGTCAAGTAATGAAACGGAAGGGCTAGATTTTTGAGGGAGCGGAGGTGAACCGACCCAGTAGCTACAAGGTGTAGCCCAGAAAAGAAGAGAGGGTTGTGTCTGGGTTCTGACCAAATTTGCATAGGTTTGTCTTGTGAACTGAACAGTTTCAGAACTTTGACAGATCAGCTGCTTTCCACGCTGTGCACAATCAATATCTAATGCTCTGGAAAAACTGAGTGCTCACCCAGGGACACAGATATGCTACCCAACTCACCCACCTACTATGTGCATCAACAACAAATTTGCAATGTCATATTTTAAGGAACAGATATATTGTGACACCAGATCTCTTCATTTATGATGAAAATCGAGTTTCCAATCCAGGACTTTATTTAACAGATCAATGCATTAATGGAGCTGTGGTCTACTTTTGCCTCAGTTTACCTAATTTGACTAATGAACTTGATTACATCAGTTTGGAAAAAGAAACTGCATGATTACATACATGTAGTTCGGAGGTAATGGAGGACTCAGGTAACCCCAAACATAGCTCAGGAGCCTAGAAATGTTAAACTGTATAATCTCTAACTCACTTTATTGTTTCGAGAACGTACCTTAATCCTGCTCTCCCTAGTGCCCTTCATGCCTCTCTACCGCTACCTATGCATATAATTATCTGCTCCAGTGAACGAGAGTTCAGAAAAGGGAAGCAAATCACTCAGTCGGTAACACTTATGGAGATACTATTCAGGCTTTGAGAACCTGCACCAAAGTCAACTTTCCATTGCTATGCAGTGCTTTAAATATGTAAAGGGACAAAGTGGAGCAGTGGTCCTTATGGTGATCTTGTACTAAAAATTCCGAATAAATGCAAAGCCTTCAATTTAAAAACAATCATCATTTTAACAGATATATAAATGTAGCCAACACATGAGGTGCTGATTAGATACCCAGGAAGAGGCACATTTAGCAAAAGAGGAAAACATGGTAAACAGGAGGAGAAAGGACTCCAGAGGAAAGTGTGTGAAACAATGGGAGCTACTGAAAAAGTTGTAGAATATTTCAGAGACCACAACTTACCGATTGTACAACAAAGATCATACTAATAAACTGACAGCTATAAGTAAAAGCAGGGAAGGAAGAAGCTCCTTAAGGGAGAAGAAAATAACTAGAAGAACATGGACTACTTTTCTGCTGAGAGGGAAATAGCAGGAGTTGCAACAACTGCACTGTGCAGAGACGAGAAGTATTGAGCATGGTTTGCTGAACTGAGAAAAATAGATCAAATTGAGACTGTTAGTAGGGAATAAGAAAGGGAGCTAAGTGTGCTAAATTAGGAAATGTGAAGAACAAGCTGTGGGTTCTAATCAGGGTGGAAATCATACGGAGACTGCAACATGCTCAATAAGAGAATATGAGATATAATGACTCAGTGTGAAATATGGGGAAAGAAGATAGAAAGCGAATAAGCACGCACTGCTGAGAGAGAATATAAAACGAGGAAACAAAGAACTGATGAGGAAAGCAAGAGAGGAAGACGGGTATCTAAGCAACTATTGAAAATGAGAGACAAGTAGAGATAAAAGCCTCCAGGTGAGCATAACTTAGAAGACCTTTTTAACTATGAAATGCTTTTGAAAATGCTGTCGTCATAGTGGTGATGGTGCCTAGAGAAAATGATATACCTTTGACAGTATCAGGCATCATCACTACTTCATAGATAATTTCTAGGTCCTTACATTCCTCAGCCTCACTTGGAGGGCATCCCTCAGATTATACAAACCTCACAGACATTGCACCCCAAACCTACACCACAAGTTATATGCCATACACATAGGCCAGGGGCAGGCTGGACGAAGGAAATACTAGGAGCAAGGCTGCTGCTACCGAATGGTCAGAAGGGTAGAAGCAATGTGTGTCAAAAGTAAGGCCCAACAGACCAGAAAGGCTTTTAGGTTTAGGTTCAATTCAGCCATGTTCAACTCCATAGCGCAGTACCTATGTGATAGAGTTAGATAGACTGCTAGAATTTGGCCTTGAAACAGAGATAACAGAAGTTTGAACATTATCTCTAATTCACTTTTTTCATATCACTGTCACTCACAATAAAAGAGAAACAGGTCAACCTTCTCTCTAGCTGTGGATCAATCTGAGGTTGTGTGTATGTACAAATTCTAACATGTATTAAATATAAATTCGCAAAACATTTATGGTTCTCTGGTTTTAAGTGGGTCACTGAGACATCTGCGTCTTTTGGTATCAACTTGACCCCAAATGTTTTTTCGGACTTGACTTGTACTAAGCCGTGAAAGATATCCAGATCCCCGTACTGCGAAGCCCCACCTTTTAATGAGCTCACAGACCACCACTCTGACACTCACCTCTGCTTCCTCTCAAAGATTCTGCAAACAGCAGCGGATCTCCAACCTCAAAACTACATTCACCAGCACAATCTTCTTTCTAGCCAAATGAAAACAATACACCCAAAAGGATTCCTTAAAGTCACTATCAATTCATGCCTCATCAAATATGGGCTTATGCGCACTATCACGCCAACAACACAGACCACTCATTAAAAAAAATATATCTTTTAGAAATATTGACATATTATGTACTTTATGTAAGGGCTGCACTGCTGCAGTAAGACTACATGTCATGTGACACTATGTGCAAATCCTGACATTGTATCCAAGAGCACTTTAAATTATGACACTTGTACAGTAGTTTCACATCTAGAATGGGAACACAAATCCCAGCATGCAAAGTGTTGATAGCTGAAATATCACCATTGGCTGAAGGTGGTTCGCCTGACATTTGTTATTTATTTATTTTATTCATTTACTGAGTTTTCTATGGTGCTGATTAGACCTAACAACATTGTTACACAATATCCGTCAATCATAATAATATCTTATAACATTGCAGGACCATTTTCAGTTAATAGTAATACAGTAAGCTAATAGTGTCAAGTATTGGAGCTATGTAATGTCCTTGGGAGATACATGCGCAGAACAAGGTAGTAATTCCAGAGTGAGTTAGGTGCTATTTTCTGGATGGTTGAGGTGTTGATTGAGGAGGAATTCTCTTCAAGCTCATAGAGGAGGGGTTAGTTCTGATATGTACTGTGAGAGAGTTCCAGATGTTGAGGACATTACGGCCCATATTTATACTTTTTGACGCTAAACTGCGCTAACGCAGTTTAGCGTCAAAAAGTTTTGCGCCGGCTAACGCCATTCTGAAGCGCCATGCGGGCGCCGTATTTATTGAATGGCGTTAGCCGGCGCAAGCAGACCGGCGCTGCCTGGTGTGCGCGAGAAAAACCACGTACACCAGGCAGCGCCGGCGTAGGGGGAAAATGGCGCATGGGCGTCTTAAAATGGGGCAAGTCAGGTTACGTCGAAAAAATCGTCGTAACCCGACTTGCGCCATTTTTTTTCGACGCCCATCCCCCATCAACATGACTCCTATCATTGTAAAGATAGGAGTCATGCCCCCTTGCCCAATGGCCATGCCCAGGGGACTTCTGTCCCCTGGGCATGGTCATTGGGCATAGTGGCATGTAGGGGGGCACAAATCAGGCCCCCCTATGCCAAAAAAAATTATTAAAAAAAAATAAAAAAATACTTACCTGAATGTCCCTGGGGTGGGTCCCTCCATCCTTGGGTGTCCTCCTGGGGTGGGCAAGGGTGGCAGGGGGGGTCCCTGGGGGTAGGGGAGGGCACTCTGGGCTCATTTTGAGCCCACTTGTCCCTTAACGCCATGCCTGACCCAGGCGTTAAAAAGCGGCGCAAATGCGCCGTTTTTAGCCACGCCCACTCCCGGGCGTCTCTTTTGCCCGGGAGTATAAATACCACGTAAAGGCCTGGGAGTCATTTTTTAGACGGGAACGCCTCCCTTGCATATCATTAACGCAAGGAAGGGGTTCACGCTAAAAAATGACGCACATTCCGGGAACTTTGGCGCTATTCGCCTCTAACGCCATAGTATAAATATGGCGTTAGTTGGCGTTAGTTTAGCGTCGAATTTGCGTCGAAAAAAACGACACAAATTCGGCGCAAACGGAGTATAAATACGGCCCTACATGAGAAAGGGAGAGAAAGGGCTTTTTAGTTTTTGGCAGGATGAGAAGAAGTGTGTTGGAGTTTCTTTGATTTCTTCTTTGGCCTGCCTTTGTGAGGTGAGCTGGTTTACCAGTATGTAGAGCTTTCTTTGTGAGACAGGCAGTTTTGAAACAACAATGTGCTTGGATTGGTATCCACTCTAGACTTTTCAGTAAGAGGGAGATGTGTTCATATCTCTTTGCTCTGGTGACCATCATTGCTACCTCTTTTAGAGATCGACTCTCAGTGGGGCTAAGAATGAATTTGGAGTGCCCGTGAGGGTGATGTTCCCGTAGTCCAGTCTGGACAGAACCAGAGCCTGTGTGGTTTTTTTTAGGTCACTTGGTGGGAGGAAGGGCTTTATTTTTTTAAGGAGTTTTAGGTTGTAGAAGGCGTCTTTTGCTGTAGACGTTATGTGAGAGATCATGTTTAGACTTTAATCCAGGGTGATCCTCAGAGATTTGGCGGAGTCTCCAGAGTCAGTTCGGAGTTTAGGGGTCTAGGTTATTTAGTCATTATTGTATCTTGGGGGACTGTTTGTGGTTGGACAGAAGGAGAATTTCTGTCTTTTCTTGGTTGAGTTTGAGGTGGTTGTCTGCCAGCCAGTTTTGGACTTTTATAAGAGTGGCGTTCAGCAGGTGTGTCGACCAGAGAGGATGCTTCCAGGTAGAGTTGGGTGTCATCCGCATGAAGGTGGTAGGCGATGTTTGCTTGTTTAAGTATTACTATGAGGGGTTCCATGTAAATATTGAACAGTGTACGTGAGAAGACTAGGCCTTGGGGGAAGCCTTGGGTGATGGCATAAGTGTTGGAAGTCGAGTTTTTAATTCTTATTTGTTGTGAGCGGTTGTGCAGAAATGATGTGAGCCACTGTAGGACGGTGCCATCAGCTCCAATCCATTTCTACAGGGGTTTCAGAAGAAGTTTGTGATCGAGCAATTTGAAGGCCGCTGATAGGTCTGGGAGAATGAGCAGGCAGCATCCATCTGTATCCAGCAAATTATGTATATCATCTGCAATATTTAGAATAGCTGTTTCCATGCTACATCCCTTCCTGAAACCTGATTGCTGCGAATCGAGTAGGTTGTTAGTTTTCAATGTGTTCGGTGATTTGGGAGAGAACATGTTTCTTGAGCATTTTTTGCCAGAAAGGGAAGGTTGGAAGCATGCCTGAAATTGTTGAGGTCTTCTGGGTTTGCACCTGTTTTGTTTATCAGTGGGGTTATTTGGCCAAGTTTGTGGCAGTCAGGCATAATTTCATTGCTCAGAGAGCTGTTTATTATCTTGGTCCAGAGAGGGGTTAAGGTGTGTTTGAGACTTTTAGCTAGGGAACCTGGAAGAGGGTCTGTGGAATGGAAGGAGGATTTGGATTTGGCAATCACCTCATAGATATCCTCTTCTGTGAGTGGACTGAAAGTCTTCCAGCCCTTGGGTGTTGTGGAGGACCTTGGGCTCTGGTCCAGTCCAGTGGTCATTGGGATATAAGCCTCTGCTGGCAGACAGAGGAGTGAGTTTGGGAGCTGTGAAACTCTGTGGTGGAGGAGGGTTACAAGATGGCGTCTGTGAGTGATAGTCTAGGTAAAGTTTGATCTTTGAGATTTTATCATTGAAGAATTTGGCAAAGTTGTTGCAGCGCACGCTGAATACAAGTGGAACATCTTTGGAAGTTTGATGATGGATGATATTGAAGAGTTGTTTGGGACTTTGTTTGCTTTGTCTAGCATGCTACGGAAGAAGGTTGCTTTCTCTTTTATTATGTGATTTTTACATTTTCAGCATTACCCTCTGAGCTGGTGGAGATGGGTTGGAGAGGGGTTGGTTCCCACTATCTTTCTGCGGCTCGTAATTGTCTTCATTCTGTGCTGCGGTCTTTGTTGAACCAGGATTTTGAGGGAGTTTCTCTTGCCCTTTTTAGTTTCAAGAGGGCTACTTGATCTAGGGCAGCTTTCATTCTTGAATTGTAGTGGGTTGTGAGCTTGTCCATTATAAGGTTGTCTGTGATGGGGCAGGGGAGGGGGAGAGTTGAGACATCATTCTTTCTTCTAGAATTAGAATGGCTTGGGGCACCTAGTTGATGTTTCACGACCATTTGGGAGTTGTCTAAGATCAGTTTGTGGATGTTTCAGCTTGGTACAGGCAGAACAAGATGATGTTGTGATCTGCTCTATTGACTAGAAGACTGTTCTCTATGCTTACCACTTTGTTTTGGGCTACAAAGGCATCCAAGTCTGATCCCCCGTTGTGGGTTTGCTCCTTGTAGTGTTGGGTGAGATCTTTGCTGAGTAAGGGTTTCTTTAGAAATTGGATAAGTGCGCCCTTCTCGTCATTCTAATGGAGGTTGAAGTCACCTAGGATTATGTTATTGGCAGTAGACAGAAAGCATTGTGTTATCAGATCTGATAGGTGTTCACCAAAGAAGAGTATGTTTCCTCTTGGGGGTAGAGGAGGTGATATTTTGTCACTTTGTTACCTTTTAGCATTATTGTAGTGTTAATATATTAAAATGAGGGGTATGGGGGCGTGGTCTGGCTGTCGAAGAAAATGGCCGCCTGAGAAAAGATCTCCGCGCGCCGGGCAGGTCAAGCTGGCAAACAGAGGGTCTTCCCCTTGCGATCCTGACCCCTAGTGTGGCCTCCCGGCTGGCGGAGGGAGGGGGCCTCCGGAGGGGCAAAGTTGTGGGACCAGAGCGACGTCAGACACGCCCGGAGACGCGAGAGCAAATGCGGCCTCCGAGCTTCCGCGGAGCCGCGGACAAAGGTGTGGTACCACACGGGCCCGGGACGCGTCGCGAGGGAGGCGCCCGGATCGGCCCTCTTCCGCCTCGGCTCCCCCGGGCTCTGGAGCGCCGCACTGCCCCCTCATGCGGATGGAGGCAGAGGGGACCCCGAGGAGGATGGATCACTGAGGAACCTAGGCCTGAGGACGACCACGACGACCACGGCGGAAAGGAAAAGAAGCAATATCACACAAGGACTAAATAGTGCCTGAAGGAGACCGCACGCTAAGACGGTGAGACCCCTCAAACAACATTATCTAGCGACACCACCAGCAGCAAATGAAGGACATACTTCCCCCCCCCTCGTTTATGACCTAGCGCGCAAAGAATAAGAATCTCCACGACACCCAGAGGGGAGGCAGAGGAAAAGGGGGAAGGAAGACAAAAGGGAGACAGAGAAAGGATCTCAAAGAGCAACAGAGGGACAAAGATTTCTCACATAAGGAACGATAAAGAAGCAAAGAAGGGGGAGGAAAACCGGAATAGGAAGAAGAAAGAAGAGTAGAACAACACGTGTCGCACTACGCAACCTGACCCTCCAACTAAACAATAAGAGACTGATCTAAAATAAAAGATAGACAAGATACCCCCCCCTATTGCATGCTGCATCACACTCAAAATTCATTGATCTCTCTTCAGCTTTATATCAATGGACCTCTATCAGCAACTGAGCATATTCTAATCCTCTATAGATCACGCTCTAAAGCTTAGCAGACCACAGCAGATCCTATATTCCAAGGTCTGACCCATCCTTGGAAGTCGAGGAAACTTTCCGTGGACCTACAAGTGCTAGCTCTTAAACAATATCTTCTAATTGATTTCCACCCCTTGAGAACAATGCCCAACGACAAGACCGCAAGTAAACATTCTCGTCAACTGCTATTCTCGGAAGCCATTGCTCAACCCAAAGCTATGACGGCACAAACGGCATTACAGGGGCATACATCTCCCCCGGTAGATCAACCCGCACTATACGCCACAGACCGTATACTGCAAGAGATTGCCTCAGTTGGACGACGCTTGGAGGCAATGGACTTAAAAATAACAGACTTAACTTTAGCATCCTCCTCAATCCGCGCTGATATAGCAGGCTTCAGAGAAACAGCAAATAACCTAGATCAGCACCTGTCGGCAGTAGAAGACCATATAGCGACAACCCCTGATCAGGAAGAAGAACTAAAGTCGCTCAGAGCTAAACTTACTGAACTGGAGGACCGAAGTCGTAGAGACAATGTACGCTTTTTCGGTATACCGGAACAAAAAGAAGGATCTGATATCAAAACCTTTCTAAGCTCACTGCTGACCAACCACTTCGGCATAGAGTTTTCACCACCTCCAGAATTTCAGAGGGTGCACAGAATTGGTCCTTCACCCAAAGCGTCTGCAAATAAACCGCGCCCTCTCATCGCATGCTTCCTGCGCCATGAACAAGCCCACCAGGTCATCTCAACAGCTAAAGCACGACAACCGATATCACTGGATGGACACGAAATCAGAGTGGCAGCAGACTTCTCGAGGTTAACGAATGACAGAAGAAGAGCATTTCTTGCCCTACGTCCGCAACTAAGATCTCTAGACATCAAGTATGGTCTTTTTGAACCAGCACGTATGTGGATCACACACCACAGCACATCCAGAGACTTCACTGACCCCGAGGACCTCAGCGCTTATCTATATAGTGTGACCCCGCAATCTATGGACACCGCCCCTGGTCGTCCGGACTCCCCAGCGGCGCATACAGAAACTGCTCTTAGTCTGTCAACTCCATGGCCCCAGACTCACCGTCCCCCTTCGCAAAAAAGAGGCCGAGGATATGATCGGTCACCAAAGACACAGGAATCCCAGGAGCACATCCTGCAAGCAGTGATTGATCACACTCAAGACACGGGCAGAGAAAAATCCCGCTCCCCCCTGAAACCAACATCAGAAGATCAGCATGCTGAACACTAAACCCACAGTAGGACAGCTGCCCTGGAGATCCGGACCCACCTCTAGAACATCTACTCTTCACCTTGGGACAGATAAGTGCCATACCCATTCACCACATCTGCTGCTCACCCAATAGGGGAGTGGGGACCTACTAAAAACACATTTATCAAATACTGATTGCCACAATGTAACACATAGGCATACTTGTAGAACAGCACAGTTAACTCTCAGGCATATAACAATCGCACTGAAGAGAGTAATCAGACTAACACAACTCAGGGTCATGGCGGCTCCAAGATTACCACAAGGGGCATGCTCCCGGACGAACACTCAAAATGCAACACCGCAGGCCATCATAAGATACTAAGAATTCTCATATTCTAAGATGTCTTAACAGATGATAAGCACAGAACGTGTAGCAGGAGGTCCTGTGGCACATGGCCCCGGGCCTGTCCCTCTCCCCCTCCCCCCTCCCTCCTCGTTCTTGGACCATAACATCTACTCCGGGCCCGTGCTCAGCCCATCCCGGCACTTCATGCACCCATTTATGCACCCACACGACTGAGGCCCCCCCGCCCCCCTGAGAGGTCCCATGATACCAGGAACGAAGCATCTATTCCCTTATCATGCCCCATTGATATAATACCCTACCGGCGCGCGGGCCTTACAGGTTAGACCCGCAGATTAGAAGGTTTTAGACAGTAGTGAGTGTTTTCATCCTCTGACCAATTTCCATTTGCTATTCCTTTTTCCTTTTCCTATTTATTCTTTATCACTTTTATCAATTATTCTTAATCGTTGTCCGTCTCTCTCTGCACATTCCACGCTATTCCTCTCCATCCCCCTCCCTCCCTTTCTTTTCTTTTCCCCTCTCTTCTATATTTTTCGTATTGTGACCAAGGGGAACTCTCCCAACCTCCCAAGGCCTAACTGAACAAGAAATCCATATTCCTTGCCTCTCAGCCCAGTCCTTACTGATTTCCTGGTCCCACCACACGGACCATAACATATTCAATACACCATAAACCATGACACACCCGGCGCCCTCGGGATCGACAACCCCACTCACGGCACTGTCCTGGAATGTACACGGCATGACCCATTATATTAAACGACAGAAGATACTGTCCTATCTCCGCTCCAAACATACCGACATTGCTCTACTACAGGAAACACACCTCTCCTCGACGGAATCAGAGAAATTACGTAGAGATTGGGTGGGAAAGGTAATATACAGCGGAACGCCACCCATGTTGGCAGGTACACAAGGAACGGGAAGAAAATGTGGAGTGGCAATACTCCTGCGCCGCTCCCTGCAATTCCGACTAATTAAAACATGGCATGACCCAGAGGGACGCTACGTACTGGCTAAGCTAGTGGTGGGATCCTCCACAATATGCATAGGCTCCATATATGCCCCCACCGGCTCGAAGCGCACCTTTTTCCTCTCCCTCAACCGTCTTCTGACACAGATAGGTGCCTCACAATATATTCTTGGGGGGGACTGGAACATAGTCCAAGATGCCATTCTAGACCGATCAATTGGTCTTGACGCGGGTAACAATGCAGATAGAGCCGTTTTCAAAGACATCCTCTCAGATCATGGCCTAATAGATTGTTGGCGTCTCTCCCACCCTTCCAATAGGGAATATACTTTTGTCTCTTCGGTCCACGGGACCCAGTCACGGCTAGACTATTTCTTACTTAATCATAGAATACTACAAGCGGTTAAGTCAATAGAAATACTGGTAGCCGCACTATCAGACCATTCTCCGGTAGTAATAACCCTGGAACTCGGAATGATTACACCCGGCCGTAAACCATGGCGCCTCCCTAACACTAGATACCGATCCCCGACTGGGAAGGAACAACTTAAGACCCATATGGCCACATACTTAAAGGACAATAAAGACTCAGTGACCTCACCACAACTTCTCTGGGATGCGGCGAAAGCAACTATCAGAGGGCAATTAATGAGAGATGCAGCTATCTCCAATGCCCATAGACGGGCCCGACAACACACGCTAGAAGACACAATAACACAGGCCATTAGGAAATACACACAACAACCCACCCCCTCCAATCGCCGCTCCCTAGAACAGGCTAAAATGGAGCTTAACACCCTCTACACCTCACAGGCAGAATATGCCCTACAACGGCTGAAGGGACGCCACTATGAGCACGGAGAGAAAGCGGGCCGCTTACTGGCTGCCCAACTACGCCAACGGGAAACAGCACTTAATATACCGGCACTACGCACCCAGGATAACTTACTCATTACACACCCCCAGGCGATTGCAGAAGAATTCGGCTGGTACTACCAAACTTTATATTCCTCAGAAACATCGGAAGACACTGCCCGCTTAGACGCATTCCTGCAGAGGACGCACATCCCCCATCTTACAGATGAAGGCAGGGCTCTTCTAGAAGGGGATATTAGTAAGGAAGAGATACAACAAGCAATAGCTAATCTATCATATCACAAAGCACCGGGGGAGGATGGGTTTACATCTGAATTCTATAAATGGACGGGAACCGACACTGTAGATGTCTTATACGAGGCATTTCAAGGGGCCGAAAGGGAAGGCTCCATACATCCTATGTCTAATAAAGCCACTATCACAGTCTTGCCGAAACCCGGAAAAGACCCACTTCTTAGCGGAAGCTGTCGCCCTATCTCCTTATTGAATGGAGATATTAAAATATTAGCGGGAATACTGGCCACTCGCCTTAAAAAAGTTATCCCCTCGTTAATCCATCACTCCCAAGTAGGCTTTGTACCGGGCCGCTCCTCCAGGAATCACCTCCGCACACTTTGCCATGCCATTTGGGCTGCCCGCGATACACGAGAAGAAGCTCTAGCCCTCTCGTTGGATGCTGAGAAAGCGTTCGACCGAATAGAATGGTGGTACCTCTTCGAAATCCTGAAACGATTCGGGTTAGGAGAAGGCTTCATTAACAAGGTGCGCCTCCTATATGGCTCCCCGACAGAACAGGTAAACTGTGGGGGTTTCCTGTCGGACACTTTTGAGATCCAGAGAGGGACACGTCAAGGATGCCCACTATCACCCCTCCTATTTCTACTCGCGGTGGAGCCTCTGGCGGCAGCCATCCGTAGTTCCAACCTCATATCAGGAATCCCACTGCCAGGCGGAAAATCTGACATATATTTATACGCAGACGATATCTTACTTACCCTCACTGACCTTCCCACTTCCATCACTGCCCTGAGGGAGATTCTAACGGAATTTGAATGCATATCAGGATATCGAATCAATTGGGACAAGTGCGAAGCTCTACCACTTTCCCCAGTCACAGTGAGTGCCTCCATACAAGGCTTACCGATTAAATGGAAACACTCCCGACTAAGATATCTAGGAATTGACGTAAATACAGGGTTGGTCAATGTGGTGTCAGACAATATAGACCCACTGATCAATACCATGAAACGGGACTTTGAGAAATGGGGCCAACTGAACCTCTCCATGTGGGGCAGAGTACAGGCGGTGCGGATGGTAACCTTGCCGAGGTTCCTATATGTCCTAGGCATGCTCCCCTTACAGATCCCCTTACCTGTATTAAGAGAGATAGACCGCTGTATCCGCTCCTTTGCTTGGGGATCCATGCGCCCACGACTACCCAAAACCACCTTGATAGCCCGTCGGGAATGCGGTGGACTAAGCCTTCCCTCGATCGAACACTATTCGTACGCGTTACATCTTTCACAAATGGCCCTCCTACTCCCGACTGTAATAACCCCGCCGCTATGGGTGGACGTAGAACGAGCCCTTACAGGGGCCCCCTACGGCCTCCAGCTATTATACGATACGAGCCAAAAATGCCCCCGACCCACCAATCCTTTGATAGGAGCCATGAAGAAAACCTGGCAGCGGGTACATCGGCTCCTTAAGATAGACCCCCACTTACATGACAGGGCTCCGTTATGGGGCAACAAAGGGTTCCAAATCGGAGGGAAAACTATTACCTGGAAGGATTGGGGTGAACGAGGCATCAGACGAGTGGACCAACTTATATCAGGGGAAACCTGGAAAACTTTTAGGGACCTACAGGTGGAATTCAACCTCCCCGAATACCACTCATGGCGTTACCTCCAACTCAGACATTGTCTTAAACAGAGACTAGGTGCCCTTCCCCGACAGCTCCCGCGCTCTCCTATACTACACTATCTAGAGACATGGGGGAAGATGAAGGGTGCGATATCGGGACTCCAGGCATTGCTGAATCGCCACCTCTTCTCACTCCCACTCCTGACTTCCCTCAAAAACAAATGGCAGATGCACCTACAAACTGAATATGACCTGGAGGACTGGACTGACTTGATCGAAGCCAGGGACCGCGGAGCACGCGAGGCTCGTCTGAAATTCTGCCTCTTTAAGACACTACATGATTGGTATTGGACCCCACAAAAATTATATATGGCAAGACTTCTCCCCCATGCAAACTGCTGGAGGTGCCCACACACACACTACGACTTACTCCATATCCTACACGATTGCGCAGCCGTACAACCTTTTTGGAGAACAGTGGGAAACACCCTCCGAGAATCCCTACCCCTCCCACCACTCCTCACCCCATCTCTTCTATTGCTACACGACATGGGAGAACTCCATAAGATCACACGAACTCAAAGTAGACTCCTACACACCGCGCTAGCAACGGCCAAATTATGCATCCTTAGACACTGGCGTGCACCGACCGTCCCCTCCCATGATGAATGGTTGACAGCAATGTACCAAGCAGCCACACACGAACGACTTATCTACAGTTTACAGGACAGAACGGAGGTGTTTCTCCAGACCTGGTCACCCTTCATCTCCGGACACTAGGACCAGATTACCCCTAGAGAACTCCACAAAATACCACGTAGTGGGCATATACCATTCCTGCCATCATACCCATGCAGGTACATCCACCCACACCCAACACACCATCCCTCCCCTCCTGGACTCAGATGACCCCCTCCACCCCCCCGGTAGAAAGGTAGAAAGCTACCGTATAACCTATGATAAAAACCGCTGCTCACCATCCACTATTCATTGACCTTTTTGGCATAACCTATTCCGTTATTCATATCCCAATCCTTATACATACTATTGATGTTCATACCACTGTGTCATTCCCCGATCCATTCCCCCCCCCACCTCACCCCCCTGCCCCAAAACATCTTATAACACTTTATAGTCTGGCTCTATTTTTCTCTTCATATGGAAGCAGCCACTATAATGATTTGCCTTTTGAATTCACACGGTCCCCTCCCCTTGGTCACTATCGCTATCACTATCACTACTAATATCACTACTAATGTTAACATCATTATTATTACAGTGATTTTTATTGTTACTATCGTTGCCACTTCCTTATTCTTCTTCTGCCTATTAGACACCATGGACACTAATACAATCCACATATACACCCTCTCTCCCCTTACCCCTTCCATACCCTCCCTCCCTACTCTACATTTTCTATACACTTAGATTCCTACCCAGACACCTCTCCCCCTCACCCGCCACCCCCTTCCTCCCCCGTTCTCATAACCCACACTAATCACTACTTTTCTTTATATCCCTTAATACACTTCTAATGGTCCCCCACTACCCTTAACCGTATCCCACCCTTATCACAAAACATTATGACTCACACTCTTTAAATGGACTAGCAGCATATTCCAGGGAGACTCAAGGAGATGGCAAATGGGACACCTGGTTAGTATTGACCACGACTGTTATTACAGTAGAATTGTATAACGAGGACATCATGGAGCAAATGGATCCTTGTTTTTTTTTTTTTTTGTTTTTTTTAGTTCTCTCCCTCTTCTTTTATAAGTTGGTTTCATTGAATCGTTTACCATATCTCTGATTGTATATGCATTATTATAAGAAAAAAGCCACAACTATGGCAAATGGCATAGCAATAGACAAGAGAGATATAAAATAACAATTGTACATGTATGATGCCTAGAAAAAACAGACATGTGTATTGATAATGACTCATAGAATGTAAAACTGTACTTGTTATCTTCCCTATGAGAAAACCTGATTGGAAACAGAAATGGCTTAGGTTAACAGACTGTTCACTATACTATGTAATATGATGCAATTAACAATAAAAAAATACAACACAACAACAACAAAAAAATGAGGGGTATGATAAGATGTTTGTTTCTGTCATAGTGATGTTGTTCTTATGGATGATGGCAATGCCACCACCTTTGCTGAATTCTTTGTCCTTTTTAATGACGGAGAAACCTAGAAGGACTACAAGGCCAAGGATTAGATAATGGAGTCATTTAGCCAAGTTTATGTGATGAATGCGATGTCAATGATATGAGCCCAGTTTGCAGTTAAAGCAATACAAACCACTGTCATTTTCAAACAGAAGTTACATCCCAGTGGCCGACCCTACATGGCATCCAGCTTTACCATGATTTAGTGATATTGCTTCTACTTCAATGATCATTCCATCAGGAATGGAGGGAGATTCTCTGTTTATTTCAGTAAAAATACATTTTAATGTTGCACTTAGATTTTGTACATCCAGTTTGATAATCTCAACTTTTTGGCATAACTGAAAAGTGTTCCCATTCAATATGTGACACCTTCAGCTACTTTCTCGATATTTATCCAACAGAAATTTGGGTTTCAGCACATGCTTATAAAAAAGCAAGGTAAACTATAAATTCCAGAATTCAATATGCCCCTGGATAAACAACCAGGACCCACTTAAGATGACTTCCACGATTCTACATGTCCACATAGTAACCAAACATGCAGGCTAATGCCATGAAGTGTGGCAGTTCTTAGCAACAAGTTGTCTGAATCCTTAACTCACCAAATTGTATTTGGCTTTGGCCTGGCTCACAGAGGTAGTATCAGAACATTAACGCCACCTTATGGATTTTTGGGACCATGGGCAAGACATATTTTGGGGGGCCCACGTGCAGAACAGTTTTGCTTTTAATACTCATTTGAAGCTAATTCAAAGACCTTTTTTATGCTAAACAATATCAAAGTATATGTTAAAGTTTCAAGTGTGGCAGGCAAAAACACCCTTGAGCTCACTCTGCCTGGTGTCCCTCTGCTTAACAATTTCTTTGGATTCAGATTTTTTTAGTCTTTAAATAATAATATTTTATTTATAATTTAGTATTTCCCCAGCCTGTTTCTCTTTTAGTTGGAAAGAGAAAGTTAGGGTGAATTGGTAGAGGTTTAGGGCTAGTGCTTATTCCTAAAATGAGGACCACAAAAGGATGATGGACGGAGTGTTGAAACTTTTCAAACACTCACCCCCAGTCACAGATCTGGGTTTAATCCATTGTTCTTTTGCTCACTATGCCACCCCAGTTTGAAACCCACCATATTGATATCAGTCTTGACTCTGTTCCCCGGGGGAACAGTCAAGTCCGAACTGCCAAGCCCGGTCCTCCCTTCACTGGAAACAAGCACCCTGGGACCGGTTTCAGGGTATCACCCTTCATCAGCCAGGCTAGTTTGAATCCAGTGGCACAGTGAGAAAGGGACCCATGTCCGGGCATACCTTTCCCACTTAGGGCAACTTTAGCAACACAAAAGGATGATGGACGGGGTGTTGAAACTTTTCAAACACTCACCCCCAGTCACAGATCTGGGTTTAATACATCGTTCTTTTGCTCACTGTGCCACCCCAGTTTGAACCCAAGCCATATGCTGGAGTAACATGATTAAAATGTGTTCAGTGACTGGATGGACACTACAGAATACATATCTCCGGCTGCAACCAGTATGATCATAGATATTGTATGGGTGACACCATCTGCATGTAGTGTAACTAATGGAAATGTAAACCCCTTCACAACACCAAGTATTTGTGACCCAGCAACAGGTGCTTGCTTGAACTTTACTAACAATAATACTGGTCCTAAATGTGAGTATTGTAAAGAAGAAGGTAACATTGTCTAAGAGTCAGCAAGAAACTGCACTAAAAAAGGTAAAATGCCACTACTTGAGGATTATAAATATTATTTAAAATAGTCATGATTTAGGTTACTTGTGTCACACTGAACCTGTTCCCTGTCCTATACAATTTATTCAATCCCCTTTGCAAGTTAATTTAACTCAGGACAAGCACTGTGAGAAACTTGCAGTGCCTCCAGCCTCAACACCAGAGCTCTCAATGGTGGCCCGTTATACACACTGTTTACAATGGACCACGATTGAAAGCTTTGTTGTTGAGCCTAAGGGCACTGCTGTTTTTTTTTAATCAGTGCTTGTCAATCACCCCACCAGTTTCATTTGCCATTGGCTGCCACTGTACACAGTGGTAGAAAGCAGGGTCACTACCAGGATCAATGGCAAAGAGGGGCATGGCCCCCAGTGATGACAAGAAGGGTAGATTCAGGCTGTGAGGGACAAAATTTAATGGGTTCTACGGCCTTACAATTTGAGAATGCTATTATTCTTTCCTGAGCTATACTGGAGAATGTGTATGTGACAAAAAGTTTTGAATCATATTGCAAAACCAAATAGAATTTTAAGGCATTTTTTGGGTGAATCAGGGTGTTTTGCAAAGAATTGCTGAAGATATTACTGTGAATATAAAAATATTGATCCACCCAAATGAGAGTGAAAAGAAAAGAAGAAATTGTTGCTAAGCCTGGGCAAAATGTTAGTTACACTGGAGTAATCAGAGACATTTCTGTAGTCTTGTGTTACTCTTGATGCAAAATGACATAATAATGCTTACTCCATTTCACATTATTTAGAGTGATTTGCGGGAACAATACGTAGCACAAAAGCACAGGAACAGAGTGTGAGAACTACTATCCATGTTCTGTTGCATTTAATACTATTTTCTTAGAGGATAATACATCCTCTGCTCAATTTTGGATGCAAGGATTCTATTTGCGCTAAGAAAATAGACCTAAATGCAGGGTTACACGCCTCGCATAATTCCGCATAATCTTGTGTAATGTTGCTCTAAATTTGCATGATACTAAAGAAAGTTATGTGAGCTACACCCACCGCTAATTGTCGCATGACTTCCCTATCAATGCAATATCACACAACGAGTGCTACAAACTGTATCAGTGACAGACCTATGGAGTCTGACTGGAACCAGATATTTCTAGATAAGAAAGCCTCAGTCATTCTGTTGTGGCATGCTTCATCACAGGTAACCTTATCGCATCAGAAAAAGACAGACTGACAGACTGGATGCAAAAATATGCATTCAGAGACCAGTAGTCAAGTTCTCTTCTCCCTCGCGATAGCGACTAGGACCCATATGAGTCTTAGCATAGTGGGCCAGACTCGTAGTAACCCATAGTTTACAGAACATGTTACCGGAATAGGAGGATGCAGATGCTTCATGCATTCCCTCACAACTGAACTTGGAGAATGAAGTAGAGATCCCTGCCCCTGGGTTAAGCCAACTTGGTGTGATACTGGATCTTGCCAACTTTTGATAGTGGATATTGATTTGCCTCAGAATGGCTATCAAGGTTCTTTTTCTTTTCTTGTCCTGAGGAGGCCCTAAAGACTTGGGCCAAAACACATAAACATCCTTTTGGAGGAGATATAACTAAATTAAAGGACAGTCGGATAGTTGCTATGCAATACAGACTCTAGAGATGCCATTCCCCATCCTTCTGCTACCATCCTGCAATTACTTACAGACATAGGCACAAAAAGATAGGCATAGCCTCTTGATGAAGTAAGTGGTCTGAAGCTTCTATGAGTGTGTGTTACGAATTCCTCAGTGGCCTTGTTTCTGTGGCTGCAATTGAGAAAAGTAAAGTTACAAATCTCACAATGAAGGGTGTTAAATGGCTTTCTACAGGATAAATAAATGGCGCAAGGAATGAGCCAGATTGCTGTTTAAAGTACTACAGTTCTGATTGAGGGTACAAATAAAGATAATTACCTAATTACCACATGTTATGGATGAAGTTAAGTATGTAGTAGTAACCATGACTAGAAGGATTATTGGTATCATATTCACACTCAGAACAGCCTGATTATTGAGAATGGACTAACACAATTTTTAGCCATACGAAGGTTTGAAAACAGAGGGTTCCTTCCTAGTTAAGTCACTGACAACATGATATCCCTTACTTTAGGGTGTTGTCTGACAGAGAGTGCAGGTATTCACCTTTATGCATGTGTACCATGTTGATCTGCAGTGTCTGCGTGTTTTATTACTTTGAAAACACCACGGTCATGGTATTTTGTGCATGCAAGTGGTGTATGTATAGTTTATAGCTATGGTTATATACTTCTTTAGGTTGCATCCTTTGCTGTCTTACGATCAACTGAGGTATGATAAAAAAGTGATCCCTAATCGGGCCCTGTGTGTATGAGTACATGTAGCTGCTATGTAGGGCTCTAACTTAGCCCTGACCCTATGGGCTGTACTCCCGGCTGAACCATGCAAGCATTGAGGATGTGAGTCATAGTACTCATTAGGCATTCCTCTTTTTTTACTTTTTATTTTACCTGCTGTACCCACACTAATAAAAGAAATATCTTTGGGTTTACCCTCAGGCAATTTTATAGCTCTGGATCCCTCTTCTTGAATCCACTAAGGGAGGAGGTTGGGTCTGCCTTGGCAGTACTATCCTTCAAGGATGGAGTAAAGTTACTGATGTGAAGCATGCCACAATAAAGCAGTAGAGGGTTCCTTATCCAGAAAGATCTGGTTCCATATAACCCTGGACACAATTTAAATTATGCCATCCTAAATTCCATTACAGATGGTGTAATTATGCGCCACCGGTGGTAAAACAAAATAGAATGGAAGGCACAATATGTGGTAAAGCTTTACTGTGAATGGTGCAATTCCTAAAAACAATTGTGCTTGAAATACGTGTCTTTTATTTACGGTGCTGTTTAAATATATACGTGTGTCAAAAATTGACACAAGGATGCATTTCATAATAAAATATCAAGCAAAATGACTGCATTTCACATAATTACGTGTACATTTTGCCATAATTTTATGTGAAAACATTAAAGGAAATTACATGAGTTTTGTGCACCTCTAGTTCCACTAGGACTCCAAGAGTCTATCGTTGATATATGTTGTCACATTCATTAAGAGATAATCTAAAAACCTTTAAAGGGGGTTTTACTCCAAACTAATTCTGAGGCAACATGTGGCATATTGTGCATTTTTGAGCCCAGTGAACCAAAATCATTGATTACATGTAGGATGGATTGAAAATGCTTCAAGGTATTTCTCTCACAAGTGGCCTTTGGTAAATTAGTGACCAACTAAATATTTGAAAAAAACCATCAGCCATGTAACACTGGTGAAAAACGGACAGTATTTAAAGAGACTTTTTAAAGGATTATAGTTCTCCTCCCAAAAGTTACGTGGGGAACAGTGGGAAATGTTACATTTTCAAATACCGTTGGCTTTTAAAGTTGATTAAAATTGGAATATCAAAATACAGCTTTGAAGCAGGGCTTTGTCATTCATACAAAAAATGATACATTTTAAAGCGCTGTGTGCATATAACAATGAGATATTAGTGGGTTATATTTTTCTCTTTAACTTGCACACCTTCCTACAACTCCATGAACCTCATTTACACTTTTAAAAGTCTCTGTAATTGTACAGTAACTTCTATTTTATATGTCAATTGCAGACATTTGTGTTGCATGTTTCATTGCCCTGTAAAAATACACATTCATACAGTGGTGCTGGAACAATTTTCAGAGTAAGGGTGCTGCTGTCAAAGTCACTGAACTAATAGGGTTTCAGAAAAACCCAAGCATCACACAATGAACAAATGTCACAAATGAGCCATGTCCATTCAGCAGGGCAGTTTTAAGGATGTAGTTTGTAACTAGTGCTGCATTTAGAAGCACACTGTCACAAATATATTACTAATGCATATGCATGGTGAGGTTATTTACAGAGAGCACATTTTTTATTGAAATGAAAATTAAATTTGCACAGACTTTTCTGTCCTCCTGATCAAATTATATAGCACACAAACGATAATGTGTGGAAATTGGATTTCAGTGAACATCTGTCATTTGGGCATCTCCAAGTGGAGTATCTTGATTTGTTTTGATCATATTAAAATGGTTGTTTCCTTCACACTTCAGAAGTAGAAGCAACAAACTTCACTTGTGCTTTCTTAACTGTTTATTTACTTTCCTGTCATACAAGCAGGATTGGCACATAGTTCACTTTACAAAATCCTCACACTTTGCAGTAAGAGAATTAAAAGTAAATGCCAGTCACCATGTCAAAAGAATAAGCAACATTTTGTCAGAAGACTAGACTGCCATTTGACCTCTGTCTTTGAACACAGCAAATGTGACAAGATAAAAACAACATTTAAAGTCCTCATTCATGCTCATTGACATGCAAAACTCCAGCATTGTTGTTTTGTGGGTGCTGCAGCACCCGGCACCCAAACATCCAGTGTTGATATTAGCCAACTAAGAGTATAAGGAAGTCTTTTGAGATTCAAGCTTGTGGGTGCCAGTCATACACAGCTATCAGCTCCAGGCCCACCAACCCAATGAACTGTCTTATTGCCTTACTGATAATAATTTAGTGTAACTGTATGGAATTGGGTTATAGGTTGAGACGGATGGAAGCCCCACTCAGGCAATAACCATAGTCCTTTCCAGAGTGAACCATAAAAAGGCACAGCATCAAACTGTGCTTAACCCTCTGGTAGCTAGTCACAAAGCAGTTAGGCTTAACATATTTTAAAGGCAATATGTGAAGTATTTATTCACCACACAAACAGTAAGAAAATGAAAACACAACATAAGAAAAATCCTAAATCAATAAATAAAATGATACAAGAACAACAAAAATCCGTAAATCGGTAGAACCAGCATATTCAATTTTAAAGCTTCCAATGAAAACAGTGCCTAAAATCACAAAGCACCCCTGACAGTCATCAGCATGTTAGGCTGAGGGAAAGTCACAAGTTCATGACGACCAGGATGAAGACAGGTCAGATACAGGACCCAGGTTAGTCCTGCTGAAAAGTTACCTTCTAAGTCTGGGAGAAAGCAATAAAGTGGAGGCTGAGCATCTCAGATGATTATCATGTAGTGCAATAAGAAGGCCAGGAGTCACAGGCAGTTGTTGCGGTAGTGTAAAGAGCCAGTCAAGCATTGCATACGGTTGTTGCTGTAGCTTTGGGTTAGCAGTTGTTGCTGTAGAGAGAAGAGCAGGTCTCACTTTGCTGGTTACCCTGGACTGGTTCTTGACATGAATACCAGGGATCACTGTAGCTTTGCATTGGTGGTCATCATAGGTGGCAGAGTTTTAGCACTAACAGACCTGTTTTCAGTTACGAGAAGCCCATACTTCAAAATTCTCTCCTTTTCTTTATGAGAACTACACTCTGATGTCAGCAAAGGACTCAAGACCTCGGGAGACGCTACCTGGGAACCAGGGACTCACTCACTTCAGCAGGGCTCGGGCAAGTGTAGAGCAGGACCAAGCAGGTCCAGTTGCAGTAGGTCAGCTGAGCTATCGCATAGAGGCCTCTGGAACTTGTTGTGTCCCTGTAGCTCAGACACAAGGTCACACAACTGACCCTTGGAGTCACACTGGTTATTGAGGATTTCAAATTATAATTCACTCGAGAGTAAACAATATACCTCTATCTGCTCGAAATCAAAAGTTATTACTTATCAAATGTAAACATGCAACCCAATGTTAAGGGAGAGGGAGGTCCTACAAAACTGAAAAACAAATGTAGGAGTTTTACACTATTAGGATGTATAAAAATTAAAGGTGCATGTCCAACTTTTAAAGTACACTGCATTCTGACCTATAGGCTGTTTAGGGCCTACCTAAGAGGTGGTTCATAGGAATTAAAATAGTAGTTTTAAGTCTGGCAAAAGTTTTATTCTACCAGGTCAAAAATAGCAGTTTAAAACTGCACTACAGGCTACAGTGGCAAGGCTGAAACATGCTTTACAAAGCTACTTTAGTGGGCAACACAAGGAATGCTGCAGGCTCACTGGTAGCATTTAATTTACAGCCACTGGGTACAGACAGTACTATTAACTAGGGGCTTTCAAGTAAATTATAGGTGTCAGTTGGGTGCAAGCCAATTTTACCATGTTTGAAGGAGAGAGCACAATCATATTGGTACTGGTTAGCAATGTAAGAGTGCACAGAGTCCTAAAGCCAACAGAAATTAATTCAGTAAATGAAGGAGGAGTGATGGCAAAACATTTGGGGGAATATCATGCCACGGATATCAGGTCTAGCTGTAATTTCATGTTAGCCATAGTAAATCATATATACTAAGAAATTTACATAAGCTTGGGTTCTCATGATTAAAAATTGAAACTAGGATGCTTGTATAATATGGGCCTTATTCACAAAGGTAAATATACATATGCATATTTACTCATGTGCCTATTTACCACTAAACCTAGGTGTAATTTAACACTTTTTTATTATTCGCCATTTCCAAATGTAGATGTATACCTAGGTGGTAACCTACAGATCTCAACCCCCTCAAAACAAGGGGTTCAGTCTCCCACAACAAAATCTATGAGGATATATATATATATATATATATATATATATATATATATATATATAAAACCATGATCAATGCTGCAACATGAGGACCATAGGTTTGAATAAAACTGCATTTCTATAAAACTACCACATGAGTCTGAGGAGTTCTTTAAGTTATTGCTGGGAACCGGAAAAAGGAAAGGTGCATTAAAAGAAATAAGGAGATATGGATGGATGTTTGTATAAATGAAGAGGAGGAACAATAGAAATATGTCCATGATTGAATGAAGAGAGGACAAAATGAAAAATAAATATAATCTTATTGCATTTATATACATATGTATATATATGTGATATAAATATATATGTAAAATAATTATATTTATTTTTCATTTCTTCCTATTTGGATCCATTCATCCATACTTCTCTGCATTCATCTACTCTTCTCCATCTATTTTCTCCATCCACCAACCATCCATCCTTCTCTCCATCCATCTATCAATCCATCCATCTTTCTGTCATCTCTACTTATCTTCCTGCCCTCCATGCTCTCTTTCTTTTGCTCTCTGTTCAACAGTTCTATCATACTACCAACTTACACTGGTAAATATGAGCTTCTGAGTGGAGAACAGCAGTCTCCAATGAAAAGAAAAGAAGCCATAAATAACATTTAAATGTTTTAAGATAGTCAGAACTGCACTGTGAGACTGACGCCTGTACAAGCTGCTAAAGTGAAGGTGCTTGGCACCACAGCACATAATAGCACTGATGTTCACCCTCAATTGCTCACAGGTGCAACAATAGATTCAATGACAACACATAATGTAATTTACACAATCTGTAAGCACACATAACACACGCTCCAGATGCATCAACATACAGTCTCCTGCTTGCTTGACTACAGGCAGTCTGCCCCTCTTCCACACATACACTCATAGGGAGAAGATGGGTTGGACAAGTTGGTGCTGATGCTGGCTCCTGCTTTGCTGGTTCTGGGGTTGGAAAGGCACCTGGGGCAGCAATGGGAACATGGGCAGAGCTACCACTGGTGCAACATGTGAAGTGACACAGGGGCCCAGAGTGTCCCATTGAAAATAAGGGATAGGTTGTGGCAAGAGCTGCCAACTTTGTAACTGGGGAACTGGGTTTGAGTCTTGGCGTCAGCTCAAAAGCCTGTGATTCTGTGTAAATCACGTAATCTGGTTGTGACTAAATACAAAACAAAAATGAATGTGTTTAATTTAACTGGTGCTCCTGTAAAGTGCTCCAAAATGTTTGGGTCAAGATTTCGCTACATAAGACTGCAAAAAAACCTTGATAAATGCTGTAATATTAGCATTTGAACTTCAGTCAAAGGGGCCATTATCATTAAAGGGCACATGGCATCCAAGCTATGCTACTGGATGAGATGACACAAGGTTAATGCAGCAAGGGTGAAAGGGCACACTTGAGGAAAGGAGCGGCCATGGGCTAGGTGAGGGTGGGCAATTATGTCAGTTTTCCTTCTTAGGGGACTGGCCAATGGTTTTTGTTTGGAGCTCAACAGAAAAGGTGCAAACAGGGCTCTGTTATGTCATGCATTAGTCTTTTATTTACCTTACCTTTACTTACCAAAGGACTGAATGATTTTCTCAAACTTGGCACAGAACAAGGTGAGGTCTCGATATCTGACATATGTATACTTTGTAAGCACATTTGAATATGTATTTGCTTTAAACCTAGGTTTGACAATTTTACATAAATATGCATCAGCCTCTGATACAATACAAGCTGAGACTGAAAGAGAATAACGGCAGAGATCACAACTTTAGTTGCCTAGTTGTTTCATCTCATGTGAGTAGATCATTTAATCATGTTGGTATTGCATTCTGGTACTTGCAGTTTTGACATTATCGGTGTGCACACACTGTCCTAGAATGGAAACTAAAACTAGAATGGAGCTCGCTGCATGCAGCACTTTTCAGTTTCTGACATGAGCAACTGAAAGGTTCATGCATTAGGCATGCAAACAGGGGCATAGCTTGGGAGGCTCTTTGGAGTGTTATACCCTCTTAATAAATATATTTTATGATGAATAGTTGGGTACAGATGCTTTCAGTGAGGTATGGTGAGGTATCTGTTGGATTTCACCTGGGATTTTTGGAAGCACACACTGGCAAAAACACACACACTCCTTCTCATCTCTCTTTTGAAAGCCCTACAAAATGTTGATTATTTTACAAAATATTGTGTTTCTCTCACTTAGTACCCCTACCAGTCCGAACTCCTCTCCATTTCCACTGCTCCCTAGGCCCCTCTCATGCACCCTGCTTGTCCTATAATATAGTTTAACATTATATGCCAGCATGACTGTTGGGAAATCAGAAGCTCACCCCCTCCCAAACTTAATGACCAAGCTACGCCCCTGCATACAAACATTATCCAAAATCATGTTGATAAACAGCAATGCCACAAAACCTTGAAACTTCAGCTGCTAAAGACCACTGTAGCCAAACTCACCTGCAGTGTTCCAAGTGCCCAGGATGCATTTGCGATACTGGCACCATATCATGCACAGGGGATACAACATCTGCTTGGTGGTTGTCTATTTACTGGTGCAAATTTATGTTGTTGTCGAACAGCAGTGACCCTGGTGAGTGAATGCTTTCCTGTCATCACAGATTGGAGCAGTGAGGCCTGCTCGCTCACCTAGACCTTGCTCCCACCCTCACCTTACACAGCCTCTCTCACTTTTATTTGGGTGTTGTATCTCCTCCTACTCCCCATGTGGGTCCTGACACACAAATGACCCTCACTTTGCAATCACACCAGTCAGCCTCAAAGAGGGGCCTGTGAACTACTGGGCCTCCATGTGGGTACGGCCCTCATAGAAAGAGCAAGAGGATCCACACCCAGGGAAATCACGTCCATTGCTTTCAGACCTGGAAGTATCAGGCCCAGTATTCTTGGGTCTGGAAACACCAGGCCACAGATTGATCCAAAGGGATACCCCTATAGATGTTGCATTATGAGCCTCTAAATATCTTCATGTTTGAGTGAGAAGAATTACCGTGTTCTATTTATCATTTGTTTTTTCCCACATAGTTTACAGTAATGATGTCCTTGACACCACGGGTGAATGTATACAAAATGCCTATCTAGTGGCACAAAAAATTACTTTTTGTGTCTAGGGGAAAAAGTTTTCGAAACATAAGTAAAAACTCAAAAAAGACAGTCAAAGTTTCCATTTCAAGCATGTAAAGTCATGCTGTGCTAAAGTGCTGACCTGACATCATTACTTAGCAGTGTGCTGTGAAGGGATGGACAGGCGTCCCCATGATGTCAGTGTTCATTCTCAACTGACTGCATAGTATTTCTCCACATTTAGGATTTGTCAGTGAGCAATTGGTCTGCACGGTACACGTACTTCACTCAATCAATCAAATAAGATTTATTCGACAGAAATTGTCACAAAAGCCAATGAACAACAAAAACAAAAGCAATACATGAACCACAGACCAAACATAAAAGAAAAAGCATTAAGACTCAGGTAGAATACATAGTGTTGGGTCCAAATAAAACTGTGAAATACAGGGTTTTGTAGTTAAAAGCTGGGCTAAAAATATTAAAAAGAAAGATAAAATATACATGTACATATGTATATTATCTGTTCAGAATAATATCATTAAAACACAAGAAATAAAACGGTAATAAAATGATTGAGATCACCTGCCAGATTGCATATGGCTATAGTTATAGAATTTACTTCTCGGTCACTAGCAAACTGTATTATTTTTCTGTGTCTAAGAATAGCCCATAAGAATTTGGGCATGATGTTACAAATGTATATGGCTGGCAAAGACAGTAAGAACACATAAGCTGGTCAACATGGTATCAAGTCCATGGATCTCAGTAATGGCAGCAGAAGTAGGTTGTGTGTCGGAACAACGCAGGCATTTACAACGCCTGCTTTAAGAACATGGCCCAAACCACAAATGCGTCCCTACAACGCATATCTTTACCACGCAAGTCATTACAACGACTTGCCTTGGGGAAAGCGCTGGAGTTTGGAATAGTATAATTTAACATTCCAATTCCAGTCTGCGCCACAGTAGGAAAAGTGTTGGACATAAAGTCCAACATCAGTCCAACAACACTTTCCCTAATGCAAGTCATTGTAATGATTTGCGTGGTTAAGGAATGCGTTGTAAAGACATATTTGTGGTTCGGGCCTCGCTTCAAAGGCATGGCGTTGTTTGAGCCACATTGTTAAGGCTGTTTCCCGCAGAAGTATCTTTCTTGGCGAGTTATACAATGAACAAAATAGAATCTTATGGAAAGAACTTTGCTCAGTAGCCATATCTGAGGGGCATTTCGCCATAGGCCTCGACCAGTCATTTGTGGTTGGAAAACTCACCAAGAGATAGAAAAGATCTAGCCTAAACCTGGTTAAAACAAATTTGTGCTGTTTGTTGCTCACCTCCTTTAGATATAGTTGCATCCCAGGTGAGGATAGGATCAACTGGTTTTTAAGAACACTTTGCTTAAACAGTTGAATAGTTAGACTTAGGGGGTGATTCTGACCTCGGCGGTAAAATGCCCTTACCGCCGGTCATAAGACCGCCATAACACCGCCGCGGCTGCGGTCAACCGCCACGGTCATTCTGACCCACAACGGCCAAACCTCCAAAAATCCGTCCTCCACTGCAGCCCGCCACATCGGCAGGCAGCGATAAACTGGAGATGACCAAACCTCCACCGTCACGCCAACAGAAATACGCCCATGCCATTACGACCCACGAATCCACACGGCGGTCATTCAAACGCGGTATTTCATTGGCGGTACACACCGCCGCGGTCAGAATACACACACATCACCAAAACACAGCCACATTGGACAATTTGAAATACACACACCTGATACACATACACACACCACTCCCACACAATCAACCAACTATAAAACACACACCCACATCACCCACAAACCCCTGCGACCCTAATTACTGAGAGAAGGAGAGAGAGACACAGCAGACAATCCATAGCAAGACACACTGAGGCACACTACACCATCACACACACCACATAGTAGCACAAAGCACCACTCACCAACACACTCCTCATCACATACACCACCCCACACCTCACCCACACCACCCCATGGCACCCCAAAGGCACCCACGCTTTTCGGACCAAGAACTCCGGGTCATGGTGGAGGAAATCCTAAGAGTGGAACCCCAGCTCTTCGGCTCGCAGGTGCAGCACACCAGTATAGCCAGGAAGGCGGAGCTATGGCAGCGGATCGTGGACAGGGTCAACGCGGTGGGACAGCATCCCAGGAATAGGGAGGACATCCGCAAAAGATGGAACGACCTACGGGGGAAGGTCCGATCGATGGTCTCCAGGCACAACATCGCGGTCCAGAAGACTGGCGGCGGACCCCCACCCACCCCTCCCGAATTTACATCGTGGGAGCAAGAGGTCTTGACCATCCTGCATCCTCAGGGCCTCGCCGGAGTAGCCGGAGGAATGGACTCTGGTAAGTCCAATCTCAACTACTATATCCCCCCCACCCCACCAGCATGCCAACCCACACCCCCACCCTCACCCCCAACCCCCCAGCACATATCCTCCCTGACAATGTCTCACCAGCACAACCCACCCATCCCAACACCAACTCCTGCATGCCAACACAAATCATGGGCACCCATCACCTAAGCATGACCACTGCACTAACCCCTCCCCCCCACTAAATACCCTCACAACACCTCCCTCCAGGGAATGCCTGCACTGGGGGACAAGGGCACCCACAACACGCATGCTATTGCACACACAGAAATAATAACCAAACTCTCTTACCCCATGCAGGACCCGAACGACAACACACCAGCCAGGAGGGTCCAGAAGTGTCCATCCCACCACCGGAACAGGCCCACACTGAGGATAGCAGCTCTGTCGACAGTGAACCTGATGACCAGCCCGGACCATCGGGGACCTCTGGGCAGTCGGTTCCCCTCAGGCAGCCACAGGCCACACCAGACCCGACCCCCTCTGCCGACACCAGCACAGCTCCCACCCAGCGGGCCCATGCCTCTGTCTCTAGGACAGCTCAATCAGCGGTGTGTCTGCCACTACAGGGCACCCAGGCTAACCCAACACCCCAACAACAACAGGGACCTGGGGGCAGTGGTGGCGGGCACACCGTCCAGGGGACAGAGGCCGGGGGAAACCGGGCAGCTCGGAGGGCTGCTGTGCGACAGGGGGGGGAGGAGAGGCCCAGGGAACCCACTCTCCAAGAGGCCCTCACCACCATCATGGGGGCATACCACCACTCCCAAGAAACGATGGCGACGGTACTGGCCAGGTTCACTGAGATCCAGGCACAGCAGGAGGAACGCTACATGGGTTTCAGGGAGGAGCTGAGAATCATCGGGACCGCAATGGGGACCATCGTCCTGGCCCTCCACAGGATAGAGGACGCGTTGCGGGACCATGGTGCACCACACAGGGCCCCTGTCACTAGCCCGGACCAGGAACAGCCTACCACCTCCGCCGGCGCTAGTGGACAGGAGGTCCCAACACCTCGACAGCCCCCCAGAACCCCACCTCCTGCTGAAGAACAACCACCCCGTAAGAGGAGCCTGAGACCAAAGAAAAAGACAGAGTAGGATGTCAAGACCCCCGCCTGCAGGACATACCCCCTCAAGTCTTCCCACTGTCCCACATTGCCACCCTGTCCAACCATGAACTGCCTATGCTCCATCCTTCCACAGGCAAAAGGACAATGCACCTGTGAGACTGAGAACTGGACTCTGCCATGGATATTCCTCCACCCCCACCCATCACCCTAAGAATCACATGTACCAATATCTAGCACTGTAAATAAATCACATTTTGCACACAAATCTGTTTTGAGTCATGCTGTATTATTGACAAATGTATTACATATTACTGTTCGATTTCTGTTCTGTCAATTAGTCATGACAACATACCAATGTCAATACGCTGTATTTCATGGGCGAACCAAGCAGAAGTCAGGAACTGAGTCAGACAGCACTGAGAAGGGAAGGGAAAGGCAAAAATCAATGACAGACATCTGTGGGGAACTACAGAAAGTACAGATGCAGGAGGCTATAAGCAATTGTGAAATGGCGTGGGTGATTCTTACCTGGGTGTTACTGGAAATACTGTTGTATCACTCTGTTCCTATTGTCTGTGTCGTCCTCTGAGTCTTCCTCCTCTTCACTCTCGACAGGCTCCACGGCTTCTACAACACCACCATCTGGACCATCCTCCTGCAGGAAAGGCACCTGGCGTCGCAAAGCCAGGTTGTGAAGCATACAGCACGCCACGATGATATGGCACACCTTCTTTGGTGAGTACATTAGGGATCCACCTGTCATATGCAGGCACCTAAACCTGGCCTTCAGGAGGCCAAAGGTTCGCTCAATCACCCTCCTAGTACGCCCATGGGCCTCATTGTAGCGTTCCTCTGCCCTTGTCCGGGGATTCCTTACTGGGGTCAGTAGCCACGGCAGGTTGGGGTAACCAGAGTCACCTATTAGCCACACACGTTGTCTCTGTAGCTGCTCCATCACATAGGGGATGCTGCTATTTCGCATCACATACGCGTCATGCACTGACCCTGGGAACTTGGCATTTACATGGGAGATGTACTGGTCAGCCAAACAGACCACCTGGACATTCATCGAATGATAATTCTTTCTGTTTCGGTACACCTGCTCATCGTCTTTTGGGGGTACCAAAGCCACATGGGTCCCATCAATGGCACCAATGATGTTGGGGATATGTCCAAGGGCATAGAAATCACCCTTCACTGTAGGCAAGTCACCCTCCTCGGGGAAAATGATGTAGCTCCGCATGAGTTTCATCAGGGCAGACAACACTCTGCTCAAAATCTTAGAAAACATAGGCTGAGACATTCCAGATGACATGGCCACTGTGGTCTGGAATGACCCACTGGCCAAAAAATGGAGGACTGACAAAACCTGCACCAGAGGGGGAATCCCTGTGGGTTGGCAGATGGGGGACATCAGGGCTGGCTCCAGCTGGGCACACAGTTCATGGATAGTGGCACGGTCAAGTCTGTATCGAAGTATTATATGGCGTTCTTCCATTGTCGACAGGTCCACCAGCGGTCGGTACACGCGAGGATTCCTCCTTCTCATCGCAAGTCCCAGCGGACGGTGCCTAGGAAGGACAACATGGAGCACAGAGTCAGGCAAACCACAGGTACGTACAGACAGCTTGCACAGTTAAAGAATGGCAATGGGTTGAAAGGCGTGTATGTGTGGCAATGCAAGGCCTGTGTGTCGCTGTCAAAATTAAGCCATGTGGGCCCTTGAAATGGCGGCTGCCTGACCTGTGAAGTGGGACAATGGGATGTGAGGTCAATGCGCTGGCGGGGCACACCGTGGCGGTAGGCGGTCGAAGACCGCGGCGCAAAGCCGCATTGGTTAACATTGAAGCCTATGGATTTCAGGAGCCAATGACGAAGTGCGCCGGCGGTCGCGGTACGCACCGCCGCGGTACGCACCGCCGCGGGCGTGACCGCCATTTTCTATCTGCTTAATCACTCGAGACCTGATCATCCACAGGAGAGGACCTATACTGCAAGTGCTGCTGTGACCTCGGTCTGGAAGATACAATGGCTGCTGCGCCTGGGGAAAGGGCCCCTGCCTTCACGTCTGAAGAGTTGGAGAAGCTCGTGGATGGGGTCCTCCCCCAGTATGCGCTACTCTACGGTCCTCCAGACCAACAAGTGAGTACACCGGGTGCTAATGGAATGGGCTATGCCTGTGTGGATTGGGGTGGATGTAAGTTGGAGGAGTGCAACGCCCGACAGATGAGAGCATGTGCCATATGGCAAAGTGGGTGGGTGGGGGCCAATTACATCTAACATGCAGGTCATTGATGATTTCCTCCTTTCCACCCTGTACATGTCTAATAGGTCAGCGCCCATCAGAAGATCGAGATTTGGCGTGCCATCGCCAAGGAAGTCCGGACCTTGGGGGTCCACAACAGACGGGGCACCCACTGCCGCAAGAGGTGGGAGGACATCCGCCACGGAACAAGGAAGACCGCAGAAACGCTGCTGGGGATGGCCTCCCAACCTAGGAGGGGTGCCAGTCGCACCATGACCCCCCTGATGTCCCGGATCCTGGCGGTGGCCTACCCTGAATTGGATGGGCGCTTTAAGACATCACAGCAGACACAAGGGGGTGAGTATCAGCACATTCTCCTATCTTTCTGCGCAGTGGAGGCGTCTGGGTGGGGGAGGAGGGCTGTGGGTGACATTAGGCCAGGGCGCTTTCTGTAGTGTAGTCCTCTCCCTTAGGCATGGCCCTGTGCCCCCGGCCCCCACCTCTGTAGGGTGACAAGTACAGCCATTGAAGGTCCAGCATCTCCCATGTGCGCGTTTGACGTCTCTTGGCCTGTTGTCTTAGTCAGTAGTACTGAGTAGTGTACCCCGAATGCGCGGCTTAGTGCATTAGGCACCTGTGTCTGTCCTCTCCGCCAACGGTGTTGACATTGCATGCACTCAACCTGGTCTTCTTTTTTCTCCCCCCACCCTTTCTCTTCATCTTCTTGTGCATGTGTGCATTAGCATCATCAGGCGGAGGAGATATGGCATCGGAGCACGAGGGAGCTGCAGGACACAAGGCCCCGGTGGGCCCAGGAACAGACACCGAGGGCACCAGTGATCCGGAGGGCGAGGGGAGCACCACGACGGGGACCGCTGGTGAGAGCAGCGAAAGCGACACGTCCTCGGATGGGAGCTCCCTAGGGGTGGCGGCAACATCCGTGCCCCCCGCCTCTACAGGTACAGCCGCCACCCAGCGCACCAGCCCCGCCCTCCCAGCAGCCCCTCAGTCTTCGCTCCGTGCCGGTTCGCCCAGGAAGGCGCGCGTCTCCTTCGCCCCAGGCACCTCAGCCCCTGCCCCTGTTGCCCCTGCTGCCCTCAGTGCGGAGCTCATTGACCTGGTAAGGACGCTCATTGTTGGGCAGACGACCCTTTTGAATGCCATCCAGGGTGTGCAAAGGGAGGTGCAACAGAGCAATGCGTACCTGGAGGGCATTCATTCGGGTCAGGCTGCCCATCAACGAGCGTTCACTGCTCTGGCCTCAGCACTGACGGCAGCCATTGTCCCTGTTTCCAGCCTCCCTCTTCTGACTGCCTCCAGCCTGTCTCTGTCTCCTGTTCCTCAGCCTATCCCATCCACACCATCAGACCAGCCTGCACACACCTCAACACCCAAGAGCAGCTCATCCAAACACAAGCACCACAGATCCCGCAAACACTCACCCGAGCAACACCCAGATGCAGACATGCCAACAGCCACTGCCACCCCTGTGTCCCCCTCCTCCTCGTCTCCCTCCTCCCTCCCTGTGACGTCTACACTCACACCTGCATGCACCCCAACATCAGCCAGTGCTTCCATCACCACCTCACCCTCCAGTACAGTCCACACTCGTGCAGTCACCACCCCCACTGCCATGTACACGTCCCCTGTGTCCTCTCCCACTGTGTCTGTCACCCCCTCTTCCAAGACACACAAACGCAGGCAGCCACCCACCCAACAGCCATCCACCTCACGACAGCCTACAGCACCAGCACCTTCACCCAATGACAGCACACCTGACTCTCCTACAACCACCTCCTCTACCTCCACTTCCATCTCCACTTCTCCTACCCTTTACCTTGGCCCTAAAAAACTTTTCCTGGCTAACCTTAACCTCTTTCCCCCCGATGACCTCCCCCATCCATCTTCAAAGAGTCCCAAGAGCACCGCAGCCACCACCAGCCCAGCTTCGGGTGTCACTGTTGTTCCTGGGTTCTGGAGCCCACCCTTTGCCAGCAGTGACACATCGATCAGCAGCAAGGACACGTCCAGCCCCCCCCCCGGCAAGAGGACCCGCAAAACCAAGGACCGCCGTGCGAGGACCGACAGGGCTGCCCCCAAGGAGCAATGTGCGGCCACTTCACCCCCGACACCATCTAGGGGAGGCAAGGGCCCGAGAGCCCCATCAAAGGAGCGGAAGGCCAGCAGGAGCGCGTAGAAGGTGGACCCCACATGCCACATCCCAGCTGGGAAGGAGGACACTAAGGAGGCCAGGAGTCCGTCCCCGAAGGGTCCAGAAACGTCACGGTCCGAGGGCGACTGAGCAGGGAGTCGAGGCCAGGTCTGGCTCCCTTGACCTGCTGGATGAGCACCGCTGAACAGCGCCCCGCCGTGGAGATAGGCACCGCTGAACAGGGCCCGCGGTGCAGAAGAGCACCGCTGAACAGGGCCCCGCCGTGGAGAAGAGCACCGCTGAACAGGGCCCGCGGTGCAGAAGAGCACCGCTGAACAGGGCCCGCGGTGCAGAAGAGCACCGCTGAACAGGGCCCCGCCGTGGAGATAGGCACCGCTGAACAGGGCCCGCGGTACAGAAGAGCACCGCTGAACAGGGCCCCGCCGTGGAGAAGAGCACCGCTGAACAGGGCCCGCGGTGCAGAAGAGCACCGCTGAACAGGGCCCCGCCGTGGAGAAGAGCACCGCTGAACAGGGCCCCGCCGTCTCAAGCACCGCTCCGCTGGGCCCCGCCGTCTCAAGCACCACTCCGCTGGGCCCCGCCGTCTCAAGCACCGCTCCGCTGGGCCCCGCCGTCTCAAGCACCGCTCCGCTGGGCCCTTCCTCTCAAGCACCGCTCCGCTGGGCCCCGCCGTCTCAAGCACCGCTCCGCTGGGCCCCACCGTCTCAAGCACCGCTCCGCTGGGCCCCGCCGTCTCAAGCACCGCTCCGCTGGGCCCTTCCTCTCAAGCACCGCTCCGCTGGGCCCCGCCGTCTAAAGCACCGCTCCGCTGGGCCCTTCCTCTCAAGCACCGCTCCGCTGGGCCCTTCCTCTCAAGCACCGCTCCGCTGGGCCCTTCCTCTCAAGCACCGCTCCGCTGGGCCCCGCCGTCTCAAGCACCGCTCCGCTGGGCCCCGCCGTCTCAAGCACCGCTCCGCTGGGCCCCGCCGTCTCAAGCACCGCTCCGCTGGGCCCTTCCTCTCAAGCACCGCTCCGCTGGGCCCCGCCGTCTCAAGCACCGCTCCGCTGGGCCCCGCCGTCTCAAGCACCGCTCCGCTGGGCCCTTCCTCTCAAGCACCGCTCCGCTGGGCCCTTCCTCTCAAGCACCGCTCCGCTGGGCCCTTCCTCTGAGGCACCGCTCCGCTGGGCCCTTCCTCTCAAGCACCGCTCCTCTGGGCCCTTCCTCTCAAGCACCGCTCCGCTGGGCACCGCCGTCTCAAGCACCGTTTATGGTTCACTGTGCCCACCATGCCTCCTCCTTGACCAGTGGAGACTGTCATCCACCTGATGGACTGTGGCTTTGCACTCCCCAGGATGGTCCAGTGGGCAGCCCACCCACTGTAGAGACATTGAGAGACTGTGGCTTTGCACTCCCCAGGATGGTCCAGTGGGCAGCCCACCCACTGTAGAGACATTGAGAGACTGTGGCTTTGCACTCCACAGGATGGTCCAGTGGGCAGCCCACCCACTGTAGAGACTTGAGAGACTGTGGCTTTGCACTCCCCAGGATGGTCCAGTGGGCAGCCCACCCACTGTAGAGACATTGAGAGACTGTGGCTTTGCACTCCCCAGGATGGTCCAGTGGGCAGCCCACCCACTGTAGAGACATTGAGAGACTGTGGCTTTGCACTCCCCAGGATGGTCCAGTGGGCAGCCCACCCACTGTAGAGACATTGAGAGACTGTGGCTTTGCACTCCCCAGGATGGTCCAGTGGGCAGCCCACCCACTGTAGAGACTTGAGAGACTGTGGCTTTGCACTCCCCAGGATGGTCCAGTGGGCAGCCCACCCACTGTAGAGACATTGAGAGACTGTGGCTTTGCACTCCCCAGGATGGTCCAGTGGGCAGCCCACCCACTGTAGAGACATTGAGAGACTGTGGCTTTGCACTCCCCAGGATGGTCCAGTGGACATGGTGGCTCCTCGTGGATCTGGCGTCGTGGACTCATGTGGCTGTGGTGCCCCCCCCTTCCCTTCCCCCTGAGGTGCCTGTAGTTTTTACATCTGATGCCCCTGCAGTGTTCTCTCCAAAGGACTCAGGTCTCCTGTGTGGGCTTTGCCCTTGTTTCTCAAGACTTTGGCCCACGGACATGCTGAATTCGTAGGATGTGCAGGACTTGTTACTTCAGTTATACACTGATGTGTATGTCATTAGTTTTGTTGTGGATATCTTTCATGGTTGTACTCTAATTTTCTGGAGCTTTTTGGTACATAAATATTTATTCCAAATATGATTACGTCCTGGCATTTTTCAGGGGTGTTTGGGTGGTGTCACTGTGACTTGGTGCTCTGCATTGGTGAGTACATAGTTGGGGGGGGTGGGTCCCATATGTGTGTGCCCGTGACCTTTCGTCCTCCCCCTCCCGTGTGTCGTAGGTGCAGTACTCACCGTTGTCGTCTGCGCCGGACTTCGTACTCGTGGTAGATGAGAAGGTAGACGAGAGCAGGTAGGATGTTTAATTCGGGTTCCATGCTGTCCTCCTTCCTCCTGGAGTGCGTAGTGGTGAGCGTTTTCCCGTCTGTAGTCTGTTTCCGCCGTGTTTTTGTCGGCGGTGCTCCCGCCCCGGAAAAGGTGGCGTATTGGTGAGTTGGAATAGTGTGGGCGGTACATTGTCTCCCGCCTGTCTGTTGGCGGTGACCGCCGCGCTGTTTGTTTGTACCGCCGTGGCGGTCGGAGTGTTAAGGTGGCTGTCTGTGTTGGCGGTTCCCGCCAGGCTCAGAATCCCATTTTTTTTACCGCCAGCCTGTTGGCGGGTTGGCCGCCGCTTTAACACCGACCGCCAGGGTTAGAATCACCCCCTTAGTTCTTCTAAATCTGACAAGAAGTCTTGTGACAGCTTGTAGGGTTTCGGGATTATAGTAGTGGTCTGGGTGTCCTAAATCACTCATATTTTTTTTTACGGAACCCAACCATTTTACTCTTCTTACATTAGAGGACATAAGGAAGTCAAATATAATCTCTTGATTCAGCTTGGTGTACTCAAACGTCCATATCTTGTTCCATAGGAAAATCGGTTGAGTTTTAACTAGGTTTGAAATTAGAGGGACGCCTAATTCCTAGTGGCATACATGCAATGGACTACTCTGTGGGAGAGAAACAAGATACCTCAGGAAGGCATACTCTCTCAACTGTAGGGAGTCATTGTTTACATGCCTCCAAAGGCGTGACCTAAACATGACTGTTGACATACATCTGGCCTTATAGACTGTCAGTATCTCCCTAGGGGGTTTCTTACCAATCTTGCAAGCAAAATTGCATAAGGCGGCAATAGTTTTCTGGAAGTGTAGCCCTCTGGTTCTAACTGCCATCTGTCATGTCCCTTTTACATCAAACAAGACCCCCAGGTAGGAAAAGGACGTAACATAATCAATTCTACTATCTCTTATCATGAGAAAGGGTGCCAGAACGCAGCCCTGCCTTACACCCCTCTTTATGCCAAAAGGCTGGGTACATTCGCCCTTTAGTCCATATCACACTCTGGCAGTGCATCCATGATATGTATCCCTGAGAAATTGTATGATCGGTAGGTCCATTCCCATGATTTCCCACAATTATGCAGTCAAGGGCAGCAGTTAAATCAACAAAGACCAGGTACAATCTCCCTTGTTTGATAGTGGTGTATTTCTAAATCAGCATGCTTAGGTTAAGACTCTGTTCCATGGTTCCTACTCCCTCCCGGAACCCATACTGTAAGTCCGATAAGACGTTCTTGTCCTGGGCCCATTCCTGTAGACTGTTCAAGATAACGCGACCTGCCACTTTCAGCATCAAATCTAGGAGAGAGCTAGGATGGTAACAAGTGGGGCTATGTCTATCTCCCTTTTAGAAGATTGAGACAATGATTGATTCCCTCCAAGATTTCAGTAGGTCATCTTGACAACATGTATTCAGAATTGGAGTAAGCAGTGGGCACCAGAAGGTCGAGTTGGCTTTAAACAGATCTACAGGGATGAAGTCTGGACCCGGCGCCTTGCCGGCTTTGCTTGCGTTTAGGGCAGCAATGATCTCATCCAAGGTAAATGCCAGCTTGATAGGGAAAGTAACGGGGGCAAAAGAATCGCTCTCAGTCTCAACATCTACTGTCAGCCTTAACCTGTTAATAGGATTGGAATAAATATTGCGAAAGTGACTAATCCAGTCTCCCTCACTAATAGCCATTTCAAGGCATGGGCCAGTATCAGGCTGGAGGTAGGGTGAATTAATTGCCCGCCAAAAAGCAGCAGGGTCTTTACTAGTGCTTGCTTGATGCAGTTTGTCCTATAGATCTTCTTTTAATACTGTTTTCCTCTGCATTAAAACATGCTTATAGTTTTTCCCAGCAGCCCTGACTTCGTTTATGCAGCGTGGTCGTTTTTGTTGTGCTAAGTTCAGCATTCTATGGGCCTTGGTACAATGTTCATCAAACCACCCTCTCAACCTGTTGTTGCTGCTGTCCCTACCTGTAATTACTAGTTCCTCCTTAACATCCCCAGCAATCTTTTGGAAACTCTCAATGGTATCCTCGGGGTCAGAACCCAGGTCTAGACAACTTTCAAAAGCCTGCGTACAACCACAGATCAACTGTTCTAGAAACTCTTGGGGATCAATCTTTGGCCAACGCAAGGTATACCCGTTGAGCGTGTTAATGTCCATAGCTCCCACCATACAGTAGTTGGGGAGTGGTGCTTGGGCTAAAAAATCCCTTGATACCATATTCAGGTCTATGGTCAGGGTATAGTAGTCATTGCATGCAATTGTGTGGGTAATAAAATGTCCAGCCCTTGCAGTGTGTCTGTTTGTGACCAATATGTAATCTATCACTGAGTTTTTCCCTTGGCCACTGAACATAGTTGCAAATGGGATTGGAGGCAGCAAATCTTGTTACAGAATGCAAGGTCAATACTGAATATGAAATCATTCAATTGTTCCCCACAGGTGAAGTATGTAAAATGCGAGGGTCCAGCGTTCCCCCTTTCACTTAAACCACAGACTTTTTCTGAAGCCCTAGTGCAAACTTCGGTATTGTAATATCCCCCCAATAGAAATACCAGACCCGGGGATTTTCTATTCCTGAGAGCTTTAATATCTCTTTTTAGTAGAGGGAAGGGATAGTAAATCAGCAGGGATGTCGGATGGTTCACAGAGTCAATCATTCTCATCTAGAGTACAAGAAATGCCTGCTAAATGGTTGGTGAACCCGGCCCTGTCACACGGGGGAGCCTGGGATACTTAAACTGAATGTGTGAGTACCCTGGCGTGCTTGTCCTTGCATCTAAGGCCACCAGGTTGTCACCCGTTCCCAGTGGGCTTGTAGATGTAATTTGGGGACATTAACCATTAGGGCAGTGTTGTTAGAATTAGCCCGATTAGCAACAGGCTGTCAAACATAATTTGGAACTTTATCTTTCATTGCTCTAGGCAATTGAGGGGGAGGTCTTGCCTTGTCACCCATATGTAGGTATTTATATGGGGGCGGCTAGCAAGAGTTCTTCATACCACCGCTTGATAAAGGATGACCAGTGTGGGGCACCAGATTGGCAGCAGCGGGGGAGCGGGTGCAATTGAAAATCTCGTTACCGGTGTTCGAGAGCAATTTGGTCAAAAATTTTAAGGGACCTGGGGGATTAAGCGTGGTGCTACCATTGTGATCCCTGCTGGATGTCATGTCTACAGATGTTAGCTGTTTGACCATTGTAATTAAGGAATTAACCATAGATTTGAGCTCAGATACCTCATTCTTTAGATCTTTTATTCATGAGATGTACTGAGCATTAGGCAGGCCTGGGCTTGTGAATGTTGCTCCTGTTTCTGCTATCCCACCAATCAATAGACTTAGGTCAGGATCGTCATTTGATATATCAATTAGGGGAATGAAGACATTGGTGCAATGATGGTCCTCGCTTTCAGTAGGTGGAGGCGCATTTGGTGGTGACAATGGTGAAAGATTATTAGCATTTCTCGTTTTGCCCTGCCCTGTAGGGGTTAAGGCCGGTGCCCCACCTTTTTTTAACATCTCTGGGATTTTCCAATGGCCCTCCTTTGGCCTTACTGGGGAACATTCACTCCGCATACCTTTAGAGGCTCTATCCGAAGAGGAGGTCAAAATATCCTCGCAATCAACCACAAGATTATCTATCCTATCCATTACGCAGTTACATGCTGCATGCTTCTGCCGTTTATGTTTTTTACTGTGTGCCGCCACAGCCCCACCCTCGTTCACTTTCCTTTTACCCACTGCAATTACTTTCACCAGAGAGTGATTCCCTTAAGTATAGTGTAAAACAATATGGCCATCCCCAGAATCTATAAAAATACAGAAACACTTACATAGTCTGCTTTAAAGTGAATGTTAGGAGGGTGGCCCAGCCCGGCCTCCTTTAGGTTCCGATGGGCGTGAATGGGCCCGCCCTTCGCCCGGGCTTTGCCAGGTGCGGCCCCCGCAGTGGTGTGCCCCCACGCGCTTTGTAGCACTTGTTGGACTGGTCAAGTGGGTGCAGTGGGTGCAGGTGCTGGAGAAAATGGCCGCATCCTGGGGCCACATAGCAGTCTGGGATATGTAGTTCCTTGTCAAAGTTTCTAGTGGGTCCCACACTGGGGTGTGCCCCCACTCGCTTTATAACATCATTGGGCTGGTCAAGTGAGTGCAGGTGCTGGAGAAATTGGCCGTTTCCTGGGGCCTTTCCTTCTTCAGGACAAAATATATATATAATATATTCCCAATTTAAAACAATAACTTAGTTGCCATTTTTAACATCTTAATCCACTTCCCATTTCTAGGGTTTTCATCAATGAAATCTTCAGTTTTTTTCTTTTTTAAGCAGGGACTCTCTGTTTCATTCTTATATATTGTGATGCCTCAACGTTATATGTCTTGCTTGTGTTTGTCCGATCATCTATCTGCCTGATGGCGTTCCGTAGTCATAACTTCACTGGTATTACTTCACTCACTGTACTCTGGGGGTCTTCAAACTGGGGGAGCGGGTCCCTCTAGGGGTTGCTCAAATTATCCTTGTGGGGCACCAGGCTCTGGCCAAAAGAAGTATTATGCTGATAAGAGGGTTTTGTTGCAAGCTGAAAAAAATGATGAGCATCAAACCGCTCTGCAATGGGCCATCACTACATTTTTTTGGTCATTTATAGCCAAGCTGACAATATCCGTCAATGGAGAAATAATCTTCAAAACCACCACCCTCAAATATCACACTATGGATCCTGCTACACATTAGTAAGGCCTGCTTGACCAGAATATTATGTTTTGCATCATGTATTTGATTGCATTTTTAAAACAGTAACATAACTTCACTACAATATTTAAAGAAGTCTAGACATATCTAAACATTGCCAATTTAAAAGAATAAGTGTGAAAAATTTGGAGGGGTCCTAATGATTTTTTTTCCACTGGGACGCGCTGCATCGTTTGAAGACCACTGCTCTACTCTGTCAACAGAATCATTCTTACTCGCTCTCCAAATTTACTGATTGAGGTGTGTTCCTTCCACACTCAATGTACAATGTTACTTGCTCATGCTGTATTCGAACTGCATCCCCTGCTCACTGCTTTTCCAGTACCTCACATCATTCATTAACTGTCGGCTTGGTCATTCGCCCGAAATCAGTGTGTGAACTTTTCCACAATTCAGTTCCTGTGTCCTTTTCAATTAACACTGCTTTTCTCCCACCCGGTGTCTGCCTTGTGATGAAATATCTACTGGTATCCCTCACTTACCATCTGGGCAGTGCTTCTTCCCCTCTCACCCTATTCATTGCCTAGTCAATGTTTCTCACAACAAGCACAGTATTTCTCCCATAATCAGTCTCACTAGCTGTCTACAGAGTGCTTTTCCAAATAAGCCCTTCTGCTTGCTTATCGAACCAACTGACAGTCTTGGGTATTACTTCATTCACTGTAAATTGTCATTCACACAAATAATTGACTGCACAATTTCCAGTCATCGCAAAATGTAACACTGTACTCACCACACTCTTTCTGCATATGGACTTTCTGTCACTCCCATCTACTGTTGGTACAGTACCTCACCCTCACTCAGTGATTCTCTGATGTTTCTCCTACACTCAATGTCAGTGCTTTGTACACTTTCTTTGTTTGCACAAGGCCACCATCTGATTCACCATCTGCAAAGTGTTTTACACCAAATATTATCAACACAGAAGCATCAATACAGATTATCTTTCCAACTCATTGTATTCTTTCCACAAAATTTATGCCCAGAGTTTCTCCTACTAGCCTCCTGCCTATTGTTCCTGCCCATTGATCCTGCTCCACTCACAGTCTCGCCAGTGCTTCTCTCCACTCACTGCCTGCTCACTGTCACTACTCTACTCACTGCCTAATCACTGCCTTCCCAGAGCTCCTGCCCCCCTCATTGCCTTTGTACTCCCTGACTCCCAGTGCCTGCCATTGTCACTGTTACACCCCCTGCCTCCCAGTGCTTCTCTCCACTCGCTGTCTGTTCATTGCCCTTGCTCCCCAATCTGCCTACTCATGACATACTGCATGGTATTTCAGCTCCGTTAATGAAAACAATGATGGATGATTAAGGCCAACTTCCTAATTCTAGTTGGATCCAAAAGAGGCCGATGCAAGGATTCTTTCTGGTTTTTTTTTAATCGTGATAGCAAAATGAATTGAGTGGGCTGACCATAGGACTTAGGCGGTCATTCTGACCCTGGCGGTTGAAAACCGCCAGGGCAGAGTGCCGCGGAAGCACCGCCAACAGGCTGGTGGTGCTTCAGGGGCCATTCTGACCGCGGCGGTAAAGCCGCGGTCAGAAAAGGGAAACCGGCGGTTTCCCGCCGGTTTTCCCCTGCCCCAGGGAATCCTCCACGGCGGCGCTGCAAGCAGCGCCGCCATGGGGATTCCGACCCCCTTCCCGCCATCCTGTTTCTGCTGGTTTTCACCGCCAGAAACAGGATTGCAGGAACAGGTGTCGTGGGGCCCCCTAACAGGGCCCCATAAAGATTTTCAGTGTCTGCAAAGCAGACACTGAAAATCGCGATGGGTGCCACTGCACCCGTCGCACCCCTTCAACTCCGCCGGCTCCATTCGGAGCCGGCTTCATTGTTGAAGGGGCTTTCCCGCTGGGCCGGCGGGCGGCCTTCTGGCGGTCGCCCGCCGGCCCAGCGGGAAAGTCAGAATGACCTCGGCGGTCATTTGACCGCGGTACGGTCTTCTGGCGGTTCCCGCCAGGTGGGCCGCTTCCGCCACCCGCGGGAGTCAGAATGACCCCCTTAGTCAGGTCTGTTTTTTATGAAGTTTGGGATTTTTCTGTGTAGGACTCTTGGACTTTGCTCTCTCTGCAGGGTCACCCTAGATTTTTGCCTTCCTTTGCCTTGTTTTGCTGAATCTGTATTTGTTGGCTTTTAGGTGTTCAGTTTATACCTGCTCATCAAAGGTAAAGTGCTTCTTCTCTCTCTCCCTGAAACTTGGTAAAATTAGCCGACATCTGATCGGTACATTAGTTTACTCATATGTCCCTTGTAAATGGTACTACTTGTGCCTGGGGCACACAAAAAAAATGAAGCTAGTGGGCTGCAGTACTCATTGTGCCACCAACTAATGTAGCAAAGTGGAACATTTCGGGTCTGTCACTGCAGTACGTAGTACAGTTTTAAACCTGACAATTCAACCTGACAAAATACACCTGTGAGAAGCTAGCCTGGTTTGTGGTGTGTACCAGAGGTACTTACACCTTATACCAGGTCCAGGGATCCCCCTTAGTGAAATGTAGACAGTGTCTAGCAGCTTAGGCTGTCTAGGGGTAGCTGTAGCAGAGCAGCCAAGGCTGAACTAGGAAACATGCAAAGCTCTTGCAATACCACCATAGTCACACAGCACTGATACACAAGAAAGACAATACTCAGTGTTACCAAAAATAAAGGTACTTTATTTTAGTGACACAAGGCCAAAGATATCTTAGAGGCAATACTCCTACTGGAGGTAAGTTTTATACACAATATATGTAGGAGGCTGGTCTGGCTTATAGTGTGTACCTTGTGGTACTTACACCTTGTGCCAGGTCCAGTTATCCCTTATAAGTAGAATAGAAGTGTTTCTAGCAGCTTAGGCTGTTAGAGGTAGCTATGGCAAAGCAGCTTAGGCTGAACTAGGAGACATGCAAAGCTCCTACTATACCACTTATATCATATAGCACAATATCATAAGAAAACACAATACTCAGAGTTACTAAAAATAAAGGTACTTTATTTTAGTGACAATATGCCAAAAGTATCTCAGAGGATACCCTCACAAAGGAGGTAAGTAATATACACAAATTATGAAACCCAAAACAGGTAAGTAACAGTTAGAAAAGTAGTTCAAACAATGTAGAATCACACTAGGATGCAATAGGTAGACATAGGCCTAGGGGCAACACAAACCATATACTCCAAAAATGGAATGCAAATCACGAATGGGCCCCAAGCCTATGGGAGGTTGTAGAGGGTCGCTGGGACTGTGAGAAAACAGTAAGGGTGTCCAAAATACCCCACCCCAAGACCCTGAAAAGTAGGAGTAAAGTTACCCTACTACCCCAGAAAGACACAATAGTCGTGATAGGGGATTCTGCAAGAACCACAAGCACCAGCAAAACACTGTAGACGGATTCCTGGACCTGAGGACCTGTAAAGGAAAGGGACCAAGTCCAAGAGTCACGAAAGTGTCCAGGGGTGGGGGCAGGGGCCACTAAACCCCGGAAGAAGGTGCGAAAGGGCTGCTTCCGGGTGGAAGAAGCCAAAGATTCTGCAACAACGAAAAGGGCTAGGAACTTCTCCTTTGGATGGAAGATGTCCTACGGCATGCTGGAGGTTGCAGAAGTGTTTCCAGGCAGAAATAACACAAACAAGCCTTGCTAGCTGCAAGAGTCACAGTTAAGGATTTTGGGTGCTGCTGGGGACCAGGAAGGACCAGAATGTTGCCCCTTGGAGGAGGAGACAGAGGGGGCGCTCAGCAACGCACAGAGTCCCTGCAGAAGCAGGCAGAACCCACAGAAATACCAGAGCAGGAACTTAGAAGATCTGAGGACAGTGGTCAACTCAGAGTCACAATTGAGGGTCCCACGACTTCAGAGTCCAACTCAGCGAGTTGGGCAATGCAGGACGGAGTGCTGGGTACTCAGGTTAGGCTGTGCACTAAGGAATCCTTGGAGAAGTGCACAGAAGCCGGAGCAGCTGCAAATCATGCAGTACACAGTTTTGTTGTCTGGCGTGGGGAGGCAAGGACTTACATCCACCAACTTTGGAAAGAAGGGCCACTGGATTGTGGGAGACACTTAGACCCAGCTCGTGTGTTCCAGGGACCACGCTCATCAGGATGAGAGGGGACCCAGAGGACCTCTGATGCAGAAGTTTGGTGCCTGCGTTGGCAGGGGGAAGATTCCGTTGACCCATGGGAGATTTCTTCTTGGCTTCCAGTGCAGGGTGAAGGCAGACAGCCCTCAGAGCATGCACCACCAGGAAACAGTTGAGAAAGCCGGCAGGATGAGGCACTACAATGTTGCTGGTAGTCTTCTTGCTACTTTGTTGCGGTTTTGCAGGTGTCCTGAAGCAGTCAGGGGTCGATCTTTGGCAGAAGTCGAAGAGGGAAGTGCAGAGGAACTCTGGTGAGCTCTTGCATTCGTTATCTGGGGAATAGCCCAGAGGAGAGACCCTTAATAGCCAGAAAAGGAGGTTTGGCTACCAAGAAAGGAGGCTTGGCTACTGAAAGAGGGAAGCACCTATCAGGAAGGGTCTCTGACATCACCTGCTGGCACTGGCCACTCAGAGCAGTCCATTGTGCCCCAACACCTCTGAATCCAAGATGGCAGAGGTCTGGGACACACTGGAGGAGCTCTGGGCACCTCCCCTGGGAGGTGCAGGTCAGGGGAGTGGTCACTCCCCTTTCATTTGTCCAGTTTCGTGCCAGAGCAGGGCTGGGGGATCCCTGAACCGGTGTAGACTGGCTTATGCAGAGATGGGCACAATCTGTGCCCATCAAAGCATTTCCAGAGGCTGGGGGAGGCTACTCCTCCCCAGCCCTTCACATCTATTTCCAAAGGGAGAGGGTGTAACACCCTCTCTCTGAGGAAATCCTTTGTTCTGCCTTCCTGGGACTGGGCTGCCCAGACCCCAGGGGGGCAGAAACCTGTCTGAGGGTTTGGCAGCAGCAGCAGCTGCAGTGGAGACCCCGGAAAGGCAGTTTGGCAGTACCCGGGTTCTGTGCTAGAGACCTGGGGATGCATAGAATTGTCACCCCAGTACCAGTATGGTATTGGGGTGACAATTCCATGATCCTAGACATGTTACATGGCCATGTTTGGAGTTACCATTGTGACGCTACACATAGTTAGTGACCTATGTGTAGTGCACACGTGTAATGTGTCCCCGCACCCACAAAGTTCGGGGACTTTGCCCTGAACAATGTGGGGGCACCTTGGCTAGTGCCAGGGTGCCCACACACTAAGGTGGTCATTACAACATTGGCGGTAAAAGCCGCTTACTGCCGTGCAGAAGACCGCCAACACACCACCGCGGCTGCGGAATTCCGCCACGGCCAATATGACCCAAAATCTAGACACCGACACAAGTCCGCCACACCAAAGGTCAGTGATAAACTGGCGATAAGAAATCCTCCACCGTTACGCCAACAGGACTACGCCCACACTATCACGACCCACGAATATACGCGGCGGTCTTTCAACTGCGGTATTCCATTGGCGGTACACACCGCTGTGCTCAAAATACACACACTTGTACAAAACACATCCACATTGGACAATTCGAAATACACACACCTGATACAAATACACACACCACTCCCACACACCCAATACAATATAAAACACACACCCACATCACCCACAAACCCCCACGACAACAATTGAGGCTGAAGGCCAGAGAGAGACACCACCCTCTACAAACAAGCATCCACAGGCACTCAACACCATCACCCACATAACATCCACGCACCTCACACAACACACCACTAAATATCACCCCACACATCACAACACACACCACCTCACACATCACCCACACCACACCATGGCACGGTAAAGACACCCCAGGTTCTCTGAGGAGGAGCTCAGGGTCATGGTGGAGGAAATCATCCAGGTAGAGCCACAGCTATTCGGATCACAGGTGCAGCACACCTCCATAGCTAGGAAGTTGAAGCTATGGCGAAGAATCGTGGACAGGGTCAACGCAGTGGGACAGCACCCAAGAACACGGGATGACATCAGGAAGAAGTGGAACGACCTACGGGGGAAGGTGCGTTCCGTGGTCTCAAGACACTACATCGCGGTACAGTGGACTGATGGCGGACCCCCACCTCCTCCCCCACAACTAACAACATGGGAGGAGCAGGTCTTGGCTATTCTGCATCCTGAGGGCCTCGCAGGAGTAGCTGGAGGAATGGGCTCCGGTAAGTCAAATCTTTACTACTATATCCCCCACCCTACTTGCATGTCATCACATACCCCCACCCTCGCCCTCACCCCATCACTTCTACTCCTCACACATGTTCCAATATCACAAACCACCCATCCCAACACCAAGCCCTGCATGGACACCCGTCACCAAAGAATGGCCACTGCACATACCCATACACCCCCCTAAACCATCACTACACAAGGTCCTACATAGGAATGCAAGCACTGGGGTACACGGTCACCCACCCATTGCACACCATGGCACACACAGATACAATAATCATGCTTTTACCCCCCTGCAGGACCTCTACCCAACGTCACCGGACAGGAGGGTCCAGACATGTCCACTCCACCCACAGAAGAGGCCCACAGTGCAACAGCAGCTCTGTCCAACTGGATCTAGATGACCAGCCCGGCTCATCTGGGACCTCGGGACAGTCGGTTCCCCTCACACAGGCACAAGCCACTACAGGGCTTCCCCCTCTGGAAACACCAGCACAGCACCCACCCAGCGGGCCCATACCTCTGTCCCCAGGACACGTCAATCATCAGTGTGTCCACCACTACAGGGAACCCAGGCTAACCCACCACCCCAACAACAACAGGGACCTGGGGGCAGTGGCAGTGGCCACACGGTTCAGGGGACAGTGGCCCAGGAACACAGAGGAACTGGGAGGGCTGCTGTGCGACAGGGGGAGGACAGGCCTAAGGAACCCACTCTCCACGAGGCCCTCTCCAACATCATGGGAGCCTACCACCATTCCCAGGAGATGATAGCAACAGTACTTGCCAAGTTTCAGGAGACCCAGCACCTGCAGGAGGAACAGTATTTGGGCTTCAGGGAGGAACTCAAATCCATCAATTCCACCCTGGGCACCATTGTAGGGGTGCTGAAGGAACTCGTCAACACCAGGAGGGACACTGTGGCACAACAAGGGGCCCCTGACACTAGCCTGGACGATGAACTTCCCACCACCTCCGCCGGCTCTAGTGGACAGGAGGTACCGCCACAGGACCACCACACCAGCACCCCACCCCCGCAAACGGTCCCTGAGATCCAGGACAAAGACAGAGAATGATGCCAAGACCCCCGTCAAGAAATGAGACCACCCTGATTGTCATCCATTTGTCCCACCTTGTCACCCTGTCCATCCTTAAACTGCCCCAGCTCCACTTCCTATGCCCCTTTGAAAAATGCACCTGTGAGACTAATAGACTGGACTCTGCCATGGACATTCCTCCACCATCACCCCTCACCATTTTACAACCCCCTCCAATATTGAGCACTTAAATAAACACCCTTACAGCACAAAACAATCAGGAGTCTGTCTGTGATTTCGAAATAGTGTATTAGCAATTACAGTGGCAAAATGCTCTTTCAAATGTAATGTCAACATACCTATGTCACACAGCTCTAGTCCATGAGGAAACAAAGCAGATGTCACAGAGTGGGACCCACATCTGTGAAATCGTAAGGGAAAGTGACAACTCAGTGACCATACACTGGGTGAAAATGACAGACAGTAGAGAGGTATTAGATTTAAATTAGAAGTAGCAGGCAGGTTTGTTTTCTTACCTGTGTCTCACTGGAAGTGTTGCAGGATCACTGTGTTCCTGTTGTCGATGACCTCTTCTTTTGCTTCCTCATCTTCACTGTCCACAGGCTCCACAGCTGCCACAACACCTCCATCTGGACCATCCTCCTGCAGAAAAGGCACCTGTCGTCGCAAAGCCAAGTTGTGAAGCATACAGCAGTCCACGATGATCTGGCATACCTTCTTTGGTGAGTAGAATAGGGAACCACCTGTCATATGGAGGCACCGAAACCTGGCTTTCAGGAGGCCGAAGGTCCACTCTATAATCCTCCTAGTTCGCCCATGGGCCTCATTGTAGCGTTCCTGTGCCCTTGTCCTGGGATTCCTCACTGGGGTCAGTAGCCATGATAGGTTGGGGTAACCAGAGTCACCTGCAAATGGCGAGGGACAACTGTTAGACACACACTAACTCATAGGGACATCCACAGACCCAGACAACTATGCCCACTGTTTTGGGTCCATGTGCTCACCTAATAGCCACACCCGATGCCTCTGGAGTTGCCCCATCACATAAGGGATGCTGCTATTCCGCAGGATGTAAGTGTCATGCACTGAGCCAGGAAATTTTGAATTAACATGGGAGATGTACTGGTCTGCCAAACACACCATCTGCACATTCATGGAATGGTAACTTTTCCAGTGTCTGTACACCTGTTCACTCCTGCGTGGGGGGACCAAGGCCACATGTGTCCCATCAATGGCACCTATGATGTTGGGTATATGTCCCAGGGCATAGAAATCACCTTTCACTGTAGGAAAATCCTCCACCTGAGGGAAAACGATGTGGCTCCGCATGTGTTTCAGCAGGGCAGACAACACTCTGGACAACATGTTGGAAAACATAGGCTGGGATATCCCTGATGCTATGGCCACTGTTGTTTGAAAAGACCCACTTGCTAGGAAATGGAGTACTGACAGCACCTGCACTTGAGGGGGGATTCCTGTGGGATGGTTGATCACTGACATCAGGTCTGGCTCCAACTGGGCACACAGTTTCTGGATTGTGGCACGATCAAGCCTGTAGGTGATGATCACATGTCTTTCCTCCATTGTCCAGGTCCACCAGCGCTCTGTACACCGGAGGATGCCGCCATCTCCTCACATGCCCCAGCGGACGTTGCCTATGGAGGTGAACAGCGAGCACAGAGTCAACCAACTCTGAGGTACGTAAACACAGCTTACTCTGAAAATATTCATAAATCGAATTTTGCCTGTAATAGTGTTTAGGCACGGCCTAGGTATGTGTGACGCAGTCAAACAAAAAGCCATGTGGGCCCCTGAAATGGCGGCTGCCTGACCTGTAAGGTGGGACAAGGGGTTATGAGGTAACTGCGCTGGCGTTGTACACCGTCGCGGTAGGCGGTCGAAGACCGCGGCGCAATTCTGCATTGGTTAACATTGGACCCTATGGGTCCCAGAAGCCAATGACGATGTACACTGGCGGTAAGCACCACTGCGGACGTGACCGCCATTTTCTCTCTGTTTAATCACTCGATACCTGATCTTCGACGGGAGAGGACCTACACTGCAAGTGCTGCTGTGGCCTCAGTCTGGAAGAGACAATGGCTACAGTGTCTGGGGAAAGGGACCCTGCCTTCACCACGGAGGAGTTGGAGAAACTAGTGGATGGGGTCCTCCTCCAGTACACACTACTCTACGGTCCTCCAGACAAACAGGTAAGTACACTGTGAACATGCTGTATGGGCAATGCCTGTGTGGAGTGGGGTGGATGAAATATAGGGGGGGTGAGAATGAGGCGTGCATGAAACGACGGTGAGTGCATGTGCGTCATGGCAAGGGTAGGGATGCGGGCCAATTACTGTGATGGTGCAGTTGGTAATTACTACTCTTTTTTCCCTGTAAACTTCCTGTAGGTCAGCGCCCACCAGAAGAAGGACATCTGGCGTGCCATCGCCAAGGAAGTCTGGACCCTGGGGTTCTACCACAGACGGAGCACCCACTGCTGGAAAAGATTGGAGGACATTCGCCGCTGGAGCAAGAAGATGGTGGAGGCCCAGCTGGAGATGGCCTCCCAACGTGGGAGGGGTGCCCATTGCACCATGACCCCTCTGATGTTTAGGATCCTGGCGGTGGCGTACCCGTAGTTGGATGGGCGCTTGAGGGCATCACAGCAGCAACAAGGGGGTGAGTACACTCTCATTCTGCTGATTCAGGGCGCATTGTAGATGTCTGGGTGGGGGAGGTGGGCTGTGGGTTCCCTTAGGCCAGGGCGAGTTTGGTAGTTAAGTTCCCGTCTTCAGGCAGGCCCTGTGGCACCCCAACCCACCTGTGTACAGCGCCAACTACACCTAGTCAGGTTCCTGTGACATCCATGTATGCAGAAATTGGCCATAGCCTTGTAAGCCATGCCCCAGGGATTGAATGGTGGACCCCAAGTGCGCAGCGTAGTGCAGGGGGCTTCTGTGTCTGTAGTGTCTGCCAACGGTGGCGGTATTGCATGCATTGAACATGTCTTTCTTCTGTTTCCCCCCCCCCCCCTTTTTGTGGTCTCCCTGTTCTTGTGTGCATTAGCATCATCAGGTGGAGGAGAAGTGGCACCGGAGCAGGAGGGAGCTCCATCCCACATGGCCCTGGAGGGCGAGACTACGGACTCCGAATTCACCAGTGGGATGGAGGGCGAGGGGAGCTCCATGGGGGAGACAGGAGCTGACACCAGCGAGACCGACTCCTCCTCTGATGGGAGCTCCCTTGCGGTGGCGGCCCCATCTGTGCCCCCTGCATCTACAGGTACAGCCGCCACCCCCCCTACCAGCACCGCCCTCCCAGCAGACCCTCAGCTTTTGCCCCTTGCTCGCTCACCCAGGAGGGTGGGCATCACCTTCGCCCCAGGCACCTCAGGCCCTGCCCCAGTCACCCCTGCTGCCCTCAGTGAGGAGGCCATTGACCTCCTCAGGTCCCTCACTGTTGGTCAGTCTACCATTTTGAATGCCATCCAGGGTGTAGAGAGGCAGTTGCAACAAACCAATGCATACCTGGATGGCATTCACTCTGGTCAGGCAGCCCTTCAGCGAGCTTTTCAGACTCTGGCCTCAGCACTGATGGCAGCCATTGTCCCTGTCTCTAGCCGCCCACCCTCCAACTTCCTCCACCCAAACCCACACCCCTGTACCTCAGCCTATCCCAAGCACACCATCAGACCAGCATGCACACACCTCAACACACAAGGGAAGCTCTGGCAAACATGAGCACCACACATCCCACAGGCACTCACACAAGCATCACACACATGCAGACACAACAACATCCACTGCCTCAACTCTGTCCCCCTCCTCCTCGTCTCCCTCCTCCCTCCCTGTCTCGTCTCCACTCACACCTGCATGCACTACATCCTCAGCCATTACGTCCATCACCAGCACACACACCACCACACCCCGCTCAAGTGGTCACCACCCCACTACCATTCACACATCCCCTGTGTCCTCTCCCAGTGTGTCTGTGAGGCCACCTCCTAAGGTACACAATCGCAGCCACACACCCACCCAACAGCCATCCACCTCACGACAGCCTCCAGCCCATGCACCTTCACCCAAAGTCAGCAAACGTACACCTCCTACAACCACTACCTCCACTCCCAAACCCCTTCCAGCTACCTGTCCCAGTTTTCCTAAGAAACTTTTCCTGGCCAGCCTTGACCTCTTTCCCTCACCTCCCCCACCCCTTCAGTCTCCTAGGGCCCGACTCTCCAGGTCCCAACCTAGCACCTCAGCCACAACATCGGCGGGACCAGTGCTGCCAGTAGTCACCGGATTATGGAGTGCACCAGGCAGCAGGGCAGCCAGTGTGGCAAGGAGCCACAGCACGGACAGTCCCCCACCTGTCAAGCATCAAAAGTTGGCCAGTGCCCAGCGGGAGAGGGGAAAGAAATCAGCCACCAAAGCCGCTTCCAGGGGTCCAGTTTGGAGTGTGGAGACAGCTGCGACACCATGCAAGGTGGGTATGGGGCACAGTAAAACCGGCAAGTCTGGGAAGATCAGCACAGCGGACAAGACTGCCAGCAGCCCCGCTGCCCAAGACAGGACCGCCACCAGACCCGCTGCCCAGGACAAGACCGCCCGCAGCAGCCCCGCCGCCCAGGACAAGACCGCCAGCAGCCCCACTGCCCAGGGGAAGACCGCCAGCAGCAGCCCCGCTGCCCAGGAGATGACCGACAGCATCCCCACTGCCCAGGATGCGACCGCCAGCTGCCCCGCTGCCAAAGACAGGACTGCCAGCAGCAGCCCCGCTGGCCAGGAGGCGACCGCCAGCAGCCCTGCTGCCAAAGACAGGACTGACAGCAGCAGCCCCGCTGCCCAGGAGGCAACCGCCAGCAGCCCCACTGCCAAAGACAGGACTGCCAGCAGCCCCCGCTGCCAAAGACAGGACACCGCCAGCAGCTGAACCGCTGCCCAGGACACCGCCACAAGCTGAACCACTGCCCAGGACACCGCCGCCAGCAGCACCGCAGGCCAGGTGTGGTATTCTAGGTCTAGAATGTATTGACACAGAATGCTGGAGTCTCCTCGGAGACAGCGACAGTTGGAGGAGAGAAGAGGCAGAAGGAGAACGAAAGGAGGATTATCTGTAGGCTGAGGTGTTTCTTGTATATCTGTTTCTTATATTAAAGATCCTGTTTCTTACAAAGAAGACTGTGTTCCAGCGATCTTTCACTGGCGACGAGGATGGGATGCTGAAACCCCTTATGAAGTCGGAACACCTCAACTACCTATCCTGGTAATTGTGCGATCCCAAGTAATTTTTTGTTTTTTTGGCCATGCCGTTCTCTGGAACAGCCTGTAATTTTTTGGAGGGGCTGTGCTGTGTCTCTAGTGTATATTGTCGACTGGCCAGACTTATACACACTGTTGCTCGCGCTACGCTCAGCGGGTGCCTAGGCTCGCGCTAATTGTTAACCACGCGCTGCCTTGCCTACCGGCGCAGCTCGCCTATCTCAGACACGCGCTCACTCAAGAGAGTATCAACACGGCGAAACCGGCACAGCGCTAACTTACAGTAACAGCTCGCCTATCTCAGACACGCGCTCACTCAAGAGACTATCAACACGGCAAAACCGGCACAGCGTTAACTTACAGTAATGTAAATACGGCAAACCGGAACAGCTTTCTTCTCTCCTGGTCGCGTCATCCGCATACGCTCATTGTCGAGCGTGTCAAGCCTCGTTCTCATGCCTTGGCGGCCATCTTGCTACATCAAGTGACAGACAAGTTAAAGTTCCTGGCGGTCATTTTAAGTTGCTTTGCGATTCTGTGTGTCAAGCCTCATTCTCACGTTTTGGCGGCCATCTTGCTACATCAAGAGGCATTTGAGTTGAAATTTCTGGTAGCCATGTTAAGTTACTCCGTGTTTCTGTGTGTCAAGACTCATTCTCACATCTTGGCTGCCATGTTGCACATTAAGAATCAAATGAGTCGAAGTTCCTGGCGGCCATCTTAATTTGTATTGTGTATTTAATTTTAAGGTTTTTTTTTAAACTATAACACAGGCACAAGATACTGTCAGAAGTTTACAATATGCAGAATGTTACTTGTCCACCATTTTTTTTGCCTTCTCCTGGTAAACCACTAATTCCGTGGAAAAAATGGAAAAGTGTTTTTGCGCACTATGCTCGAGTTTGTGGCACCTCTCTAAGTGCGGAAAGGAAAATGTCTCTTCTGATGCATTGTTTAGGTTCTGAAGGACAGGAAGTCTTTGAAAATCTACCTGAACTTACGGTTGAAGATGCTGGAGATCTCAATGACTTTGAAATCTGTATTAAAACACTAGACTTACATTACTTACTGAAAATATCCACAGTCTTGGAGAGGTATCATTTTGGAAAAAGATTTCAAAGATCTGGAGAATCTGTAGAGGAATACATTACTGTACTTCGGAAACTAGCTTCCACATGTGGTTTTGGTAGCAGTAAAGATGAAAGGTTGAGAGATCAATTCATGTTGGGCTGCAACGTTCATAAAGCGAAAGAATCGTTTTGGATTAAAGACAATCCGTCACTTTATGAGGTGGTATCTATTGCTAAAACACATGAACATAGCTCAGCTTGTCTTGATGAGATCAGGAAGACAAGTTCACAGGGAAAGGGGGATGAAGTTCATCTTGTCAGTCTAGGAGGTTATGTACAAGATAAGACAAATCCTCAGAAATTAGTGAAGGATAATTTCAATAGCTCCAAAGTTAAGAAGGGGGTACAGGGAAGATGTTACAGATGTGGTGAGTTTGGCCACTATGCTAATTTCAAAGGTTGCATAGGTTGGAAGGTTTTTTGTAAAATTTGTGGTAAGAAGGGACATGTCACTTCATGCTGCAAAAATTCTAGTTCACAAAAGAAAGGGGTCCGAGAAATAACATTGGAGGATGAAGATTCCCCAAAAGAATTTGTCTTACAAATAAAAAATGGAATAAGTGGCCCAGTGGAGGTTGTACGTATTGAAGGTGTATGTGTCCCTATGATGTTTGATTCAGGAGCAAAGATCACATTAATTCCTATGGGAATATTTGATAAACATTTGAAATCCTCTGTAAGGTTATTTAAACCAGATATTTCTCCTAAAGTATATGGCGGTGAACCTATTAAGCTGTTGGGGTATTTTATAGGTTCCATTCAATATGTGGATAGACTCACAGCTGGCAAGGTATATGTCTCTATTAGAGGTGATTCCCTCATCAGTTGGTCTCATCAGAAAGATTTAAGGGTTTACTTTGATCCAAACGAGTCCCCGTCTGTTAGGCTGAAGAGTTTAGACTGTGTCAATACTGTAGATAATGGTAGACCCTCCTATCAGCAGGAATTTTCTGATCTTTTTCAGGCTGAACTTGGCTGTTTGAAGGGCTATGTTCATGAGATCAGGTTAAGAAAAGGTGTTACACCTGTAGTCAGTAAAGTTAGAGGGGTTCCCTTGATGGTGAAGGAGAAAATGAGAACAGAATTAGAGAGGCTGGAACGGGATGAAATAATTGAGAAAGTTGAGGCCACTGAGTGGTTGGCTCCAGTGGTGATGGCGGTAAAACCTAATGGCAATCCGAGATTATGTGTGGACTTGAGAGAGCTTAATAGATGTGTGATAGTGGATCACTATCCATTGCCCAACATTAATGAAATGTTAGCGCTTCTCAGTGATGCTAAATGTTTTTAATCTATTGACTTGACCTCTGCATACCACCAGGTTAAGCTTCACAAAAATTCTCAGGACTTGACAGCTTTCATAACACCCTTTGGTACTTACAGGTTTGTCCGTATGCCTTTTGGTTTGGTCTCTGCGGCTGCTGTATTTCAACGTGCCATAGAGAGGGTCCTTGAGGGGATTCGTGGCATCAAGATATACCAAGATGATATTCTAGTGCATGGCAAAGATGCATCCGAACATAATACAAGGGTCCGGCAAGTTCTCCAGAGACTAAGGGAAAGTGGCCTAACGTTGAAAGCAGAAAAATGCAAGTTCAATCTTAGTGAAATTGATTATTTGGGGCATAAGATCTCCTCTCATGGTATCGAGCCAAAAAGAAATCTAGTGAGTGCGATTGATAATCTTGCGAGCCCAACTTCAAAGGAAGAGGTGATGAAGTTTTTAGGGATGGCAGAATTTTATAGTAAATTTGTAGTCAACTTTGCGGAAAAAACCAAAGCCATTAGAGGGTTGGTTAGAAAGGGAGTTACATTTCGATGGGACAAAGCTTGTGAAGATGAATTTGAGAAGGTAAAACATGACCTGAAATGTGCTCCGTGCTTGCAAAGCTTTGATCCAAGTCAACAATCTATCATTATGGCTGATGCTAGTGCCAAAGGTCTTGGTGCTGTTCTACTTCAAGTTCACAACGATGTGGAAAAAACTATACTTTTCATCTCGAGGTGTTTAAAGGGAGCAGAATTAAATTATTCTGTCATCGAGAGGGAGGCGCTAGCTGTATTTTGGGCGATAAACAAACTAAGAAAATTTGTTTGGGGTAGTAAGTTCTGTGTGAGAACTGACCACAAACCACTGAAAGAAGTTTTTGAAAAAAAGGGGTTGGATTCGATTTCAGGAAGGATTAGAAAATGGGTAGTAACCTTTCAAGAATTTTGTTTTGATGTGCATTATGTACCTGGTGCTCAGAATCTTGTTGCGGATTGTTTTTCCAGACTTGTGAATGAAGTTTCTGATCTTGAAGATCAACTTACTGAGAGTCTTGATGATTTTGATGTATGCATGATTAGGGAAGGTATAATCAAAGAGGATGAGTGGATGACTGGTCTTAGTAATGATAAAGTGGTACAAGATGTTCTAAAAAAAAAATCAAATATGGATGGGATGGCACCGAGAAACAAGATGAATGCTTTTGTGGTTTCTGGAGGGTCAGGGATGAATTGTCCTCTCAAGGGGATCTATTATTGAGGGGGACCAAACTTGTTCCTCCAGTGCAACTAAGGGATGAACTAATATCTTTAGCGCATGAGAGTCATCCTGGTATCTCTAAAACTAAGGAAAGATTGAGACTCTCATATTGGTGGCCGGGAATGGATGTACAAATTGAGCGGAGAGTTAGGGAGTGTTTGGAGTGTTCTAGAGCTGATAAGACCTTGATGTGCAGAGTTCAACCTATGGAGGTGAGGGAACTGCCTAGGGAACCGTGGCAGGATGTTTCATTGGACATCTTAGGACCTATTAGGTATTCCAGCACTGACAAGTATGTCTTTGTTTTAATAGACATGTATTCGCGATGGCCTGAAATTGGGATCACATCTTCGGTAGAAACGCAAGTTGTCATAGACTTCCTTAATCAAATCTTTGATAGGGAAGGGTTCCCATCTTCCATCCTCACGGACAATGGTGTACAGCTTGTCTCTCGAGACATGGAGAGATTTCTTAGTGACAAGGGAATTACACATAAGAAGGCCTCTCTTTATCATCCTGAGACAAATGGTATGGTGGAGAGATTAAATAGGGTACTAAAAGAAACTATTCAAATGGCTCTTGTTAATAACAAGTGTTGGAAGGAGGAAATTTTGCATAAAATCAGGAATTACAGATTGACTCCACATACAAGCACAGGTCTCACACCGTTTGAGTTGTTCAGGCACAGAAAACCTAACACACAGATGTGTCCATCTTGGGTGAATGACAAAGTAGCTTTAGAACCAGACTTTGGGCTTAAAAAAGAATGTAAAATGGACAGAGAGGTTAGAAAAGCTTTTGAGAGAAAGGCCAATTTTGACAGAAGGAAGGCAGTAAAGGAAATTGAAATTTCTGTAGGTGATATTGTCAAAGTGAGAAATCCTCGTTTTGGTCTGTCTAATAGTCATTCTAAATTCTCTTCTCCCCTCAAAGTGATAAAGGTCATGAAGAATGCTGTAAAAACTGAAGATCATAGGATATGGAATGTTGGGAGAGTGGTAAAAATCACTGGGGTGGGAGAAGATGTATCTGTGAAAAGTTATGGGAAAAAGAGTGAACAAAGAGATGACAATGTCAAAATAAGAAAGAGCTCTAGGATCATTAGACGTCCTAAATCGTTAGTGGACTTTGTATAAATCTATGTAACAATGTGAGTAATGGTGTAACAATGTGTGTGAATGGTATAGTTGTATTATTTATTTATTTCTTATTGTATTGTGTTACCAAAAATATATATATGTTTAGTTTTGGTTAATAAGGGGAAGATGTGTGGTATTCTAGGTCTAGAATGTATTGACACAGAATGCTGGAGTCTCCTCGGAGACAGCGACAGTTGGATGAGAGAAGAGGCAGAAGGAGAACGAAAGGAGGATTATCTGTAGGCTGAGGTGTTTCTTGTATATCTGTTTCTTATATTAAAGATCCTGTTTCTTACAAAGAAGACTGTGTTCCAGCGATCTTTCACCAGGACAAGACCGCCACCAGCTGAACCGCTGCCCAGGACACCGCCGCAAGCAGCACCGCAGGCCAGTGAGCGCCAATGATTCCAACGCTACTGAGTCCCCCACAGGCAGGATGAGGCACTCTGGGCACAAGGCCCCCTCCTGAACCAGTGGAGAGATACATCCACTACCTTAGTCCTTGGCAGGATGAAGCACTCTGGGCACAAGGCCCCATCCAGAAACCAGTGGAGAAGGTTATCCACTTGAAAGACTGTGGCTTGGCACTCCCCAGGATGCAGCAGTGGGCAAACCACCCACTGTAGAGACTTGAGAGACTGTGGCTTTGCACTCCCCAGGATTGGGGATTGGGAAGGATTTTATTTCTAACTGATGCCCCTGCAGTGTTCTCTCCGTCTTGTTTGGGTATTGAGTGTGGGCCTCGCCAATGCCTTTTGGGCCCAGTGATGCACGGACTATGATGGTGGAATCCCTTGGACTTGTGTTCTTGGTGTATATAATTGTATACAGTATAAATGTATATATTTGTAAATATTTTTGATGTATGTAATTGAACATATCACAATTATTCGACTCATTTCCTTTTGTCCTTGCATTCTTCAACGGGGGTTGGGAGGTGTAACTGTTATGTATCAATATGTATTTGTGTGTGTGTTGTAGTGGGTGAGGGTGGGGGTGGGTGTGTTGCATGTTGCATGTGTGTGTCACTGTTTTTTCCCTCCCCCCTCCCCTGTGTCGTAGGTGCAGTACTCACCATTGTCTTCGCCGCTGGCATTCGTGCTCCTGGTAGAGGAGCAGGAAGATAAAGGCTGGCAGAATCTTGAGCTCAGGCTCCATGGCGTCCTGAATCCTCGTGGGGCGTGTAGAGGTGAGCGTTTTCCCTTCCAATTCTTGTTTCCGCCGTGTTTTTGTTCGCTGTGAATCTGCCCCGGAAAAGGTGGCAGATTGGTGGGTTGTAATAGTGTGGGCGGTACATTGTGTTCCGCCTGTCTGTTGGCAGTTTTACCGCTGCTTTAAAACCGACCACCAGGGTTGTAATGACCCCCTAAGTAACTTGACACCTAACCTTCACCAAGTGAGGGTTAGACATATAGGTGACTTATAAGTTACTTATGTGCAGTGAAAATGGCTGTGAAATAACGTGGACGTTATTGTACTGAGGCTGCAGTGGCAGTTCTGGGTAAGAATTGTCTGAGCTCCCTATGGGTGGCAAAAGAAATGCTGCAGCCCATAGGGATCTCTTGGAACCCCAATACCCTGGGTACCTAGGTACCATATACAAGGGAATTAGAAGGGTGTTCCAGTGTGCCAATGAGAATTGGTAAAATTACCTGCAGTGACAATTTTAAAGCAGAGAGAGAGCATAAACACTGAGGTTCTGGTTAGCAGAGCCTCAGTGATACAATTAGGCACCACACAGGGAACACATATAGGCCACAAACCTATGAGCACTGGGGTCCTGGCTAGCAGGATCCCAGTGACACATATCAAACACACTGACAACATAGGGTTTTCACAATGAGCACTGGGCCCTGGCTAGCAGGATCCCAGTGAGACAGTAAAAACACCCTGACATATACTCACAAACAGGCCAAAAGTGGGGGTAACAAGGCTAGAAAGAGGCTACCTTCCTACAATATATACACTAGTAACCAAAATCAGATAAGTAAGCAGTCATAAAATAGTGCAAACAGTGAAAAGCACAACAGGTTGCAATTGGCCTAGGGGCAACACAAATCATATACTAAAATAGTGGAATGTGAATGTTGATTCCCTCATAGGCAAGTATAGTGTGTAGAGGGGCACTGGGAGTGTAGGAAAACACCAAAGGTAAGTAAATGACCCCACCCCAGAGCCCAGGAAAACAGGAGTAAAGTACAGCAAGTTTCCTCAGAACACACTAGGAGTCGTGGGAAAGTATTATGTAAAAACCAAGCAAGACCGCAAGAAACCTACAATGGATTCCTGGTCCTGAAGACCTGTGGAGAGAGGAGACCAAGTCCAGAAGTCGATGAAGAGTCCAGGAAGAACAGAAGCTCCTGCTAACCTCGATGAAGGAGCAAAAGTGGATTCTTCGGTTTGATGAAGAAGTCAGAAAAGCACCAAAGAAGACAGCTGCAGGTTACTGCTTGATGGAGGAGATGTCCCTTGTCGAGTCATTGGATGCAGGCTGGTTTTCGTTGTTGGATTACGTCAACACGCCTTGGCTCATGCAAATGTAGCAGTTACCTGGGCCCAAGAGGGACCTGAGTGCCTCAACTCAGACTGAGGAGGCAGAGGGGGCTCTCAGGACTTTAGAGAGCCCTCAGAAGACCAGGCAACACCCACAGGAGTCCCAGAACACAGGGACAAAGGAGTTGCAGAATGCAGTAGTTGCAGCACTACACAAAAGGTTCCCACACCATCGAAGAACAACTCAGGGAGCTGAGCGTCGCAGGATAGAGTGCTGGGGACTTGGGCTATGCTGTGTACAAAGGACGTTTGGAAGAAGTGCACAGAATACCCAGGGAGCTGCAGAACACGCGGCGCACAGGGGTACTGTCTGGCACAGGGAGGCAAGCCCTTACCTCCACCAAATTTGGACAGCTGGACCTTTGGACAGTCAGGATAATTACGGTCCACCATCTGTGTTCCAGGGATCACCCTCATCGACAGGAGAGGAGTACCAGAGTACCAGTTGTTGTTGCAGAGAGGTGCCTGCTGAAGCAGGGAAGTGACTCAATCACTCCACAGGAGATTCCTCCAGTTCTTCTGGTGCAGAATGAAGACAGGCAGTCCTCAGAGCCTGCATAATCTGGAAACTGTTACAGTTGCTGGCTCGAGCTGAAGTTGCAGGGTCACAGTAGCCTTCTTGGATGCTTTGTTGCAGTTACAGCGTTCCTGGAGCAGTCTGCGGTTGATCCGACGGTCAGAAGCTGAAGCAGGGAATGCAGAGGAGTCCTGGTGGAGTCTTGCAAAATGAATCTTAGGAAACGCCCAGAGGAGAGACCTTAAATAGCCCTGAAAGAGGGATTGGCTACCTAACTAGGTATGCACCTATCAGGAGGGTTCTCTCTTGTCACTTCTGGCACTGGCCACTCAGATGCTCCCAGAGGGTCCCCAAACCTTGGAATCCCAGATGGCTAATGCAAGGGACACTCTGGAGGAGCCTGGGGTACCACCCCTGGGGTGGAGATGGACAGGGGAGTGGTCACTCCCCTTTCCTTTGTCCAGTTTTGCACCAGAGCAGGGACTGGGGGTCCCTGAACCGGTGCAGACTGTATTATGCAAGGAGGGCACTGTTTGTACCCTTCAAAGCATTTCCAGAGGCTCTGGGAGAATACCCCTCACATGCCTGTAACACCTATTTCCAATGGTAGAGGGTGTAACACCCCTCTCCTAAAGGAAATGCATTGTTCTGCCTTCCTGGGATTGAGCTGCTTAATCCCCAGAAGGGCAGAAACCGGTCTGTGAGGTGGCAGTAGCTGGGACTGCAGTGGAAACATCAGTGAGCAGGTTTGGCGATACTTGGGGTCCATGGTGGAGCCCCCAGGGTGCATGGAATTGGCCCTCCAATACCAGAATTGGATTGGGGGTTCAATTTCTCAATCTTAGGGAGCTGAGCGTCGCAGGATAGAGTGCTGGGGACCTAGGCTGTGCTGTGTATGAAGGACTTTTGGAAGAAGTGCACAGAAGCCCAAGAAGCTGCAAAACACGCAGTGCACAGGGGTACTTTCTGGCACGCGGAGGCAAGCCCTTACCTCCACCATATTTTTACAGCTGGACCTTTGGACAGTCAGGATCACTTCGGTCCACCACCTGTGTTCCAGGGATCATGCTTGTCGACAGGAGAGGAGTCCCAAAGTACCGGTTGTCATTGCAGAGAGGTACCTGCTGAAGCAGGGAAGTGACTCTGTTACTCCACGGGAGATTCCTTTGGTCCTTCTGGTGCAGAATGAAGACAGGTAGTCCTCAGAGCATGCACAACCTGGAAACTGTTGTAGTTGCTGGTTGAAGATGAAGTGGCAGGGTCACAGTAGCATTCTTAGATGCTTTGTTGCAGTTACAGTGTTCCTGGAGCAGGCTGCGGTTGATCTGACGGTCAGAAGCTGAAGCAGAGGATGCAGAGGAGTCCTGGTGGAGTCTTGCAAACCGAATCTGAGGAAACACCCAGAGGATAGGCCCTAAATAGCCCTAAGAGGGGGATTGGCTACCTAACCAGTCATGCACCCATCAGGAGGGGTCTCTGACGTCACCTGATGGCACTCACCACACAGATGCTCCCAGAGGGTCCCCATACCTGTGAATATAAGATGGCTAATGCCAGGGACACTCTGTAGGAGCTCTTGGCACCGCCCCATGGGTGGTGATGGACAGGGGAGTGGTCACTCCCCTTTCCTTTGTCCAGTTTCGAGCCAGAGCAGGAACTGGGGATTCCTCAACCAGTGTACATTGGATTATGCAAGAATGGCACCATTTGTACCCTTGAAAACATTTCCAGAGGCTCTGGGGGGATACCCCTCCTAGGCCTGTAACACCTATTTCCAATGGTAGAGGTTGTAGCACCCCTCTTCTAAAGGAAATGCATTGTTCTGCCTTCCTGGAATTGAGCTGCGCAATGCCCAGGAGGGCAGAAACCTGTCTGTGAGGTGGCAGCAGCTGGGGCTGCAGTGGAAACCTCAGAAAGCTGGTTTGGCAGTACTGGGGGTCCATGGTGGAGCCCCTAGGGTGCATTGAATTGGCCTCCCAATACCAGAATTGGATTGGGCGTTCAATTTCTCAATCTTAGACACCTCACATGGCCATATTCGGAGTTACCATTGTGAAGCTACATATATGTTTTGACATATTTGTAGTTCACGCTTATAATGGTGTCCCCGCACTCACGAAGTCTGGGAAATTGGTCCTGGACAACGTGGGGGTACCTTTGCTAGTGTAAGGGTGCCCTCACACACAGTAACTTTGCACATAGCCTTCAGTAACTGAAGTTTAGACATATAGGTGACTTATAAGTTACCTGATGCAGTGAAAATGGCTGTAAAATAGTGTGTGCACTATTTCACATAGGATGCAGTGGTAGTCCTAAAGGAATGTTTGTATGAGCTCCTTATGGGTGGCACAAGAAATGCAGCAGCCCATAAGGATCTCCTGTAACGCCAATGCCCTGGGTACCTAGGTACCATATATTAGGGATTTATAAGAGGGGTCCAGTGTGCAAATCCGAATTGGAATATGGAGTCACTAGACTGTAGTGACAAATTTGGTAAACAGAGAGAGCATAAGCCCTGGAGTTCTGGTTAGCAGAACTCCAGTGACATAGTCAAGTATACTGACAACATAGTAAAACACACTGACATATAGGCCACAAACTATGAGCACTGGGCCCTGACTAGCAGGAACCCAGTGAAACAGTAAAAGCACATTGACAAACAGGTAGAAATTGTGGGTAACATGCCAAGAAGGATGGTACTTTCCTACAAAACCTTTTGTCATGCCTAAACCGTCTCTTTTAAGATTTATAAAGCACTATTAAGGTAGGCCCTAACAACTCATAGGACAAGGTTTATGGTATTTAAAATGCAGGAGAAATGTATTTAGGTTCTATATGTCCTAACAGTGGAAACTCCTAAAGTGGTTTTCCCTACTTTAAGGCTATCTCTCCCATACACTAACACTCAGATGCACATAATAAGTAATAACTTCAGTTTGGTAATAGATAGAGAAATGTAGCTTCCACTAAAATGAATAAGTTCAAATTCTCTTTAATGAGAAAGTCAGATTTTACATTTTGATGCTGAAAATGCCACTTTTAGGAAGTTGGGATTTGTATGACTAAACTAAATGTGCGTTTCTACCAGTGTCCAGGGTCACAAGACTTCAAATGGCTCTCCTGTGATATTTTGTGTATTCCTTCCAGACATGGGGACAAAAGGGCCTTGGGTGTGGCTCTCCTGAGCAGGATGTCCCAGGGGAGGGGGGAGAGTTGTACTCAGCCCTTCTTCCTGAGCATCAAAAGGTAGCATCAGGACTTTTCGTCCCCCTTCATGACTGTTATGGCTGCTGTCATGGTCCAAGTTGTGAGCAGGGCTAGTCATGCCTTAGCCATGCCTTATCCCCCCAATTATGAATGATATCAGAGATGTTGTTATTTCCTTTTCATCAAGGACCTATTTACCTTTGAAACCTTGTGTAACTTGGCAACTCAGTTATGAACATAATGGCAATGTCTTAAGCAGATCTAGATCAATGCTTGTTGTCACAATAACTTCTGAATACATTGGCCTCACCCAGGTAATCCAGGCAGCACATCTCAACTGTTGACAGCTCCTGGTTCTTTAATTGATCCTCCTAATGGAAAAAAGATAGTTGAGAAACATGTGCAATAAAAATAATGACTAACGTGTTCCTCTGTTTTCCCCACATGTTTCCTTGCACCTGGTTCAGGCCGGCTGTAAAAGCCCGCATTTCAGACTAAATCCTGCTTAGCCTCATTTAACTTGGAAGCAACATTTCGGCAGCCTTCCCTTCGCAGTGGCAGTCCTGTATTCGTAGTGGCATTTCTACCTTCACAGTGACAGGCTTCTCCTCGCAGCGACACGCTTCCTGAGTTCCAACCTAGTATTTCCAATCTTATCAACTGTTACCACAGTACCTGTAAAAGGTGGACAGCTTGCAATTCATCTCTTGCATTGAGCTTTCTTGCACTGGCAAAAAGACTAAAGTCATCCTAAATAAGGTAACACAAGTTTTTCTATTTAATTTGGAAGCTTGATCAGCGCTGATTTATCAAATTTATGTAAAGCCAGCAATAATATTCAGATTAATCTTGTGACTGAAAAAACATTAGAGAAAAATTCTACTTCTTGTAATAGCATCGCCTTACTGGACCTTGTGCTCATAGTTAGTTTTCAATATGTGTTTTCTCAATCAGAATATGATTTTGGTGTTCTAAAGACTTTTAGGACATTTGAGAATTATAATCTGATTGCCATTGGAAATTTGCATGTGAACATTGAACTCTTGGGACTCTTGAACTAATTAAGATTTTGAAGTAGTTTTGTTGTGATTAACCCAGTTATTTTCTCACAGTGGAAATCCTTGTACATGATAGTTCCAGTTCATGATTATGCCTGGATAATTCTTGAATCACACTGGGGAATGTTTCTAGTGTGAATCATGTTTATGTTGATTTGACATAGGTGAATGCCAAAGATCTGTTTGTTTTTTAACTCTTTTAAAGTGTGGTTTCATTACAGGGAAATCCAAGAACAGACCCCTGTATCTGAATAATCCTGACTGCCAGTATCCTGAATCCAGAACCAGAATCCAGATATCCTTGAGCCCAGCAGTGCCTGGAGTAGAGACATCCGAATATTAGAAGTCCTGGTATTTCTCTCTTTCTCTCTCATACCAAACCCCCTTCCCCTTGGAAACACCTAGGCTTTCAGTGTTTCCTTAATTGCTGTACTGTTAGTTCTCTCTGGGATTCGGGGATTACTGTCACCCCATTGGAACCACCTGGAGTTCAGGTGAGTGGTTCCCAACAGAAGGCTAAGCCACAAAAAATAGTGTTCCCTTTGGGTGACAACGTTACCATGGACAACTTTCTCCAAGGCTTAGCAGAGACCACTTTTGAGACTACCCAGATAACTGACATGTTGCACACATTTCAGATAGAAACACAACACATAAAAGAAGAGAATGCTAGTTTAAGGGAGTTAACCAGAACCAAAACTGAATTCACACAGGAGAGGGATACTTCACAGAAAGGGAACTGCCCAGTCTTAAGCCCACCTTTGTTTGGTAATACTTATAAACCCTCTGTGGCACTCCCCCCCATCTCGCCCAGTCCAAAACTTACATGTTACATTCATGGTTCCTAGTCCAGCTCCTCTGGCTAACCCAGAAAGATTTAATGGAGATAGCACACGATTCTCAGTATTATTGAGCCAGTGCCAGTTGCATTTAATTTGTAAGCCCCAGATTTTTAACTCTGATGCAGCCAAAGTCGGCTTCATTATTTCTTATCTGGGTGGGGTGGCTGCTCATGGGCTATTCTGTTGATAGAATCTAAAAACCCTATTCTATGCAATTTCACAGCCTTTAAGGGAGCGATGAATAGCCTCTTTGTGCGAAACATTTTCATTCAGTCCAGTTACAACGACCTATTAAATTTGAGACATGGCTCTAAAGATCTTTTAACTACATTGCTTAATTTAATTGCCTTATTTCTGAAACACATTGGCCTGAGGAAAAACATACATCCTTGTTTTATAGAAGTCTTAAGGGCAATTTAAAAGACTCATTGGCACACATTGTAGAATTACCTGAGAACTGCACAGAATTCATTGATCTGGTTGTTAAACAGGATCACAGACTAGGTGAACATAGAAGTGAGCGGCCACAAAATGACACAAGAGTAGTAGTCCTGAAAACAGAAAGAAAAGACAAGCATGATAAGGCATCTGAATCAGAACCCATGCAAATCAGAGGTATCAAGGGCCCTTTATCATCAGAAGAGGAGGCAGGTGAAGTAAGGCTAACCTTTGACTTTATTGTGCCAAACTCAGTCATTTTGCCCAAGACTGTACTGTCAAGCCCAAAAAGAAAAAAGACCATAGCTTGCATAAATACAGATGACGTAGTGCAGGAAAACTAACACTCTTGATGAATGGCAATGTAATGTAATCGAGTCCTAAGATACATAACCATTAGAATGATTTTAATTCTATCTCCACAAAAAGACACTGCCCATGCCAGTGGCATGGGCAGTGCAGGGGCCCCGAGGGGGCCCCACGACACCCGTTCCCGCCATCCTGTTCCTGGCGGTAAAAACCGCCAGAAACAGGATGGCGGGAAGGGGGGCGGAATCTCCATGGCGGCGCTGCTTGCAGCGCAGCCATGGAGATTCAGCCCATGCAGGGGAAATCCGGCGGGAAACCGCCGGATCCCCTTTTCTGACCGCGGCTTTACCGCCGCGGTCAGAATGGGCTGGGAAGCACCGCCAGCCTGTTGGCGGTGCTTCCGTGGTCCCCGGCCCTGGTGGTCTTGGACCGCCAGGGTCGGAATGACCCCCATAATCTTCCTGTTCTCATTGACTCCAAGGCCACTGGAAATGTCCTTGATCTATCCCTGCCTGAAAAAGTAGGTATCTCCTGAGCGACAAAATCAGAACCATAACCTGTGAGAGCAGTTGATGGTTCAACTCTTTCCTTTGGACCGATACGGTTTAAAACCACACCCCTGACCTTAATTTGGGATAATGGTCACACAGAACATGTAATCTTTGATCTTATTAACACACCAACTTTTGCTGTGATTATAGGCATCCCCTGATTAGAGCATTACAACACAGAGATAGATTGAGTCCTTAGACCTAGAACCTTGGATTCCCCATTTTGTAGGACAGCATGTCATCAAGAAGCTCAGGACCCAGTCACACCAATTAATTGTGCAGCTGCACATCATTCTCACCCTATCACATAACCACAGGAAAGTCATTACTGTTCAGACATCTTTGAGCCTAAATAAGCTACCTAGTTACCACCTCACAGGGTGCATTACTGTAGAATCAATCTCATTTGTGGGGCAGTACTCCCATGCAGTAGAATTTATTCTCTTACTGAGCCAGAATCCCAACATTTATGTAAATATGTGAATGAAATGCTAGAACTAGGATTCATAAGGCATTCCACCTCACCAGTTTCCTTGCTCTTCTTTTTCATCTCAAAACAGAATGGGAAATACATCGACTTTTGTGCAGTTAACAAAGCCACGATTAAAAATCGCTACCCATTTACATTTATTCCTGTGCTATTATATAAAGTACTCCATTAAGTGGCTCCATTATCTATACAAAGTTAGATCTTCACAGTGCTCACCACTTCATATGTGTTAAAGCTGGAGATGAGTGGAAAAAGGCTTTTAGAACACAATTTGGCCCATTTGAGTATACTGTAATTCATTTTGGTCTCAGTAATGCCACAGCAACATTTCAGTATTTTATCAACAAAGTTCTCTATGACTTCTTGGACGTTTGTGCAGTTGTCTACATAGATTATATTTAGATTTTCTCTAAGACTGAGCAGGATAATATGCTGCACATAATAACCATTCTTCAGAGTTTGAGAGAGCATTCTCTGTACGCAGAATTTGATAAATGTACATTTCACTCCAGGTCAGTGGAATTTTTGGGTTACCATCTGTCCCTGGAAGGTATTACAATGGACCCAAAAAAGGTAGAAGCCATTGTTTTTTGGCCATCACGTACTTATGTTAAAGAGATCTAGGGAGTTCTCTGTTTTCCCAACTTTTATCACAGATTTATTGCAGGTTTTTCAGATATTGTGGTATCAATTACTCAGTTATCAAAGAAAGGACAAACCCTGTGGTCAGAAGCAGCTGAACAGGCCTTTCTAACCTTAAAGCAAAAATTCACGACAGCTCCTATTCTGTCCCATCCAGATCCTGATCTACCATTCTTTGTTGAGGCAGATACTTTACAAAAAGCCAATGGTGGGGTGTTGTCCCAAGACCGGCCACCTGTACCCTTTAGCATGCTATTCTCGAAAGCTACATCCTTCTGAACAAAACTACACAGTACCAGAGAGGGGGTTTTGGCCATCAAGGGGGTTTTGGCAGAATGGTGTCACCACCTATTGGGGGCAAAACACACCCTTACAATTTTCACAGATCATAAGAAGTTAGTTATTTACTTCAATAAAAGCTCTCATTCCTCGCCAAATGCGCTGGCTACACTTTTTTGTGATTTTGCTTTTCTTATCACCTATCGTCCGGGAAAAAGCAATTACAATCAGTCATTTTGTCTAGGTTAGGGCAAAAAGAAGACAAGGAGAACTCTGCAGCCCCTCCTAGTATTATAGCCTCTAAAAAGATTGTGGCAGCGACAATAGCCGATACTTCTTGACTGTAGTTAAGAAGTGTTAGACTTTTCATCCTTGGCGTGGTCTCCCTTAACTTTTTGCCTCTGTTCCCCAGGTTGTTGATGTGTGCTGGAGTGTGATTTTACTGTTTTTGTTACTCTGGGCACTTTACCACTGCTAACCAGTGCTAAAGTGCAAGTGCTCCTTTACAAAATGTGTATGTAATTGGCTTATCCATGATTGGCATATTTGGTTTATTAGTAAGTCCCTAGTAGAGTGCACTAGAGGTGCCCAGGGACTGTTAATCAAATGCTGCTAGTGGGCCTGCAGCACTGATTGTGCCACCCACATAAGTAGCTCTGTAATCATGTCTCAGACCTGCCACTGTAGTGTCTGTGTGTGCAGTTTTAACTGTAAATTCGACTTGGCAAGTGTACCCACTTGCCAGGCCTAAACCTTCCCTTTTCTTACATGTCAGACACCCCTAAAGTAGGCCCTAGGTAGCCCCAAGGGCAGGGTGCAGTGTATGGTTAAGGTAGGACATATAGGCCCTCATTACAACCCTGGTGGTCGGTGTTAAAGCGGTGGTAATACCGCCAACAGGCCGGCGGAAAAGAAAATAGGATTAGGACTGTGGCGGAAACCACCAACATAGACAGCCACGTTAACACTCCGACCGCCACAGCGGTACAAACAAACAGCGCGGCGGACACTGCCAACAGACAGGCGGAAGACAATGTACCGCCCACCCTATCACAACCTTTTCCGGGGCGGAACCAACGCGAATAAAAACACGGCCGAAACAGTACACAGAAGGGAAAACACTCACCTCTCCACATCCCACGAGGAACCAGGACGCCATGAAGCCAGAGCAGCAGATCCAATGACGGCGGCGACGACCACGTGAGTACTGCACCTACAACACAGGGGAGTGGGGAGGGAAAAGAGAGTGACACACACACGCAACACCCCCACCCCCACCCTCACCCACAACACCATACACACAAATACATGCTGCAACATTACATATACACCCCCAACCCCCCTTGAATAACGCAAGGACAAAAGGAAATTATTTGAAGAATTGTAATAAAAAAAATCCATCAGTCAAAACTCAAAATCCAGTATATACAATTATGTACACCAACTACACAAGTCTGGATAGTGCACCAATCATTGTCCGTGGACCAGTGGGTCCAAAATGCATGGGCGAGGCCCACACTAGATACCTGACTCCAAACGGAGAGAACACTGGAGGGGTATCACATAGAAAATATACAGGCAACTCAGGGGGAGGGTGGGCACCTCAGCCTGATGAACGCACGACGCCACTGCTCCACGAGGGGGATCCATGCCCATTGATGTATCCTGGGGAGTGCAAAGCCACAGTCTCTCAAGTCGCTCCAGTGGGTGGTTTGCCTATTGCTTTATCCTGGGGAGTGCAAAGCCACAGTCTCTCAAGTATCTCCAGTGGGTGGTTTGCCCACTGCTGCATCCTGGGGAGTGCAAAACCACAGTCTCTCAAGTCTTTACAGTGGGTGGTTTGCCCACTTCTGCATCCTGGGGAGTGCAAAGCCACAGTCTCTCAAGTCTTTACAGTGGGTGGTTTGCCCACTGCTTTATCCTGGGGAGTGCAAAGCCACAGTCTCTCAAGTCTCTCCAGTGGGTGGTTTGCCCACTGCTTTATCGGGGGGAGTGCAAATCCACAGTCTCTCAAGTGGATAACAGTCTCCACTGGTTCTGGAGGGGGCTTTGTGCCCAGAGTGCTTCATCCTGCCAAGGACTGAGGTAGTGGATGTATCTCTCCACTGGTTCTGGAGGGGGCTTGGTGCCCAGAGTGCTTCATCCTGCCATGCCTGATTCCTGTACAAATGATTTTTTAAATGACACTGTTCAACAGACGTCCTGTCTCAGGTTAGCAAAAATAAAATAAATGAACACACCCAGTATCCCCACACCCTCTAAATTTAATGATTGGCAATTCTTCCTGAATAACACTGAAGAAGAGCTGGACGCAAAAGTTCAGGCTGGTACCTATAATTCTTCACTTTCCTGTCCCGGCGGGCGGTTAGTTTGGCCAGTAGACACCAATGGATGTCATGCGTGTTTTTTAAATTCCTCAGGGGGTTTTAAGATTAGACGGCCAGATCCTCGCTTCATCTCAGGTCAACACACGGAGATAGTTACTACATACAGTGTGGGTAAACTGTGTCAACAATGGGTACAGTCTAACACGTTAGACGCAGTTAAAGGACACCTGAACACAGTTTCTGAATATATAGACTTGCAGGACTTCCTGTTCGGTCGTAGGAAACAGCGCTCTAAATGATTTGTATATGCTATGTATAATAAGAGATGAAAACTTTCTCAGATAGAAGCTGCTGCACGTTTAAGGCATTTAGATAAGGAAACTTTAGAAAAGGCTTTGGCGGTTGTCGACAGGACCTGCACTAGAGGGGGTATCATTTCCTGGCGGGGGCCTTGGCAAGGTTCTCTGTCTTGTTCCTGGATCTCAGGGACCGTTTGCGGGGTGGCTCTCCATCTGCAGGGGGTAGGGTGCTAGTGTCATGGTCCTGTGGTGGTGCCTCCTGTCCACTAGCACCAGCGGAGGTGGAGGGCTGTTCATCATCCAAGCTAGTGTCAAGGGCCCCTTGTTGTGCCACAGTGTCCCTCCTGGTGTTGACAAGGTCCTACAGCACCCCTACAATGGTGACCAGGGTGGTGTTAATGGACTTCAGTTCCTCCCTGATCACCAGATAATGTTCCTCATGCAGCCGCTGGGTCTCCTGAAAGTTGGCCTGTATCGTTGCCATCGTCTCCTGGGAATGATGGTACGCTCCCATGAAGTTGGAGAGTGCCTCATGGAGAGTGGGTTCCCTGGGCCTGTCCTCCCCCTGTCGCACAGCAGTCCTCCCAGTTCCCCTGTTTTCCTGTTCCTCTGTTCCCTGAACCGTGTGCCTACTGCCACTGGCCCAAGGTCCCTGATTTTCTTGGGGTGGTGGGTTTGCCTTAGTTCCCTGTAGTGGTGGACACACTGCTGCTTGACGTGTCCTGGGGACAGAGAGATGGGCCCGCTGGGTGGGTGCTGTGGTGGTGTTTCCTGAAGGGGAGGCTCTGTGGTGGCTTGTGACTGTGTCAGGGGAACCGACTGTCCCGAGGTCCCTGATGGGCTGGGCTGGTCATCTTGATCCAGCTGTGCAGAGCTGCTGTCATCATTGTGGGCCTCTTCTGTGGGGGGAATGGATATGTCTGGAACCTCCTGTCCGGTGACGTTGGGTAGGGTTCCTGCAGGGGTGTAAAGGCATGATATTGCATCTGTGTGTGCCATCGTGTGCAATGGGTGAGTGACCCTGTACTCCAGTGCTTGCATTCTTGTCTAGGTCCTTGTGTGATATTTGGTTTGGGGTCGGTGTGGGTATCTGTAGTGGACATGCTTTGGTGATGGGTGTCCATGCTTTGGTGTTGCATGCAGGGCTTGGTGTTGGGATGGGTGAGTTGTGATAGTGGGACATATGTGAGGTGTTGGAGTGATGGGGGTGAGGGGGAGGGTGGGGGTATGTGATGGCATGCAGGTGGGGTGGGGGATATAATAGTTAAGAGTTGACTTACCAGAGTCCATTCCTCCTGCTACTCCTGTGAGGCCCTCGGGATGCAGTATTGCCAAGACTTGCTCCTCCCATGTTGTTAGTTGTGGGGGAGGAGGTGGGGGTCCACCGCCAGTCCTCTGTACTGCAATCTGGTGTCTGGAGACCACAGAACGCACCTTCCCCCGTAGGCCATTCCACCTCTTCCTGATGACATCCCGTGTTCTTGGATGCTGTCCCACTGCGTTGACCCTGTCGACGATTCTGCGCCATAGCTCCATCTTCTTAGAAATGGAGGTGTGCTGCACCTGTGATCCCAATAGCTGTGGCTCTACCCGGACGATTTCCTCCACCATCACCCTGAGCCCCTCCTGAGAGAACCTGGGGTGTCGTTGAGGTGCCATGATGTGGTGTGGTTGATGTGTGAGGTGGTGTGATGTGTGAGGGGATGTGTTGTGTGTTGTTTGAGGAGCATGGGTGTTGTGTGAGTGATGATGTTGTGTGTCTGTGGATGCTAGTGTTGTTTCTGGTGGTGTCTCTCTCTGGCCTTCTTTCAAAATTTTGGTGGTAAGGTTTGTGGGTGATGTGGGTGTGTGTTTTACATTGGATTGGGTGTGTGGGAGTGGTGTGTGTATGTGTATCAGGTGTGTGTATTTCGAATTGTCCAATGTGGTTGTGTTTTGTTAATGTGTGTGTATTTTGAGCGCGGCGGTGTGTACCGCCAATGGAATACAGCGGTTGAAAGACCGCTACGTGGATTCATGGGTCGTGATAGTGTGGGCGTATTCCTGTTTGTGTAACGGTGTCGGTTTTGTTATCGCCAGTTTATCACTGACCTTTGGTGTTGCAGACTTGTGTGGGTGTCTGCATTATGGCGGATTCCGAGCTGTGGGTCGTAATAGCTGTAGCAGAATTCCGCTGCCGCAGCGGTGTGTTGGCGGTCTTTTGCACGGCGATAAGCAGGATTTACCACCAATGTTGTAATGAGGGCCAAAGTAATGTGTTTTATATGTCCTGACAGAGAAATATTGCTAAATTTGTTTTTCAATGTTGCAAGGCCTGTCCCTCTCATAGGTTAACATGGGGGGTACCTTTAAATCTGATTAAAGTGTAGATTCCCTTTGGGAGTGGATGGACATGTGGAGTTTGGGGTCTCTGAGCTCACAATTTAAAAATACATCTTTTAGTAAAGTTGATTTTAAGATTGTGTGTTTGAAAATGCCACTTTTAGAAAGTGAACATTTTCTTGCTTATACCATTTCTGTGACTCGGCCTGTTTGTGGATTCCCTGTTTGGGTCAGTTTGACAGTTGGGCTGGTTGCACCTTACATTAGACAGTGACACAAAGGGAGCTGGGGTGTAGCCTGCATATCCTGATGATCCATCTGTGCTAGGAGGGGGGGGGGGAGTGGTACCTCACACCTGAAAGGGCTGTGCCTGCCCTCACACAATGCAGTCTCCAACCCCCTGGTGAGTGCCTGGGGCCTGGCCTGGGCAAGGCAAGATTTCACATTCCAAAGAGACTTTACTTTGAAGTAGGCCTACTTCAAAGGATTAATTGGGTATAAGAAGGGCACCCAAAACCACAGACTTTAGAAACACTTCTGGAACAAGAGGAACCTCTGCCTGGAGAAGAGCTGAAGAGTTGAGGAAGAAGAGCTGCCCTGCCTGTGACTGTGCTTTGTGGAGCTATCCTGCAGTTGCTGCTTCTGCCAGAGTAAAAGGGCAAAGACTGTACTTTGTGTGCCTTCCATCTTGAGAAGAAATCTCCAAGGGCTTGATTTAGAGCTTGCCTCCTGTTGTTTAAAGTCTCAGGGACAGCAAAGATTTCTCTCTGCCAGCACCTGGAGTCTCTGGAGAGACTCCTACTCTGCCCTGCGGTGCCCATCCAGTTCCTGGGACCCTGAAAGGAGAAGCTGGCAGCCTAAAGACAAGGAAATCCACGCACAGAGCGGCGTGTGGGGAAAAGCTTGATGGGACTCCAATCTGCGGCTGAAGAAACAACATGCCGTCAGCTCCGCAGCTGAGAAACGATGCTCGCAGGAAACGCGACCGAAGAATCGATGCACTGAGCAGGAGAAACGACGCGCAGCATCGCTGACAGAGGCTGGGAGATCACAACCAGCGCTACAGGGTTTTTGGATCCTTGGGCGGCTTGATTTCTGACTCAAGTGCCGCCGTGCGTGGAAAAACAACGCAAGGCCTGCCCGGACCCGAGAGTGCTGACCGGTTCGACACACCGCTCTCCTGCGGAGGGAAGAAATGACACGCCCCAACCCGGTGAAAGGAGAAACGACACACAGTCCCGCTCGTAAGTTGAATCAACAACTCACAAGCCCTTTATGATGTGCACTCGCCCGTGCGGGGTTGTTTTTGACGCCCACAAGGTACTTTTTCACTCTGACAGCGTTAGTGTGTGTTTAAAACTACTGAAAGACTCTTTTTGCATTTTTATTGAGAACTTGACTGGTGTATTGTGGATTTTTGTAGTTTTGGTCTTGTTTTGTTTAGATAAATATTTCCTATTGTTCTAAACTGGTGGTGTGTCATTTTGTAGTGTTTTCATTAAGTTACTGTGTGTGTTGGTACAAATACTTTACACCTAGCACTCTGAAGTTAAGCCTACTGCTCTGCCAAGCTACCAAGGGGGTAAGGAGGGGTTAGCTGAGGATGATTCTCTTTTACCCTGACTAGAGTTAGGGTCCTTGCTTGAACAGGGGGTAACCTGTCTGTCAACCAAAGACCCCATTTCTAACATTGGTGATCAGAGGTTGGGATTTGGACTTGTATTTGTACTTGACATACAGTGATTAAGTGTACACTACTATTTTGAGTTCAGACCACTACGTGACCACATACTACTTGTTTGGTGATCTTTGTTTTTTTCTCTTTGGGACTGTTTTTGTTCTATTTCCATTTTTTTCCGCTGATTCCTTGATTTACTTTCTATGGAAGTTCATTTGAGAACTTGTTTTCCTGCCTTTGGAACTTTGCACTTGTTATTGAATCTTCATCATGTCCCAAGCTGGAGATGCATCAGTTGGAGCTAACTTTGACTTTTAGAAATTGGAGAGTTATACCAAGGCTCAGTTGAAGCAGTTCTGTAAAAGTTTTGACTGTCCCATTAAGAGCTCATCCAGGAAGGAGGAGCTGCAAAAGGGGCTGAGGGCCTGGGTGACAGCCAAGAGCACAGAAGGGCACACAGAGGTTGAGGGAGATGAGGAGGAGGAGGAAGAGTGTTCAGTACACAATGGTATTGTGGGTGGGCCCGTTATGTCCAGGGAGATGGTCTCCAGGGCAGGTAGCAGTGTCTCATATAAGGGTCTGACACCTGAGGAGTTACAGGACAGAAAGGCAGAAAAGGGAGTACCAATTGGAGCAAAGAAGGCTAGCCCTTTAGGAAAGGAAGTTAGCAATGGCTCATGAGCTTAGCTTGAGAGAGATGGATCATAGAAGTCAGACCAGTAGAGATGGTGGCAGCAATCCTACAGTGCAGCCTGAGAGGAGGGTGCACATTCCTAAAGACCTTGTGAAAGATTACAAGAGGGATGATGACATATACTTGTGGTTCAAGGGGTATGAGTCTGCTCTCCACATGAATCTGGTCCCTGAAGCTCATTGGGGGGCGGGTCTGTGGGAGCACATTGAGGTAGAGGGAGGGATACACTGACAGCCCTAGCGGATGCTCAGAATCTCAGCTACTCTAGCATGAAGGATGCCTTGCTTACAAGGTATGGTCTTACCCCTGAGCAGTACAAGGATAAGTTTAGGTCCTACAAGAAGAAGGAATCCCAAACATGGTTGAAATGTGTTGATTCTTATTGCAGGTCACTGGTTGGTTGGGTGAAGGGCAGCAAGGTAACTACGTATGAGGGGCTTTACAATCTGATTGCTTGGGAGCACTTGTACAGTTTATGTTTTCGAGAGCTGCGCCAGCAGCTGATTGATAGCAAGCTGACTGACCCCAGGAAGCTTGTACAGGAAGCGGACCGCTGGGAGAGCACCAGGGTCCAGAAGAGGTATTGAGGAGACTACGCCAAGGGTGGGGAGGGTCCCTCTCAGAAGAAAGGCGGGGTAAGGGTAAACAGGGGTAGTTCTCTAAAAAGGGCCCCAAACTGATTCCCAGGTTAAGGATTCCCAACCCCCCAGTGAAAAGAAGCCATGATTCTCCAAAGGGAAGCCAGTTGCAGGTGGTCCCCCACGTAAGTGCTGTGCATGTGACCAGGTGGGTAATGTGAGAGGGGACCCTAAATGCCCCAAAAGTACACCGGCACCCACTGGTGTGCCGTTCCAGGGTTTGGCCAGTGTAGCGCTTGGGGAGGAGTTGGTTTCAGGTGGGTGGGAACCAGCTGAATTGACCCTTGTCTCACTAGGGGACAGTGATATGGTCCAGAGAACCCTAGTGCCTGAAAACACTAAGAAATACAGGCAGTGGGAGACCATTAATGGACAGAGGGTGGAGGCTCTGAGAGACACAGGAGCCAGTGTTACTACAGTGAGGAGTCAGCTGGTGTCTGAAGAACAGATTGATCCCCGGGTACTTCACCAAGTAGTTGCAGTGGACAATTCAGAGTTCCTGTGCAAAGTGGCGCAGGTTCCCTTTGAATGGGGGTGGGGGTTTCAGGTTCCTTGAAGGTAGCTGTGAGTCCAACCATGCCTGTTGATTGTTTGCTAGGCAATGACCTGGAGATTCCCCCTTGGAAGGAGGTGGAACACAGGTCTCACTTGGAGATGCTGTGTCTGCCTGGGTGGGTATGTGTATCCACCCGGTCAATGGCAGCCCGTCAGGGTAATCGAGAGCCCCTGGAGCCAGAAACAGTGGCCCAGGGGACCGCCAAGAAGAGAAGGGCAGGGGCGCGGGAAACCAGCCCCAGAAGTTCCCACTGTCCGGGAGGAGGTGGAGCCTTAGGGTGACGCCCTGGAGCCTACAGGGTAACAGGTAGCTGAACTGGGGGAGGTCTCTGAGCTGTCGCAGTGACAGCAGGAAGGGGGGCCCAGTAGGGAAGTATTCTGTGCAGCACAGAAGACATGCCCTACTTTGGAGGGTTTGCAGCAGCAGGCTGCAGACCAGGAGGCTGGCAAGGACCCAGGATCACACCTGATTTATTGGGAGGATGACCTCCTGTATAGCGAGCCTAAGGTTCCTGAGCCTGGGTCAGCCCATGTGCTGGTGGTACCCCAGTGCTTCAGGGCCTTCCTACTGGGGTTGGCTCATAATGTGCCTTTAGCTGGACATCTGGGGCAGGACAAGACCTTTGAGAGGCTTGTCACCCACGTTTACTGGCCCATAATGCGCAGGCACTCAGATGCACATTTCAGGTCTAGTCAGACTTGTCAGGCAAGTGGCAAGAGTGGGAGGAAATGTAAAGCTCCCCACTAGCCTTTGCCTGTTGTCAGTACTCCCTTTGAGAGGGTAGGCATTGACATTGTGGGGCCTCTGGATCCCAAGACAGCCATGCGCAACAGGTTTATCCTGGTCTTGGAGGACCACGCCACCCGGTACCCAGAAGCCATTCCTTTGAGATCAATCACTTCCCCTGTGGTGGGTCGTGCATTGATGGGGGTTTTTACCCGCATGGGGTTTCCCAAGGAAGTGGTATCTGATAGGAGTACCAACTTCATATCCACGTATATGAAGTCTCTGTGGAAGGACTGTGGTGTAACCTACAAGTTCACCACCCCCAAAGTAATGGTCTGGTTGAGAGATTCAACTGCACCTTAAAAGGCATGATCCTGGGCCTGTCAGAGCCCTTGAGGCGGAAGTGGGACGTCCTCTTCCCATGTCTTTTGTTCGGCTACAGGGGGGTGCCTCAAAAGGGACTTGGGTTTAGTCTCTTTGAGCTAATTTATGGCCACCCTGTGAGGGGACCTTTGAGTCTGGTTAAGGAAGCTTTGGAGAAAGCTCCTAGTAAACCCCCCCAGGATGTATTCAGTTACATGCTGGCTTTAAGAAACAAGGCTGCCCGCTTCAGGAGTCTCGCTCAGGAGAACCTGGAAGCAAGCCTGGAGGACATGAAATGCTAGTATGACCAGAATGCCACTCTAGTCGAGTTTCAACCTGGACAGAAAGTGTGGGTGACGGCACCAGTGAAGCCGAGGGCGCTCCAGGATAAGTGGACTGGGCCATTTGAGGTGGTGGAGCGCAAAAGTGAAGTCACCCCCCTGGTGGACTTGCGGTCTCCAAGGAACCCTTTAAGGGTCTTGCATGTCAACCGCCTCAAACCTCACTTTGAGCGGACTGAACTGTCCATGCTCCTTGCGACAGATGGTGGGGTAGAAGAGGAGAGTGAGCCTCTTCCTGACCTCCTGTCTGCAGGAGAAAAAGATGGGTCAGTGGAGGGAGTGATCCTCTCCCCCTCCCTGACTGAGGAGCAGCAAGGTGACTGTCGCCACGTGTTGGGACAGTTTTCCTCACTGTTTTCCCTGATCCCAGGAGTCACACTCTTGTGCACACATGATGTGGACACTGGGGACAGTACACCTAGTAAACAGAAGGTTTACAGGGTGACTGACAGGGTCAGGGCATGCATAAGGACAAGGTATCCAAAATGCTTACCCTGGGGGTTATTGAGCACTCCAGCAGTCCTTGGGCCAGCCCAGTGGTATTGGTCCCAAAGGCAGCTGCACCTGGTGCCACTCTAGAACTCAGGTTCTGTGTGGACTACCGGGGACTCAATGTGGTCAGCAAGACTGACACACACCCCATCCCCCGAGCTGATGAGCTCATTGACCGGTTGGGCGCTGCCAAATACCTCAGTACATTTGATTTAACATCTGGGTACTGGCAGATTGCCTTAACTGAGGGGGCCAAGGAGAGGTCAGCATTCTCTACACCAGATGGCCACTTTCAATTTAAAGTGATGCCATTTGGGATGGAGAATATCCCTGCCAACTTTCAGAGGTTGGTCAACCAGGTGTTGGCTGGGCTGGATGAGTTCAGTGCCGCCTTCCTGGATGACATTGCTGTGTTTCGTTCCACATGGGAGGAACACTTGCAACACCTCTGGAGAGTGTTAGAGGCCCTGCAGAAGGCAGGCCTCACTATTAGGGTGAGCAAGTGCCAAATAGGTCAGGGTTCTGTGGTGTACTTAGGACACCAGGTGGGAAGTGGCCAGGTGGCACCCCTACAACCTAAGATTGACACGATTCTGGCTTGGGAGCCTCCCAAGACCCAGACTGAAGTGAGAGCCTTTTTAGGTCTCACAGGATATTACAGGAGGTTTGTTAAGGGATATGGTACCATTGTTACCCCCTTAACTGAGTTGACTTCTAAAAAGCAACCCAGGAAAGTGATCTGGACAGAGGCTTGCCAGAACGCTTTTGATGCCCTGAAGGCTGCCATGTGCACAGCACCTGTGCTGAAGGCACCTGACTACTCCAAGGGATTTGTTGTGCAAACAGACGCCTCCGAGCATGGTATTGGAGCAGTACTCTCACAGCTTAATGAAGAGGGCCTAGATCAACCCTTAGCCTTTATTAGCAGGAGGTTACTACCCCAGGAACGAAGGTGGAGTGCCATAGAACATGAAGAGTTTGCTGTGGTCTGGGCACTGAAGAAGCTAAGACCCTACTTGTTTGGGACTCACTTCCGAGTTCAGACTGACCACAAGCCCCTCAGATGGTGAATGCAGATGAGGGGTGAGCATCCAAAACTGTTGAGGTTGTCCATTTCCCTACAAGAGATGGACTTTACGGTGGAACACCATCCTGGTACAGAACACGCCAATGCTGATGGTCTGTCCAGGTTCTTCCGCCTTAGTGATGAGAACTCCCATGAGGTTGGATAGTTGCTCCCCACTTTCAGCTGGGAGGGACACGTGTTAGACTTTTCATCCATGGGGGGGGGGTCCCTTAACTTTTTGTCTCTGTCCCCAGGTTGTTGATGTGTGCTGGACTCTGATTTTACTGTTTTTGTTACTCTGGGCACTTTACCACTGCTAACCAGTGCTAAAGTGCCAGGTCTCCTTTACAAAATGATGATGTAATTGGCTTATCCATGATTGGCATATTTGATTTATTAGTAATTCCCTAGTACAGTGCACTAGAGGTGCCCAGGGCCTGTAAATCAAATGCTGCTAGTGGGCCTGCAGCACTGATTGTGCCACCCACAGAAGTAGCTCTGTAATCATGTCTCAGACCTGCCACTGCAGTGTCTGTGTGTGCAGTTTTAACTGTAAATTCGACTTGGCAAGTGTACCCACTTGCCAGGCCTAAACCTTCCCTTTTCTTACATGTAAGACACTCCTAAGGTAGGCCCTAGATAGCCCCAAGGGCAGGGTGCAGTGTATGGTTAAGGTAGGACATATAGGGGGTAATTCTGACCCCCGCCGGCGGCTGATGCCGCCGGCCTGGCGGGAACCGCCAGAAGACCGTACCGCGGTCAAAAGACCACGGCGGTCATTCTGAGTTTCCCGCTGGGCTGGCGGGCGACCGCCAGAAGGCCGCCCGCCCGCCCAGCGGGACACCCCCTTCCACGAGGATGCCGGCTCCGAATGGAGTTGCACCCGTCGCGATTTTCACTGTCTGCCACGCAGACACTGAAAATCTATGTGGGGCCCTGTTAGGGGGCCCCTGCACTGCCCATGCCAGTGGCATGGGCACTGCAGGGGCCCCCAGGGGCCCCACGACACCCGTTCCCGCCAGCCAGGTTCTGGCAGTGAAAACCGCCAGAACCAGGCTGGCGGGAAGGGGGTCGGAATCCCCATGGCGGCGCTGCTTGCAGTGCCGCCGTGGAGGATTCCCTGGGGCAGCGGGAAGCCGGCGGGAAACCGCCGGCTTCCCTTTTCTGACCGCTGCTTTACCGCTGCGGTCAGAATGCCCCCGGAAGCACCGCCAGCCTGTTGGCGGTGCTTCCGCGGTCGTTGGCCCTGGCGGTCCATGACCGCCAGGGTCAGAATGACCCCCATAGTAATGTGTTTTATATGTCCTGACAGTGAAATATTGCTAGATTCGTTTTTCACTGTTGCAAGGCCTGTCCCTCTCATAGGTCAACATGGGGGCTACCTTTAAATCTGATTAAAGTGTAGATTCCTTTTGGGAGGGGATTTACATGTGGAGTTTGGGGTCTATGAGCTCACAGTTTAAAAATGCATCTTTTAGTAAAGTTGATTTTAAGATTGTGTGTCTGAAAATGCCACTTTTAGAAAGTGAACATTTTCTTGCTTATACCATTTCTGTGACTCTGCCTGTTTATGGATTCCCTGTCTGGGTCAGTTTGACAGTTGGGCTGGTTGCACCTCACACTAGACAGTGACACAAAGGGAGCTGGGGTGTAGCCTGCATATCCTGATGAGCCATCTGTGCTAGGAGGGAGAGGAGGAGTGGTCACTCACACCGTAAAGGGCTGTGCCTTCCCTCACACAATGCAGTCTCCAACCCCCTGGTGAGTGTCTGGGGCCTGGCCTGGGCAAGGCAGGATTTCACATTCCAAAGAGACTTTACTTTGAAGTAGGCCTACTTCAAAGGATTAATTGGGTATAAGAAGGGCACCCAAAACCACAGACTTTAGAAACACTTCTGGAACAAGAGTAACCTCTGCCTGGAGAAGAGCTGAAGAGCTGAGGAAGAAGAGTTGCCCTGCCTGCGCTTTGTGGAGCTATCCTGCAGTTGCTGCTTCTGCCAGAGTAAGATGGCAAAGACTGGACGTTGTGTGCCTTCCATCTTGAAAAGAAATCTCCAAGGGCTTGATTTAGAGCTTGCCTCCTGTTGTTTGAAGTCTCAGGGACAGCAAAGACTTCTCTCTGCCAGCACCTGGAGTCTCTGGAGAGACTCCTACTTTGCCCTTTGGTGCCCATCCAGTTCCTGGGACCCTGAAAGGAGAAGCTGGCAGCCTAAAGACAAGAAAATCCACGCACAGAGCATCGTGCGGGCAAAAGATCGATGCAATGCCGATCTGCGGCTGAAGAAACGACGCGCCGCTGGCTCCGCAGCAGAGAAACGACGCTCGCAGGAAACGCGACCAAAGAATCAATGCACGGAGCAGGAGAAACGATGCTCAGCATCGCTGATGGAGGCTGGGAGATCACAACCCGTGCTGCGGGGTTTTCGGATCCTCGTGCCACTGGATTTCCTACTCAAGTACCGCCGTGCGTGGAAAAACAACACAAGGCCTTTTTCACGCTGACAGCGTGAGTGTGTGTTTAAAACTACTGAAAGACTCTCATCACATTTTTATAGATAACTTGACTTGTGTATTGTGGATTTTTGTCATTTTGGTCTTGTTTTGTTTAGATAAATATTTCCTATTTTTCTAAACCTGTGTTGTGTCATTTTGTAGTGTTTTCGTTAAGTTACTGTGTGTGTTGGTACAAATACTTTACACCTAGCACTCTGAAGTTAAGCCTACTGCTCTTCCAAGCTACCAAGGGGGTAAGCAGGGGTTAGCTGAGGGTGATTCTTTTTTACCCTGACTAGAGTGAGGGTCTTTGCTTGAACATGGGGTAACCTGACTGTCAACCAAAGACCCCATTTCTAACAAGAGGGCACTACAAACAGTTAAGACCAAGGATTCAGTGCTAAACCCAAATCACAGCATAAAAGCTAGTCACCTTTTTCATGACCAAAAGATGTTTATACCACAAGGAGAATGATAGAAAGGCATCATGGCTCGGCCTTAGCTGGGCACCTGGGTATCCAGAAGAACATTTTAAGAAATTTCTGATGGGAAAATATTCAAAAAGAGGTTCAGACATACATACATTCTTGTCCTGTATGTGCTTGTAAGAAGACTCAACACTTAGCACCCTCAGGTCTTCTACAGCCATTACCCAACCCATCAGCTCCTTGGCATACAACCAGTTTGGATTTTGTCATTGATTTATCAGAATCTAACAAATTTACCATCATTCTAGTAGTGGTAGATATGTTATCCAAAATGGCCCACTTCATTCCCCTCAGAAAGATACCCTCAGTGTGGAGTTTAGTGATAAATTCTTACAACAAATTGTTAGGTTACATGGATTACCAACTAAGATTATTTCAGATCACATTTCACAATTCACATCAATGTTCTGAGAAGCCCTGTGTACTACATTAGGAATTGAGTTGCCTCTTTCAACATCCTATCATCCCCAAACAGATGGCCAAACGGAGAGAGTCAACCAATCTTTTGAACAGATCCTTAGGTGTGTAACCTTCACTCTTACTAATCAATGGACCAGGCACTACCATTGGCTGAGTTCTCATATAATAATACCATTCGTACCACCTTGGGTTGCTCCCCTTGCTATCATCCATGGTCCTTTCCAGTGATGTTACCCAAAACACCAGAGCTAATGCCTTAAGTCTTTGAAAGGTTACTGACATTACAAGACACACAAGAACAAGCCAGTAAATGTTTAGCACAAAACAAACCAATCATGAAAGCACAAGCTGATAAATGTAGAACCCTTGAACATAAATATAAGAAAGGAGACACGTGTGGTTATCCATTCGCAACATGAAACTTGAGAGCCCAAGGAAACTTCAACCACGATTCATATGTCCTTTTCCGATTATTATATTTTGTCACCTATCACAGTACGTTTACACTTACTAGATGATTATGCTATACATCCAGTGTTTCACGTTTCAAACCAAGTCATGCACATACGCAAAAGTATATACCTCCTCCCCCAGTGGTAGTAAGAGAGCATATACAATATTAAGTACAACATATCCTAAATGCAAAACACATTCGAGGAAATATGTTTTTTTTGACTGATTGGAAGGGTTACTCCCTTCTGAACACTCTTAGGAACCAGCTTCCTTTGTCCATGCACCTCGTCTAATCCAATGTTTCTAGGCTCTGAACCCCATTAAACCTCGGTCTCTTGGTCAGCCTTTGGGAGGGACAAATGTTGTGGTCCCAGCAGTGAGCAGGGCTAGTCATGCCTTATTCCCTCCCACTTATGAGTGATATCAGAGATGTTGTCATTTTCTTTTCATCAGAGTACCAGTTCCAATCATATTATGCCTTTAAAATCTTGTGTAACTTGGCAGCTCAGTTATTAACATAACGACAATGTTTAAAGCAGATCTAGACCAATACTTGTTGTCAAGATAACTTCTCAACACCTGGGCCTCGCCCAGTTAATCCAGGAAGCACATGTCAATGGTCGACAACTACTGGTTCTTCTTCACTGATCCTCCTAATGAAAAAAAGACATTTGGGAAATGTTAGAAATGGGGTCTTTGGTTGGCAGTGAGGTTGCACCCTGTACAAGCAAGGACACTCACTCTAGTCAGGGCAAAGGAGAAACATACTTGGTTAACCCACGCTCACCCCCTTGGTAGCTTGGCACAAGCAGAAAGGCTTAAACCAGCGAAAATGTGTAAAGTATATGTACAAACACACACAGTAATGCAGGGAAACACTACAAAATGGACTCCGCACAGGTTTAGAAAAATTTGTGCAAATGAGGAAACAAGCCGGTGCACGGAGTCGGGGATCGCAGCATCGCTGGATCTGGTGTGGCATCAGTTCCTTGCTGCAGAGAGGTGGAGGTGAGGAGGCGTTGGTGCGAAATGTCGGATCCGTACACTTCCAGAAGAGTTAATGTCTAGCGGTCACGACATGGTGCGGCGACATCTATGGAGTTGCAGACTTCAGCGAGGCTGCAGCGGCGTTGGGCTTGCGGGTTCGTCCGACTCCAGCAACGACCACGGCTTCGGTTGCAGGCGGCATCATGGGATTCGGCAGTGGCACCGGTCTGGAGTCGTCCAAAGTAAGTTTATTTGTTTTTTCTTGGTTTTTCCACCAGCTTCTTCTTTCAAGGGCCCAGGGACTGGATTAGGGACCACTTGGCAGGGCAGGAGTCTCAGCAGAGAGTCCAGGTGCTAGCAGAGGAAGTCTTTGATAGCCCTGAGACTTCAGAACTGGGGGCAAGCTTAGTCCAAGCCCTTGGAGATTCTTCTCAAGCAGGACTATACCACAAAGTCCAGTCTTTGTCCCATTTCACAGGCAGAAGCAGCAACTGCAGGATAGCCCAACAAAGCACAGTCACAGGCAGGGGCAGCACTTCTCCTCAGCGCTTCTCCTTGGCAGAGGTTCCTCTTGGTTCCAGGAGCAAAGCTTGAAGAAATCTAAAGTCTGTGGTTTTGGGTCCACTACTTATACCCCTTTCTGCTTTTGAAGCTGCCCAACTTCAAAGAAAGGTCTCTGTTGTTTGCAGGATCCTGCCTTGCCCTGGCCAGGCCCCAGATACACGCCAGGGGGTTGGAGACTGCATTGTGTGAGGGCAGGCACAGCCCATTCAGCTGTAAGTGACCACTCCTCCCTCCACTCTAGCCCAGGTGGCTCCTCAGGATACGCAGGCTACACTCCAGCTCCCTTTCCGTCATTGTTGAGAGGAGATTCACAAACAGCCCAACTGTAGTCTGACTCAGACAGGGAATCCTCAAACAGGCAGAGTCACAGAATGGTTAAAGCAAGAAAATTCATACTTTCTAAAAGTGGCATTTTCAAACAATCTAAAAACCAACTTCACAAAAATATGTATTTTTAAATTGTGAGTTCAGAGACTCCAAACTCCAAATCTCCATCTGCTCTCAAATGGAAACTGGACTGTAAGAATATTTAAAGGCAGTCCCCATATTAACCTGTGAGAGGGATAGGCCTTGCAACAGAGAAAACCAAATTTGGTAGTACTCCACTGTTAAGACATGTAAAACACATTAGGACATGTCCAACCTTGGGGCTACCTAGGGCCTACCTTAGGGATGCCTTACATGTAGTAAAAGGGAGGGTTCAGGCCTGGTAAGTGGGTACACTTGCCAAGTCGAATTGGTAGTTTAACAAAGCACACACAGATACTGCAGTGGCAGGTCTGAGCCATGTTTACAGGGATACTCATGTGGGTGGCACAATCAGTGCTCCAGGCCCACTAGTAGCATTCCAGCACACAGCAACAATTTGGGAAATAGAGGCAAAAAGTTAGGGGAGACTACGCCAAGGATGCCAGATCTAACAAGAAACATAGGCAATTACAATAATGACTAATGAGTTCCTCTGTTTTCCCCATGTGTTTCCACGAACCTGGTTTGGGCCGTCCATGAAAGCTGTCATTTCAGACTAAATTCTGCTTAGCCTCATTTAACTTGGAAGCAGCGCTTACCTGTCTCCCGTCTTTGGCAGCCTACCCTTCGCAGTAGCAGTCCTCTCTTCACAGCAGCTTCCATAACTTCACAGAAACAGGCTTCTCCTCGCAGCGAAGAGCTTTCTGAGTGCCGACCTAGCATATCCAATCTTCTCCGCAGTTTCCATGGTACCGGTAAAAGGTGGGCAGCTTGCAATTCATCTCATGCATCGCACTATCTTGTGCTGGCAGAAAGACAAGAGTCATCCTAAATAAGGTAGAACACGTTTTTCTGTTTAATTTGAGATCTTGATCAGTGCTGATTAATCAAACTTATCTAAAGCCAGCAATAATACATGTATCAATCTTGTGATGAAAAGACATTAGATAAAAGTTGTATTTCTTGTAATAGCTGCGCCTTCCTGGATCTTGTGCTCATAGTTGTTTTTCAATTTGTGTTTTCGCAATCAGAATCTGATGGTTGTGTTCTAAAGACGTTTTGAACAATGGAGAACTATAATCTGCTTGCCATTGCATATTGAGACTCTTGAACTACTGAATAATTTGAAGTAGCGTTGCTGTGATTAACCCAGTTATTTTCTCAGTGGAAATCTTTGTACATGATAATTCCAGTTCATGATAATTCCTGGGTAATTCTTGAATCACACTGGGGAATATTTCTAGTGTGCATTATTGGTATGTTGATTTGATGTTAGTTAATGCCAAAGATCTCTTTAGTTTTTCCTCTTTTAAAGTGTGGTTTCATTGCAGGGAAATTTGAGTTCAGACCCTTGTATCTGAATAACCCTTATTGCCAGTATCCTGAATCCAGAACCAGAATCCAGATATCCTTGAACCCAGCAGTGCCCGGAGTAGAGAAATCTGAATACGTAGAAGCCCTGGTATTTCTCTCTCATCCCAACCCCACTTCCCCTTGCAAACTCCTAGGGTTGCAGTGTGTCCTTCATTGTTGTCCTGTCAGTTCTCATTGGGTTTCGGGGACTATGTCTGCCCCCATCAGAACCACTCGGAGTTCAGGTGAGTGGCTTGCAACAGCTGCCTGCCCTGCCACCTGCAAATGCAGCTCACACCTAGGCCTGTCTGCCCTTTGTTACCCTAAACAGTTTGGCGCAAGACCCAAGAAATGGGGAAGATTACACAAAGGCGACATCCCCGACCCACAGGTGGGCACTGGGATAAAAGCGGTGTCTTTAAAACCTCTCATCAGAACACTCCTGGACCTTAGGGAGACGCAGAAGAAGGGATGCCCTGCTGTCTGCCTACAGAATGATTTGTGTAGCCCCAGGGAACCCATACCAATCTCAAACACACAACTATACTCTGGATCTGTTCATTGGGAAACAATATATGATAGTGCATCTCAATGAATGTGCGCTCTGTGTAGCTTAGCAGAGGCACAATCTGCAAAAGATCAAATTAGGCAAAACAATAATTAAATATAAATGTATTGGGCATTCAACTCAGATATGATGAAGTGCTGGGCTTACCGCTCTCTCGTATACCAGGTTTTAGAAGAGCCCCTCACTCTCCTCCCTGCGGCCCTACCGCTTCACACATTCTCACAGAGTGAGCAGATTTGTCCTGTCTGACATTCACGACCAGAGCACTGACCTGAGCAAAGGGCATTCCCCAATCCTGAACCGAATCCCAGGGGCTATGCTTCAGTCGCTCTGCTGACTGAAAGCAGATTATTTATTTTCACACTTTTCTGCACCACAAAACTCTGACCCTCGAGAAGTACCAGGGTGAGCCTTCTGATATCACGGAGGCCTGGATATGTACTTAGGTGTGGGATTGGTTCACAGCAGTGTGACATCACGGAAGGCATGGTTGCAGTTGGAAACATGGCTTCTGTGGCGGGGAAGTGATGGCTGACTGGGGGCTAAAGAACATTGTCCGGCAAAGTGGGCCTTACAAATCTACCTCACTGTAAGGAAGTACCATCTTGCCTGGCATGTTACCCCCATATTTCACTGTATATATGTTGTTTTAGTTGTATGTGTCACTGGGACCCTGCCAGCCAGGGCCCCAGTGCTCATAAGTGTGCCCTGTATGTGTTCCCTGCGTGATGACTAACTGTCTCACTGAGGCTCTGCTAACCAGAACCTCAGTGGTTATGCTCTCTCTTTGCTTTCCAAATTGTCACTAACAGGCTAGTGACCAATTTCACCAATTCATATTGGCATACTGGAACACCCTTATAATTCCCTAGTATATGGTACTGAGGTACCCAGGGTATTGGGGTTCCAGGAGATCCCTATGGGCTGCAGCATTTCTTTTGCCACCCATAGGGAGCTCTGACAATTCTTACACAGGCCTGCCACTGCAGCCTGAGTGAAATAACGTCCACGTTATTTCACAGCCATTTACCACTGCACTTAAGTAACTTATAAGTCACCTATATGTCTAACCTTTACCTGGTAAAGGTTGGGTGCTAAGTTACTTAGTGTGTGGGCACCCTGGCACTAGCCAAGGTGCCCCCACATTGTTCAGGGTGAATTCCCCGGACTTTGTGAGTGTGGGGACACCATTACACGCGTGCACTATACATAGGCCACTACCTATGTATAGCGTCACAATGGTAACTCTGAACATGGCCATGTAACATGTCTAACATCATGGAATTGTCACCCCAATGCCATTCTGGCATTGGGGAGACAATTCCATGATCCCCCGAGTCTCTAGCACAGACCCGGGTACTGCCAAACTACCTTTCCCGGGGTTTCACTGCAGCTGCTGCTGCTGCCAACCCCTCAGACAGGTTTCTGCCCTCCTGGGGTCCAGCCAGGCTTGGCCCAGGAAGGCAGAACAAAGGACTTCCTCAGAGAGAGGGTGTTACACCCTCTCCCTTTGGAAAAAGGTGTCAAGGCTGGGGAGGAGTAGCCTCCCCCAGCCTCTGGAAATGCTTTGATGGGCACAGATGGTGCCCATCTCTGCATAAGCCAGTCTACACCGGTTCAGGGATCCCCCAGCCCTATTCTGGCGCGAAACTGGACAAAGGAAAGGGGGAGTGACCACTCCCCTGACCTGCACCTCCCAGGGGAGGTGCCCAGAGCTCCTCCAGTGTTCTCCAGACCTCTGCCATCTTGGAAACAGAGGTGCTGCTGGCACACTGGACTGCTCTGAGTGGCCAGTGCCAGCAGGTGACGTCCGAGACTCTTACCTATGTTACTAGTCTATCCTCCTTCCTAGGTAGCCAAACCTCCTTTTCTGCTTTGGGGAATTCTTTAGATAACGAATGCAAGAGCTCATCAGAGTTCCTCTGCATCTCTCTCTTCACTTTCTGCCAAGGAATCGACCGCTGACTGCTCTGGACGCCTGCAAAACCGCAACAAAGTAGCAAAGACGATTACTGCAACCTTGTATCCCTGATCCGGCCGCCTTCTCGACTGTTTTCCTGGTGGTGCATGCTGTGGGGGTAATCTGCCTCCTCTCTGCACTAGAAGCTCCGAAGAAATCTCCAGTGGGTCGACGGAATCTTCCCCCTGCAACCGCAGGCAACAAAAGACTGCATCACCGGTCCTCTGGGTCCCCTCTCAGCATGACGAGCATGGTCCCTGGAACTCAGCAACTCTGTCCAAGTGACTCCCACAGTCCAGTGACTCTTCAGTCCAAGTTTGGTGGAGGTAAGTCCTTGCCTCACCACGCTAGACTGCATTGCTGGGTCCCGCGTGATTTGCAGCTGCTCCGGCTCCTGTGCACTCTTGCAGGATTTCCTTTGTGCACAGCCAAGCCTGGGTCCCCGACACTCTAACCTGCAGTGCACATCCTCCTGAGTTGTCCTCCGGCATCGTGGGATCTTCTTTTGTGACTTCGGGTGAGCTCCAGTTCACTCCTCTTCTTAGTGCCTGTTCTGGCACTTCTGCGGGTGCTGCCTGCTTCTGTTAGGGCTCCTTGTCTTGCTGGGCACCCCCTCTGTCTCCTCACGCAATTGGCGACATTCTGGTCCCTCCTGGGCCACCGCAGCATCCAAAAACCTTAACCGCGACCCTTGCATCTAGCAAGGCTTGTTTGCGGTCTTTCTGCGTGGGAACACCTCTGCAAGCTTCTTCATGACGTGGGACATCCATCCTCCAAAGGGGAAGTTCCTAGCCCTCTTCGTTCTTGCAGAATCCACAGCTTCTACCATCCGGTGGCAGCTTCTTTGCATCCTCATCCTGGGCATCTGCCCAATCTCGACTTTGTCGCGACACTTGGACTTGGTCCCCTTGTTCCACAGGTACTCTCGTCCAGAAATCCACCTTTGTTGCATTGCTGGTGTTGGTCTTCCTTGCAGAATTCCCCTATCACGACTTCTGTGCTCCCTGGGGAACATAGGTGTACTTTACACCTACTTTTCAGGGTCTTGGGGTGGGCTATTTTTCTAACCCTCACTGTTTTCTTACAGTCCCAGCGACCCTCTACAAGCTCACATAGGTTTAGGGTCCATTCGTGGTTCGCATTCCACTTTTGGAGTATATGGTTTGTGTTGCCCCTATACCTATGTGCTCTCATTGCAATCTATTGTGACTGTACATTGCTTGCATTGCTTTCTATTGCTGTTACTGCATATTTTTGGTATTGTATACATATATCTTGTGTATATTTGCTATCCTCATACTGAGGGTACTCACTGAGATACTTTTGGCATATTGTCATAAAAATAAAGTACCTTTATTTTTAGTATATCTGTGTATTGTGTTTTCTTATGATATTGTGCATATGACACCAGTGGTATAGTGGAAGCTTTGCATGTCTCCTAGTTCAGCCTAATCTGCTCTGCTAAGCTACCTTTTCTATCAGCCTAAGCTGCTAGAACACCTCTTCTACACTAATAAGGGATAACTGGACCTGGTGCAGAGTGTAAGTACCCCTTGGTACCCACTACAAACCAGGCCAGCCTCCTACACTCACCCTTTGGGGCACGTTGCACACATTCCATAAGGGATTCACCAAAATCCATACTGTTCCAGAGGAGGTACTCATCATAATTATAAATAGGAATTTGGAAAAATATCTTGTTTGGTTGCACAATTATTTATAACCAGCTTAGCATTTTGGGAAAGCTTTACTGTTGTCAAGTTCAAAACAAGGACATTTTGCAGCAAAGAAAAGGTTCAGTCATTATTACAATGGAGGTTGTAATAAACTGGCATTGGTGGTAGTTTCCATCTTTAGGAAAATAAGAGAAATGTGCCTTCTTCTACATGTTTGATACATCAAAGCAATAGTGTGGCTACATTGTTGGGCTGATCTTGAAACTTTTATTAAGTTGGGCAGGTCACCCACTTCAAAGAGCAGAAGCCAAATGTAGACATCTTTTATTTACTGCAGAGTCATAAGCAGACGGACTCCCCAACCAATGAGAATGCCTAGATTCTGTGCATGCAGACTCCCCATCCATTGAGAATGTTGGAATTTTGTGCAGAACTCTATGATTAGCTGAACTGCCACCAACTCTCCAATCGTGGATTTCTGTAATATTCTGAATTCATCGTAGGTGCGTTTGGCTCCCATAATATGTTCAGCACTGGATTGTTTGTTATTGCGACCCAGACGTATTGGAATGATGAACATATGGTGCCAGTTAAAAATATCAATTAGCAAGAACTTAAATATGCCCCTAAGTTGCTACGCTTCATTTGTTCATTTATACTATATATTTTTCATGTGACTCCACAGAATTCCACAGAGTGAAACTCCACAAGCTTCACCCACCCTTAACGAAAACCATCAGCGAGGCCCACCGATGCAAATCCAGTGACGTTTTCGCTTCAATTCAGGCACAGCAGTTCACGTCAGCAGAGACAGTTGATGCTGGATACCAATGCAAAACTCTGGTTATGACTGCCTCTTCACGCCACAACAGCGCCAGCTCACAATGCCTTACCTGCCCCTTGAGCAGACATTAACCTTCTTGTGGCTCCCACCAATGCAAACCTCGACCTGCAGCTCCTCCATGGACTTGGACTTAAGAACCTAAACTCTTCAGTGGGACAAACTGGTTAAAAATTAATAACTCCGGTTCTACTGATTGGATTTTTGATGTTTTGGTGTAATTTTATTTATTACATTTAATTCTATTTTTCTTAATAGGTTTGGGATTTTTCTTTTGTTGTGTTTTCACTTTACTACTGTTTGTGTGCTGCATAAATACTTCAGGCATTGCCTCTAAGTTAAGCCGGCCTGCCTATGTATCAAGCTACCAGGGTGTTAAGCACAGGTTTATTTAGTGACTTTTTTGGTTCACCCTGAGAAGGACTGTGTTTATTATTTAAGTGGGGTTTCCACCCTCTCAATTAAGTACTCAGTTTCTTATAGAGACACAGGAGTGAAATGAAGTAGCAATAGGAGTTGTGGATTTCTTGATATGGCCAAATACAGCTAGCCCTCAGCAGACACAAGTGGCCATATATAATGACCACAGAAATAGAGTACGCTAGAGTGAAACTGTCAAGCTGGTGCACCAGACACCCCGATGGGGCTAAGCACACTAAGACATGGCTCAAAATATTTGTCACAGCGTGGCACAGTCAGTAGCAATTAAAACCCAACCCATGCATCTAAAAGCCCAGTAGTTTGTGGACAGGGCAGTTACTAGTCATGTTTAGCAACCATATCACCATTTCAGAGTCATAGGCGTAGTTTGTGATTAATTCTGCATAACAACTACCAGTCTTCTAGAACGATAGGTCAGAACTGTGACTGGCTCTGTCATACTCTGCTTACAGTTATAAGAAAGATTGATGACTCTGAAAGGCGGTTCAATCTGTGGCAGAGCCAACCATATATGAGTTCTGTGTCAATCTAACAAGTCAGACCTGTGAATCGTATTGGGTGGCTTGGTAGTGGTAGTCAGTCAGTCACAGGCCGGTCCTGTGCCTCTAACAGTCGGGTTTGATTGTGGTATTATCAGTCATAACTCAGTAATGTGCCTCAGAAATGTCAAAAAGCCTGTCAAAGTCAAATTCAGGCCTGACATGTGCCTGGGAACAGGTGGTAGTGCTTTGGTATTTGTTTTTGTAGAAACTTTATTTTTCATTGTATTTTTGAGATACAAACCAATCCCATTCACATAAAATTAGAATAGTACATTAACTGTACCTGGTCAAGAACATTAGTACATATATCACACAAATTCAGAGATGAACATGAGCACAGTCCAAAGCTGTGGTACTGAACGGAGAAAGGGTAATTAGAGGTGTTAGGCCAGGACCCATGAGCATTCTGCATAGTCCTTCAGTGTCCGTAGAAGATACTACTGCCCACTTGTTAAACGGCTCACCAAAACCTTTCAGATGAAGCAACATAATTTAGGATCATCCTATATATGTCATATATATACATTTTTATACCTATATACGACATTTAAATTGAGCATGTGACTTAACTTCATTAAGGTGTATGTTACATTTACCCAAATTAATAGAGTGTATCCATTGCATCACAAAATATATATACACAGGAGTATTATAGCTGTTTGGTTGACTGCTATAACCATGTTTAGCATATTCACATTTAACACTGGTTATTGCTTTCATTATATATATGTAGACATTACTGTAACAGGCATCCATTTTGATTTTTGAGAGAGCTTAAAATGACATGAGCCTAGGTTGGTTCTTCTGCAGGTGCGTTATCATGCTTTTTGTTAGTTAGAGAAAGGCTTATTGTTTGTATTAGATGACTAATAGTGAGCTCTGCAAGGAAGAAGTTGGCAATGAACTAAGAGAAATTATGGTGAAAAGAGGGATTCTGTTTATGGCGTATCAAGAGGAGGAGATGTCAAAGGCTACCAGCAACATGCCTTATCCCAAGGAGAGGAGAATTTAAGGAGTATGTCAACTCCCCTAGCACACAGAGACTGGGTTGGTTCTCGCTGGTGGGAGAGAGATATGGATGTTTTTGAAGCTACTGTTATATTTAATTTCTATTGCCATAGCTAGTTAGGCAGATATTCCTCTGACTTTGAAGCAACACATCTTTCTGCTGGCTTTCCCTGCGTGCAAAGCTTCATGATGAACACTTCTCTTATTTCTTTGAACTTGTACAGAAGTTTGACTCTGTGCTGAGACCCTCTATACTCCCTGACAAGAAATTCCTATCAGCTATTCCTGGGTCCAATCTACGCTTAGACACAAAAAGTGAAATTTATGTTTTGAACACCTTATTTTAACAATTGGTTCCCTTTGCATTGTGGCTGCTACTATTTTGTATCTTGTGTTATTACAATTTAACTTAATGGCACATTTTGTCCCACAAACAATACTGCTGTATCTTCTGAATATATTTATACTTTGCATATATACTGGATGGATTAATGTCCTAAAATTATCCATATATCAGCATTAGTTGATTCATGGTCTTCTTTGTGGAGTCACTTTGGCTTTACAAATTAGAAACGTATTTCTGATGTTAAGTCCCTTACAATGCTTCAGCTCGACTAACAAAGGTCCATACGACCACTGGTGAAATATATTTGATGATTTTACCAAGAGATTGAGATGTAGATACCCACATGCCATTGCAGATGTGAATCTCAATGCTTTCTGATCGAACAACCTCTGGCTGATTTAACTAGTATGATTTCTAAGGTTGTCAATTATCTGTCGGTCTGATACCAGCAGCAGCAATTCTGTATACAAATTTAATTGATTGTTACAATATTCTGGGGTAATAAGCCATTCCTTAATGTTGAGGGCCATTCCCCTGCCCAGCTTACAGGCCACCAGTTTTTTTTCAACAAGAGGACCAAGGACACAGATTTCCTGTGTGATGCCACTATGTCTTTAACATATCCTAAAAGTCCAACCATAGGATCCAATTGTACCTCATTGACTATCATAGTGAAAGCACAGTGGTGATTTCTCTCCAATATGCATACATTTTGAGATAAGACCACAACAAATGCAGAAACCCAGCCCCGGCTGACCCGCATCTAGCACCAAAGTCGTCATATGTGAAGAGTCTGAATTTATGCAGTAGTTCAGGAATGTAGTAAATGTGTTGCAAACATTTATAATGTATAATTCTGAGTCGGCTACTAGAAGTTATAAGTACAGTTTGTGTGCAACTAAACCTCCAAACCTCCTCTGAGATCTCATGCCCCACCTCTTTTCACATCAGAAACCTAGCCTCTTGGGCCACTCCATCAGCCTCCCACTATGAGGCCCAGTAGTGTGTGCTGATTATGTGTTTGGTAGAGGTGGCATCTGGTAGACTATCCAATGTGGTGAAAGCAGTGGGCTCTCCAGGAAGGTCCTTAACATTCAGTCTGCAACTGCCTCAGAATCAAAGGTGAATGAAGACTTCCAGGGGAGAGTCAGGGGAGTTCCCCCTCCAGGAACTACTGTTCGGTATAAATCACCACAGTTGGTCAGGCCCCTTGCCCTGAGGTGGATATCACAGGCTATTCATGTGCAGCTGGCAACAGGGAGAGGTAGGTCAGTGGAAGACGGAGAGGTAGATCAATCCAACACCCAGCCTACAGGATAGAAACCCCTAGGCTTAATGCACACCACAGTGGATTGGTCTCTGTAAGAGTTAGTAGCAGGGATTCCAATGAAGGAGGGCAGCATACAGGGGACATACAATCGACCTCAACAGCCAAATGCGGAAGGAAGGGGGTAGGATCGTACTAATGTAAGGCGAAATGCATGTGAGCACTCATATAATACAGTTCCAGAGCAGCAGCCTCAAAGACCCCACCCACATACAGTATTGCAAGGATAAAGTATTTCATTTTAATCTGGATTGTTTCCCTGCCCATGACAAACAGACTAATTGAGTTTTGAGCATGGAAAAGGAGGAGGTCATGAGCGGAAGTGAAATAGTCAAGCACAGTTATAGCTGTTGTGGAAGGAGCTCCTTCTTCTTCAACCCTAAATGTCCTGGTAGCGACAATGGAAGCTTGATTCATAGCATGACCTGATCCACAATGGAGTTGAGTTTGGTACCATAATTCACATATATCACCACCTCATTGTCACGGTGCACCTAGATGCCCAGATATTTTATTTCATTGTATTCCATTGAAGGGAAAAGTTTGGTACAAACATATGGCTGGTAGCTGTTAAAGGAATGATCAGAGACTTCCCCCAGTGATTATTTACCACCCGGGAGAGTGCCCCAAACTTTAAAAACTCACCTAGCACAGTGTTCAGACTCACACTAGGCTCCTGTATATATACATGATGTCATCTGCATAGAGGGAAAGTAGGATGTGCTGGCTCGTATAGCGAAGTGGATAATCAGAATAACACTGTCTAGGTTTGGCAGCCAGTGACTCCACAGTTAGGAAAAATAGGAGGGGTGAATGAGGACCCCCTGCCTTGTACCCCTTATTAAACTATGGTTCTCAGAGAGCATGCCATTAACACATACTTTGGCCATAGGCTGGGCATATAGCAGCCTTATCACCCGAGAAGGACCCTAGGATACACATCCTGTGTTGTATAGGGAAGGGATAATGTCACTCCAAGGAATCAAATGCCTTTGTAGCATCCAAAAATACAGCAACATCATCCAGATCAGGGTTGAAATCCTGTAAAAAGGCAGAAAGGATGCACAAATTGTATGTTGGTGATTGACTTGGGATATTCCTCAGCTGGTCAGGTCGCATCAGATTTGGCAGAAGGAGTGCTAATTGGTTCTCCACCAATTTAGAGAAAAACCATGATGTCACAATTTGACAAAGAAAAGGGCTGATAGAAGTCATATAGCTCAGAGGCTTTCCCATGCTTTAGAAGAGTGATAATATTGACCTTGTGCATGGAGTGTGACTGCCAGGCCTCTTCATATACTGCAAGCAGTCGATGAGCAAGAAAAGAGGTATATTACTTGCAGAATTCTGCTGGAAAACATCAGCTGCCCTGGCCTACAGACGGGGAGTGAACTAATAGCTGTAGGGATTTCCTCTAGAGTAAAGGACTGATCAAGAAAGAGTCTGTTGATGTCACTCAGCCACCCGAGACTTCCCTCAACTAGATAAGTTGGAATATCTGCAATGGTTCTGGTGCCCATGGAGGTGTACATTGTCTTGAGAAAGTTTATAAAAGTAAAAAGAATCCGTGCAGTGTGAGGACACTTCTCAACCTGTAGGTCTTTTATTCCAAGGACTTCATTCATGAGTCTCCCTCTAACCATGACAGGTGGTCATGGAGTGTTCGCAAGACTCCATTGTGCTTGGCAATACAAGAACCACATAGAGTGAGCTTGAATGGCTCCCATATTATTCACACAGAGTCCACTGTGCCATTGTTATTTTCAAAGAACTCTGACATTTCAGCCTGCAGCTTATCAATGAATTACAGAATTCAGCAATGTGCTGGGTATGAGACACCAGTTGTACTCTGTAGGGGCCAAATCTGTAATTAACAAGTGCAGCAGTGCTGGGCAGTGATCTGAAAGGGTGAGCATCAAATGAGTAATGTCTTTCACCCACAAAATGTGTCATCAACAAAAAGTCCACCAGGGACCAGTCTCTTTGAGCCCCAGAAAAAAATGTACCCTCCCTGGTATGGGGATAGTTGACACTGCAAATAACAACTAGACAATGCTCATCAATCATTGTCCCATTGTGAGCAGAAGTAAGGCCTCGGTAACTCGATGGGATATGAGACCTTGCAAGGCCCTCTTGTAGGACACAGTTAACATCCCCCACCTTTCCCAAAGGATGTCAATAAAACTGGGATCATCAATGTTAGAGTTGTAGCAGTTCACCTGAATGATCAGCGATGAGCCCAGCTTCCCCCTAATAACAACATAGCATCCCTGGCCCTCCGCAAGTGAACCCTGCAAGTGATGAGGGACAGTATATTAAAATGGCCACATTACCTGAGTATGAGGAGTATGATGATAACAGCCAGTTTATAGCCCATCTGGAAGCAAAGTTATGCTCTGAGTATGGGGCGAAGTGGGTCTCCTGTGGAAAGGCTACATGAACCTGATGGCAGTCCAGATATTAGAGCATCTTATGTGTGTTATTGAGGCCTCTCACATTTCAAGTCATACAATTCATTGGTCTGTTTAACTTCTAAAGTCATACTCCACACATAGTGGGATGGAGATTAGTGAGCAGCCCAAATGGTAAGTTGTAACAAGACAAGTAATACATCACATACGAATGTGACTAGTAGGCAATGCATAGATAGTGAAAACCAAGAGCATAGAAAGAGAGAAAAAACACAAACCGAACCACCCCTACCCACACTGGTAGCCCAAACCCACCAGGACAGCAAATCCTCCCTGAATCTATGAAGGAGAAAAAACAGTAATCCAGAACCCTCCCAGGATAGAACATTTCCAGTTTCCATTTTAAGAGGTTAAACCACCGGAGAGCTGATTAAAGACCCTCAACAAGAATCGAGGGTGTCGGAGGAATTAGTAGCAGTACCTCCAGTTGCTAGCCAGGTCAACGGGTCGGTCACCAATTTCTAAACATAACACAAAAGGCCCAGACTACCCAACATCACAAATGGGGTTACAATTCAGCTTGATTTAAAATGGGGAGTACTGAACCATAACATATTGGTCAGAAGAGTTGCAGAATCAAGTGGTGGCAGAGGAATACAAGGTCCACTGATATCCAGGCCAATTGCCAATGGGACCTAGCCATCTCCACTTAAATTTATATATATATATATAGATGTTTTGCAGAGTGGAAGCTGCCACTAAGTAGTTATAGTTAGGACCTAGTTTCTATAGATAAATCTGGTTTTTGCTTGCCTATATCTTTGGTGCTGCTTGACAAATCTTTAGCAAATTTCCCAAAGAAATTCGACAGTATCATGAGCTGCTGTCTAGAAAGTTTCAGGGTGATCCATTGAGGGGGCCAAGATAAAAGGGGGTGAAAATGACAGCGTTTCCAATCTTAATTCCCCTAGGCATAATTGAACAATGATAGCGCAAAAACCACTGGAGGGAATTACACCAAATTTTGCAGAAAGGTACTCTCGATCCAGAAAGAGCCCTTTTCATTATTTGGTTTAAATACGTTCAGTAGTTTTTGAGAAATGTAAGGAAATCCAAATTTGTATATCTAGGGACAAGAAGGATTCGTTATCCCTCCCGATCATGTGCTAAGATCTGATTGGCTGCCAACACTTCAAACCAGGAAGTGTTGGCAGCCATCTTGGGAATCGACTTCAGCTGAGTCACGCAATCATGCAAAAAAAAAGAAAAGAGACCAAGGTAGACTCACCCTGACCCTTTAGCTCCGGTGCTGGGTCCCCCCACCACCAAGGGCTAAAAAGCATTTCTTATTTATTTTTCCCACAGAATTGCAACAGGGGTGTAAATCCACAGTAAAACTTTTTTTTTTTTCAAACGAAGGCTCCTGCGCTTCTTTTTAAAAAGCCCCCGGGTTGGCCAGATCCCGAGGTCACTGTATACTTTTTAATAGGGGAGGGGGCCTCCAGGCCCCTCGTGCTCTGGAGACCATCAACCCCGGGGCAAAAGTGCTTTTTGTATGTGGGGGAGACCTGATGGCCTCCCCCATGCCGGGTGATCTCCACCTTCCCGGGGCACTTACCAAATATTGTAAAGGGGGTCTATTTCGGACCCTCATAACCCCCAGGGATCACCACCTTCCTTGGGCTATGTGCAATTTGGAGGGGAGGCCTAATGGTCCTCTTCAAGGAGCCACTAATGGCCCTGGGGACCACTACCCCCCAGGGCCGGCTGTAGCTATGTCCCAGACAGTCCACCCCCAGGACATAGCTGTTTGCTGTGGCTTGGCTGCAGTTTGAAGCTGCAGCCAAGCCACAGCAAACACTCCGCTGTTTGACAGCGGGATCTGTAAAGCAAGGAACAGCAAGGAACAGAGATGAAATGCTTCAGCAAGCAGGGACCTGCTGTTAAAAGCAGGTCCTTGCTTGCTGAAGCAATTGCACCCCAAGGGAAGGCTTAAGGCTTACCCCTCAGTGCCAGATAGCTCATAGAGGGCATTTTCATAAATAATAATTCCCCCCAAAAATCATAAATATATAGAGACCACAGGGGAGCCCTTGAAGGCTCCCTCGTGGTCCAAGATGGCCCGTAAAGGGCATTTTCATAAATAATAAATACAAAAATCATAATAAATATAAATGGATTGGGGTCCCAGATAGCACATAAAGGGCTAAAAAAACATGAAGAAAAAAGAGAGAGCAATAGCTCAGTGTGAAGGTTGCGACGTTCACAATGAGCATTCTGGGTTTGAGTCCAGCAGGACTCACTGCCTACTTTTTTTTAAAGTGCAAATTATTTAAAAAACAATTTAAATGACAGATACATTTTTTATTTTAAGTTGTGCAGAAATATCTCATTCTAAGAATATGATACATCAAAGCCTGAAAAATGCACTATCTCCCTCTCCCTCTCCCTCTCTCTCTGTCTTTCTTTCAATCAATTTCTCCCACTCACACACCACCCCCTCAGACACTTATGCACCCACTAACAGACCCACTCACAGACCCACTCACAGACCACTCAAACCCTTGTTCACCCACTCACAGCCCCAGTCAGACCCTCACATGCCCACTCACAGTCCCACTCAGATAGCTATGCACCCACTCAGAGACCTAATCAGACTCTCACACACCCACTCAGAGACCCACTGACAGCCTCATGCACCCATTCACAGACCCGCTCACACCCTGGCGCACCCACTAAAACACTGATGTATGCACTCCCACACCCAGACAGACACTCTCACTTCCACTCTTAGCCCCAGATACACCCTCTCACACCTATTCTTACAACCAGAGAGGGCATGGCCAACTCCTGCCACGCAGACCCAGAGGGCCATGCACAGCATGGAGTTGGGTAGTTAAGTGTGGGTTGGCCGCAGGGACTGGCTGCAGGCCAGGTCTCACAGGCAATCTTTGCTGCACATGGCTGAAGGCCATGCACAGTGCAATGGTTGAGTGCTTCTGTGGGTCAGGCTAGGCACTGTGGCCAACCCCTGCCACACACAGCCAAAGGTGGTTGGATTAATGTGTAGTACTGAAAATTACTATACGTTAAAAAAAGTGCGCTGCTAATTATCCCACAAATTATGGCACTCTTGACATCTTTGATTGCATCATTGATAATATCAATGTAATATTTGCAGTAACATTTTTGATGAAAATACTGTGCGTGGTGGGGTTGTGAGTTATAGTTACCTTATGGCACAAGTTATACTTACTTGAGATAGCTCTAATTTGTAACTTAGTTGGAGATCTTTAAAGTCACTGTAACTCGTGCTCTAAGGTGGCCAAACTCACACCCCCGCTGAAGTGTTTGACGAACAATCAGATAACAGCATGGGGACAGTTGGATCCGGGAAGGATCCGCATCCCTAGATAGCTATACTTTTCAGACTTTAATATCTCCAAAACTACTGAATGGATTTACACCAAAGCACAAAAAAGAACAATCTGTGCAGCAGGATCTAGCATCCTGCTAAATTTGGTGTAATTCCGTTTAGCGGCTTATGCTGTAGGCACGTCTAAAGACTATATTGAAAAATGAATAGGGAAAAGGCATTTTGGGACTCACCCTTTTTCTCGGCCCCTGTTTGATGGATCACCCTGAAACTTCCATGACAGCAGCTGTACTCAATAAAGTATCAGTTTTAAATATTTTGTGAAGATTTGTTAAGCGGCACTAATGTTACTGGAAAAACAAAAAACGTTTTTGCTATGGAAACTAAGTCCTAACTAAAACTACCTACTTGCAACTGCCAGTAGGTAATATATATATATATGCATGTATGTATATAATATATGTATATACATATATATATATATATATATATATATATATATATATATATATATATATAAAATATAGTTGCATAGGCAGCTTCAACTGGGTCCGTCAAAGAAGACAAAGATCCCAAAGTCACGAGTGACAGCCTCTGTCCCGCAACACCTTCAGGAACCTTCAGCAGAAAATGATTGGCCTACTACAGGGTCTGAAAGATGGCATGTTTACCCTGGACTGTGACATGCAGTCATGACGGGTAGAGCATAGCATATTGCATATTTGCCCGCTGGAGTTTTTGTTTGACAAAGAGAAGTTTATTTCTTGCCTCCTGCATCGTGATGGTAAAATCCAGGAAGAATGGAAGGGTATTGCCTTCAAAAGACAGGGGAAGACTCTCTCAGGCCAGAGGGAGAACTGTCTCCCTATCTCTAAAGTTTAGGAGGCACACAATGAGGCTTGCAGGCATGCTGGGCAGCGGCCTGTTAGCAAAGGATCTTTGCACCCTTTCCACTATCAGCACACGGGAAAAGGCATCCACACCAAAAGGGGTCAAAAGCATCCATTCAACAGTCATCCAGCCTACCTGTATTCATGGACTCTAGAATGCCCAGTATACAAATGTTGTTGTGGTGTGATCATGCTTCCAAGTCTTAATTTTTTGCAGCTATTACTTTGAGGACCTTTTCACTATTTAAGAACAATTCACTTTTTGTAGCTATCCCATCCTTCACATTGGAAATCCGCTGTTCTGCTTCTTGCATCCTGTCATCCTATTTCTAAAACGTGTGTGAGATGGTATCCAACCTGGCTCCCAGTGAGTTCATTTTCAACTCTGTTGATACCAGGCTGCCCTGCATTGATCAGAGAATAGCCTTCATGTCCTCGTCAACCAACTCTCCTTCCATTGGGTAGTCATGCTCAGCAGTGGAGATGGGTCTGGCACAGTTGGACGCTTTTGCGAGTATCTTTCCATCAACTTTTCCCATAACTGGTCAACAACCTTCACCTCAGAGTCCTGCGATGTACACGGTCAGAATACAGTGATGTCCAGTACCGAGGCAGAGGATATAGCAATCAGGGCTGAAGTCCACAGCCAGGTATCGGACGATCTCTCAAAGGGCAGCCACCACCCCTCACACAGCCCCGCAGACTGCAGCCAATTCAATGGCAGGGGAGGGAGTGCAACCTAGATTAGCTGCACAAAATCTTCAGCAGTTTACTCAGAATATAGCCACGATGATTGCAGAAAATCCTTCCACAGCCCCAAGATATCTGCTGTAAGGGGCAGACAGACTCCAGTCTGGTGGGACACGAGCAGACCCTTCATGCTAAAGGTGTACACCACTGCAGCTAGTGCCAGGCGGTGCTGCGCAGACACAAGACTCCATCGTACAAACGAGTTTCTCCTCAAGGGATCACTAACTTGTTCTTGCCATGCAGGATGCTGGGGAAACAATACCGGCAATGAGAGGACGGCTCCTACGAATGTCCCCTGGGCTCCACAGACCCGACAGTGCACCCTCCTGTCCCCCAGCCACGTCTAGGCTGCTGGGGATGCACAGCTCCAGCCGTAGGCTCACCTGCAAGTAGGGTGGTATTTGTAGAGCTGTATGCTCCCTTCTCAGAACAGCAGTGGCACTAGCCGGAAATGATATGCTGTCCTGCTCCAAGGCCTAATCGGCATCATCAGGTAAGGGTATTGGTGCAGCGCGACCCTGCAGATACACAGAGCCAGCCATCACTACAGGAGTATGGGCAGGGACCACCACGATCAGCATGGTGGCAGCCTATCTCAGTGTCCTGGATGCTGAATCTGTATATGGGGTGGGTATTTAGACAACTCTTACTATCATAGCGGCCGGCCATCAGGCAGGAAACCAAGCATTGTAGGGCATTATGTCCTCCGTCCACAGGAGGCAACGAATGTGAGGCCATGTTGCGCACCGGCCTTCTGGCAACCCCGTCCTTTAGTAATGTTTGTCTGAATTCTACTTCTGACAGACCAGTAAAGTTGGGAATGATTCAAATACATGCAGACACCCTGAAAGAATGGTGATGCTTGGACAAATTGAGTATCAAGCCAACTAGGCAGGGAATTAGTCACAAGTCGAATTAGTCACAGGTCAGACAAGCTAACTGAAAGGCTACCGTAGCTATGTAAGAGTCGGTCACAAATCACGACTGTGATTCTGAAAGAGCCGAGTCGCTGTGACAGAGTACTCAAAAATAAACTCAATGAGGGGTTGAAAACTTTGAAATTGAACAACTAAAAAATCCCAACAGTAATACTCAAGTTGCTGATGCCCATGCTGTGAAATAAAAGTGAAAGAAAGTAAAATAGGAAAGCACAGTCAAGGGTGCTCTAAAAAACATCCCAGACAAAATTATTTAAGGCAGCCGAACACAAAAAATGTTTATATGATGCAAAACTCACAAATCTGAAAAGGGGAGCAAGAGGACTTCCAGAGACAATGAATGATAGCATGCAGAAAAATATAGCTATTTGCTATAGTGGAGTTTGAAACTGAAAACAAAATCTTCCGCATTCCAAAAACAGAAATAGAGAGAGTGAAATCTCCTCACTTGATAATAGTAAATGCTAGGGATATGCACATTTACAAAGTCTGCGGACTCTCAACTTTGCCAGTCTGCTTTTCACAACTATATGAGCTTCGTAGGGCATGAACGTCGCAAAGACTAAAAATAAAGAGGGAAGAGTTTCAGGGCCATATTTATACTTTTTGACTCAAAACTGCGCTAACGCAGTTTTGTGTCAAAAAAATTAGCGTCGGCCAACGCCATTCTGAAGCACCATGCGGGCGCCGTATTTAATCAATGACGTTAGCCGGCGTTAGCCGCCGGCGCTGCCTGGTGTGCGTGGAAAAAAACGACGTACACCAGGCAGCGCCGGCGTAGGGGGATATGGAGCTTGGGCGCCAAAAAATGGGGCAAGTCAGGCTGAGGCAAATTTTTTGCCTCAACCCGATTTGCGCCATTTTTTTCAACTCCCAACCCCCATAGAAATGACTCCTGCCTTAGCAAAGACAGGAGTCATGCCCCCTTGCCCAATGGCCATGCCCAGGGGACTTATGTCCCCTGGGCATGGTCATTGGGCATAGTGGCATGTAGGGGGGCACAAATCAGGCCCCCCTATGCCACAAAAAAAAATAAAAAAAATACTTACCTGAACTTACCTTAATGTCCCTGGGATGGGTCCCTCCAGCCTTGGGTGTCCTCCTGGCGTGGGCAAGGGTGACAGGGGGTGTCCCTGGGGGCATGGGAGGGCACCTCTGGGCTCCTTCCGAGCCCACAGGTCCCTTAACGCCTGCCTTGTCCAGGCGCTAAAAAATGGCGCAAAAGCGGCCGTACGTCATTTTTTTTTACCCGCCCACTCCCGGGCGTGAATTTTGCCCGGGAGTGTAAATACGGCGCACATGCCTCGGAGTCAATTTTTTAGACGGGAACGCCTACCTTGCATCTCATTAACGCAAAGTAGGTGTCCACGCTAAAAAATGACGCAAACTCCATGGACTTTGGCGCTAGACGCGTCTAACGCCAAAGTATAAATATGGAGTTAGTTTTGCGTCGGAATTGCGTCAAAAAAAACGACGCAATTCCGGCGCAAACAGAGTATAAATATGCCCCTCAGTGTCTGTAAGAGGCAGCAATAATAAATTGTTACAGCTCCTGCAAGTGATCCCAGGTGGACTGCTGCTGAAGTTCCTTCGAACCCACGATCTCCATGCACATTGGGCCGCACACCCATCCCTGCGCAATGTTCCAGTCCACATTGTTTCCGACTCTTTCCCAATAAGTCCCCAAATTCTCACAAACCAGTCCCTGCCGCCAGGCACAGAATTCTAGGCTCCACCAACATCCAGGCCACCGCCTCCCACCTGGCCCACCGCTGCATGGTTTCCACTCTGCAGCTGTTTATCGGTCATAGGTTATCCCATTTCTCGCACGGCGTCTAGGAGCCGAAACCCTTGTCCAGTTTTGCCGATGCAAAGTTTACAAATACGTAAAGGTAAAAGCTAACTCAAACATATTCTTATCAGTTACTACTTACAGAAATGATGATGCAAAGGTTAATCCTGAGTGGTTTTAGGTAAAAGAAGAGCACTACCACATACTACAGTAACATCCCACCTTATGGAATACCAAATGCTTCAGTGGAGGTCCGTGCAATGCCCCTCCCTTCTGCATGTACTGATATTTAAACTCTAACAAAGGGAACTGTTGCAGTGTGCTGCGTGCTACCAACATGAACCACAAAAATCGGATTTGTCTGTCTTTGTGGCACAAACATCTGTTGCAGTCTCACTCTGTTCTTGGAAATCTATCCTTGGGGGGACAATGTAACTTTTTTATGGCTGGCACCTCTCTGTGCAGCTGAAGTGGGTGTTGTAACCAAAAGGTTCTGGAGTACTTGCATTATGTGAGCTCTCCGATCCTTGCCCACCCCTGGAAACATTGTTCAGGTAAAATACTTCCATAATTCTAATGTGACATATCTGCCCAGTTCTTTGGTAAACGTATTTCTAAATAAAACACAGTATGTAGCTTATCAATGTTCGAAGGTAACCAACGCAACTAATTTGCAGTGTAATTAATTAAGATGTATTTTCTTTCTGAAGCCAGTATTTTCCTGGCATACCCTACCACAAAGAGTGTAGTCGTTTGCATCCACTAAATAGCTGAAGAATCACAACTGCTATTTTGAAAATACATTTTTCAACTGGGTTGAACATTTCTGCAATCAAATGAAATATACTCAGAGGTTTATTCTGCTAAGTTAGGGGGTTCCAACTATGCATTTGTATATACTTTTTGGGTCTTTCAAAGAAACGGGAACTCCAAAATCTAGGTCAGGTGCGAATCATGCATTATACTCTTTTATATGGCATGCCCAGGAAAAAGGCAGAAAACAAATAACAGATTAGGTGAAGTCACAACAGTTTAATTTACTCGAGCGGGGTGTAATATGTAGTGCTTATATTTATCCCAATGTCGCAGGTGCGGCCAACTAGCCATCATTTTTGAGGACCAGAGCTTACTTTTTCTTGTCAGCATTTGAACTGAACCAAGAGGAAGAAAAACACACAAAGGGAAAAGAAGCAAAAGAGAACAATGGAAACATAGTGACTAATAAAGAAAGTAGGGATGAAAAAGAACCCGAAAGAGTTAGCTAAATGGATAGAGAGTGTGCTGTGGTCAGGACATGAGGTGGGATCTAGACTAGTCAGCCTTGGTATTTGGTACCCTGACATTTAACAGAGTGGATTTGTGAGCAAAACGTTGGGCCCCAACATTTACTCTTTTACAAAGTAAGCACTAGTTATATGGTACTCTGTGGACATTTCAGAGAACCCTCTAATATGATCAGTCACTCCTTGAAGTATTCCAACCAAGTTCTGGTCTGCATCAGAAAAACACAACTAGGCTGAGAAGCTCAGTAAATTGAGATTTAGGACTATGTTAGACAAGCTTTGTTGAGTGTGCTTTGTACTGAAATTGAGAAAGTAATGGTGAGAAATTAGGTTGTTGGTGGGGGGGGGGGTGAGCCCTTCTCAAGCAATAGCCATAATCCTTGTCAGGGTGAACCACAAAAAGTCACTAATTAGCCTGTGCTTGATCCTCTGGTAGCTTGGTGCAAAATCAGTAAGGCTTACCTTAAAGACATTGTGTAAAGTATTTTGCAGCACTCAACCAGTAATAAAGTGAAAACACAACTCAAGAAAAATCCCACACCAAATTAGAAAAACAGAGTAATATTAAAGAATTATTCTACATCAAAAGAACAAAGTTCCAACCAGTAGAACCAGAGTTATGAATGTTTTAAGTTTTTGTGCAGCCTATTGCCTAAAAAATCAAAGTGCCAAATGTGGACATCTAGATGCACAAGAATGGGACAAAGAAAAAAATGATGATTGATTGCGTTAGAGAGTGGTCTAGAAACAAGCAATGGATTGGGCCCGGTCTTGGTTTACCTTTGGACTAAAAATGTTAGTGACATAAGGCAGTTGATATTGTCTGAGGAGGAGGAGGAGGTGTCAACTAGAAGTTGGCAGAATCCTTAGTAAAGGTTTCTATGTTGGACTTAGTGTCTTTTGTGGAAGTCAAAAATCTCCAGTGGGACAAAGCTACAGGCTGGAGCTGACAAGAGCTCCAGGAGGCCTGATACCCATCCAACATATAGCTGCTGAACAGGATTTGATGATGCGGAAAAGAGCATAGAGGAACGGCGATGTCAAGCTGACTGACGATGTCACTCAGGCAGATTGGTGAGCAAGTAAGTTCCAGGCTGCTCTCCGTAATCATAGCACTTTTTCACAGAACATTTTCTAAGTTTTGAATTTTGGCTGGTCAGGCACCTTTAGCGCCACTTTCAATGGTCCAGAACTATGGGGACATCACTTGGGGGGGGTCAGGACTCACTTCAGGCAGCTTCAAGGTGCCCTTTAAAAGTTGTTGGAGCTTTTTGTGTCCCTGTAGCTTTGAACAGGAGGCCACCAAGCTAGAGCTTTAAGTCACTCTGGTGGTCCTGGGTGAACAGGAAAGCATCTCTCAAGCAGCAGGACAGTCCTCTGAGAGCACAGGGAACGCTTCAAGCAGTGGGACAGTCCTCTTGGTGCAGCAGGGCAGTCCTCTGAAGCAAACGCAGGCTGTTGGCAGCAGGGCAGTTCTCTGAGAGTCCTCCAGAGGTCCAGAAGTAAACTGAAGAGTGTGTTGATGGCTAGTCATGTCGAGCACATCTTGATTCAGGAAACCTTGACCTAAAAGATCCGTTCCCGTAGCCACTCTGCTTATGGAGAAAGTATTCCAATCAGCAAATGCCCTTGAAAAGAGACCACTTCTCTGATGGAGAAAAGTAAATTGGCACCAAAAACCTTCAGATGAACTCAGAAGGGCTGGAGTCAGCAGAGAGGAGCAAAATACAACTGAACAGACAACAGGGAAAACATACTAGTAGGCTAGGACACTAACTAGGATCATGGACTTAAAGAAAAGAACATCTGACACAGCTACTACTGATATCTTCCTCCTTCCCTGGTTGCCATCATAGATTGGGCACTATATTGTGCTTCCAAGAATGCATACACCACCTCAGGATGCCACAGGGAGCCACAGAAACCAGCATGGCAGACACAGCACCTGACAGCAGTTGCCCATGCCAAGCCACAACTCCAACTCCCCTGAGACAGACCTCTGCCCCATGCCAGGTGAGACCAGCCCACACTCGCAATCCCACACACCACACTACAGAGAAGAACATAGAGCGGCGTAACATTATACTCCCTCTCTGGAGCCCCGGGCTTGGTAGGATGACTTTAAAAAACCTATAAGCCAATGAGGGGGGCCAGACGGCCATAGCCGGTTTACAGGATTGCTCAGAAACAGGATACCCCTTCCATCAGACTAGGTACTGCAACAAGCCATGGAAAAATTAAAATCAACAACAGCAGGAACGTCAAATTCTGGATGACAATCGACATAATTAGGCAGAGGAGGAGAGGGAGTCCTAGAGAAATAATCAGACAACAAAGGTTTCGATTGAGACACATGCAAGATAGTATGGACTTTCCAAGTCGCAGGTAAGGCACTAAGGTGTCTGACCTCATTTCTGGGCAAAAGAGGTTTCCAGGTCAGAGAAAGGCCCAGTCTGTCCGAGGTCCATCAACTCAAATGTGGAGTGCCTCAGGGTTTCTCCCTGAGCCCCATTATTTTATTTTTTATTTTTAATGTTTATGTTTGCTCTCTAGCGGACATTATTTATTCATCAGGGCTTACCATGGTGCGGTATGCTGATGACACCCAAATTGTTGTCTCCTATCACCTAACACCAGCTTACCATCAGGCACTCTGTCCATCTGCTTGGGGAAAGTTAACAACTGGATGACAGACAGCTTCCTAAAATTAAATGATCAAAAAAACAAAGTCATGATGATAGGTAATAATCCATCATTGTGGGACCACATTTGTGGCCAGCATGTCTAGGCAACCACTCAAACCCCCAAATCAGAAATAAAGTGTTTGGCGGTACTAATGGTCAAATACCTCACTATCGCTGGCCAGGCATAGAGAGTCACAGGGGCTTGTTTTGGTCTACTGGGAGCCCTTAGAGTGATGATTAAATGGCTCCCAGTGGACATTCAGAGAGTAGTTGTTCAAGGTCTTATACTTTCTCACTTAGGCTATGGCAACTCTCTCTATTTAGGCAACCCTGCTAATGTGACTCAGAAGTTGCAAGTTCTTCAAAATGCTGCAACCCGCATACTGCTGGTTCTGCCACAAACACTGTGCGTTCAGCTCTGGCAAGCCTTCATGGGTTGCCAGTGAGTAAACAAATCTAACTTAAAGCTCTATGTATTGTACACAAGGTAAAACATGTACAGGGATAATACATTCTAAAGCCATCTTGTCAGACCATGCAATAATGCAAGAGAGCTAAGATCTTACAATCGCACTCTCTTGGCTACTCCCAGAATTAAAAGAGCAAAAAGAGGAAGCCAGTCATTTGGCTATCTAGTGTCTAAGCTCTGGAACGCTCTGTCTAGTCACTTCAGATCTAACAGCAACCTGCTAAATTTCAGAAGGCAAATGAAGATGTATCTCTTATCTTAAAGCAATTTCCCTCTTTTAATAATCTCTGTACACGCTGGAAAGGCTGGGTAGCTCTGGGCTACAAGATTCTGTAACATAACATAACTTCAAACAAGCAGAAAAAGGATTAATCTTCTGAACAATGGAAAATGGTCTCAGAAAATGAGGGCTTAATTTTGACTTATCATGTTAAGTGGCACAAATTGATAGAACAGCCATATCCTATCACCTATCTAATAATAAATTTGGAGGCATCTTGCTTATCAGCATGTGCCTTCGGTCTTTCTCGAGCAGACTGTAAATTCTTAGTCACCTCTTTCATGGTTTCTGCTCGGAGGCAAACTAGTTCTGAATCAGCAGGTGCAGCTAACTGATATAGAACAATGGTAGGACAAATGGTAGGATACAAACCTCAAAAGCAGAACAAGGAAAAAGCTGTGTGTCACTGTAAACACTATTATTGAAGGCACACTCAGCAAAAAAAAGTAAAGCCACCCAATTGTCACTGGTGCCACTGCAAAAGCATCTGAGATATTGTTCAATGCTTTGATTGGCCCTCTCTGTGTGTCCATTGGTTTGAGGATGAAAATCTGAGGTTAAAGCTCCGGTTATACACAAGTCACACCAAAAAGTCTTCCAAAAATGGGAAATAACCTGCGGGCCTCTGTCTGAGACAATCTTTCTCCAGCACCCATGTAGACGATAAATGTCTTGAATAAAATGCTTTGCAGTTTCCTTGACAGTAGTTAATTTGTTTAGGGCAAAAAAATGCACCCTTTTAGAAGAAGGATCTATAGTAACCATAGTAGTGTTCTATCCTTCAGAAGGTCGCAAATCCACAATTAAATCAATACCAATTGTATGCCAAGGTCTGGGAACAATCTCTAAAGATTCTTGTAAACCTACAGGTCTTTGATAACAGGCTTTGGTCTGAGCACAAATGGGGCAGCTCACAATATTTAACTTTACATCATAATTCTTTTTAGATCACCAAAAAGACTGGAAGTTAGTTCCAAAGTATTTCTGGTACCCCTTTGTCCAGCTGATGCTTAGTAATGGCAAAGCTGGAGAACCATTCTTTGCAAATTCTTGTCAGGTATATAGAGCAATGAAAATATAACCCTTCCGTCTTACTTAAAAAAAAAAATCTTAATTTCTTCTCAAGAGAGTGACTGTTGGAGAGTACAAACTGTGTCTAGGAAGGAGGTTAAAACAGAGATTACACGTTCTGGGGGAAGAATCATCTGAGGATCCCTTCCTCCTTTCTACTAGGTATCGAAGGGAAATAGCATCTGCAACCTTGTTTGAAGCACCAGGGACTTGGGTAACAGAAAAATCAAACTAGGAAAAAATTATGCTCAACAGGCCTGGCCGCTGTTTCTGTACTGAATGGTCTTACGAGACTGCAGGTTTCGATGATCAGTTCTGCTCTCGAAGGGGTATCTATCCCCAAGCAAACAATATCTTCATTTGGAGCAAGCCTCTTTCATGGCCAGAAGTTCATGCGGCAGAACAGAGGAGATGTGCTCTGCAGGAGGTAGACAATAAAAATAATAGAAGACTGGGTGTTTTAATGAATTGTCTTCTTGTTGTTGCAAAAGAACTGTCCCCCATGGTGTTTTTGAACACATCAGTCTTTACCAGAAATGGCTTGCTAGGGTATGGATGCCACAGATTGGGGCACTTGTAAAAAGTAGACTTCAAAGATTCAAACACTTGCTCATCATGCGAATTCCAGCAAAACCCTTTCACCAATTGTCCCTTCTTCAGGATTCGGGATATTACACAGGAGTATGTGGAAAAATTCATGAGGAATGGCTGATTAAAATTTTGTGAACCCTAAAAAACTTTGAGGACTTGATTCACAAAGCCAAAGTTAGACTAAAAGTCTAACTTAGACCACGTCTAACTTTACTGCTTATTGGTATTCACAAAAGGACTTACGAGCAATAGTATCTTTATAATTGATGGGGTTCTGCACTTGGGGCAGAGGTTCCGCCCTGAATGAGGAATATCTGCACCGGGGGCAGAAGGTCTGAGCTCGGGAGGACCATAACACTTTGAAATAGGAAGGCAATCATTGGTGTATGCCACAACACTTATGCCTAGATTCACACATAAGGAGATCTATGGCATCCAATTGTACAACCAACATCTTACAAAATGCTTTACTTAAAACTGACAACAGCTGTATGTAGGCACTGGGCTGTTACATATGTCTATGTTTAGGGCACGTGCATGTAGGTAACAGTAGAGTATGACAACATGTTACTAAACATTCAATTGCACAATGAGTGAGGTACACCCATTACTTGGAGGTGAAAAAACAAAAGCTGTTGAACATATGTGATGGGAGTAAGACTAGTTACCTATTTAGGGATATGTTGGAGGAGAAATTGTGATGGCAAAAGCACACACCTCTACAACAGTGTAGATATATCATATGAGAGACAATACCATAAATCTATTCATATGACCCTTCAAGTGGCAACACGAACATCACAAGCATATTTGTTACAACACCTTTTCTATGCACTCCCCCCTCTTCCCACCCTATACAGACGTGCACTTACTATACCTCAGCGTAGGTACAATAGGGCACATATACGTACACAAGCCATTTTAGAGTGCACTTTTTGTCTCCTAAAGTTGTAATTCAGATGTCTTGATTGTGCAAGGGGTGTGCTTCTGCAATCCCTTGATGTTGTGTGCAAGATAATAGTCTGTTATTGATGATATATATATATATATATATATATATATATATACATATACATATATTGGCACTCCCTCAGTAAGATTACAGTACAATTATTCATTGGCAGAAGACTGTCAATGCATTTCGGCACATTACGTGCCTTTGTCACAGTCATGACAAGGGCGCAGAACATGCTATAATGTCCCTACAATCTTTGTTTTTTTCAGTGAATTTCTATGTCTTTTTTAAGTAAAGTAATTTTAATAATTATACGCTATTCCAACCCTGCTGCACATAGCCTTTGACCGTGCATGGTGGTGGCCTGGCCTGCAGCCAGGCATTGCAGCCGAGCGCTTATAACCATCCAACCCCACGCCACGCACAGCCTTTGGCCATGAGCAGCGCAGGTTGGCCACAGGGCCTGTCTCTGTCAGTGGACCAGTAAGTGGGTGCTTGAGTGTTTGAGTGGACATGTGAGTGGGTCCCTGAGTTTCCGAGTGAATGAATTAGTGTATGAATCAGTCTGTAGTTTTTCTTTCAAATATTTTCATATTTGTGAAAAAATTCATGAAAATTAGTAAATTTTTGCAAATACCACACATGGTGAAAAAATAATATTTTACACCTATAATGTGCCCCTAAAAAGCATCTATATCACATTCCTGGGCCAGGATACCTTCCCCCTGACCGCTAATGCCACTTTCAATTTGGATTGCCATTCCTCGCTAACCCGAGGAGCCTGTCCTGTAAAATAAACTGCAATGCTTCTTTTGGCACCCGTGTCTGCGAAAATTCACAAATCTTTGCAAAATATTTGCAAAGTCATTGCGGTCAGAGATATAAAAATGTATTTTCCCTTTAATATCTCAAAAACTACTGAACGGATTTACACTGATTAGGCAATACCGTGATCTGCATACCGAAAGCTAGCTTTCTGCCAAATTTGGTGTTGTTTTGTCTAGCTGTTTGTGCTGTAGACGTGTCTAAAGGTCATATGGGAATTAACATGGATCATCCCAAACCTTTCTGAACTTAACAGAAATCACCACAACACCTTTTTTGGAAACTTTTGTGAAGATTCATCAAACGGTGCTAAGGATATAGGCAAGTCAAAAATCGCTTTTTCTATGGAAACATGGTCCTAACTATAACTACCTAGTGGCAACTGCCACTAGATTTTATATATATATATGAACTGATGATGATTGGTGAACATTTAACACCCCGTCCATTAATTCCATCCTGAGACTTTTCCGTAAGCCACATATAGGCCCTCATTACAACATTGGTGGTAAATCCCACTTACTGCTGTGCAGAAGACCGCCAACACACCGCCGCGGAATTCCGCCACAGCTATGACAACCCACAGCTCAGAATCCGCCAAAATCTAGACACCCACACAAGTCCACCACACCAAAGGTCAGTGATAAACTGGCGATAACAAAACCTCCACCGTCACTCCAACAGGAATACGCCCACACTATCACAACCCACGAATCCACGCCGTGGTCTTTCAACCACGGTATTCCATTGGAGGTACACACCGTCGCGCTCAAAATACACACACATTTACAAAACAAAACCGCATTGGACAAATCGAAATACACACACCTGATACACATACACACACCACTCCCACACACCAATACAATATAAAACACAAGCCCACATTACCCACAAACCCTTACAACCAAAATTTTTTGAGAAGCAGAGACAGCAAAGCAAAGACCACACCAGCATACAGAGACACACAACACTATCACTCATACACCTTCCATGCACAAAACACCACACACCCCTAAACATCACCCCACACAGCACAACACACACCACCTCACACATCACCCACACCACACCATGGCACCGCAAAGACACCCCAGGTTTTCTGAGAAGGAGCTCAGGGTCATGGTGGAGGAAATCATTCGGGTAGAGCCACAGCTATTCGGATCACAGGTGCAGCACACCTCCATAACTAGGAAGATGGAGCTATGGCGCAGAATCGTGGACAGGGTCAACGCAGTGGTACAGCACCCGAGAACACGGGATGACATCAGGAAGAGTTGGAACGACCTACGGGGAAGGTGCGTTCCGTGGTCTCAAGACACCACATTGCGGTTCAGAGGACTGGCGGCGGACCCCCACCTCCTCTCCCAGAACTAACAACATGGGAGGAGCAGGTCTTGGCTATACTGCATCCTGAGGACCTCGCAGGAGTAGCTGGAGGAATGGAGTCTGGTAAGTCAACGTTTTAACTACTTCATCCCCCACCCTTCCTACATGCTATCACATACCCCCACCCTCGCCCTCACCCCCATCACTCCAACTCCTCACATATGTCCCACTATCACAAACCACACCTCCCAACACCAATCCCTGCATGCAACAACAAAGCATGGACACCCATCACCAAAGCATGTCCACTACAGATACCCACACAGACCCCTGAACAATTACCACACAAGGTCCTACACAAGAATGTAAGCACTGGGGTACAGGGTCACCCACCCATTGCACACCATGGCACACACAGATGCAATAATCATGCCTTTACACCCCTGCAGGACGCCTACCCAACGTCACCGGACAGGAGGTTCCAGACATCTCCATTCCCCCCACAGAAGAGGCCCACAGTGATGACAGCAGCTCTGTCCAACTGGATCTAGATGACCAGCCCGGCCCATCAGGGACCTCGGGACAGTTGGTTCCCCTCACACAGTCACAGGCCACCACAGAGCCTCCCCCCTCAGGAAACACCAGCAGAGCACCCACCCAGCGGGCCCATACCTCTGTCTCCAGGACAAGTCAAGCAGCAGTGTGTCCACCACTACAGGGAACCCAGGCTAACCCAACACCCCAAGAATAGCAGAGACCTGGGGGCAGTGGCAGTGGGCAAACGGTTCAGGGGACAGAGGCCCAGGAAAACCGGGGGAACTGGGAGGTCTGCTGTGCGACAGGGGGAGGACAGGCCCAGGGCACCCACTCTCCACGAGGCCCGCTCCAACTTCATGGGAGCGTACCATCATTCCCAGGAGACGATGGCAACGGTTCAGGAGACCCAGCGGCTGCAGTAGGAACAGTATTTGGGGTTCAGGGAGGAACTCAAGTCCATCAACACCACCCTGGGTACCATTGTAGGGGTGCTGAAGGACCTCGTGAACACCAGGAGGGACACTGTGGCACAACAAGGGGCCCCTGACACTAGCCTCGATGATGAACTGCCCACCACCTCAGCCGGCGCGAGTGGACAGGATGCACCGCTACAGGACCACTACACCAGCACCCCACCCCCTGCAGATGGAGAACCACGCCGCAAGCGGTCCCTGAGATCCAGGACAAAGACAGAGAACAATACCAAGACCCCCGCCAAGAAATGAGACCACCCTGAATGTCATCCTTCTGTCCCACTTTGTCATCCTGTCCATCCTTAAACTGCCCTAGCTCCACTTCCTATGCCCCTTTGGACAATGCACCTGTGAGACAAATAGACTGGACTCTCCCATGGACAATCCTCCACCATCACCCCTGACCATTTTACAACCCCATCCACTATTTTGCACTTAAATAAACACCCTTGAATCACAAAACAATCTGGAGTCAGTCTGTGCTTTGACTAATGTGTATTTGCAATAAATGAGGAAAACAGCAATTTCCATTCTACTGTCAACATAACTATGTCACACAGCTCCAGTCCCTGAGGTAACATAGCAGACGTCACACAGTGGGACCCACATCTGTGAAATCGAAAGGGAAAGTGACAAATCAGGGTCCATACACTGGTTGAAAGTGACAGACAGATGAGAGGTAGAGCAATTTTATCAGATGTAGGAGGCAGTGATGTCTTCTAACCTGTGTCTCACTAGAAGTATTGCTGGATCACGGTGTTTCTGTTGTCTATTTCCTCTTCTTCTGCCTCCTCTTCTTCACTGTCCACAGGCTCCACAGCTGCCACAAGACCTCCTTCTAGACCATCCTCCTGCAGAAAAGGCACCTGTTGTTGCAAAGCCAAGTTGTGCAGCACACAGCAGGCCACGATGATCTGGCACACCTTCTTTGGTGAGTAGTATAGGGAACCACCTGTCATATGGAGGCACCGGAACCTGGCCTTCAGGAGGCTGAAGGTCCTCTCTATAACCCTCCTAGTTCACCCATGTGCCTCATTGTAGCGTTCCTCTGCCCTGGGATTCCTCACTGGGGTCAGTAGCCATGACAGGTTGGGGTACCCAGAGTCACCTGCAAATGTCAAGGGACAACTGTTAGACACACACTAACCTGTAGGGGCAACCCCAGACAACTATTCACAGGGTATAGGGTCCTTGTCCTCACCTATTAGCCAAACAACGGTGCCTCTGGAGTTGCCCCATCACATAAGGGATGCTGCTATTCCTCAGAATGTAAGCGTCATGCACTGAGCCAGGAAACTTGGCGTTCACATGGGAGATGTACTGGTCGGCCAAACACACCATCTGCACATTCATAGAATGGTAACTCTTCCGGTTTTTGTACACCTGTTCACTCCTGTACCAAGGCCACATGTGTCCCATCAATGGCACCTATGATGTTGGGGATATGTCCCAAGGCATAGAAGTCACCTTTCACTGTTGGCAAGTCCTCCACCTGAGGGAAAACGATGTATCTGTGCATGTGTTTCAGCAGGGCAGACAACACTCTGGACAACACGTTTGAGAACATAGGCTGGGACATCCCTGATGCTATGGCCACTGTTGTTTGAAAAGACCCACTTGCCAGGAAATGGAGTACTGACAGAACCTGGACTAGAGGGGGTATCCCTGTGGGATGGCGTATAGCTGACATCAGGTCTGGCTCCAACTGGGCAAACAGTTCCTGGATTGTGGCACGATCAAGTCTGTAGGTGACTATTACATGTCACTCTTCCACTGTCGACAGGTCCACCAGCGGTCTGTACACCGGAGGATGCCGCCATCTCCTCACCTGCCCCAGCGGACGTGCTCTATGGATGAAACCAGCGATCAGAGGGTCAGCCAACACTGAGGTACTAAAAATAACATCTTTATTGCACACATTTGTCAGTCCGCTATGTGCCTGCCTTAGTGTGTATGCAAGGCCTAGATATGTGTGATGCATTTAAAATTAATGCCATGTGGCCCCTGAAATGGCAGCTGCCTGACCTGTATTGTGGGACAAGGGGATATGAGGTAACTGCGCTGGCGTTCTACACCGTCGCGGTAGGCGGTCGAAAACCACAGTGCAATCCTGCATTGGTTAACATTGGACCCTATCGGTACCAGGAGCCAATGACGATGTAAGCCGGCGGTGACGGTACGCACCGCCGCTGACATGACCGCCATTTTCTCTCTGTTCACTCACTTGATACCTGATCTTCAACATTAGAAGAACTACACTGCAAGTGCCGCTGTGACCTGTGTCTGGAAGCGACGATGGCTCATGTGTCTGGGGAAAGGGCCCCTGCCTTCACTTCGGAGGAGTTGGAGAAACTAGTGGATGGGGTCCTCCCCCAGTACACGCTACTCTACGGTCCTCCAGCCAAACAGGTGAGTACACTGTGAGCATGCTGTATGCCCAATGCCTGTTTGGAGCGGTGTGGATGTGAGATGGGGGGGGTGAGGCCTGCATGATCCGACAGTGAGTGTATGTGCATCAGGGCAAGGGTGGGAACGTGGGCTAATGACTGTGATGGCCCGGACGGTTAAAGTTTTTCCTTTTCCCCTGTACTATTCCTCTAGGTCAGCGCCCACCAGAAGAAGGATATTAGGCGTGCCATCGCCAAAGACGTCCGGGCCCTGGGGGTCCACCACAGATGGAGCACCCACTGCCATAAAAGATGGGAGGACATTCGCCGCTGGAGCAAGAAGATGGCGGAGGCCCAGCTGGGGATGGCCTCCCAACGTGGGAGGGGTGCTCGTCGCACCATGACCCCCCTAATGTTCCGGATCCTGGCGGTGGCGTATCCGGAGTTGGATGCGCGCTTGAGGGCATCACAGCAGCCACAAGGGGGTGAGTAAAGTCACATCCATCCAACTCTGTGCACATTGGAGGTGTCTGGGTGGGGGAGGTGGGCTGTGGGTTCCCCTAGGCTAGGGCGAGCCTTGTAGGCAAGGACCCTTTGTGAGGCAGGCTAAGTGGCACCCCAACCCCACCCGTAGTAAGAGCCATCTACACCTAGTCAGGCTCCTGTGACTTCCATGTGTGCAGCTATCGGGCATAGGCCAAGTACCCCATGTCCCTGTGATGAATTAGGGAACTCTAAGTGCATGGCGTAGTGCAGATGGCTGCTGTGTCTGTAGTGTCCGCCAACAGTAGCGGTACTGCATGTACTGAACATGTCTTCCTATTTTCTTTCCCCCCCTTTTTGTGGTCTCCCTGTTCTTGTGTGCATTAGCATCATCAGGCAGAGGAGCTGTGCCACCAGAGCAGGAGGGAGCTGCATCCCACATGGCCCTGGAGGGCGACACTACAGAGTCAGAATTCACCAGTGGGACGGAGGGCGAGGGGAGCTCCATGGCGGGAACTGGAGTAGAGACCAGCGACACGGACTCCTCCTCAGATGGGAGCTCCATGACCCCCCTAATGTTCCGGATCCTGGCGGTGGCGTATCCGGAGTTGGATACGCGCTTGAGGGCATCACAGCAGCCACAAGGGGGTGAGTAAAGTCACATCCATCCAACTCTGTGCACATTGGAGGTGTCTGGGTGGGGGAGGTGGGCTGTGGGTTCCCCTAGGCTAGGGCGAGCCTTGTAGGCAAGGACCCTTTGTGAGGCAGGCTAAGTGGCACCCCAACCCCACCCGTAGTAAGAGCCATCTACACCTAGTCAGGCTCCTGTGACTTCCATGTGTGCAGCTATCGGGCATAGGCCAAGTACCCCATGTCCCTGTGATGAATTAGGGAACTCTAAGTGCATGGCGTAGTGCAGATGGCTGCTGTGTCTGTAGTGTCCGCCAACAGTAGCGGTACTGCATGTACTGAACATGTCTTCCTACTTTCTTTCCCCCCCTTTTTGTGGTCTCCCTGTTCTTGTGTGCATTAGCATCATCAGGCAGAGGAGCTGTGCCACCAGAGCAGGAGGGAGCTGCATCCCACATGGCCCTGGAGGGCGACACTACAGAGTCAGAATTCACCAGTGGGACGGAGGGCGAGGGGAGCTCCATGGCGGGAACTGGAGTAGAGACCAGCGACACGGACTCCTCCTCAGATGGGAGCTCCTTTGAGGTGGCGGGCCCCTCTGTGCCCCGCATCTACAGGTACAGCTGCCACCCCCCTACCAGCACCGCCTTCCCAGCAGCCCCTCAGCGTGTGCCCTGTGGCCGCTCACCCAGGAGGGTGGGCATCTCCTTCTCCCCAGGCACCTCAGGCCCTGCCACAGTCAGCCCTGCTGACCTCATGGAGGAGGCCATTGACCTCCTGAGATACCTCACTGTTGGGCAGTCTACCATTCTGAATGCCATCCAGGGTGTAGAGAGGCAGTTGCAACAGACAAATGCATACCTGGAGGGCATTCATTCTGGCCAGACAGCCCAAAAGAGAGCATTTCAGACCCTGGCCTCAGCACTGATGGCAGCCATTGTTTCTGTTTCCAATCTTCCCCCTCCAACTTCCTCCACCCAGACCCAATCCCCAGTACCTCAGCCTATCCCAAGCACACCATCACACCACCATGCACACACCTCAACACACAAGGGTAGCTCTGGCAAACATGAGCACCACACATCCCACAGGCACTCACACAAGCATCATACCCATGCACACATACCAACATCTCCCACGTCTCCCTCCTCCCTCCCTGTCACGTCTCCACTCACACCTGCATGCACTACATCCTCAGCCACTACCTCCATCACCAGCACGCCCATCACCACACACCGCTCACGTGCACTCACCACCCCCACTAACATTCACACATCCCCTGGGTCCTCTCCCAGTGTATCTGTGAGCCCTCCTCCCAAACTACACTAACACAGTCACATGCCCACCCAACAGCCATCCATCTCACGACAGCCTCCAGCCCATGCACCTTCACCCAAAGTCAGCAAACAAACACCTCTTACAACCGCTACCTCTTCCTCCACTCCCAAACCCCCTCCATCTACCCGTCCCAGTGTGTCTAAAAAACTTTTCCTGTCAAACCTTGACCTCTTCCCTTCATCTCCCCCACCCCTTCTGTCCACTAGGGCCCGCCTTTCCAGGCCCCAACCCAGCACCTCAGCCACCACATCACTGGACACAGTAGTGCCAGCAGTAACCGGATTCTGGAGTGCGCCTAGCAGCAGGGCTGCCAGTGTCCCAAGGAGAGAGGCCAAGGACATTCCCCCACCTCCTAAACAGAAGAAGTTGCCCACATCACGGAGGGAGAAGGCCAAAACACCTGCCACCAAGGGCTCAGCCAGGACAACAGTTGGGAGTAGCAAGACAGCTGCGCCACCATCCAAGGTGGGGAAGGGCCTGAAAAAGAAAGGCAAGTCAATGTCGCCGCCAACCTGCACGGCGGACAAGACCGCCACCGGCACCGCTGCTCAGGACACCACAGCCAGCAGCAAGCTCAGTGAGCCCCCCACCAGCACTGCCGCTCAGGACCCCGTCGCCAGCACCGAGGTCAGTGAGCCCCCCACCAGCACCGCCGCTCAGGACACCACCGCCAGCAGCAAGCTCAGTGAGCCCCCCACCAGCACCGCCGCTCAGGACATCGCCGCCAGCAGCAAGCTCAGTGAGCCCCCCACGACACCGCCGCCAGCAGCAAGCTCAATATGCCCCCCCATCAGCACCGCCGCTCAGGATCCAGTCGACAGCACCGAGGTCAGTGAGCCGCCACCAGCACCGCCGCTCAGGACACCGCCGCCAGCAGCAAGCTCAATGAGCCCACCACCAGCAACACCGTTCAGGACCCAGTCGCCAGCACCGAGGTCAGTGAGCCCCCCACAAGTACCGCTGCCCAATGAGCGCTGCAAGCATCGCCGCTACTGAGCCCACAGCCAGCGGCCACGCCACATCCTGAGCCATTGGCACCACCGCAGACATGGCTGCCATCCCCAGTGGTCATTCGTACGAGGCTGGAGGTCAGTTCCAGGGGCCTTGCCAGCTTGCATGTAGCACCACCGTCAGTGGAGTGTCACATCCACTAACTCAGTCCTTGGCAGGATGAAGCACTCTGGGCACCAAGCCCCCTCCAGGACCAGTGGAGTATCACATCCACTACCTCTGTCCTTGGCAGGATGAAGCACTCTGGGCACCAAGCCACCTCCAGAACCAGTGGAGTATCACATCCACTACCTCTGTCCTTGGCAGGATGAAGCACTCTGGGCAAAAAGCCCCTTCCAGAACCAGTGGAGTATCACATCCCCTACCTCAGTCCTTGGCAGGATGAAGCACTCTGGGCACCAAGCCCCCTCCAGAACCAGTGGATTATCACATCCACTACCTCTGTCCTTGGCAGGATGAAGCACTCTGGGCACAAAGCCCCCTCCAGAACCAGTGGAGTATCACATCCACTACCTCAGTCCTTGGCAGGATGAAGCACTCTGGGCACAACTCCCCCTCCAGAACCAGTGGAGAAAGGCATCCACTTGAGAGACTGTTGCTTTGCATTTCCCAGGATAAAGCAGTGGGCAAACCACCCACTGGAAAGACTTGTGAGACTGTGGCTTTGCACTCCCCAGGATGCAGCAGTGGGCAAACCACCCACTGGAAAGACTTGTGAGACTGTGGCTTTGCACTCCCCACGATGCAGCAGTGAGCAAACCACCCACTGGGAAGACTTGAGAGACTGTGGCTTTGCACTCCCCAGGGTGCAGCAGTGGGCAAACCACCCACTGGAAAGACTTGTGAGACTGTGGCTTTACACTCCCCAGGATAAAGCAGTGGGCAAACCACCCACTGGAAAGACTTAAGAGACTGTGGCTTTGCACTCCCCAGGATGCAGTAGTCGGCAAACCACCCACTGGAAAGACTTGTGAGACTGTGGCTTTGCACTCCACAGGATGCAGCAGTGGGCAAACCACCCACTGGAAAGACTTGAGAGACTGTGGCTTTCCACTCCCCAGGATGCAGCAGTGGGCAAACCACCCACTGGAAAGACTTGTGTGACTGTGGCTTTGCACTCCCCAGGATACATCAATGGGCATGGAGCCCCCTCGTGGAGCTAGCGTCGTGCACTCCTCCGGCTGAGGTGCCCCCCCCTTCCCTTCCCCCTGAGGTGCCTGTTTTATTTCGATCTGATGCCCCTGCAGTGTTCTCTCCGTTTCGATCGGGTATCATGTGTGGGCCTGGTCCATGCATTTTGGGCCCAGTGGTCCACAGATTATATTGGTGCAGAACCTGGACTTTGATTCTTGGTGTACATATTTGTTCATAGTGTTTATATATTTTTGACTAATGGATGTTTGTTGATTACAATGGTTACAATCATTTCCTTTTGTCCTTGCGTTCTTCCAGGGGAGGTTGGGAGGTGTAAATGTAATGTTTCAGCATGTATTGGTGTGTGTGTTGTGGGTGAGGGTGGGATTGGGGGTTTTGCGTGTTGTGTGTGTGTGTCACTTTCTTTTCCCTCCCCTGTGTTGTAGGTCCAAAACTCACCGTGGTCGTCGCCGCCGTCGGTCGTGCTCCTGGTAGAGGAGCAGGAAGACAATCGCAGGGAGTATTTGGAGTTCAGGCTCCATGGCCTCCTTGTTCCTCGTGGGTTGTGTAGAGGTGAGCATTTTCCCTTCCAAGTCCTGTTTCCGCTGTGTTTTTGTTCGCGTTGAATCCGCCCCGGAAAAGGTGACGGATTGGCCTGTCAAAATAGTGTGGGCGCTACATTGCCTTCCGCCTGTCTGTTGGCGGTGACAGCCATGCTGTTTGTTTCTACCGCCGTTGCGGTCGGAGTATTGAAGTGGCTGTCTATGTTGGCGGTTTCCGCCACGGTCATAATTCCATTTTTTTTACCGCCGCCCTGTTGGCGGTTTTACTGCCGCTTTAACACCGACCGCCAGGGTTGTAATGAGGGCCATAATGTATGTAAACAACAGCAGTTGTCAAAAGTCGAAAGATAGGCCATGCAACATATTTCTTGAATATGATAGTTATTAGTGTGGGCAAAGTCTCAAAAGGACTCCATTGCCTTGGGAGAGTAAATGTCACTGCATGAGTGAGATCTTTCCGGACAGTGGACATCTGAAAATATATCTACATCAAGGGTCACAATGAATCATGTCTATGCATAGGGTCAGGGCGCATTGGCATTGTATACAAGATGGAAACCTACAGGTATATGTGAAATTCATGAGTTTACAAATAGGTGTCATCATTAGAATTTTGGGTTACACATACTACAAACAATCATACCTTCCCCTTGGTTTTGTATGTGGCTTGCTGTGTGGCACACTGTACTTTGTACAATGGTCCTTACTAACATATGTTACATGGGGGTGACTGGCAGTGATAAAAACGTATTGGTCCACACACTGTACATCATAGGGCCAGTTATTAATCAACATATAACAAACTACATATTGTTAATTATATTTTTAATCTAATGTCAATGTTGGAGACACAGTAGTTGTGCTGATATAGGCTAGGAATGTTTAAAAATAATCTACTGTTTACTCATATTGTACCATGATGGCTAGCATGATGCTATAGTAACATAGTACACACTCATTCTATCTACATGTTGCGTATGTAATGTACTCAGACAGCACTCACTACATAATAGTAAGTATATGTGTAGAGTTGTGTTTAGGAATCGTAAAATTAAACATATGTATGCACAGGTAGGGAAACATATATTGTATTTGTGTGTGCTGCTTCTCATGTGGCTGTGTAGATATATGTTTGTCATACATGCACCATGGTGCAAGTGTACTTAAGGAATGACCTGGATTGTCTTTGCTCAGAAAGGGACTCCGTCGTGCGCCCAACTAAAAAGTAGAAGGCTGTTTTGTTTATGTGTGTGATCCTGAAAGCATCACAGATACTCTAATGCGGACCTTTGTAACTGTCACATGGATACTTCTAGGAAGCATGAAAGATAATTGGCAAGTAGAGAATGACACTTTTGAGATGTAAATGGTGAACTAGCACATCCTGTGTGTAATTTATTGTATTATTGTCATCCTCACCTCAGAGCAACATTCTCCACCACTCTGCTGCTCTGTACACCTATCCCACCCCCTGCACGACTGAGGGACTTGATAACAAAGAATCCATCTTCAGTGAGTCACAACTGAATGTACTTGCGGTGTCTTTGATAAGTACCCTCAGCTTTACAGGGGCACTGATCGCTAGACCATCAATGCTGTGCATAAATAATTCTGGTGTGATATCATTGCCCGGTGAGGTGCAGTGGGTGTTTACCAGCGACGGGCAATTTGTGTCGCAAGTGCTGGGGTGACCTGCAATGCTGGGCCAGCATTAAGGCCCAGGACATCATAGATGTGTCCTCCTAACCTCATTCAAAATGGCCCCACATAAGCCCATATTACAGGAGGATCCTGAAGACAGCATGTTTGACCCTCCATGCTCAGCTGGAGGACTTTAAGCAGCAGGGAACTGGTAAGTGCATGAACTACATTATGGACCTCATTACCACCTTGGCGGAGGGAATTACTCCGTCCCAAATGTTACAGATTCCCCGTCTGCTGTATTAAAAGTTTGATTATATTCTATGGAACTTGTAAAACGGGGGAGGAATATCCATCACGTTTGGGACAGAGTAATCCCATCCACCAAGGTCGTAATCAGGCCCTATGTGTCTTGAAGTATGATGTGAGTGCTAAGAGAGATGTACCACCATGTGTTGTTTGTCACCTTTCACCTTATCTGAGTAATGACTGTGAAAATTATAAGGTCTATACATCAGTTGAGCTATTCGAATGCTGTTTTCTGAGGGAATTCTGTGAATTGTAGTTTTCACAACACAAATGGGTAGATTTACATTACAATTGCACTTTTGAGGAAAAATGCACTTACAAAACTAAGGACCTTTTAACTGTTGTATGCTATGGTGAATGAATGAATTGGACAATGTCCATTGTTGTTATTTTCTTATTTTTATGTTGTATATTGTATTATGCATGCTTTTGTGTGTGTGTTGTTTGTCATAACTACTAATATTTGTGGTAAAATAAAGGCTGACGCATCACTTGTCTCGTTCAAAATGATACATACACATCCAACGTGTACTAAATTCTCAATAGTGGCAAGTATGTCCTTTCCAATTTATATGCAGCTGTACTGAGTAGACACTCATGATTTACAGCTTACAGCACAAAAGAAGCAGTCTTGTTATGCAAAATGTGTCTGTTACCATGTACAGAGTCTGATGTTTCCAAGAAATATACAAAAAAATCACATCTTTGTAAAGGTTATCTCCAAGGCCTTGTTTGTGCAGGTACAACAAATTTAGCATGCATGGTGTGTTTCGCTATGCTACACAACAGATGATAGTTAAATGTAAGACTGTTGAGACTGCACATTTGGGTGCATAAACGGATGAACTTGGATCCACTTTAAGGTATGGCGATCTCCATATTGACTGTGTACTATCTCAACTTGAAAAATTACATTGGAAGATTACTATGTTAAGATGTCAGGAACCTCAAGTTGCACTAAAGCTGAAGATGAGTTTGGTAAATGCTGACGATTGTACTGAACTAAATTGAGAGACTTTGTATTGTTCAATTAATTTACAGTGACATTACAGTGACATTACACCTACTTTTGGATTCAAACCACATATTATATGTTATGAGATCAAGGAACTACAATGTCAGCACTTGCTTTATGTTGTCTCTACATTTATTAGAAATTGTACACCAACTACATAATTATTTGTCTTCATTTTCAGAGGACTGGGCTGTCCAAAGACCATCTGGACAGGACAAGCGGCAGATCAGGGCATCCTCGGCTTGTCTGTGGGCATGTCCTCTGGATACCAACAGCAAGGAGGAGGAGGAGGGGGACCAAGCAACACGCAGTGGTAGTGTGACCTCCCAGACAGAGACATTGCCTTTCACATCAACAGGCAGGGTTGAGGCTGAGGAGTCTGAAGGATTGGGCATTGAGAGGGAAACCACCAGCCAGAGAGATGATGAATATGTGTCTCCCCTGAACCACAAGAACTAGGAATGGACTTGTGTCCTCTGAGCAGGCTCCAACAGCTGCAACCCTTAACTATTCTTCCCTCCAAGTGCCTGCCAAGAAGAGCTGAGGGAGACATCTGTTCCCGACACCCTACACCCATATTGTTCGACCCAAACCCCTCCATGTGTTGTTGCTCCTATGGGTGTTCCCCAGGGAGTCACTCTGGCAGTGATAATGTCAATACAGTGTTCTCATGGGGCTTAAAGGAGGTCAGAGATGAGCTCTGTGTGTTCCAAGTGCCATAGCCCAGACTTTTGAAGACCATCAATGCCTCCATCACTTACTTGGGTGCAGTCATATTATCTGCAGTGTCGACCTAACCAGGCCACTGTTGTTGTTCCCCTAAGTGTGTCTTCCCTCTCTGTTTCCCCTGCTGCCCTTCGTGTATTATGTTGCCATGGAATGTCTGGGCCTGCACCGGCCAGCCATAGTGAGTCCACAGGTGAAGAGGATCTAGATAGTTTTGTGGCAAAAAGTTTAGTGCCAGCTTGTGTCATTTAACAACGCCAGCCAGGTACCGTATTTATTGAATGGTGCAAGCCGGTGCTAAACTTGGGCTAGTGTCTTAGAAGAAGATGCTAGCCGGGTAGGGGTGGCAGTAGGGAAGGAGGTGGTTGTGCATCAGAAAATGGCACTAGCCTGGTTAGAGACAAGAAAAATGCCTCTAACCAGACTAATGCCATTTCCTGGCACATAACCACCAACAACATGACTCCAGTCTTAGTAAAGACAGGTGTCATGCCCACCACCCCAATGGCCAGCACAGGGGACAAGTGTCCGCTGGGCATGGCCATAGCACCCTTTGCAATGCTGGGCCCCCTAAGGCAAAGAAAATAAAATAAAATAAAAAAAGACATACCCAGACTTACCTGGAATGGGGTCCCCCATCCTCCGGTAGGTGTGCTCCTGGGACTTGGAGAGGGCACCTGTAGACCCATTCCATGGTCTTTAACCATAGAAAGGTCCACAGGTCCCCTAACACCTGGTGTGACCCAGGAGTTAAGTAATGGCACAAAGCAAACTTTGCACCATTATTTAGCCTCTCCTCCTATCCGTGCATCATTTTAGCACAGGACTATACATTTTGGGATATGGGGAAAGCACAATTTCCTGGATGGAAACGCCTACCTTGCATCTCATTGACGCAAGGTATGTGCACGCATCCAAAAAATGGTGCAAACTTCTATATTTTGATGTTAGACATGTCTAACGTCAGAATATAAATATGGAGTTAGTTTTGCACCAAATTTGTGTAAAAAACAGGATGGAAATTCAGCGCAGAGCATAAATATGCCCCTAAGTGTGGCTTGATGGGGCAGGCATTACTTTTTTACATTGACCATGGATTCTTCTGTTAGGGCAATATTTTGACTATGACATCTGTTAGACTTTTCATCCTTGGCTTGGTCTCCCTTAACTTTTTGCCTCTGTTCCCCAGGTTGTTGATGTGTGCTGGACTCTGACTTTACTGTTTTTGATACTCTGGGCACTTTACCACCGCTAACCAGTGCTAAAGTGCAAGTGCTCCTTTACAAAATGAGTATGTAATTGGCTTATCCATGATTGGCATATTTGATTTATTAGTAAGTCCCTAGTACAGTGCATTAGAGGTGCCCAGGGCCTGTAAATCAAATGCTACTAGTGGGCCTGCAGCACTGGTTGTGCCACCCACATACGTAGCTCTGTAATCATGTCTCAGACCTGCCACTGCAGTGTCTGTGTGTGCAGTTTTAACTGTAAATCCGACTTAGCAAGTGTACCCACTTGCCAGGCCTAAACCTTCCCTTTTCTTACATGTCAGACACCCCTAAGGTAGGCCCTAGGTAGCCCCGGGGCAGGGTGCAGTGTATGGTTAAGGTAGGACATATAGTAATGTGGTTTATATGTCCTGACAGTGAAATATTGCCAAATTCGTTTTTCACTGTTGCAAGGCCTGTCCCTCTCATAGGTTAACATGGGGGGGCTACCTTTAAATCTGATTAAATTGTAGATTCCCTTTGGGAGTGGATGGACATGTGGAGTTTGGGGTCTCTGACTCACAATTTAAAAATACATCTTTTAGTAAAGTTGATTTTAAGATTGTGCGTTTGAAAATGCCACTTTTAGAAAGTGAGTATTTTCTTGCTTATACCATTTCTATGACTCTGCCTGTTTGTGGATTCCCTGTCTGGGTCAGTTTGACAGTTGGGCTGGTTGCACCTCACACTAGACAGTGACACAAAAGGAACTGGGGTGTAGTCTGCATTTCCTGATGAGCCATCTGTGCTCGGAGGGAGGGGAGGAGTGGTCACTTACACCTGAAAGGGCTGTGTCTGTCCTCACACAATTCATTCTCCGACCCCCTGGTGAGTGTCTGGGGCCTGGCCTGGGCAAGGAAGGATTTCACATTCAAAAGAGACTTTACTTTAAAGTAGGCCTACGGCAAAGGAGAAATTGGGTATAAGAAGGGCACCCAAAACCACAGACTTTAGAACACTTCTGGAAACAAGAGGAACCTCTGCCTGGAGAAGAGCTGAGGAGCCGAGGAGAAGTGCTGCCCTGCCCGTGACTGTGCTTTGTGGAGCTATCCTGCAGTTGCTGCTTCTGCCAGAGTATGAGGGCAAAGACTGGATTTTGTGTGCCTTCCGTCTTGTGAAGAAATCTCCAAGGGCTTGATTTAGAGCATGCCTCCTGTTGTTTGAAGTCTCAGGGACAGCAAAGACTTCTCTCTGCCAGCACCTGGAGCCTCTGGAGGGACTCCTGCTCTGACAATTGGTGCCCTATCCAGTCCCTGGGCCCTTGAACATTCCACTTTTAGAAAGTGAGTATTTTCTTGCTTATACCATTTCTGTGACTCTGCCTGTTTGTGGATTCCCTGTCTGGGTCAGTTTGACAGTTGGGCTGGTTGCACCTCACACTAGAGAGTGACACAAAAGGAACTGGGGTGTAGTCTGCATTTCCTGATGAGCCATCTGTGCTAGGAGGGAGGGGAGGAGTGGTCATTACACCTGAAAGGGCTGTGCCTGTCCTCACACAATGCAGTCTCTGACCCCCTGGTGAGTGTCTGGGGCCTGGCCTGGGCAAGGCAGGATTTCAAATTCAAAAGAGACTTTACTTTAAAGTAGGCCTACGGCAAAGGAGAAATTGGGTATAAGAAGGGCACCCAAAACCACAGACTTTAGAACACTTATGGAAACAAGAGGAACCTCTGCCTGGAGAAGAGCTGAGGAGCCGAGGAGAAGTGCTGCCCTGCCCGTGACTGTGCTTTGTGGAGCTATCCTGCAGTTGCTGCTTCTGCCAGAGTAAGAGGGCAAAGACTGGACTTTGTGTGCCTTCCATCTTGTGAAGAAATCTCCAAGGGCTTGATTTAGAGCATGCCTCCTGTTGTTTGAAGTCTCAGGGACAGCAAAGACTTCTCTCTGCCAGCACCTGGAGCCTCTGGAGGGACTCCTGCTCTGACAATTGGTGCCCTATCCAGTCCCTGGGCCCTTGAACATTCCACTTTTAGAAAGTGAGTATTTTCTTACTTATACCATTTCTGTGACTCTGCCTGTTTGTGGATTCCCTGTCTGGGTCAGTTTGACAGTTGGGCTGGTTGCACCTCACACTAGAGAGTGACACAAAAGGAACTGGGGTGTAGTCTGCATTTCCTGATGAGCCATCTGTGCTAGGAGGGAGGGGAGGAATGGTCATTACACCTGAAAGGGCTGTGCCTGTCCTCACACAATGCAGTCTCCGACCCCCTGGTGAGTGTCTGGGGCCTGGCCTGGGCAAGGCAGGATTTCAAATTCAAAAGAGACTTTACTTTAAAGTAGGCCTACGGCAAAGGAGAAATTGGGTATAAGAAGGGCACCCAAAACCACAGACTTTAGAACACTTCTGGAAACAAGAGGAACCTCTGCCTGGAGAAGAGCTGAGGAGCCGAGGAGAAGTGCTGCCCTGCCAGTGACTGTGCTTTGTGGAGCTATCCTGCAGTTGCTGCTTCTGCCAGAGTAAGAGGGCAAAGACTGGACTTTGTGTGCCTTCCATCTTGTGAAGAAATCTCCAAGGGCTTGATTTAGAGCATGCCTCCTGTTGTTTGAAGTCTCAGGGACAGCAAAGACTTCTCTCTGCCAGCACCTGGAGCCTCTGGAGGGACTCCTGCTCTGACAATTGGTGCCCTATCCAGTCCCTGGGCCCTTGAACATTCCACTTTTAGAAAGTGAGTATTTTCTTGCTTATACCATTTCTGTGACTCTGCCTGTGTGTGGATTCCCTGTCTGGGTCAGTTTGACAGTTGGGCTGGTGGCACCTCACACTAGACAGTGACACAAAAGGAACTGGGGGTAGTCCGCATTTCCTGATGAGCCATCTGTGCTAGGAGGGAGGGGAGGAGTAATCACTTACACCTGAAAGGGCTGTGCCTGTCCTCACACAATGCAGTCTACGACCCCCTGGTGAGTGTCTGGGGCCTGGCCTGGGCAAGGCAGGATTTCAAATTCAAAAGAGACTTTACTTTAAAGTAGGCCTATGTCAAAGGAAAAATTGGGTATAAGAAGGGCACCCAAAACCACAGACTTTAGAAAACTTCTGGAAATAAGAGGAACCCCTGCCTGGAGAAGAGCTGAAGAGTTGAGGAAGAAGAGCTGCCCTGCCTGTGACTGTGCTTTGTGGAGCTATCCTGCAGTTGCTGCTTCTGCCAGAGTAAGAGGGCAAAGACTGGACTTTGTGTGCCTTCTGTCTTGTGAAGAAATCTCCAGGGCTTAATTTAGAGCTTGCCTCCAGTTGTTTGAAGTCTCAGGGACAGCAAAGACTTCTCTCTGCCAGCACCTGGAGTCTCTGGTGGGACTCCTGCTCTGACAAGCGGTGCCCTATCCAGTCCCTGGGCCCTTGAAAATGCCACTTTTAGAAAGTGAGTATTTTCTTGCTTATACCATTTCTGTGACTCTGCCTGTGTGTGGATTCCCTGTCTGGGTCAGTTTGACAGTTGGGCTGGTGGCAACTCACACTAGACAGTGACACAAAAGGAACTGGGGGTAGTCCGCATTTCCTGATGAGCCATCTGTGCTAGGAGGGAGGGGAGGAGTAGTCACCTACACCTGAAAGGGCTGTGCCTGTCCTCATACAATGCAGTCTCCGACCCCCTGGTGAGTGTCTGGGGCCTGTCCTGGGCAAGGCAGGATTTCACATTCAAAAGAGACTTTACTTTGAAGTAGGTCTACGTCAAAGGAGACATTGGGTATAAGAAGGGCACCCAAAACCACAGACTTTAGAACACTTCTGGAAACAAGAGGAACCTCTGCCTGGAGAAGAGCTGAGGAGAAGTGCTGCCCTGCCTGTGACTGTGCTTTGTGGAGCTATCCTGCAGTTGCTGCTTCTGTCAGAGTAAGAGGGCAAAGACTGGGCTTTGTGTGCCTTCCATCTTGTGAAGAAATCTCCAAGGGCTTGATTTAGAGCTTGCTCCTGATGTTTGAAGTCTCAGGGACAGCAAAGACTTCTCTCTGCCAGCACCTGGAGTCTCTGGAGGGACTCCTGCTCTGACAAGTGGTGCCCTATCCAGTCCCTGGGCCCTTGAAAATGCCACTTTTAGAAAGTGAATGTTTTCTTGCTTATACCATTTCTGTGACTCTGCCTGTTTGTGGATTCCCTGTCTGGGTCAGTTTGACAGTTGGGCTGATTGCACCTCACACTAGACAGTGACACAAAAGGAACTGGGGTGTAGTCTGCATTTCCTGATGAGCCATCTGTGCTAGGAGGGAGGGGAAGAGTGGTCACTTACACCTGAAAGGGCTGTGCCTGTCCTCACACAATGCAGTCTCCGACCCCCTGGTGAGTGCCTGGGGCCTGGCCTGGGCAAGGCAGGATTTCACATTCAAAAGAGACTTTACTTTGAAGTAGGCCTACTTCAAAGGAGAAATTGGGTATAAGAAGGGCACCAAAAACCACAGACTTTAGACTGAAGAAATCTCGAAGGGCTTGATTTAGAGCTTGCCTCCTGTTGTTTGAAGAGTTACTGTGTGTGTTGGTACAAATATTTTACACCTAGCACTCTGAGGTTAAGCCTACTGCTCTGCCAAGCTACCAAGGGGGTAAGCAGGGGTTAGCTGAGGGTGATTCTCTTTTACCCTGACTAGAGTGAGGTTCCTTGCTTGAACAGGGGGTAACCTGACTGTCAACCAAAGACCCCATTTCTAACAACATCACTTTGTTTAACCGTTGTACATCAACTGGCTCCTCTGACTCTTCCTGGCGTGTTTTTATTATGTTGCCCAACCCCATCTAAGTTCCGTTAGCCATTCCATGTGAAGAATAAAGTTTTCCCCTTCCACTCTTTCAGATGGACAGTATTTATTTAAGACCTTTTGCTTAAGGATTGTTTTTTCAACACAATATAAAATATTGTTCCAAAATATTGTACAAACCATCTCTTTTTTGTGTTTTCCAATATATATTTTTGGATTCAAAGTAGTGAAGTCTACGCCTAGCGGTGTTTTGCTATGTTTTAAACTTGACACCTTGTAACACGGATGATCCTACAAACCAACATGGCTTACTCACAAATATTTATCGTCACATATATGTCCTACAACCAGAGCAACCATTTGAACATAATCACGTATTGTTCAACTCAGGATAGAAGTACAGATTTTTGCAACATTTTGATTTTGTTTACATATCTTTTGAGTATTTAAATATATGCAGTGAACCCAGGGGGATCTCTCTTGGGACCTCACAAATGTGATTGTGAGGATCTCTGTAATTAAGTGCTCATTCGGGGTTGGTGCAGATGTGTGGGTGGGTGTAGGGAATCTGCCTCTGCAGGTGGGTTTCTTTGCAAAGCTAAGAGGGTGATGACTGGATGGGGGCATGCCTATACAGGTGTGAAGGGTGCTTGTACGGGTGGGGGTATACCTGTACAGGTGGGGGATACCGGTACAGGGGGGGCTGCCTGTACAGGGGAGAGAGTGCCTGTACGGAGGGAGTCTGTAAAGCGGGAGGTTGCCTGTACAAGGGAGGTTTGTCTATACAGGTGGGGGTGCCTGTACAGGTGGGGGCATCTGTTCAGGGGTCAGGGAGCCTGACAGGGAGATGGTGCCTGTACAGGGAAGAGACTGCCGGTACTGGTGAGGAGCCTATGCAGGGGACATGTCTGTAACAGGGGCTGTATAGGAATGTGCCTTGCAGGTGGGGCACAGTGCACGTGGGGTGTGCCAGTGCACATACGGGGTGCCTGTGCAGGCGGTAGTACAGGTGGCAGGGTGGGGGGGTGCAGGTTGGTGTGTTGGGTCCCTTCTATGTGTGGACTCTGAAGGAAGACTTTGAAATATTTTTAACGTGCCCTCCATCATCTTCATGGCCAAGGCATGGTGTCTTGCACCCTCTTCGCTACAGATTGATATTTGGTCATGTGCATTCTTGACATGTCTTGGCAAGATTTCACAATACTGTGTAAGACATGGATCTGCCAGTCAATCATCTGAGGGATTTCCAGTAGTGAATCTGAATTGACAGTTACCTCTTATTGAAGGAAAGTCTTGCCTCACATCAGTCTGTTGTTGGAACAAAATGTCCTTACATTTACCAAAATAAGTATCTGCAATCCCACTCCGCATGGAATTCCCTCTGAGATGACAGTCAGGTCCACCAGCCCAGGATGGGTGGCATGTGAGAGGCTGTGGAGAGTAAATTCATTCCTAGAGGATACCTGCTACTCACCTGGGGGGTTATGTCCTTTAAATGCTTGAGAGAAGGCATGGAATGCACTGTCATTGCAGGAGTGTGTAAGAGAAGCAACACATCGACCTTCGGGTGAGGGCTGTGAGGAGATGATGGTTTTGTTGGGGGAGGTGAGCTCTGTGGCAGTTTGGTTGACTGCCGGGATTGGGCAATCCTCAGAAGGGAAGTGGGAGGTACAGTGCTGGGCGGACCTGATGTTGTCTTCAGTCTTTTGACCAGTGGGCCAACAATGCACCCCATTTCAGCCACATCCTCCTCCATGACAAATACCTGCTCATATTCTTCCTTCTCATCCTTGTCTGGCTGAGCAGTGCTGTCCACTGACAATGCGGCTTGGAGAGTGATCAGGTTCTCTCCACGCCCTTTGTTAGTGGATGGTTCAGTTTCATCAAGCCACTTATTGTCCCCAGCACCTGAAAGACACAGGTTGCAATATATAAAGCATTTTCCATAGTATAATATATGCTACAACACAAGCGTTTGAACCATTTTGCCTTGCATCTATTGGAATTTTCACACATGATCTGGTTTGTGTAAACCTACATGTGGCACTGAGGTGTTCAATGAAAATGTCCAATGCAAAATCATGCTCACCAGTTACAGCCACAGATCTGTGTGGTATTGAGATCCCCATGATGTCAGTTGCTGAACCTGCTTTCCTTGTCTGTATGGCAGAAGACTTTGGAAGTTAATATAGGGCCTTAATGTGTTTTATTTCTTTTTTTTAAACAAAAAAATAGGGGAGATCCAGTAGGAGAGGAGGAGGGTGATATTAGACCTTTCTCTAAATTTTCATCCAGATATTGTCACAAGACCTTCTTTTACACTACAGATAAAGAGCACATCTGTAAAGAGTTTTGTTACCTGGTTGGAGATTGATAGTGCAGTCACAGGGATGATGAGGCAATTCTTTTGACTTGGAAGAGCTACAAACAAGCAGGAATTGATGGCACGCGGTTATGGAAACATAGTCATAGTTGAAACAATTGATCTACCTCATATATTTCCATTTTTGGAAGCTTCCAATAGATTCTACAGAATGTCACAAACAGTTTTGATTGAAAACTAAGGAAACTTAAAAGGGATAGTCTGAGTTGCCTGGTTGAGATAACACTGCCAATGAAGAGCAAAACCTAATGAATGATTAGGTGAAGCAATCAAGTCAAAGCTCAATCTATCGCCATAATTAAGTTTGTGTAAAATTCTACCATGTAACTGGACACTACTGGAGTTCCATCCACTGTAGGGATCACTTCCACCTTCGCTTTCTGGCTTCTCAGACTCTGATGACTTATTGCCCAGGTGGATTCCAAAAATGTCCTGTTGCTCCATAATCTAATGACACTATGGTTGAGTCCTTACTCTAGGCCCTAACATGTAAGGTGAGAGGCAGTAAGAACAACTGATTCCCTACTTCATGAACAAACTTGACATCAATATTTGAGGGAGCCTTCTTGTATACAAATTCTCCTTCCTCTCAAGAATTGGAATCAGGTGTTTCTCGTTGGCTTGGAGGAATGAACTGGACAATCCATAATCAAATGGCCCTTTTCTCCACATAGATAGACCCTTACTCTAAAGTCTCTGTTTCTCATCCTCTGACAAAGTTCCTCGAATCACCCCTATCTTTACAGGCTCCTCAGAGGCTTCTATGCTCTTGGTCTCCTCGTATATTGTAACAGATATGAGCCTGGAGGTGGTACATGGAAAATTTCTCACACTGCCCCATCTCTCCTTCCTCCTTTCCTTTAACCACAACTTAATAAGTAGGGTAGTTTCTATGCTTCATTTAGTGTGGAAGGACAAGGTACATGCACCAGTTAATCTTTAATTTCTTCCTTTGATCCATGTCGAAACAGATCAAGAACAGTTTGCTTTGCCCATTGAGTTTTCGTGCCCAATCTTCTGAAATGCATCACATAGGTCATTACTTCTTGAGACCTTTGCTGGATATCACATTGAGCTTCTTCAGCTGTGTATTCCTGATTACGTCTGCAAAATATCTTTCAAAGTTTTTCAAGAAAAAGTGGATAATTGTTCAGACATGAGACAGAGGAAGTGACCAAGGGCATTGCCCAAGAGAGAGCATCTCCAGAAAGGCAAATACTCAGGTAGCCCACCTTGGTATTCTCTATAGTATCTAGAGTAAACTGGGTAGAAAGAATGGCAAGTGAGTTATCATTACATCCAGAAAAGACCTGCAAATGGATCCATAATTCCAAAGGGAACTGATTTTCACTGATGTCACAATCTGTTGAGGTGATGTCATTTTGAGCACATCATGATCAAGGAAATCTTGACCCTGAAGAATGGGCGATCCCTTTCCAGAGCCACCCTGCTGATGTAAAAGACAATCCAGTCAGTGCATGCAGTTGAAAAGAAACCATTTCTGGTGGAGTAAAAGTGAATCGCCACCAATAACCTCCAGTTGAACTCAGAAGGACTGGACTCAGCAGAGAGGGGCAACAGGGAACAGGGAACAGGGAAAATGCCAGTTAGCAAGGACACTAACTAGGTCCATGCACTGGAGCAGAAGATAAGAACATTGCGACGGAACTACCTTAGATTCCACCCTCCTTTGAATACTGATATGTGCCCAGGAAGGAAAGAGGTCAACCCCAGTAAGTAATTTGGCCATCTTAGGTTGGGAAATCAAGCAAGCATTGCCTGGAAGCCATCTTGGATTGGGCACTATATTGTGCCTCCAAGATGGCACCCATTACCTAAGGACGCCACAGAGAGCCACATAAACCAGCATGGAGCACACATCCCCCTAAAATAGTCGCCCATACCAAACCACAACTCCCCTGAAATAGACAACCACCCTTAGCTATTTAAGGCCTGCTCGGAGCTCCCAGTCCTATAACCTGCGCTACAGAGGAGAAGAACGGAGCGCGACGTAACCCAGAAGTGAGGTTTCCAACAGAGTGGGTCTGAGGGTCCTACTTTTATACCTGGTGCCAGCTTTGAAGTGAAAGAAAATGCTAGAGTCCCCCCCCCCCACAGATGATGCTCGAACATTCTTCCTCCCTCGCTTGGTTTCTGTGAAAAGTAAGTGGTGTTGTTCACAGCTCCAGGCCTCCCATCACGTCAGGATGATCCATTCTGCCAACACCAGTCCCCGTTTTGTGTGACAGTGTGGGATGAATACACAAAGGTCAACTGCCAACCACCCCAAGTCACGTAACCCAGGAAATGGACTGCAGGAATTAAATGGTTAGAAAAAGAAAGTGCAAACTTCAAAAATATATATTTTCAGAATTGTCACTTAAAATCCAACTTTACTATTAAAGAGGGTTTAAAATTACAATTCATTAGATACCAAGCATGATATTTCAACCTGTTCCCTTACAAATGTTATCACTTATTAAATGTAAATAAGGTAGCCCAATCGTTTCCTTTGGAGAGGTAACTTCACAGTACTGAATAACGAATTTGTGAGATTTCACTAACAGGACATAAAAAAACTTAAAAGTACATGTCCAACTTTTTAAATACAATGCACCCTGGCCTATGGGGAATCTTGGGCCTATCTTAGAGGTGACTTACATGTATTAAAAGTGGATTTGAAGCAGGAAAGGGATTTAATTAGCCAAGTTGAAATCGAAGTTTAAAACTGCACACAAGCTGCAATTGCAGGTCTGAGACATATTTAAAAGGGCTACTTAGTAGGAGTCACAATTAAGTGCTGCCAACTAGTACTATTTAATTTAATAGTCATGGGTACATTATAAACTACGCCACAAGGGACTTATAAGTAAATTAAAACAATTTAGGGAGTGAGCATGCACATTTTAGCACTTGCTAGCAGAGATGAAGTACACAGAGTCCTAAGGCCAACTAAACAAATTCAACAAAGCAGAAGCTGTTTTGACATTTTGCTCATATGAAATATGTTGTAGGTTTATGATCTTCCCTAAAAGAAATGTAGCTGATGTTGCTAAGGCTACAGTGAGGTATTGAAATTGAAAGTTTTTTTCTTATAGGAAGCCAAGGGATTTCACAAAAATTGCCCCTTGATGTTAAACGAACCACCTATAAAACACTGGCCAGTTATATTTCAAATTGTGTTTCAGAGTGAGGAGAAGAAATGCGGTTTTAAAAGGACCACATTTTAGGTGATTTGGCTTAATTTTCTCTTGTACGTGATGCAAGTGCAAGAGGAATCCATTCTCTTGTGGGTGTGAAGAGGGATGAAGGGAGCCCCACAGTCCAGCACTGAAGGAGTGGAATGGCAAAGATACAGGGCTACCCCTGCCATCTTGCCATGTCCCCACTAGAGCCTTTAAAATTCTGACTACAAATGGCATGCGAAAGAACAGCATTTTAGTGCAGGTCCTTAAATATGAGTGCAAGTGTCTCTGACCAACAACCACCGGCTCAAATCGATGACTGATTATTGTATTGTGTACATTTTGTCACTTTAGAATGACCATTTTAAGTCTCTATTTGTTTGATTGGTTATATTTATTGTGTCCCCAAAATGAGACACATTTAGTTCATGCCTTGGTCAGTTAATGTTTTGAACACAGGAAATGCCTGGAATTCAAAACTTCCAATTAGGACCCAGTCATGAACATTGGGTACAATATGCGGACCAGCTACTTCAAGAAAGTGTGGGTGTGTAAATTAGTGGGTACGTAATTTACAGTTGATTTCCAGCCTGGCGCTGCAGAATGGGTAATAAAACTCTAATAGTGCATGATATTTTCCACTTCAAGGGGTGAAAACAGTGAATGTGCCCTATTTACCCAAGCAATTTGAAATAGATTTGACCTGCCGCTACCTACAGGAGAAAGCACAAGAGAATTGTGTCTAGAATGTACTACAGTTTGGGACACACATTTTAGTCTAAACAAATCAGGAAAACTGGCCGTAATTAAACAGGGAATAAACAGTGCATAGCATAATACATGGGAGATTCTGCAAACACTTTGTAAATCCCATCTCTAATTTCCTTATTACTGATTAATTATGACACATCGAGTCACTTGCAATAAAGAAATGACGTAGTTATTCAACTGTAATAACTTATGACAATTGAGTTCTGAGGTCACAATGCCTATTCCCATAACCAGCAGCCAAGGGAAAAGCCAGGTCACAGATCATAACTGTTGCATTTTCAAAATGAAAACAAATAAATGTGGCTTTTAGTTCTTCTGCTCTGTTTTCCAGATGAAGAGGGACAAGCAGAAAGAACATATTTAGGGAAACATTTTTACTTTTCCATGTTTTATGGGAAAGAGAATCTCTCTGCAAGTTTCCACACATTCTGGGCTATAGCTTTTTTTAAAACTAACTTGTATTAAACTCATTCTAATATACTTTTGCAACACATATCTATCTGCCTTCTGCTGGGTTTAATTTTGCTCTAGAGAGTCTAATTTTGTTTTTCATGTTTACAAACATCCAATATCTTTTATATGAAAGAACAACACACCAAGGACTTTGATATTTTGTGTGAAGGGTGACAATGTGGATGTGATGTATAAGGACTAAAGCACCTCCTGCCGTACACTATGAGGATTTTGCAAGTCACCCTAGTGTTCCATGAACTCATAAACAAACTCAGTTTTCAGCCACATTAATCTATAAAGCAACAGAACTTCTCAGTGACTTGCAATATCCTTATAATATACTGCAAGTGGTACTTTATTCCATTATAGTACATGGGATCCAGTAACGCCTGTATAAAAACCTATTCCTAATTTCCTTATTACAGGCAACTTGTGACATACATAACTAGTCTGTAATGAAGAAAGGATGTAGCTGCTCAACTGAAATAACTTATTGTAGTTGACTTCTGAAATCACAATAAGGAAGGACATGAAGCATAATTAAAGCTGCATTTAAAAAAAACTATGGAAACAAGCATGGCTTTTCCTTCTTCTACTCTGTTTTTCTAGATGAAACAGTGATAAGCAGAAAGGAGATATAATGTAGCACATTATAGAAAAGATAGAATCTCTCTGCCTGTTTCTACACATTCTGACCTACAGTGCTTATTTTTAAAATCTGTTTTTATTAAACTGATGGTAGTACTGATTTGCAGCAATCATCAAACTGCTTTTTGGTGTGTTCAATTTTGCACTAGATATTTTATTTTTAGTCTTAGCACCTAATTACAAGTTTGGTGGTAAAATGAGCGGACTGCCAAACTCAAAGGGAGGATGCCACCATCATATCAGTGGAATACCGTACAAGCGTATTACAATGTTCCCTCTGGGCTGAGCAGCAGGAACATTGTATTATGAGTTCTCGCCGGGCTGACCTGAAGAAAAAGTGCTACGATATTGGTCTCAGCTCCTTTAAGGGAGCTAAGGCCAATACTGTAGCACACAAGCATCATCAAATGCACACTGTCTGCAAAGCAGGCAATGCACATTCCGATGGTGCTGGGCAGGGGAGCCCCTGAACAGCCCAAGTACAGCCCCCCTGGCACTGGCTTTCTGCCAGCCTTTCCATGGTGGGGGTCCAGCCATGGAAAGGCTGTCGATAACCTGGCTTATAATCAGCCAGGTGGGGCTGAGTTCAGCTCAGTACAACTCAGACCGCCGTCAGCCCACCGGGAACAATGTTACTGGTGGGTACAGTGGTCCGCTGACGGTTCAACCACCAGGGTCGTAATTTGGCAGTCTGACCACCTGGCCTGCCATGGTCTGACCGCCACCATGTGTTTGGCAGTCCTCGGACCGCCAAACTCATAATAGGGCCCTTAATGTTTACAAACATGCTATCTCTTTCACACGAAAGAGCAATAAACTGATGACCAGATTCATCAAGGGCTTGCTCTGCTCTTGTGTCACGGAAGGTGATGCAAGGGCAACACAAACCCTTAAGTTGGATTTGCTATGTCAGGTAGAGCCATGTTGCATGGCTTGCGTGGCATAGTAAATCTGGAGTAACGGAAGGCAGCACAAGTTGCTGCCTTGTGTTACTCTGCCCTTGTAAGGTGTTCCATGGATAGAGCATTGGTGTTCCAAGCATCTACCCATGGTCTTTGCAGCATTCCCAAATTTACTACCACTGGTAAACGTGGGAATGCATCAAAATGCTACTCCTTCGTAGGGGAGGAGAAACAAGGAGAAATATGTTTATTTCTGCAAGTATTTTCCTCATTCTATGTGTGCTGCATTCTGAAGCACAGAGAGAAAGAGGATAAAAACATCAGAGTATTGTTGTTGTGCAGGAAGATGTCATTTCCTGCACAAAAATAATGATGTCTGTAACGTAGGCACCCTTGCACCATAGTGCAAGGGTGCCAGCAATGTTGCTTGGCAGCCAGATGTGTGCCAGCGCAGAGGGAGAGCAAAATGCACCATATCTTAGTAGATCAGGCGCATTCCTGCCCTCTCCATTTGACACAGCGCCACAATTTGTCTTGCTGTGTTGCACCAAATAATAGTAGATCTGCTCCCAAGAATTTAAGTGGTCTTGTAAAGGGGATCGTGAGACCATGTAGTATAAGTTCTTCACACTATAAATATATTGAAATCACCTGGGAGCTCTATGACCTTATAAAGGAACTCCTCAGTGATGTGCAATATTTTATGATGTACAGCAGGGGGTAATTTATCCCATATATATAAAAAAGACATTCTCTGTAATGTTTACTGATGACTGGTGAGATTAGGGAGCACATAGAAAAAGCCTTTGTCTTCTGTAAAGCAATATCTAGCATGGCTCATGCATGTACATTCGAAGTAGCAGAGTCTGCAATAGTTTCCTTGTAGACGGTATCCTTCAGATGTGACAGATGTAAGTTCAAGTGTCGAATGTATTTTTATCTGCTGAAAAATCTCTTTTGCTGTTTTAACTTTCCTTAAAATATTAGCCTTTCAGCTCTTACTGAAGAACTTCAATGGATTGTAGTTTTTCTTTTTTCTTGTGATGTATATTGATTTTCTCTTCAGAGAGAGCAATATTTCAGAACATGATTAATTTACAGAATAAAGCAGACTTCTTAGAGTCATGTCTCAGCACAATCTGTACTTTATTTTGACCACATGTGGAAAATACATTGCTAATGTCAGCCATCAAAGTGCACACCTCAATGGGAGCTGTATTGAAAGTTTAAAGTAACACTAGCATTCAATAATGCTGAAAATAGAGCATGCCTTCAAGTCGATAATAATTTACAGATAAATGTACAAAGAAAGTTTCATGAAATTTATAGTTGAAATGCATTAATTTTTTAGGCACTGGATATGTTTAGGTGTGCATTTTTCTTTGTATGTTTTACTTTTTGTAATCCCTCCGATTATTTGGACTCCGTCAAAACAACACCCAGCTCGGCTGGTTTTGCATCGCTGGGAGCGTTCTAGCACAACAGGCGAAGTGAAAGAAAGACTCAATCAGGAGCTCATTATTGGAAGGCACCACGTGAAGAGTTTTTTCACAGCTTCTGAGAAAGGTCTGCAGAGGAGGTGAGGCTTTTCTGTTAAGGGATTGCGAGGTGCCACACCGTCTCACACTGGACATCTGCTCCAAGGCTGTCAACAGGACCAGAGGTTCTTTACAGTGACTGCATTTAGTGAAGCCTCGTTGAAGGTCACATGTATCTGCAGATGGTCTTTCTGCATTGGATAGTGCAATAAAGCTAATTGAACTATACATTGATACTAACTTTCTCCCTTTTGGGGGCACATTGATGAGAGACTGGGAACGGCCATGCCTCTCCTGACTGAGCCTTGTGCTCTTTCACTTGTGCAGATGGGCAAACTGTGTGATCTTCAGCACCACATTTGTCACAGGACAAGGACAAATCAATCAATCAATCAATCGGGGACCGTGAGGGTCTCAAGTCGCTGAGGAGGGGAGGGGGAGAATGCAGGGTTGGAGGTGCTGCTACTGCTCGAACGGCCAGGTCTTGAGAAGTTTCTTGAAGGTAAGGAGGTCTTTGGGCTGGTGCAGGTGGGTGGGAAGAGTGTTCCACATTTTGGCGGCGAGGTGCGAGAATGATCTATTGCCGGTTGTAGCTCTACAGATGCATGGGACAGTTGCGAGGGTGAGGTCGGCGGAGCGGAGATGCCGGGTTGGGGAGTAGAAGGAGAGTCATCTGTTGAGGTATTCTGGTCCGGTGTTGTGCAGTGCTTTGTGAGCATGGGTGAGGAGTTTGAAGGTGATACTCTTGTTGACTGAGAGCCAGTGCAGGTTTTTCAGGTGGTCTGTGATGTAGCAGGTGAGGGATATGTCCAGGATGAGGCGTGTGGAGGCGTTCTGGATGCGTTGCAGACTCTTCTGGAGTTTGGCTGTGGTTCCTGCGTAGAGGGCATTGCCGGAGTCCAGCTTGCTGCTAATGAGGGCTTGGGTGACTGTTCTTCCGGTTTCATGGGTATCCATTTGTAGATCTTTCGGAGCATGTGGAGGGTGTTGAAGCAAGAGGAGAAAAGGGCATTGACTTGCTGGGTCATGGATAGTGAGGGGTCCAAGATGAATCCTAGGTTGCATTCGTGGTCGGTGGGAATCGGAGCGGTTCTGAGAGTGACAGGCCACCAGGAGTCATCCCATGCTGAGGGGGTGGAGCCAAAGATGAGGACTTCCGTCTTGTCAGAATTGAGTTTGAGGCAGCTGCTCTTCATCCATTCAGTGATGGCCTTCATTCTTTCGTGGAGGTAGGTCTTGGCAGAGTCCTTGGTGAGGGAGAGGATCAGCTGGGTGTCGGCATATGAGATGATGTTGAGGTTGTGGGATTGGGCGATGTTAGCGAGTGGGGGAGTGGGGCCATGTAAACGTTGAAAAGTGTTGGGCTGAGGTACGAACCCATGGGTATGCCACAGATGATTTTGGTGGCTTCCGAGCGGAATGGGGGGAGGTGGACTCCCTGGGTTCTGCCGGTGAGAAAGGAGGTGACCCAGTCCAGGGCTCTGTAGCGGATTCCAGCATTACTGAGGCGTGAGAGTAGGGTGTGGTGGCAGACGGTGTGGAAAGTGGCTGAGAAGTCCAGGAGGATGAGGGCTGAGGTGTCGCTGCTGTCTGGTTCTGATGTTGTCGGTGCCGGCGATGAGGGCGGTTTCTGTGCTGTGGTTGCTGCGGAATCCGGATTGGGAAGGGTCCAGGGTGCGGTTATCCTCTACGAAGCGGGTTAGTTGTCTGTTGACGGCCTTCTCAAAGACTTTTGCCGGGAATGGGAGCAGGGAGATAGGACGGAAGTTCTTGAGGTCTTTTGGGTCCGCCTTGGGTTTTTTGAGGATGGCGTTGATCTTGGCGTGTTTCCACCTCTCTGGAAAGGTGGCAGACTCGAAGGAGCTGTTGATGATCTTCCGTAGTTGGGGTGCGACGATGGAGCTTGCTTTGTTTGATGATCTGGTGAGGGCAGGGGTCAGATGGAGAGCTGGAGTGGATGGTATTCATGATTTTGATGGTGCTGTTGTCGTTGACTGGGGTCCAGGAGAGCATGAGGTTGGTCGGAGGTGAATCTGTGGTATTGGCGGTTGCCGGGGGGTCTGGGTGCTGAAGCTGTTGTGGATGTCTGCAATCTTGCGGTGGAAATAGGAGGCTAGGGAGTCTCAGAGGTCTTGGGATGGTGAGATGGCGTTGGCATTGGAGCTGGGGTTGGAGAGTTCCTTCACGATGTTGATAAGCTCTTTGTGGCTGTGTGCGTTGTTGTTGATTCGGTCTTTGAAGGTGGTTCTTTTGGCGGCTCGGATGAGTTGGTGGTGTCTGTGGATGGCTTTTTTGAAGGCTGTGTGGTTGTCCGGAGCCTGATCTTGGCACCACTTTCTTTTGAGTCTTCGGCAGCTTTGCTTAGATTGGTGGAGTTCGGCGGTAAACCAGAAGGCCTTACGTCTATTGGGGGGATTCTTGATTGGGGCGAGAGTATTTGCACAAGTGTTGACCCATGCCGGAAGTTGCGCACAGCTGCATCAGTGTTGGTGGTGTCGATGGGTGGGTTCTGGGAGAGGGTTGCGATAAGTTGATCTTCGGTGACCTTGTTCCAACTGCGGTGGGGGATCCGTTGTGTGTGGCGGTGTGTTGTGGGTTTCTTGAAGGAGAAGTGGATGCAGCGATGGTCTGTCCAGTGGAGTTTGGTGGTGTAGCTGAAAGAGACATGATTGCTGGCGGAGAAAATAGGGTTGAATGTGTGTCCTGCAGAGTGGTTTGGTGTCGTGATGAGCTGTTTGAGGCCGAGGATGGAGAGGTTGTCGAGCAGGGTGGCGGTGTTGTTGTCGTTGGTGTTCTCGAGGTTAAAATGTAAATCTCCGAGGAATATGTAGTCAGTGGATGCTAGAGTGTGCGTGCTGATGATGTCGGTAATGGAGGCGCTAAATTGCTGTTGTGGGCCAAGGGGCCTGTAGATGAGGGTCCCTTGTAGGGTGGTGCTTTGGTCTGTGTGGATTTGGAAGTGCAGGAGTTTGGTGGTGCTGAAGGTGTCTTCGGTGTTGGTTGTGATCCAGAGGGTGTTCTTGTGGATGATGGCGATGCCTCCTCCTGGTTTGTTGGAGCGGTCCCTGCGGGTGATCTTGTAGCTGTCCGGGATGGCTATGGCGATGTCATGCGCTGATGAGGGGTTTATCCAGGTCTCGGTCAGGAAGGCGACTTTTGGGAAGGCTGAGTCAAGAAGATTCCATAGCTCTACTGCATGCTTGTGGATGAAGCGGGTGTTGAGGAGGATGCATCTGAGATGGTTGCGTCCTGTCTTGGTGGTTGGGTCGTTGGCGTGGAGGCTGGTGAAGGTGCAGTTCCAGCAGGAGAAGGGTCTGCGGGTGGTCTGCAGGAAGGCTTGAAGGCAGGGGGAAGATCGGCCGGTGTTAAGGGTACGGAGGGTGGTGTCGTCATAGTGAAAACGTGCGTGGAGGTGGTGAGGGGGAACAGGAGCCAGGGGTTCTGGCACTAGGCGTGGTCTAGGTGGGGAAAGACGCAGATGGCTTGGCCACCATTAAGTAGGGAGGTGGGGGGGGAGAAGAAGACAGCTGGGAGGTGGACGAAAAATGGCGTGAGAAAGGGGGCGGGCCACGGGGGCAGCAGCGGCAGGGGAGAGAGAGAGAGGGAGAGCGAAAGTGAGAGAGAGAGAGAGAGAGAGAGGGCGGAGTGAGAGAGAAACGAGGAAAAGGAGCACTAAGGGACAGTAGTGGAGCAGAGAGCAAAGCAAAAGGAGGAGAGAGGCAGAAGGTAGCCTGGTAGAAAAGCAGAGCTCTCGCACTAGACACCAGGGATAAGGGGGAGGCAGAAGCCTGCGGGTGGAGGAGGGCCTCAAACTCCTGACAGTGGTCAGGAGTTCAGAGGAGCCAGGGAACGGGCTCTACTTAGAGGGTGAAGCCAAGGGAGGCAGAGCAATGCACTGACCAGGACAGTGGTACTGCTCAGCCTACCACACAGCAGCCACCATTAAGCAAGGAGGTGGTTCTTTGTGCTTGACAGCGTTCAGCTAAACTGCGTATGCTCTGTAAAACTGTATGAAAATACCTACTGTTTGATTTTTAAACTGCCTTGCAGAAGCATATACAATCAATCACAGCGAGCTTGTGTCATCGCCTGTCCCCTCTCTGCTTCTAATATTTGTGTCTAATTTTCCTTCTCTCTGTCTCCTACATACCTTTGAAGGTAATTTGGAATTATCTTGATATTGTGTTATCCCTGGTAACCATTTTAGACCTTATAACCAGAGACAGAGGGGGTTATTCTAACTTTGGAGGAGGTGTTAATCCGTCCCAAAAGTGACGGATTTACCACCAGCCGTATTACGAGTCCATTATATCCTATGGAACTCGTAATACGGCTGGTGGTATATCCGTCACTTTACCGTCACTTTTGGGACGGATTAACACTCCTCCAAAGTTAGAATAACCCCCAGAGTGCCATGGTCACCCGGGGCTCCATATTCATGGTTTCCAGCACCACTCTTTTGAAAAGTGGATGTCCTTTTCTCACACCTTCCACAAACCCTCACCAATTTTCTTATCTTACCATCATACCCTCCACAATACATTGGATGTTTACAAACAGGGGAGTCATGAACCTCGACTTCAGCAGCGGAGGAAAGAATTTTTGATGGTCCTCTTCTGTCTGCAACTCGGCTGACAAAGTCTCAAAAAAAATGTGAAAAGGAGGGTGGATGCATACGTGAGTGAAAGTATGGATGGATGAATGGGTGTGTCAGTGAAAGGGTGGATGGATGGATAAGTGAAAGAATGATGGCTGAATAAAAGGGAGGGTTGATAGCTGAGTGAAAGGGTGGCTAGATGAATGACAGGAGTTGCAGGGAGGGTGAAGGGACGAAGTGACAGGATGGATAAATGGATGAGTAAAAAGATGGAAGCAGGCATCATGAACCTCCAACTTTAGCAGCTACAAGCAGAGGTGAAGATCATGATGGACCTCTTCTGTCTGCAACTTGGCAAACAAAGGTGTGTGAGTGATTGGATGGATGGATGTTAGTGAAAAGATGGATTGATGGGTAAGTGCATAAATGAATGAAAGGATGAATGTAAGTATGGATGAGTGAAAGAATGAATGGATGAGTGAAATAGGTGAATGGATGGATGACAGGGTGGTTAGATGAGTGAAAGGGAGGATAGATGGACAGAAGGGTGGATGGATGGATGGATGAGTGAAGGGTGAATAGATGAATGATGAGAGGAAGGATGGATGGATGAGTGAGTGATTAAAAGGATGGAGGGATGGGTGAGTAAAAGGGAGGGTGGACTGATGGATAGAGTGAAAGGGTGGATAGATTAGTGAAAGGATCAATAGATAATAAAAAAGATGAATGGATTAGTGAAAGGGAGTGGATGAAAGGATGGATAAAAGGGTGGATGAATAAGTAAAGGAATTGATGGATAAGTGTAAGGGAGGGTGGGTGGCTGGATGAAAGGTTGGATGGAAGTATGAGTGAACAAATGGATAGATGCTCAAAAGGGAGGGTGAATGGATGGACAGGTGAGTAAAAGCATGGATGAATGAGTGAGTAGATGGATGAATGAATTAGTGAAAGGGTAAATACATGTATGGATGGGTGGAAGGGTGGATAGATTAGTGAAAGTAAGGATGGATGAGTATACAGGTGAATGGATGAGTGAAAGGGAGTATGGGTGGGTGGATGGAGTGAATAGGTGGATAAGTGGAATAAAAGAGTAGATGGAAGAGTGAAAGGATGAATGTATGAATGACTAAAAGGATGGATGAGTAAAAGGGTGGATGGAGAGATGGATTCGTGAAAGGGTAGGTGGATGGATAGATAGGTTTAATGAATAGGTGTGGAAATGGATGGATAGGTATAGATATAGATGGACAGACGGGTGGAATGGTGAAAGTCTGAATAACAGATGAATGGATGGAGGATAGAATGCAAAGGTGAAATGGTAGATAGCAGTAGGTGGATGAAAGAATGAATGGATAGATGCTTGGATGAAAGAGCCAAGAGAGTTCTTCTGAGGAGGGTCGTGACGATGTGCTTCGTTTGATTGGTGCCATAAAATCTTTGGTTCGAAGTGGGGATATTTTCATTCTCTGGCTACTCCCTCGTTTACAAATATTTCAAATTTCTGTTACTGAAGTGGGCCATGCCTACTAATCAACTTATTAACCTGAACTTGAGTAGGACGATCCTACCATAACCCCTTTTCCCAACTATTAGGGGGTTTCACACCTCACACTTTTCCTTTAGTCTGCATTGGATGGGGGCTCCATAGTTATGGAGCGGAGACACATACACCTTTTCTATACAAATCTTTAACACAGGCTACCTTACTTTTTGAGGGCCAATTACTTTGAAATCGTAGCAGAGGAGTTCCACTTACCAAAGGATGTGCCCTAGCCATACACAATCTAGGTAACCTATAGATAGTAGGCAAGTAAGGGAGTGACTCTGATATTACATCAAAAGACAGCTATTTTCGGGTTAGCCTCAAGATGGTTGTTTTAAATGACACCCCTCATATTTCTGATTTACATTTGGATAAAGCATGATTTGAGAAGGCTGAGAAGCACGGTAACTTTGCATGATTGTATATTCAAGTGAAGACTAAGTGCACTTTGTTCAAGGAATGGTTCAACTGGCCACTATGGAGGATTTGTTTTATAAGTACAAGAGACATCTGGACAAGTTTAATAGCATTTGGGGTGACGTAACCCCAATTCTGAAGGGGACTCATGGTATTATGTTATTTATGATACCTTTTCACTTTCATGTTGTGAGCATCGTAATACTTTTATGCAGGTGTCCAAGGCGTTTTGAAGAAGTTATGTGAGTTTCTGACCTGTGCTGTTATAGATGCATGTGTTTATTTAATACTTATGTTCTTAATTATGTTATAGATAGCAAAAGAAACTTGGTAAATATCCATGCGGAAATGGGACAAACACCGTCCAAAATCCAAAATAAGTTATGTGTCATGTATATTACATCACCAAAGAGGCAACCGCACGAAAATAAGCGTTTTAAAAGTAAAGCTGAAAGTTTTGGAAGTGAGAAAGAAATAACTCTGTTTTATCTCCTGGATGCTGTACTTAAGATCTAAGTGCGGGCCATTAATTTTGTTGTCAGCAATTAGCATTCTTTTATTACAAGCTGTTAATGTTATATTTGACGATGCGGCATTACCTCCAGAAACTGAAGAAACAGCGTCAGGACTAATTACATCAAGGAATCAGTTTACCTTGTTGAAAATTGCAGAGGCGCCTGCTTTTAAAATGTATGCATAATGACCCTACTTGGTCAATAGTCAATTACCCTTCCGCAGAGTAATGCGGGTAAATCCCGATAAGGAACTGGTTACATTATAGTTGTTCTATCTGCACAAAGCAGCTCTGAAATGATAAACCACAAGAGCGCCAGGGCAGAAATAGGGTATTTTAAAAGGTGCATTGTAGAAACAATTGATTAAGCACACACTCATACTTAGACTTAAGAAACTAAACATCCTAGTTCTGAAAGAAAAGTTGTCTGTGTAAAACCCGTCCTCGATTTGTGGGATTAAATACCACTTCGTTTCTACCAGGGAGTTTACAAGGAATTCTAGTAGAGGCTGCAAGCTTGCCTTTTGCACTAATCTGGGTGCAAAGTGTCTATGTTGTCAAGTAGTGCAGCGTAGAAGATTACCTTGTTTTGCTGCACCACATGACAGGGAAAGGACAGGAATGTGCCATATTTAAAAGAATACAGCGCATTCTGCCTTTTCCCCTGTGCTCGCGCCGCTTTGGCTGCCTAGCGCCAATACAGACACCCTTTCTCCATTACATGCAGGATTGTTTTTGTGCAGGAAAGGGCACCTTCTTGCACAAAAACATGCTTCTGAAGCTTTTTTCTCTATGCGTTCTGCAGAATGCAGCACACAAAAAAAGAGGAAAAAAACGAGGCGGAATAAAAATATTTCTCCTCGTTACGCCTCTCCTGGGAAGGCGTATCATTTGGTGCATTCCCATGTTTACCAGTTCTGCTAAATCTGGGAATACGTCAAAAACCATTAGAGTTGCGTGAGAACACCCACATAACGCCCATGGAATGTTTGCCTGATGGGCAATAAGGCAATGCAGAGATTTGTTTGTGATCAGTTTGGTAAATAGATTAAGCCATACCACTTTAAAGAACACTACATCAAAATAAAGTAATAGGCACTTCTGTTCCTTGAGCCCAGCTACCTCTTACCACTCCTTTGACTCTGTGGAGTGCTTCGCTGCCTTTTGGCTAGGAACGCACTAAGGAAATACCACTTGCATACGTAGACATCAATATGGGCTTTCCTAAGTGACCAAACTGTTTGGTTCTGAACAAATTAATTTCTCTCACTGTGAGAGTTGGAAATAAACTCATAGTATACTGCCCTTTATAAAAAAACATTGACATTTCATTTTATCATTCAAAAGTACTCAGACAAAATATTTGTTATGGATCAGATTCTGTTTCCAAATAACTTTTGGAGAGCAAGTTTAGCTTTAAAGCTGGTTTACAAATCAAGTGGCACAAGTTTAGTTCTTCTCACTTAAAATATTTTTGTTCTTTTTATTTGAACACGTGTTACTTAGAAGAAAACCTTATTCTTAAGTCGTGCAAATAATAGATACCGTCCGCTAAAGCATCTTTTTTGTGTAAAGCACATTTGAAAATACTTTACAGCAGTGTATTAGAGTTGTATGTAATTTTACTTTTTTATACTTTCTCATTCCATGCCAGCTTGAACTATCATAATTGTATATGTTATCTTGTAATTATGCAGTGGGGCTTGAATTTAACCACTAACATACATGCATATTTAATGTAACTCAAGCAAAGAGGTATCTTGTTCCTTCCAGAACTGGCCTCAACACACTTGAATTGCAATGGTACGTGCATACAATATATTGAAGTGAGGTTTTCAAGCAAGTGTGTTTCTATGACACAACAATATTCTGCAGTCATCAAATCAATCCAGACACACAACCTACTTCTTAAATCATTGGAGATTCTTCCCGAAGGCACATTAGCGCAAGCCACTACAAATTGTTCCTCTAGATTTAGGCACAAGTGCTTGAAGATGCTTTCACAAAGCTGCAGAACCACAAACCCTTACAAGTTGTTCCTCTTCAGTGAAGCACTAGTACTTGCAGTAATAAACCGCAGTACCTCAGGCCGTTACTCACAGTTGGAACACCCCTGCACCCTGAATTTCGGGGTTGCAGAATAATGAACAAAGAAGATTCCCTTGAACTTATTCTGTTTTCTGATGGTGGAATAGAACAGTGGTTAAAAAAAAAAACACTGAGGTGCATATTTATACTCCGTTTGCGCCGAATTTGCGTCGTTTTTTTCGACGCAAATTGGACGCAAAACTAACTCCATATTTATACTTTGGCGTTAGACGCGTCTAGCGCCAAAGTTCATGGAGTTAGCGTCATTTTTTTGCATGAACACCTTCCTTGCGTTAATGAGATGCAAGGTAGGCGTTCCCGTCTTAAAAAATGACTGCGATGCATATGCGTCGTATTTATACTCCCGGGCAAAAATGACGCCCGGGAGTGGGCGGGACTAAAAAACCCGCATTTGTGCCGGATTTTAGCGCCTGGGTCAGGGCAGGCGTTAAGGGACCTGTGGGCTCAGAATGAGCCCAGAGATGCCCTCCCAAGCCCCCAGGGACACCCCCTGCCACCCTTGCCCACCCCAGGAGGACACCCAAGGATGGAGGGACCCATCCCAGGGAAGAAAAGGTAAGTTGAGGTAAGTATATATATTTTTTTTTTTTTGTGGCATAGGGGGGCCTGATTTGTGCCCCCCTACATGCCACTATGCCCAATGACCATGCCCAGGGGACATAAGTCACCTGGGCATGGCCATTGGGCAAGGGAGCATGACTCCTGTCTTTGCTAAGACAGGAGTCATGTTAATGGCGTCTGGGCGCCCCAAAAAAATGGCGCAAATCGGGTTAAGACGATTTTTTTGCCTCAGCCTGACTTGCCCCATTTTGGGACGCCCAAACGCCATTTTTCCCTACGCCGGCGCTGCCTGGTGTACGTCGTTTTTTTTCACGCACACCTGGCATCGCCGGTCGGCTAACGCCGGCTAACGGCATTCAATAAATACGGCGCCCGCATGGTGCTTCAGAATGGCGTTAGCCGGCGCAAATTTTTTTGCCGCAAAACTGCGTTAGCGCAGTTTTGCGTCAAAAAGTATAAATATGGGCCTGAACGTTTTGAGTTTGAGCATGCAAATTATAGAAAAGGCGCAATGTCACACATAGAATTGTTTATTCACTTTTGAAAATCTAATGCTCGTGGCTTCATTTCAGTGGCCAGTAAGCCTAGGAGTGCTCGGGTTGATGGTGATAGTAATTCAGATATTGTCAGTCAATGAAACATATAAAGTGCCTCTAAACCTTGACTTGAATAGCTCTTAACCCATTTTATTGGAATTATGTTGTTTGACAAGGACCGCTTCCTTTTCATGTTAAAAAGCGACAAAGAAGCACCAGTAGGAGTAAAATGATAGACTCCTTGCCAACCCAAACTGCAAAATACGAGGGTGCCCTGCCTGACTCTGTACTCAGCTTATGGAGCAATGGCTTCACAAAGAGCAGCTGCGGTCTGAAGATTCGCTCTTTTACTAATCATCACCGCAGAGTCAACTCCCCAATACTCCTTTCTACTCCTTTGTGCTGATCCAACAATTGAAAGATATTTTGATCAGGCCATAGCTTAAACGGGTAACCAAACAAGCCAACAGTTGAAGAGGACTGACCCAAACCACAGTCTCAATGTATTTTTTTGTGTCGATGACACAATCTATGGTAGAGAACTAAAGACGTCTACAGCCAGGCCTAAATTTCGCTCATGTGACAAAAGGAGGTCAATAGGGTGGCCTCCTGTGTCCTAGGACCCTATATCTTCATGCTGCAAAGTATTCTATCTAGGTGACTAAGGCGATTTTAGATGTCTGGTAGATTTGGCTTTTCTGTCAGGATATTGACATTGCCCAGCATCAGTAACACCTTATGTAGTGTCTTGAATGGTGCGAGTAAAGGAGCAAGCCAATGCCAATAAGGTCAGGCACTAAAAGGCAGGGTATGGTACAGCAACATACTTTTACCTTATCAAGTTCTCAATCAAAATAAGTTTGCTTGCCAAGGACTTTATGTGCCTTAGTTTACATTGTGCCTCTGGTGCCTCTACATTCACGCCACTCACCTCGGCCTACTCAATTTCTATATTCATATCCATTTTTAATGTAGACTATATTGGAAGTCAAATTGTATTGAACTAGGACCGTAAGTTCCTTGAGGCCAGACACAATATCGCGTTGCTAGCAACCAATGTCATTACACGCCACAAAGGCTCTTTTAAAGAGAGAAAGAAAACAAGTTGAGGTAATAAGAATTAAAGAAATCAACGCATTCATCCTTCAACAGAAAGTAATGGTCACGTAAGAAAAATGACTCTCTGGACAGATGTGGGTGATCAGTCCAAGGCTTATTTTTTTTAAATGTAAGCTTACAACAAACATACAGCTTAATATGGAATGGTGGTGTTGGCATGGTTGTGAGTACCCTTATACATGCTTAGTGGATACAAGAGAAACTGTAACATAAACAGTCATGGTGACTTGGCTTTTAGCAACAAAGATATCCATTTTTAATTACGTATCTCAATGCATTGCTATACAATAACCCAGCTCACTCAGGAACCCTCAGAAACCCGGTTTACTCTGAGCATTTCCAATGGCATAACCAGAAGCAAAGAATGCATACAGACAGCTGCACAGCAGTGCACCATTAACATCATTCTGAATGGGAGGCATCACTAATCTACCACAGCATCAACAGTCTCCTCCATGGACCACACTATTGCAACACCAGCCAAGTAAGCCTGATAAGGTCCCCAAATATCTCTAGGGCGAGTCTGAGGTGGGAGTAGCTCTCTGTAAGTGTCATACTGTGTGTTACAATAGGCCATGTCATTACATTACAAAGAACATGGCCCACTACCAAATACTTATTCTTTTATATACACAAGACAACACATGAATCCTGTGTGTACTAGCATCTGTATTAAAGATTATTATCTTCACAAATTAATAGTTAATGTACACAAGACGACCTCAGGGTACAGAAAGCATAATTTCAACATACATCAACAAACAATTCATATAGCTCATAGCATCATGATATTTGCAACAAAATCATAAAAATATATATATATATATATATATATATATATATATTGGTCCTCTTGCTAGGCAAATGGCACTCTATGCTGGTGGTGCGTTCTCTGCAGTAGAAATAAGCCGAGCAAGTTTCACTCCCGAAGTTGCATTGATTCCATTTCAGCTGAAATGACAAATTGGCAGCTCTCTCCTGTGAACAAGGTTGTGAGGACCAAAACGTGTCAGGACGGTCCATGTCAATTTTAAGACTGATGAATTGCCAGATGCTGTCAAGATAAATAAATGGAATCACTGCAACTTCGGGAGCGCGACTCGCTCTTCTTTTAAGGAGGGGATTTTGAGAAAACAAACAAACAAAAAAAGTATATATATATATATGTATCCATATATGTATACATATATATATATAAATGCATATATACATACACACACATATTTGAATGAAAGTCCAGTCTAATGCATCAAGCTAAGAAACAATGCTACCCTAAAAAAAATCTTGGGGTTAGTTGTCATTAATGTCCCAAAAGCAATGTAAGGCCAGTCATCGTTATGTAGGGACCCCTTTCCTTTTGATCAAATGTCCATTGTTTCCTGCAGGACTGTTGCATTAAGGTCCAAGTTTATTAAAGTAGAAAGAAGGGAGCCCTCTGCCTTTCTCACATCAGTCTGTTGAAATATGGTGGAAGTCAAAACGTGTCAGCGGCAACAGCAGTGCTTAATTTGTGCTTGTTGTTTCCGGTGCTGAGCACCGGCACTTATTCTTCTGCCGCAAGCATTTGCTGCGAGCAAAAGACACATATGGGAAAGACAGAGGAAGAGAAAAACTAAAAATAGTCACAAAAGGAGATAGTAGAAAGCTGCTAGAGTGAGGTGAAGTGGCAGGGAGTGGTTTTATATGGATTAAAGAGGCCCGAGATGGCTTCAGGTTTACGCCGCCTCAGTATTCTGTGTTCCCACATTTAATTGCAGTAGTCACGTGTTTAAGAGGAGGGCTTTGAGCACTAGCACATTTTCATTTAGAAATTAAGCACTGGTAACCAGATAGGGTATGAGCTGGTCCGGATAGGCCTTGTAGAAGGCCATGGTAAGACCATCGGTGCCTGCTGCCTTCCCAGAATACATATCTTTGAATGCAACACGTATCTCCTCTGGGCGCAACAGGGCCATAAGATGTTCCCTGTGCTCCACTGCGAGCCATTGCATGGCAATGTGCGCAAGACAGTCCGTGGCAGTGATGAAGCTGAAATGAAGGTTTTACATTTATTAGAGCATAAACGTAGTGTGAAATAATCATGTGTGACTTTAACCGAACTAATAAAGATTGTACGGGGACAAAATGTGCCCTCAGAGTAGTTTACCAACATTTATAAGCGTGCTTTATACAGTATAACGTGACGTATTAGAATTGCACTAATCCGACATAATCGTAAACGTGTGCTATGATTTGCTTGTTTGAAATGTTTTTGCTTAGCATTACTTTAGTGGAGGCTTTGGCCTAGTGGCCTGGTCTCACGGTTTAGATGCTCGTATTTTTCTAATGTGCTATTAAACGTGTATTTCTGCTTGAAGCTGTACTTTTCCACTGAGATCGTTCACATGCTTATCTTAAGGTTTCGTGCCAGCCCGGCATTTTTCTCTTTACTCCAAGGTCAATCTGCAGGTGCGGACAATGGAAGCTCTGAAAGTGAGTTAATTGGTATAAAATGTTGCAACTTGCGTACCCGTCTCCAAGGATAATGTATGCTTAAGTAAAAGCTTGAGAACTGTTGTTTTTGATTGGACAATTTGAAGCCAACCTATGAACCCTCCAATGGAAGACCCTACTAGATTTGAACTGTTGTCTATTTTAACCAGGTGTACGAGAAGAAAGCAGCCATTACCAGCTATTACAGCCATTGCAGCCTTTTGCCAGCGATTACGAACATTTGGACATTGCAGCTATTATGGCCCACCTTGCTGCGACGCCATTTTGAGAGACTTTGATGCTTTCTCTAATCGAGAGAAAGAGACTTAAATGATTCTTACCCTAGAGACTTTAACTTTGATTTGTCCCTTTGCATGAAGTAGTAGTTTATCTTGCCGCCGTGAGGCAACTGCCCCGTCCACCCCTGCCCCTTTGCCCCGTCCCATACTGATCGAGAAACGGTACCTGTGAGACGAAGACTTCCTTGAATGCTGATTGAAATTGGTAAATATGAAAGGAAATTGTACAATTGCATTGTGTTTCTTTTAGGTAACCAACTGCTGATTCTGATAAGAGCCCTAGTTAGGAGTTTTCTAAATTAATGTTGCTAAATTGTTTTTGCATGAAGTCCCACATGCCGATGCTAATTTGAGGTTAGATGAGGATTCCTTTTGTCGCACGATGCAATTTGAGACATTGTTATGCTGACTAAATGTATGCAATTAGCTCATTACAGATTATAGTTCTAGTGATTTGCATTGCTATTATCGAATGCCTTGTTATTCAATTGTTGCATAGATTGCACCTGTTTCGCCGTTATGGACAGCTATTAATGTTCATTTATGTTTATCATTTGGTGTTGAGACACATCTATATTGTGCTAGCTTTGTTAATATAGGGAAATAAATTCACTAACTTTGAATAAACTGGTGTGGTTATTCCTGACTGAAAGGTCAGGGTTCGCCGAAAATGTATTCTGGATTAATTGTTAAGTGTTATGTTGATCAGGGAATTGCTTATGTTCGTTATTGATTATTGATTTGATTAAATTGACTGACTAAGGGTGGAGAGGGTCCCACTTAGCCAAAAGATTCATCGGCCTAAAGAGCGTCCAAAATATAGGAAAATTACTAGTACGGAACGCTCTATCAGTAGATGGTAGCAGAGGACGGTTTCGCCTTTTGGGACCCCGTACTCTTAAAGTACATGGTGTTGAATTAACGGTTACGCCCTTTGAGACCCCACTCGAGAAGTTGAATTAGATTTTCTTGGGTAAAACAGATTGACAGAATGATGATGGGCTAAGTCCCCCGCGACTTTCCCGGGATCTCGGAGCTTGCGAATGAAGAGAATGGAGGTGTGGAATCGGCGTTGGTGGTACTAGTGACGGTATGAGAGAAGTTAGGGTTTTGCGCTTGCACATCTTATTGCCGCAGATTGTGTGAAAAGGTTGCGAGGATTTTCTTTTTTTAGAGAATAGCGGAGGTGCGACTCCGAGTGTAGAAGTAGGGAAGTCGTCGAACTTCATAGAAATAGCGGAGGTGCGACTCCGAGTGTGAGAGTAGGGAAGTCGTCGAACTTCATGTGCATGTGGCGCTTCGTGCATAAAAAGGTCCACGTGGTTGTTGTTGTTGAGACGGGCCCTGCGAGGTCAAGAGACTCCGGAGTATGTTGTTTTATGTTGTGGTCTGGCCGGTTTAGTAGGTTGATCGGGCGTGGTCAACGAGTCGGTACGTGTGTTAAGGGAGTGAGAGAAAACTTCAACTTCGGGCTTTGACAAAATTCTAAGTGCACTAGAATAGATCACTGACAAGTTGAGAGCAGAGTCTGCGGGTCAGATTTTGCTTGCGAACGTGGGGACCGAGAAAGATGGAATAACTGCCGAGGCTAGTGAAAAATCCCTAAGGTCCTGAAGCGATTGTGTTACCCCTCCTGTAGTAAACCGACAGATCTGTTTTATATTTTTGGTAGCTCGCGATACATGCAAGAAGTTGTTACGAGAGGAGCTGAGTGAAGGAAGACTAGCCGCGAGGCTTTGTCAGCCGCAGTGTGTGTGAGTGTGACGTCACTAGGAGCCGCGCTGGGATAGGTTGGTTGCAGAGAAGGGTCGCGCACGGATTGGACGCAGTCCGTGGGGCTCGATTGGAAGGGGAAAGGCAAGCGAAGAGTATTCCGGGAATTAAAGTCACCTATTGATTACATATTTTGTGAAATAAAAGACGAGAAAATGAAATTTTTTAAAGCATTTAGGAGTGCGATGAAGGGGGAGTCTTACATTAAAGCGAGCGTAGGAGAGGAGACGCCGCCCGAAGGTACCCCAGCTTACATTGTAATGGAAGAGAAGGGGGTAGCTCCGTGTCTTTGGCTAAAGCAATGGCACAAGCTGACAGAGAAACATGGGAGCGTAGCGTTCCCGATACATGGGACATTCAATATAAGGATCCTAGAGAATTTGAGATTCGCGATGTACGACATGAAGGTACCTCCAAGGCCAGCACAGTTTGAGGCTCTAGCAATTTGGGAACTAATGGCTAGACAGCAGCAGCAAAATAAGTTCGAGACTAGGATAAGGAAGGTAGAAAAGACACTAGCGGACGCTAGGTGGGATAATGCACAGAAGGTGTGGAGGTCAGATGTATTGCAGGGGATAAAATTGTTTCCCGCGATTACTAATTAAGAAGAGGAGACAGGTAAGAAAGCTACCTGTAAGACAAACAGGAGGTGTTCCAGGGATAGGGAGGACGAGGAAAAGTTGAGAAGAGAAGAGGAGTTAGAGGATGAGGAGTTAATCATGCAATTGCTGAATGACCGTCCACCACCTTATGCAGAGAGTGGACAAGGTCCAAGTACCAGTTCTGCCCCTCCGGCACCGATACAGAACAGTGAAACTCAGAGTTCAGGAGCATCATCGGGGTCTAAGGACCCGAGTTTACTGTTCACCCCGCAGATACCGCAGGTTAGGAGAATATATCCAGATGTGCCCATGTTGAAACCAGCAGAAAATTATCAGCCGCAGGCCCCAAGGTACTACAGCAGTGACAATAGTACGGGAATGATTATAGATTCAGCCGCAATAGGAGGACAGAATGGTCACAACCCAACAATGGCACAAGCTGAATCAACCCAGTTTTTGATGCCTCAAAAGCAGATGCAGGGGGGAACAGCACATGCTCAGATGACGGGGAGTCAGATGGGCATGCCGGCATTGATGACCCATAGTGTGGGAATGAACATGTCTCAGAACATGGGAAATGGACAGAACCCAGATGCGATATCGCTACCCATTACTGTAGGTCCACCGGTACCTTTGTACAGTCAGCCTAACTTAGGAATGAGCGGTCAGGGATCAATGCTGCAGAGTGGGACAGAAAGGAGGTGCATAGAAAACACTCCAGGGATAACTCCGATAGCGGCTCAGCCAACCGGATCTGGGTCCTTGATGGAGTTTAGCCCCATATGTGCTCAGTCAACACTGGTGAGGTCGAGTCCCCCACTGATAATACCTCTGTCATCAAATACTGAAAAGTTGCCGCAACCATCAATGGCAGTCGATGTGAATGCTACACTGATGGGGCTGAATGCGCAACAGCTGTCACAGTGGTTCAACAGTCTGAATTCCACACAAAGTTCAGCCAGTGGGAAGGGAGAAGATTATCTGAATAGGGTCAGGTTAAACATGGAAGCGCAAGAATTGGTGGAAGGGACTATGGGTGTGAATAGGTTAGAATCCTACTCGGAAGAAGAGCTGAGGTATCTATGTCCCAGGATTACGAGAGAAGTGAACAAAGTACATAAAAGCTTGCAGGAAATAGCTGACAAAAACGGGGTTGACATAGACAAGACAAAACACTTGAGCAGGAGCTACAGGTTGGATTTTGGGACCACAGACTTTGAACACATGAGGTCAGCAGGCATGAAGGCGCACCTTAGAGAATTGCTGCAGAGTGCACAAGTGTGGAGTTGCTTAGACAAATGGGAAAGCAGATGGGTAAAGAGAAAGGAAAAGAGGAAAGACAGTGTCCCAGAGCTAAACGAGAAAAGACCACAGAGTAGTGATGCAGTAACCATGTTACCAATGAGGGAGACAGCAGGGGGAAAATTAATACATGTACCATGGCATAGAAGCGACATTCAGTCTTTTACGGATGATTTTCCCAAACTGAGAGAGAAACCGATTGAATGGTATCAACAGACTGACAGGTTTGTGAAGCTTGCAAAATGTCTCTGGGAAGACCTGAACACTCTCTTTGAGATTGTGGTTCCGGCAGATTTGTGGGAGGATTGCAAAAGAGCTGTAGGTTGGCCGACAAGTGAACCAGAAAGAGACAGGGATACGGGTGCACCATCACCTATGGTGATGAGCCTGTACTATAAGGTGATTGAGCATTTGAAGACGAAGGTTGCCGCGAAGAACGTGGATTGGCAGAAGATCGATCGAACTGCCCAAGAGGCTAAAGAGTCGATTCATAGTTACTATGAGAGGTTGTTGAAGGCGTTCAAGAACTACAGTGGCACGGAAACAATAGAGGCGAAGGACATGTTTCATTTTGTGTTTAGATTTGTGGAAGGGCTGAGACCAGAGATAAGTCAGATGATAAAGTCGCATTTGATTTGTTGGCAGTCGAAACCTATTGATGAAGTGTTGAATTATGCGAAATACTGTAGCGACGAAATTGAGGTGAAGCAGAAAAGGTTGAAAGAGAAGGTGATGATGATGCAGCTTAAGGCAGCTCAGACAGGTCTGCAAGGTCTGCAAGGGTTGCAAGGGTTCCAACAACAGGTACCGCAACCGCAGCCGCAGTTGCAGGGAAACATGGCGTTTCAGCCACAGGCGAGAGGCAGAGGCAGAGGAGGTTTTGTGAATAATGGTCCGGATTTGAACACTGTTGTGAATGGTGTGCAGGCAATGAAGAAGGTGATGCCGTGTCACGTGTGCGGAATTGTCGGACATTGGAAACGCGAGTGCCCGATGGTGGTGCAGGAAGGTGCAGGTGTTGGTCAGCAAAACAATGATGTCAATGCATTTCAGACAATGAGGGGACCGAAAATGAGAGGTCCAAACCCAAATTTTCAGACCATAAATCAGCTGCAGGGGTTACAGCCCATGCAGCCGCAGCAGATGCAGATGCCCCGTATGCAGATGACGCAAATGCAGCCAATGCAACAGCAGTTACCCATGGTACCTAATCAGCAAATGCAAATACCTTTGGCACCAATGAGTCAGCAGCAAGTGATGGTTCCTCCACATGTCTCGGGTCAGGTAATGAATACAAATGGCACCGTACAACAGTTCCCATTACACAGTGAGAGTGGAATAAACAATGTATTGGAGAGTGAAAGTTCAGGGGAGGAAGGAGACTGTGTGCTTGCAGCATCCTTGGAAGTTGATCAAAAGGGTCCGTACGTGGAGGGAAGAGTAATGGGTCATCGTGTCTCATTCTTGGTTGACACAGGAGCCACACGTTCAACTGTTAAGAGCATTGAAGTACCAAATTTGCCACTCTCAGGAAGGACAGTTCAGGTGGTGGGAGTAGCAAACAGGCACCTGACAAACCCAATCACAGATCCGGTACCAGTCAGCATTGGCAACTATCAAGGGTTACACCAATTTGTGGTATGTGACTCAAGCCCGATAGCACTGTTAGGGAGAGACCTATTGTGTAAATTGGGTTGTTCGATTATGTGTTCGAACGAGGGAATAAAAATACAGACGAGCAGTGATGGGGAAGAAGAAGACAGTGCAGAGGGGGATGAGATGGAAACTGTCGATGAAGATTATCCTCTGATTTGTCTGTTCCCGATGATAACTGAAGAAGATATTCCAGCTGAATTACGGGAAACAGTCGGAAAGGAAGTGTGGGATATGACAGGGAAAGAGGTGGGATTGATGAAAGGAGTGGAACCAGTGAAAGTGACTGTAAAGCCCAATGCAACCTTTCCCCAGACCCCACAATACCACATGGCACAAGACACCCTCATGAAAGTTGCCCAACTCATTGACGAATTTGTAAAACAGGGAGTACTGAAAGAAGTGTTAAGCAGTCCATGTAATTCACCAATCATGGGACTAATAAAGCCGAGTGGAAAGGTCCGACTCGTGCAGGACTTGAGGAAAATAAATGACATCATAGTCAAATGCTGCCCTGTAGTACCGAATCCAGCTGTGATAATGTTTCAAGTCCCTTGCGATGCTGAGTGGTTCTCAGTCATCGATTTGTCACAAGCGTTCTTCTCGGTGCCTCTTCATGAGGACAGCCAATTTCTCTTTTGTTTCAAATTCTTAGACAGAGTGTACAGTTGGTGTCGAATTCCTCAAGGGTTTTCTGAATCACCGTCAATATTTAATCAGGTTCTAAAGAAAGACTTGGAAGCATTAGAATTGCCATTCGAGTCAACCCTAGTACAGTACATCGATGACTTACTGATTGCATCAAAGACAGAAAGTGGCTGCACAGTCGATACCATTGCTCTGTTGAACCATTTGGGAAGGAATGGGCACAAGGTGTCTCCTTCCAAATTACAGTTCTGTCAGAAGAAAGTGAAATACTTGGGTCACCAGATAGAGAAAGGGTCACGGAGAATAATGAAGGAAAGAATAACGAGTGTACTTCAGATGAGTCCACCAAAGACAAGGAGGGAGGTGAGAACGTTTTTGGGAATGGTGGGCTACTGTCGTCAGTGGATCCCCAACTTCTCAACTCTAGCAAAGCCTTTACTGAAGCTGACCCAGAAGGATGCCTTGGATCAAATTGAGCTGAAAGGAGATGAGATGGATGCTTTTGTTGAATTGAAAGAATGCATGTGCAGGGCTCCAGCTTTAGGTGTGCCTGATTACACAAAGCCTTTCACACTGTTTTGTCATGAACGTGATGCATGTTCTTTGTCTGTCTTAACTCAAGCCCATGGTGGCATAAACAGACCAGTAGCGTATTTTTCAGCTACTTTGGATCCGGTTGCAGCAGCACTCCCAGGGTGTTTGCGCGCCGTAGCAGCAGTTGGTATCAGCCTCACTCAGAGTGAAGGAATAGTGATGGGACATCCAGTAACAGTCATGGTCCCTCACTCAGTTGAGATACTTTTGACCCGCTCCCGAACGCAACACATGACTGGAGCAAGACTCACAAGGTATGAAACGATAATTCTGGGCTCACCGAATGTGCAGCTGAAAAGGTGCACTACGCTGAATCCAGCAACCTTGCTTCCCGGTGAAAATGCTGAAATTGAGGACGCTGAAGACATCGAGCATGACTGCCTTCAGGTGACTGAATTTTGCACCAAACCCCGACCTGATATTAAGGATACTAAGCTTCATGAAAATGACCAAATTGTTTTTGTTGATGGTTCATGTCTAAGAGATGGGATGGGAATTTTGAAAGCAGGATATGCTGTATGTACTGTAACAGGTGTCTTGGAAGCGGCCTGGCTTCAAGGAGTCTATTCTGCACAAGTAGCAGAACTTGTAGCCCTTACAAGAGCATGTCAACTGTCTGCATTGATGAAAGTCACCATTTACACCGATAGTCAGTACGGGTTTGGGATTGTGCACGACTTTGGACAACTATGGTCACAGAGAGATTTCCTGACTTCTTCAGGATCCCCAGTGAAAAACGGGGAAAGAATAAGGGAATTGTTACACGCCATTCAAATGCCAGCCGAAGTTGCAGTGGTAAAGTGTAGTGCTCATACAAAAGGGCAGGACTATGTTTCTCTGGGAAATGCATATGCGGATCAAGTCGCAAGATTTTGTGCCTTGAACTGTATATTACTCAGGGATGAATGGAATTCAATAAGTGAACCAGAACTCGAACCAGCTGAAGCATTTGCCTTGAAAGTCGTAGATACAATAGATGAACTAAAAAACATTACAGAATAAAGTCAGGGAGGACGAAAGAGATTCCTGGATTAAATCACAATGTATAAAAAGACCAGATGAGTTATGGGTTTCAAATGAGGGAAATTTTTTTTGCCAAATAGTCTCTTATCACAGCTTGCGCGGTTCTATCATGGACAGGCTCACCTAGGGAGAGATGCCATGATAAGATTGTTCAAAACTGATTGGTTTAACCCCAGATTCCGTCAAGCTGCAGAAGCAGTTTGCCATCGATGTGTCACTTGCCAGCAGATGAACCCAGGAAAGGGAACAGTTGTGAACGCGAGCCACATTGGCAGAGCCAGTGGCCCATTTAGTAGAATGCAGATGGACTTCATTGAGATGCCTGTGCATGGAGGTCTGAAGTATGTGTTGGTGATTGTGTGCATTTTTAGTCACTGGATTGAGGCGTACCCCACACGTAGAAATGACAGCCTTACAGTTGCAAAGCTATTGTTGAGAGAGTTGATACCACGTTTCGGATTCCCGATCTCTTTAGAATCAGATAGGGGAAGTCACTTCAATAACGAGGTGATAAAGTTACTTTGCGCAGCGCTGAACATTGAGCAAAAACTGCATTGTAGCTATCGCCCTGAAGCCTCAGGACTGGTGGAGCAAATGAATGGTAAACTGAAATCAAGAATGGCGAAAATATGTGCATTGACAAATTTGAAATGGCCTGACGCATTGCCCTTGGTGCTAATGTCAATGAGAAACACCCCTGATAGAAAGACTGGATTGTCTCCGCACGAAATTCTTATGGGCAGGGCTATGAGACTTCCTGCAGTTCCCGCAAACGCGCTTTTGAATATTACAGATGATATGGTGTTAGAGTACTGCAAGGGTCTAGCTGACGTGGTTCGCTCTTTCTCTCACCAGGTGGAAGCAACCACCTTGCCACCGATCCAAGGTCCAGGACACGCACTGAAAGCAGGGGACTGGGTCGTGGTAAAGAAGCACGTGAGGAAGTCGTGTCTGGAATCCCGTTGGAAAGGCCCTTTCCAAGTGATCCTGACGACCACTACCGCTGTGAAGTGTGCGGGGGTTCCCAACTGGATTCACGCCAGTCACACAAAGAAAGTGTTGTGTCCCACAGATGAGGAAGTTGAAGCGCTGAAACTACCAGTGCCTGATAAAACAGTGCTGAGCGCTGAGACAGAGCAAAATCAAACTGAAAGCGAACAGGCAGAAACGGAAGAGAGAGAGATATTCTCTGAGGACGAAGAGACCAACTCGCTTGGGGGAGACCAAGGAGAAAGTTCAGACAGCGACGAAGCAGCTGAAGGTGACAAAGAACCTGAAGCAGCTGAGGGTAGCAAAGAGCCTGAAGCAGCTGAAGGTGACAAAGAGCCTGAAGCAGCTGAAAGTGATAAAGAGTCCGAAGAAAGTAACGGTGACGAAGGGCTTGAAAGAGGTGAAAAAGAAGGAGAGCCTGATCAGAGGAGGGCTTTCCCAGAAGCAGACGATAGAGAAAAAGAAAAGGAGAACGCGATTGATTCCCCAGAAGGAGGGGACAAGGCAGAACAGAACGAAACAGTTCAAGCTTCCACAGAAAAGATCGCAGGTCCATCAAATGGACACGGTGCAAAGAGGAGACTAAGAATATCGCCAATAAAACAAAGGACTAAAGAAAGTTTGAACGACGGAGAAAGGCCAAAAGTGAAAGAGAAAAGAAAGGAAGTGACTGTCGTGGTACCATCCTCAAGTGAAGGAAAAGACTTGGCCAAAGAGGAAAGTACCAGTGAGGCAGAATCGAAAAGAGAAGCGAAATTGAAAAGGAAAAGGATACCAAACAGGAGATATTCCGGTCCAGAATGGGCATATGCAGTCAATGACGATTGGACTGACAAATTTGTATCTCTTAGCCTCGAGAACGAAGAAGAAGAGATACCAATAGAAAAGAAAAGTTTTATGGACTCTGTCGATTGAAAGGGTAATAAATGACATTGCTTGCTACAATCTAACGTGATACAACCAGCTGAGACATTGCTAAACCGGATGAGACACTTGCTGAACTGATAGAGACTGAGTTATTGCCGAATTGAGACAAATGCTGCTAACCGATAAGTGACTGGCCTCTTGAAGAAGACTGTGTGAACATTGCGCTCGTTCAGCTTTGTAACTGAATTGCTAAATAGTTTCTTTATAGGTGCTTCTAGCTCTCTGATTCTATACAGATCATGACGCAAAACAGTAGAAAGAAATATTGTAAATATGTGTGTGTAGGCTTGGTAATTGCATGTGTACTAATAATAATGGCAATTGTGCTTGGAATGCATGGTAAGGGTGAGAATGAGAAAATTGATGCTTCTACTTTTGCTCCTGTTACTGTCACTGAACTAACCGCACTGAAAAGATTAGAATTAGATGAGAGACACTTGCATGATAAAAAGGAACTCTCATATAATGTTTTCTATCGCTTGCTAACAGAATATATTGAGACTATGGATGCGAAAGATTGTTATGTGTGTACACAGATACCGACATCAGTAAAGGAAGGGGTGACTTATCACCACATGCCTCTTACATACAGGATTACATGTAGTATAGTAATGTCTAGGTTTTATGGTCAGACTAACATACAATATTTTTACTCGAATTATGATGTTACCTTTGCATATGTTCCTATAATAGCGCAGCTAAGCCAGATTGCTAAAGATTGGGATGCTAAAATAATGGGGGAATTTTTCGAGCCAATGCAACCTTTTGAAACGGCTCACGCTCATAGGGAAAACCTTACCTGCTCGCTCTCTGCAGTAGAAATAAGCTTTTTAGATCGCACAGATGATAGAAGGGCACAAATGAATGCAAAATTAGAAAAAGAGCTACATAAGAGGACTTCAGTAGATAATTATGATTTTGCCGCAATAAAGACACAAGGGAGAATAGCTTTAGATGCTTGGCATGTAGGGAAATTTTGTATATATCGAGGTGAATCTTATTATGATAACATTTTCGTAGGAGCGAGTGAGTGTAAACATACGTTTATCTTTAGGGCCAAATGGACATTCATGATGAACGGACTTGACCCTGTCATTCCAGGTGTATATTACATTTGTGGGTATAATGCCTATTATCGTCTTCCAAAGGGATGGTGGGGAAGATGTTATTTGGGTATAGTGTTCCCAAAGGTTTATCAACTGGATGACCTATCGATGATTCCAAAGACATCTGGATCCCATCGTATCCAGAAAAGAGAGACCGCAGCTGCTGTGGTAGGAGATATATTTGGAGCCATGATTCCTTCATTGGGAGTTGTGTTGAATTCCATCAAAATAAGAAAGTTGTCTACTATAGTGGATAACATGTTGACAAAGTTTTCAGGTGCTATAATCCTGATAGATGCTGAACTTGCAGCGGAAAGAGCTATGACTCTTCAAAATAGGCTTGCCTTAGACATTCTTTTAGCAAAGGATGGCGGCGTTTGCAAAATGCTTGGTGCGCGCCACTGTTGCACGTATATTCCCGACAACAGTGTGAAAATTAAAACTATGCTTGCTAATCTAACAAAAGAGAGTGCAGATTTGAAGGAACTGAAAGAACCAGGAGTGTGGGAGAAGGTTGGAAAAGGACTTGCTTCAGTGGGAAATTGGATTGGGGGAATTTGGAATGGAATATTGCTAAAAATAATACAGGGAATATTAATAGTAGTAATTTGCATTTTTGGAATTTGGGGAATAAAAAGAGGAATAATAATGATAATGGAAAGAATTAGAAGAAGGAAGGAAGAGAAAATGATGAAAAGAATGGCAGAAGAATACAAAGCGAAAACTAGGGGAATTAAAAGGAAAAGAGAACTGACAGAATTTTAATGGAATAAAATTTGTGGGCATGGTGTGGTGTGATGACAAGTAGTCATCAGAGGAGGGATTGATGAAGCTGAAATGAAGGTTTTACATTTATTAGAGCATAAACGTAGTGTGAAATAATCATGTGTGACTTTAACCGAACTAATAAAGATTGTACGGGGACAAAATGTGCCCTCAGAGTAGTTTACCAACATTTATAAGCGTGCTTTATATAACGTGACATATTAGAATTACACTAATCCGACATAATCGTAAACGTGTGCTATGATTTGCTTGTTTGAAATGTTTTTGCTTAGCATTACTTTAGTGGAGGCTTTGGCCTAGTGGCCTGGTCTCACGGTTTAGATGCTCGTATTTTTCCAATGTGCTATTAAACGTGTATTTCTGCTTGAAGCTGTACTTTTCCACTGAGATCGTTCACATGCTTATCTTAAGGTTTCGTGCCAGCCCGGCATTTTTCTCTTTACTCCAAGGTCAATCTGCAGGTGCGGACAATGGAAGCTCTGAAAGTGAGTTAATTGGTATAAAATGTTGCAACTTGCGTACCCGTCTCCAAGGATAATGTATGCTTAAGTAAAAGCTTGAGAACTGTTGTTTTTGATTGGACAATTTGAAGCCAACCTATGAACCCTCCAATGGAAGACCCTACTAGATTTGAACTGTTGTCTATTTAAACCAGGTGTACGAGAAGAAAGCAGCCATTAACAGCTATTACAGCCATTGCAGCCTTTTGCCAGCGATTACGAACATTTGGACATTGCAGCTATTATGGCCCACCTTGCTGCGACGCCATTTTGAGAGACTTTGATGCTTTCTCTAATCGAGAGAAAGAGACTTAAATGATCCTTACTCTAGAGACTTTAACTTTGATTTGTCCCTTTGCATGAAGTAGTAGTTTATCTTGCCGCCGTGAGGCAACTGCCCCGTCCACCCCTGCCCCTTTGCCCCGTCCCATACTGATCGAGAAACGGTACCTGTGAGACGAAGACTTCCTTGAATGCTGATTGAAATTGGTAAATATGAAAGGAAATTGTACAATTGCATTGTGTTTCTTTTAGGTAACCAACTGCTGATTCTGATAAGAGCCCTAGTTAGGAGTTTTCTAAATTAATGTTGCTAAATTGTTTTTGCATGAAGTCCCACATGCCGATGCTAATTTGAGGTTAGATGAGGATTCCTTTTGTCGCACGATGCAATTTGAGACCTTGTTATGCTGACTAAATGTATGCAATTAGCTCATTACAGATTATAGTTCTAGTGATTTGCATTGCTATTATCAAATGCCTTGTTATTCAATTGTTGCATAGATTGCACCTGTTTCGCCGTTATGGACAGCTATTAATGTTCATTTATGTTTATCATTTGGTGTTGAGACACATCTATATTGTACTAGCTTTGTTAATATAGGGAAATAAATTCACTAACTTTGAATAAACTGGTGTGGTTATTCCTGACTGAAAGGTCAGGGTTCGCCGAAAATGTATTCTGGATTAATTGTTAAGTGTTATGTTGATCAGGGAATTGCTTATGTTCGTTATTGATTATTGATTTGATTAAATTGACTGACTAAGGGTGGAGAGGGTCCCACTTAGCCAAAAGATTCATCGGCCTAAAGAGCGTCCAAAATATAGGAAAATTACTAGTACGGAACGCTCTATCAGCAGCAATATCGTTATAAGTAAGTCACAACATTTACAGGTCAGCAATATTTCCACAGAAGCGATCAGGTACATGCTCAGTGGTTCACAGGGGTAGTTCTTGTTCATCCTGCACTACTAGGATCATGTCAGACTCACAGTGGGGGTGCTGCCAACACCAAGCCAGGGAGTTCGCCCTCCCCATATGAGCGTGTAACCATGTATTTCTCTAAGTGAATTACCTCGCTTTGGGTCGTTTCATGAAATTCGTCTATCTTGGCTTTTATGTCAAGCTGGGCTGTTTCCTGATGCTGCCATTCATGCTCAGGGATCTCCATCTCTAGCCGTGGAGAATGCAGATCTAGTTCTAGCAAGACCGGTGAATGGTCAGAGTGAGTTTGTGGCAACGGCTCACAGCGTTGGACATGGAAGCTCAGCCCTAGTGACAACAGTCACTGGTCTATGGGGTACGCATGTTGTGCATGGTTGAATAGTGGGTGTTTCCTGACCCTATGGTTGACCTGAGGTACCAAATATCCAACAAACGCTCCTGTTTGGCTATCTCCACAAGGGCTTTAGCCGAAATGAGGGCCACTGTTGCAGACCCCTGGATCTATTGCAATCTGGACATAACACACAATTAAAATCACCACCTCAAATCTGCCCAGGAATGATTCAGCACTCACTACCACCACCCAAACTTAAAGAACAGCTGCATAAAACAACACACACCCACGCTATGAATCCCCACAACTTACCCAGATGTATATCATTCCTCAAAACCCCACCCTTACCCACCCTCAGCAGTGTCCAAACAGAACCAGGTGTTGCACACATGGGGGTAGATGTTGTCTGACCCGGTACCCCACAGAATGTACCTGCAGGGGGCCGCATATCAAGCATAGCGTGTGCATAAAACAGTGGAAAGAAAGCAACATTAATATGGTAGTTCAGCTGCAGTTCCAGTAACGATGTAGTGCCTCCTGGGTGACTCAGTATCACAAAGGGTCCTGGTTTATCATTCAAACAGAGCGCAGCTGCAGGAACACTCTTACCACACTACAACTTATGCGGCATCAGGTTTGTTCATTACAAGTCCACTCCCACCCAGGGAGTGGGGCAGCCCGCAAGACCACTCAGAGAGTCCCAGGCTCCCAAGGCAGAGCCACTACAGCAGCCTGCTGGTGCAGAGGCCAAACTGTCTAGCAAAGCAGAGGCATTCTTCGTCTTCCATGTCCTGCGTGCCTCCAGCACTATCGCCGTCCTCCTCAGGATAGCTGCATCAAGCCCTCACTGTTTCCCCCCACTTGAGGAACTACTGAAGCTGTCTGTGGTCACTAAATATCATTCCCTTGTTGTCCACCACAACCTCACAGGATAAAGCATAGTGTAGTCCATTTGTAGCTCCTGCAACCTTTTCTTCACCGGTATAAACAGTCGGCTTGCTTCCTGGACTTATTGCGTGAAATCCAGGTATAAGGATAATTCGAAGCCTTTGTGCCTCAAGATCTTCAGTTCTTGGTCCTTACATAGTGCAGCATCACAATACCTATAATTTAAAAATCTTGTTGTGATGGGTTGAGGTGGGCCCCCGGGATTGGGCATGGGACAAGAGAACAATGGGCATGTTCCATAACAAAGATCTCTGCAAAAGTGTTCCGCCATGGAAGGTCAGACAGGAGTTGTTGAACATATCATTCCATATTGTCTATAGTGGTGGACTGTGCAATACCAACAATTCTCAGATTGTTCCTGTGCAAGTGGGCTTCCAGGTCCTCTATCTTCAACAGTAAGGCAAGGAGGAGCTTGTCCATCTTCTTTTGGGATGCAGAGATCACAACCTGTTCATCATCAGCCTCCGAGACATGTCACTTGATCATTTCTAGGCACTTGGTGCACTTTTCCAGCCTCTCTGACATCTGATCCATCCTAAAGGTCAAAGCATTGATCTTGCTGTCTAATTTTGTGAGGCTGTGTGGCATAGCTGTAACGATTTGCTTCAGGCTTGTGTCACCCTCCACGTCTGAATAATCAGGTGTAGAGCCACGTGTGGTGGGGCCAACCTCCTGGGCCCTGGGACTCCTACGAAGGTCAAACTGCAGTTTGGGCTCAGTTTTATCTCTTTTACCCATTGTGACAGGTAGGTGCGTCCACCCCAGGTGGTCACCACCTCAATAGGCTGTCTCAGCTTGAGGTTTGTGTGGGCTCTCACTAGGGTCTCCCTCTCTCGCGGCAAATTGGCCAGGTCTCCCACACAGCCTAAGCAGCTCCTTCCAACACATGGCGCCAATGAATCAGCCATGAATAAGGGGGGGATTGGTACTCAGGATAGGAATAAGAAGACACCATGCGAAGCCAGAGGCACCTCTGTAAATTAGGCACCCCGCATAGCAGGCGCAAAGCATGAGGAAAGGAGAATAGGTGGAACAGGTGGGTCTCAGAGCACCATAAAGACCATTATCCAGTCGTGTTCCAGGGCAGCGACACCAGTGCACCCCCCCACTGAGTCAAAGGTAAAAAGGATTGTGTTCACCTCCTGTTCCTGGGACGGTGCATCCAGGCCCCGCAGTGCTTAGGGATTAGGGTGTATTCAGATGTCAGGCCTGAAGGCGTCAGAGCAGGTGACTAGGCAGTACCGACTTCCTTGTCTTCTGGGTGCTTCATTTGTCAGGCATGCAGTCACGTTATTTGTATGGTCCAACTCCCTATGGACACTGTATCTGCTGGCAGAGGCTCACATCCAGGTCTGTAGTTCCACAGCTCCCACTGTAGAATCTCTGTCGGCTACGCTCCATCACACACCGGCCACCGGATCCCACTCTTTAAGCTACAAGACACTTTGCGAGCTGCACACAGAGGTTGAACTGAGCTGGCTGTCTCAGCAGAGCAATCTGCGGTCACCAAGGCGTTCTCATCCGAAGGGCACCAACAAAGCCTCTGGCGTTTGGCTCTACAATGCGGAAGCCTGGCCACAAGGCACCAGAACAGGACATGTGCTGCCAATGACCGCTACTAGGTTCAATGTCATTTACCACAAGGATCCTTAAGGACTGATAGACAGCTGAGGGAGCACACCTAAATGAAGGCCATCTTTGAGCACAACAAGCTCTGCCCTTCCAGTTCAAGACTTAATGCAAGGGAGGGTGTGTGGGATTAGACTAGGTACAGTACAAATAACATACAAAGGTACACTGTTCCACACGTGCTCAAGATAGCCTAGGGCACCTGGGGTGTCAGGAGCAAGAACCCTCAAGCATCACAATGGATGACTGGCATCATCATCGGGAATTGCTCCTCGCCAGGCCGGCGCTGCAACGCCTGACGGGCTCCCCTTAAAAAGGGGGGCACTCAGCCGTACTGTTCTGATGGTGACTTGTAGATTCGACCTAATCAGACAGATGTGCCTATATTCAGGCACCAGCATGTGCATGGAGAGAATAGAATGGAATATTAAAATTGGTTATTCATCCCAAAAATATTTCATAACTTTAATCAATATACTAGGATGAAGACCAAGATTAAAATCAAGAGGAAAGTAATAAACTGAGTGTTGATGCTCAATTACTTTCAAAGAGCAACAAACTGTAGGGGACTATAATTATAATAGTACCCTTAAATCAGGGTCAACATGTTTCGCGTCGGACGGTCCTCACGGATCAAATGATGCTTCATCAGGACCAATAGAAAAAATATTTTAATCAGTTCTTCTCCGATTCAAAAAAGGAAGGTGACGAAAAAAATCTATATATATACCGGTCACTTACATTTCAAGTCAACTGGTGTACGTCACTGTCAGGTCGCCCATCCCCAATCAGGAAAGGGTTCCTTGAGAGGCACGTTGCGGGGACTTGGAAACACAGTTTTTTCTCCAGGTCCGTCACTGGGGACCTACCCTCCGAAACGGCGTCTTGTGCGAGAATGATGAAGCGTCATTGGATCCGTGAGATGTGCAATACACATCTAGGCCAGGGTGACAGTTGGGCTGTTTGTGAATTCACTCTAGACTGTCACACAAAGGGAGCTGAGGTGTGCTCTGCATACCCTGATAGGTCTACCTGAGCTACAGTGGAGGGAGGAGCTGACATTTGCACATGAATAGGACTGGCCTGTCATCACATAAAGCAGTCCCCAAGCCCCTGAAGTGTGTCTTGGGCCAGGGCAGGTTAGGCAGGGTCTTGTGCATTACAAAGACCTCTCTTTGAAGTTTGCCTACTTCAAAGACAGAAATGGGTATGAGTACTGGACATCTGACTCTACAAACTTAGAACACTTCTGGACTGAGGACATTCTGCCAGGAACAAGAGCTGGATGCTGTAGGAGGGACTTCAACTCTGTCTGTTGCTTTGTTGTGCTGGCCTGTCACTTGCTTTTTCTGTCCTGGGAGTAAAAGGACTGGACTTTGCTTTCTACATCCTGTTTTCCAAGGTTCTCCATGGGCTTGTTCTGAGCTTGCCTCCTATTAAGAAGTCTCAGGGACATCACAGAATTTATCTGCCATTACTTGGGATCCTATGCTGAGAGTCCTGACTTGCCAAGTGGTGCCACCTCGATTCCCTTGGCCCTTGGAATTGTAAAATGGTCACCTCAAGGAAATAAATCCATGCAGCAATGCACCATGGCTGAAAAATCGATGCAGAGCCTGTCCAGCTGCTAGAGAATTGACGCAGTGCCTTTCTGGCGGGTGCAGAATCAATACAGCGCCTGTTTCACCTCAGTTCCCTCATCACAGCGCGTTCAGATTTTCCAAGCATCTTCAATTTCTCAGTGACCCAGCATCACAGTAAGGAACTGAGGTTGTGTGTCCGGAAATGAATGCATCGCCTTCCCTATGAGGAAAGTATTGACGCATCACCTCCCCTGCCAGTAAAGAACTGATGCATCACCTCACCTGCAAATAAAGAATTTACGCATTAACTCTCCTACACAGTAAAGAACAGATGCATTGCTTTGCTTTTTTGGTGCCTCATCTCCTCTGTGGCCCGCACCATCTTTATTTTTGAGGATCCTGGGTACTATGTGCTAATAGGATTGATTCCTATGGAATAAGGCTAATTTAAACCTTTAAAAAGTGATATCTTTACTTGTGTATGTTGTAAGCTTGTTGTTTTGGTCCTGTTTTACTCGGATACATGTTGGCTATTTTCCTAAACTGATGTGGAGTACTTTTGTAGTGCTTTCACTGTGTTATTGTGTGTGCGTGTGTACAAATACTTTATACATTGCCTCTGAGATAAGCCTGACTGCTCATGCCACGCTACCAAGGGGGTGAGCAGGGGTTACCTTAGCTGTGTGACTCACCTACCCTGACTAAAGTGAGGGTCCTTACTTGGACTGGGTGCAAACTGATGCCAACTAGAGACCCCACTTCTAACAATCATTTTATGCTACTTTGCCACCCAGGAGCATTGATCTTTTGAGCCTTTCATGAGTCCACATCATTTATGGTATTTTTTCTGGTAATAAAATATCTATCTATCTATCTATCTATCTATCTATCTATCTATCTATCTATCTATCTATCTATCTATCTATCTATCTTTAAATATATATATATATATATATAGTTTCGCTGAAAAAACAAAGGTTACAGGGACGTTATAGTTAAGAAATAGAATTAAGGAAACCATAGAAATTCATTTAAAACCAAAGTTTACACATTAATTATAGTTAGGCTCTGAGTTTACTCACACAAAACCAGAGAAATTCAGCAGTTACAGTTAAGAGTTATTTCAAGTAAGTGTAACTCAAGGCCTGAGGTAACTATAGCTCGCGTCCCCGCCAATGTTTCATTGGTATTTTATTGATTTTATAAAAGTTCTCATGAGTGCTGGAATATCTGGTGTGATTAGCAGTGCATAGCGAAGGCGTGTGTTATAGTTACCTCAGGCTGCAAGTTATAATTCAGAACCTAACTATAATGTCCCTGTAAACTCTGTTTTTTAAGTGAATTTCTATGTTTTTTTAACGTCATTACTATACGTTAATCCAACTACCGCTGCACATGGCCTTCGTCCATGAGCATTGGGGGTTGGTTGCAGGGCCTGGCCTGTAGCCAGTCCCTGTAGCCAGCACCCCTAACCCCTGGCCCGCCCTGCAGGAGTTGGCCAGAGGAACTCTCTCTCTGGGGATGATAATAGCTGTGAGATGGTGTTTCTGGGTGTGGCAGTGGTTGTGAGAGTGTTTGTCTGGGTGTGAGAATGGGTGTGAGAGTATCTGATTGGCAATAGGTGAAAGATGCATTCACCTCCACAGAGTACCTCAGATCATTTTCCAATATGGAATCGCAAAGTAAACACACTTGGTTTGCCTTCACCAAGTCAGGAGTTAGGATCATTTATCCTTTCCAGAAGTGGAGCTTCAACTGGGGCACCTGCTTCATTTATATTTGTAAGTGCTTCCTGTTAAGGTTTAATTTCAGCGAAATGAGCATCATGGAAAAAACGGAAGCTCACTTGTTCGTTTATCCAACACAAGTCCACAGTTTTGCACAAAATGTCTATCCACCTGGAGTACTTTCTACTGGTTAATTAGTAAGTGCTACCCCATTGGCTAAATAGCCCATGTGGGGGAGAGGGACCCAAGGGACATAATCCCCTGGGGCCCATTAAAATGTAATTGAGGGGCCGCGCGAACCCCTCCTAGGTAGATCTTGCCCCCAGGGACCGCCATCCATGGGGGCCCAGCCTTTATTAAATGGAGGAGGAGGGCCATGTGGCCCCCCTCCCTGTCTGATTTTAGCCTCGGGAACCCTATCTCCCAGGGCCTGGAATTATAATATATTAAATTTTTTGGGGAGGGGGTTCACGCAGCACCCCTTCCCTAACCAATTTCAGCTCCAGAGACTCCATCCCCCAGGGTCTGTCGATGTCACCTGGGTACCCCCAAGGCACCCAGTCACCTTCTTTGGGACCACCGGAGGGGCATAAATGCTCCGAGGTTCCAGCTGGCTTCCTTCCACCAGCGGGAGCCAGCATTGCTGTCACAGACAGGGAGCTGATAAGCATGCAGCTCCCTGTCTGTGAGAGCAATTGTTTCCTCTGTTTCCCTGCCCACATGTCTGCGAGCAGGGAAACAGAGAAAAACTCCACTCCCATCAAGCGAGAGCTGTCAAACAGTTCTTGATTGCTTGGAGTGGAGTTGTGTTTGCTCTGACGTGGTGGGAGCTGTCAAAGCACCCATCACATTAGAGCAAACAGCTATATCCCGGGATGGGCATCCCGAGATGTAGCAGGAGCCGTCCCTGGAGGGTGTTGGTCTCCAGGGCCAATATTGGCTCCTCTAAGAGGCGACGCAGCTTCCCTCCAACCTTCAGGGATGTGCTGGTCACCGGGACTGGTGGTCTACAACAGACCTCCTTCACTATCTTATTTCAGCCCTGGGGAGGTGGCAGTCCCCAGGGCTGCAGAGGGGCAGTGTGCCCCTCCTTATTTCAACAACTTGCCCCAAGGAGGTGGTGGTCCCCATGGGTCCTCAAGGGACTCCTACATTATTTTCATCAGCCCTAGGAAGTTGGAAGTCCCTGGGGCTAGGGGAGGGGGGTTGATCAACCCCCCTTACTAGTAATTAATTTCCCCCAGGAGGTGGTAGCCCTCAGGAACAGGGGTCCTCAATTGACCCTCTTCATCATTTTCATTCAGTTCTAGGAAGTTGGCAGTCCCTGCTAGCTGCTGGGGGGGCTGCACTGGCCCTATGCATAAATTACATATTCAGCCTTAGTGGTGAGGTGGCAGTCCCTGGGGAAGCAGGAGAGGCTGTATGGGCCTCCTCGCTTAAAACAACTATTTTCCCTGAGAAGTTGGTGATTCATGGGGCACAGGGGGCCACACGGGCCCCCATACACTTATTTAATAAAGCCTCGGAGAGGTGGTGGTCCCCGGGGCTCAAAGAGCCTTAGGAGGTTGCCCCATGTGCCCCCCCTCCTTTTTAGAAAATGACCCCAGGACCTGGCCCATCAGAGGGCTCTATTCAAAACAAGCATGGTTGCCTGCTCTTGCATTTAAAAAAAATGTTTTGCCACAAATTTGCAAATGTGTCAAGAATTTGTGGCATTTGTTTTAAAAACAAATACCTTTTTGGCCCCTTTTCTTTTTTTCCATCTTATTTTCACAGACTCGGTTGAAGCTGAGTCCCAAGATGGCTGCCAACACATCCTGGTTGAAGTGTTGGCAACAAATCAGAGCTCTGCAGATCTCTGCCCGAGCTTGTTAATATTCAAGAAGCCTTCTCTAGATATCTATATTTCTTTTTCTTTTAATATCTCAAAAACTACTAAACGGATTTGCACCAACAAACAAAAAGGCTTCTTTTTGGACCAAAGGCTACCTTTCTGCCTAACTTGATATAACTCTGTCCAGCAGTTCGGGCTGAAGTCGTGTTCAAAATCCCTATGAAAATTACAATGGGAAACTCACTTTTTTTCATCACCTTATTTCTCAGTGCTTGTTTGACGGATCACCCAAACACTTCAAGATTCATCAAATGGTGCCAAAGATTTAGGCAAGTCGAAAAACGCTTTTTGAATGGGAACATGGTCCTAACTATAACTACCCATTGTCAACTTCCAGTAGGTAATATATATATATATATATATATATATAAATATATATATATATATATATATATATATATATATATATAAATATATATAACTTCACCACATCCCACCAACTCTTTTGGTCCCTGGCGGGGGCGCGTGGGGCACGTGGGGTACGTGGGGCACGTGGTTGGGTGTGGGAACCCAAAGAATCAAACAGGCAGGCCTCCAATTGCAGAAGGAAATCATTGGCACTCCTGATGAAGGTATAATCCATAAGGTTTATTTGAGGCAACCCCACCCAATGCGAATCAACACTACACATGTCTTGTTCATGAATGACTAGTGGAAAGTGAAGCACACATAAAAAGAGGTGAACTGGTGCACTAGCATAAACAAAGGACAGTGGAACAGTGCCAACAAACAGCACTATATTGCAATTGCAACCTGGGCACAAATAAACTATAATAGTATATTCACATGCAGGGTACAAATTTGCTGAAAGGAAAACTGTATTTTTGTCACTTAAATAGGGAATATTTCCACTTGAAAATTACTTCCTTGACAAAACCAAACATAATATTTAGACAACATTCACAGTAAAACTGCTGTTGAGCTCTTGTTTTTTTTTCATTTTTTTACCACAAATCTTGTGAACTCGTGGCAAAAAAATCATTTCAATACTTTTTTGCTCTGAGGGGTCACTCTGGGACCCCCCCACCAGTGCTAAGAGGTCAGGGTGTCCCTACCCTGGCCCCTTTAATTTTATTTGTACTTTTTTTCTGGGACTCAGCTCAAGTTGAGTCCCAAGACGGTTGCCAACACTTCCTGTTGGTTGGCAGCCAATCAGAGTTGTCCATTTTCCTGCACAAGCTCGTCTCTTTTCTCAAATACATTGTGGCCAGAGATATACAAATTTGAATTTCCCTAAATTTCTCAAAAACTATTGAATGGATTTACTTCAGATAAGCAAAAGCGTGATTTGCGTACTGATAGCTAGCTTTATGCCAAATTTGGTGTGATTCCATCCAGTGGTTCGGCCTGTAGTTGTGTCTAACAAATCCCATGGAAATTAACATGTGAACTGCAATGTTTTTTTAGCCCCCTTTTTCTCGCCCTCCACTTGATGGATCACCCTGAAACTTTCCATGCACAACAAGAATCACTGCAACTCTTTTGTTGGAAACTTTTGTGAAGATTCGTCAAATGGTACCAAAGATATAGGCAAGTCAAAAAATGCTTCTCCTCTGGAAACATGGTCCTAACTATAACTACCTACTGGTGACCGCCAGTAGGTAATATATTTATATATATTTATATGGTTAGGACCATTTTTCCCATAAACAGAGTGCTTTTTGTTTTGCCAATAACTTTGGCAATGCTTGACAAATCTTTGCAAAATTTGGAAAACATATACTTTAGTCGGTTCATTTGCTGAGTTGTAAGTTTCAGAGTGATCCGTCAAGCAGGGGCCAAGAAAAAGGTTGGGTCCCAAAATACTTTTTCTCCATTCTATGTCAATAAGCTTTTTCAAATTTATGAACACGACTTCAGTTTGAACTGCTGGATGGAATTACACCAAATTTAGCAGAAAGGTTGCTCTTGGTCCAGAACTAGTACTTTTGGGGATTTGGTGTAAATCCCTTCAGTAGATTAGGAGATAAAAAAACATAGATTTATAGGGTCTCGGATCCTCCATGGATCCAACTGTGCCCATGCTGATATCTGATTGGCTGCCAAGTAATTCTTAGCAGACATCTTGGGAACTTGGGAACTGGACCTCCTCCGGGGTAAAAAGCATTTCTTTTTAAAACTTTAAATCTTGGAAAAATCGGCAGATCTGTGTTTTTTTTTGATATTTTAAAAAAGGACAGATTCCTGCCCTTTTCTTTGACCCTCCAGGTAGGCAAGATCCCTTGGGCATCAAGAAAGGAGTGGGCACATGGGGAACTTCACCTTTGGTTTAAATTAGACCCGAGGACCACCACCTCCCCAAGTCAATTACATAAAAATGATCAGGGGTTGCATGGCCCCCCAAAGCCCCAGGGACTGCCACCTCCCTTGGCTGAATAGCAAGTTTGTGTGGGGGGCCTGCGCAATCCCCCCTGGCAGCCTCAGGGACCACCACCTCCCAGGGCTAGTTAGTACAGTTAATGGGGGGCAACAGGGCCCCCCCTACAGCTTCGGGGACTGAGACCTCCCTGGAGATATTTATGTAAATTAAGGGGGTGTGTGCCCTGTAGCCCTGGGAACCACTACCTCCCTGGGCAAATTCAATATTGGAGGGGGGCCGCATGGCTTCCCTTCATGGAGCCACAGATGGCCCTGGGGATCGCCACCCCCACCACGGCTGGCTCATGTAATGTCCCGGGGTGCCCCCCCTCAGGACATAACTGTTGGCTCTGACTTGGCAGGAGCTTTGACAGCTTCTGCCAAGTCACAACAAACACTCCAGTTCCAACAAGCGAGAGCTGTCAAACAGCTCTTGCTTGCTGGAAGTGGGCTGGGCCAGATGGCTGAGGCCTGGGGGATGGGGCCCCCGGGCCTAGATTGGCCTAGATTGGCCAGGGGAGGGGGCTGCATGGCTCCCTCTTCAAATAACAAAACAATTAAGGCTGGGGGCCTGGGGTTCCTGGGGTCAAAATCGGTCAGGGGAAGAGGGCCATCCCTCCAAAAAATATATATATTAAGGTCGGGCCCTGGGAGATGGGGGTCCCCAGGACCGATATCAGCCGGGACAGGTGGGCTGCACGGCCCCCTCCCTTAAAAAACAAAACATATATTAATGCCAGACCCTGGGGGATGGAGTCTTTGGGGCCAAAATCAGCCGGTTAAAGGGGGTCCACGCGGTCCCCTCCATCCCCAAAAAATAAATATATTAAGGCTGGTCCCTGGGGGATGGATTCCCCAGGGCAGAGATCGGCCCAGAGAGGAACTGTATTGGGCCCCATGGGGTGGAGTCCCCAGGACTGCTATCAGCCAGGGAAGGGGGGTACATGACCCTTCCTCCAGCATACAGGCCATTAACCCAGTGAGGTAGCACTTACTAACTAACCGTTAGAAGGTGCTCCAGTTGGATAGACATTTTGTGCAAACTGTGGACTCTTTTTGGATAAACGAGCAGGCTTCTGTTTTGTTCTGCCCATGATGCTCATTTCACATAAATTAAACCTCAACAGGAAGCACTTACAAATATAAACGTAGCAGGTGCCCCAGTTGAAGCTCAAACTCTGGAAAGCACAAATGCAAAGCATGGGTGTTTACTCCACAATTCCAGATTGAAAAACGATCTGAAATCTTTTGTGGAGGTGAATGCATCTTTCATCTACTTGAGCAAAACCAGACAATCACAAACCCACATAGACCCTCTCACATACTTTCTCACACCCAGATAGACACTCTCACACCCAGAGACACCCTCTCACACCTATTCTTACACCCAGAGAGACAGACCCTGCAGCCAACTCCTGCTGCACATGCCCAAGGCTGTGCACAGCATGAGGTTGGGTGGCTGGGGGGGGTAGGCTGCAGGGTGGACTGGCCATTCACTGAAAAAGCCAGAGGTTACAGGGATGTTATAGTTAGGAAATAGAATTTTTAAAAAACTTAGCAATTCAGTAAAAAAGAACAAAGGTTACAGGGAAGTTATAGTTAGGCTCTGAATTTACTCGCACAAAACCAGAGAAATTTAGCAAGTACTGTTAAAGTATTTCAAGTTACTATAACTCACAGCCTAAGGTAACTGTAAAGAACACCCTTGCACTGTTAATTACCCTAGATACTACAGCACTCCTGACAACTTTTAGTATGTCAATAAAAATATCAATGAAATATTAGAAGTTAAATTATTGAAGAAAAAAACGTGCATGGAGGGTTTCAATTTTCATTGACTTTCTAGAAATAAATACCTGTACTTTATAAATTAGCAATTTGTGGAAATTGCTGATAGCAGTGTATGACAAATCCTTAATGTAAACGTGTGCGCAGAAATCCACTTGTTTATTGTAAACATATGCTTTTGTTTTCCTCACATTTATGACAAGAGGAATTTGACTTAAAACACAACCTATTTGTAACATGCATCGGCAATTCACACTAATTACACTAAGGTCCTCATAACAACCCTGGCAGACGGTGTTAAGAGGCTGGCGGTAATTACCGCCAAATTATGACATTGGCGGTTTGGCACATCCCAAACCGCCAACGTACCACACCGTCCGCTACAGCTGTAACGACCGCCAAGCTGGACACAACTGTCTCCAGCCCGGCTGCCGTCACTAGGCTGCCTGCGGGATAATGACCCCGCATACCGCCATGGTTTTCGAGGTTTTCGAGGTTTTTGAACTGCCACGAAAACCATGGCGGTAGGCACTATCAGTGTCAGGGAATTCCTTCCCTGGCACTGATAGGGGTCTCACGCACCTCCCGCCCCCTCCCCAGAGTCCACCCCCAACAGGCACGACCCCCCATCACTCCCAAAAGGTGGTAGGGCCCTCTCCCCAGCCCCCCAACCTCCATGGGCCCCCCAGACATGCTACGCACGCACACACCACTCACACACATATGCACGCACACACATGCAAACATGCCCACATACATGCACGATACATCCTCCTACACACATCACACCCCCGCATACATACACGCACCCACACACCACCTCTAAACACTCACATCCCCATTCATGCACACACCACACAACACTCCCCCACTCTTCTCCCCTATCGGACAATCACCTTACCTGCCTTGGTGGTCGTCTGGGAGGGAACGGGTTCCATGGGGGCTTCTCCGCCGCCAGCACCCCATCACCAGAACACTGCCATGCCAAATACTGAAGCGTAATTCGGTGGGCAGTGTTCTGATGACTTGGCGGTGATGGAGGCACAACCTCCACTACACCGCCTACCGTCAGTATGGCTGCTGGAGGCTCTCCGACCAAAATATGGCAGAGGGTCGCCACCAGTCATAATATGGTTGGTGGAAGACCGCCAACACTGGAGGTCTTCGGTCCGGCAGGACCACGGCGGTCTTCACCGAAGACCGCCGAGGTCATAATGAGGGCCCAAGGGCCACATGTAGGAAAGTCCGAGATTGCGACTCGGAAATTGCAAGTCAGTCCGACTCCCAATTTCCGAGTCGCAATCTCGGATGCAGAACGGTGTCTCAGACACCGTCTGCGACTCGCTATGGGGTCGCAAAGACCCACCTCATCAATATTCATGAGGTGGGTCGCATTTTGCGACCCCATAGCGAGTCCCTGAACTCACAGGGATGGTGGCCTGCTGTAGTCAGCAGACCTCCATGTCTGTGACTGCTTTTTAAATAAAGCTGTTTTTTTTTTCATTTTGCAGCCCGTTTTCCTTAAAGGTCCATAGGACCTCTGCCTGCTCTGAAAAAATATTTTTGTCGAGATTCACAAAGGGGAAGGGGTCCCGTGGGGACCCCTTCCCTTTTGCGAATGAGTTACCACCAGTGTGACACTGGTGGTAATTGCGAGTTGGTTTGCGATCGCATTTGCGGTCACAAAGCAACTCTGAATTGCGATGCGAGTCGCAAATAGGAAGGGAACACCCCTTCCTATTTGCGAGTAGCATTCCCAAATTGTGAGTCGGCACCAATTTGGGAATGAGCATCGCGTGAGGCCGTTTGCATGGCGCAAACTGCGATTTTCACAGTTTGCAACATACAAACGTCTTGCTACATCTGGCCCTAAGTCTCTACCTTATTTAAATGAAGAATTGTTTGCACATATAATTTTGCACGAAGTTAACAGTTAAACTGTCACCATATACATTTTACCATAACAAATCCGAAATTGTCTCCAGGACTACACTGATTCTATTTTATAGATATTCACATGTACAATATATGCTGTATATGTTTGTGGGCCCTTTACTACTTACTTTCTTTTCTCAAATGATCAAGTGGTTTATAGAGTAATTTTAAGACCAGTAGATAGGATGATGTCATCAATGATGTCATTTGAAGTATTATCAGTGAGGTCATCAAAGATGTCATTTAATATGTCATGTTTGATGTAATATGTGAGGTCATAAGCCGTGCATTGAAGGGGTGCAAGTTATAGTTAGCACAATGACCTATAAATACTGAATTTCTGTTGTTTTTATTTTCAAACCTTTATTTTTACTCACAACACCTTACTACAACATTACTATAAACTTTATTTTTTCTGTGATTTTCTAGGGTTTGTAAATGTAAATGAAGATCTTATAACCATACATAGCTTTTTTTTCTTTATTTACTTATTTACTTTATTATTTATTTATTTATTTATTTTCTTTAGTTCTTTATTCACCATACATAAATATTGTTTTTTTCAGTGAATTTCTAGGGCTTTTGAACATATTACGCCAACACCTCCACTGTGCACAGCCTTCGGTCATTTACAGCAGGGGGTTGCTACTGCTGTCTCTGTCCCCTCCACCCTGTCTTACATTGTCCGAGTCCCCGCCCTCCATGTTCTGTTGTACCACGACTGCCCCTCTTACCCTCTCTGTGTGGTCTGTAGTGCTGCCCCTGTCCCCTTGTCTGTGCACTCTGTTGTTTAAGACCAGACCCTATTCCCTCCCTTTGCCCTCCATGGTCCTTTGTGCATGCCCCAGCCCCCTCCCTTTTATCCACCATGGTCTGTTTTGCTGTCACTAATCCTCCACATGCCATGCTTTGTCTGTTAGGCTGCCACAAACTCCCCAACCTGCCCAGCAAGGTCAGCTTGCTTCAACTGACCCCCTGCTACCTTTCCTCTGTTGTACATTTGTGTGGGCCTTTATTCCCTCCCTCCTGCCCCTGATGGTCTGTTGTGTTGCCACTGCCCACTCTCCTCATCCCTGTCCTTTGTGGTAGGTTGTACTGACACTGCCTCTCCTTCCTGCCGACTGTGGTCAGCTTGCTGTTCCTTTTCCCCTGCCCTCCATTGTCTGAGTCCGTGCTCCATTTATCTTCCTGCCCGCCATGGTTCACTGCCACTGCCCCTCCCTACTGCTCTCCATGACCTGCTATGCTGCCACGCTCCCTCCTGCTTGCCATGCATGGTCCCTGAAGCTGCTACTGCCACTGTGGCCTAATCTGCATGGTTATCTTGTTGCCCCGGCACCTCCTGACTCCCTTGTCTGAATCAGTGCCCCATCCCATCCCTCCTGCCTTCCATGGTCCACTGGGGTTGCCATTGTCCCTCCTGCGTGCCCTGCATGGTCAGTATTAAAAAGCATTAGCAGATTAATAAAGCATATATAAGATAAAGAAGTAAATTGAAAGTTTTGAAACATTCTGTAAATGTAAAAGAATTTGAAACTGGAGGTTAAAAGTAAAGTGTGTATCCCCTGGTTGATATATGGGAGCAGTGCAAATGTTTCAGACAGAATAGGGTATGGACAATGTGTGGCCTCAGTTGAATTTAGAAAAGTTCCAACCTTCCCATTAACACTTACATTTTTATATTTTTCTATTAAATATTTTGTTTATGTATCTGTTTGATGAATGCTTGTGAATATTTTTGTGAATGGTTTTGCTTTTCAAATCATCAAAATTGCTTAAGCCGGAGTCTCCAACTTCTAGTAATGACTCAATGGAGTGATCCAGATGCCATTAATGATTTTATACATGCCGTTAGACCAATTCAGTTGGGAGACTACCAATTTCTTGAGCCAAAATGTTTTTCTTTTAGCTGTCTCCCCCATGAAATTGCATCTGTACCAATAGAAGTCAATGGGGATAATCCAGTTCCCCGATTTGTTTCTCAAAATCTCCCCCTTTCCTTTTCTAAACTGTTGCTATTTATGTGATTTAGTGGGGTCCTCTGATTACAGTGATGATTAAGTGAGGTCCACAGAAGTCAAAACTTTAGGAACCACGAACCTAAAGCATTTTTTTAGGAATAAAAAAATGAGGGGGACATTTTTCTCCTAGGAATTATGCTTAGTCCTCTAAAAAGTTGAAAATGATAACACATTTTCTGTGTTCCAAAAGAGCAACAAAAGGCCTTTAAACTAGTTGGTGTTTTATGTTTTTTATTTAATTGATAACTTTTTTATTGCACAAGTTATTTAGATGTTTTGTACACTTCTCTCATAGAGAACGTTGGTGTAAAGTCTCCTCATTTCGTCACTGCAGTAACCGCTGTAAGAAATGCTTTCAGGTTTTCAGTTTTACAGCTTTGATTCCAATAAGATATGTAAGTCTGCAGATGAACACCAGAGAATTTACTGGCAGGATGGTGCTGGTGCTAAAAGTGTTTAATTCTGCATGTCACAGTGTTTTACTGAAAAAGATGAGGAATATATTCCTGATGTGTTTTAAGTTTTCTTTCTACAACACTAACTGTAATTCCTATAACAAAACGAACCTCCTCTTTTTGTCCATTTCTAAAGAAAATGTTTTACAATTTACAGCTTTGATTCAATCAAGATGGTTTCAGTTCTGCCACACTTTTGCAATACAAGGACTGACGTGTGGCTTATATTTTTGGTTATAAAACTGTCAGGCATGCAGTTTTATCAGAGTACTCATTTCAGAGTCAGATTTGTGGAACGCAATCTTTAGAACACAGCAGGAAGGATGCTCAGGTAGGGAAAAAGAGGTGCTGATGGGTGGGTTGGTGGGACCTATGAAAGGCAGGAGAATTTAGAAATATATGTATTGTAAGGTGCTTTTATTCTTTCACTTTCTTTGGTTGTATCACTCGTGCTGTATTAATTTCAGATTTAATATTTTATATAATAATGTTAATATTTATTCAACACAAATGCTAACTTGCGCGATGTACATATTTCATATAGACTCCCAGCCTTGCATCAACTGGCCAAAAGGCCTCTTCATCTCTTCATGGTAGCATTATTTGTCCTGCATCCTAGATGAACATTTACTCCTGTCAATCAGGTAATGCTGCGTCAGAGCTGCTTTCTTTCTGAAGCAATGTATTGAAGTCTCTCCAACACAGAACTATTTAGTCAATGTCTGAGCAGAGAATCCTAGACAAAATTTTGCAACACCATAACCAAATACTTATTTTGACTGCTTCAAAATAACTGTTCCCATTGGAGCAGGGCCAAGACTGATTTGCATTTGGCTGGGTCCAAACTGAGGTGGCATATTGTGCAAAATAACGATGGACTGGGATCCCGCCAGAGAAATTACCAGTGGTGTAGATTAATCCAAGCATTCCTTCCATCACTTTTTTGAATACTGTAGTGTGTCATCTTAAGTGGGACAAGTATTTACAGATGTGGGCCCATGCACACTGTATCACTGGAACCAAACTATACCTCGCAGATGAGTCCTAACTAAGGCGAAACCAGTTCTGGGTTGTTTGTGTTCTGGTTCAGGGAGGACCTGGCCTGACAGCTCAGATTGAACTGTTCCCATTGGAGAAGAATCAAGACTGATAGTTACCAGTTGCTGAGAATAATTTAAGCAATCCATCCATCACTTTTTTAAATACTTCAAAATGTCAGGAAGCACACACTAAGAGAGTGAAGGGGAGATCACAGAGGAAATTGTTATCCTCCTTTTGGAAAGGTTCATTGTCACTCGTAGGCTGAACGTACTGCATCATGTTTTGTATCTGCTGACGGTAAATTATTTACATTCTGTTCTTATGGATAAATATAAAACCCCTACACACATTAAGGGTAACATGTTGATGATACATGTCGTCACATGGTGGCATGCTGAACTGCTTTGACTTAAGTGAACCTGGAACTGCTAATTCCTAGCAAGTGATCCATGAACAAGTACTGCCACACCAACAGATTTGGCATTTGTACAGTGTATGTGCACAGACACCGAATATCCATTCAGATCTCATCTGTTAGAATGGGCGCTCACAGGCGAACGTTAGCAAGAGTCCTGCAACCCCTTCTCTTTAAGTACTGAAATATATTGATGTTGGCAATATGCAGCCCTGTGGCCAGACATGTCATTAACAATCCATTCAGCCTTTAAAAATCCATTTAAAAATTTGATCGGTTCCTGAGTTATAGTAATTGGAGAAGACATAAAAGTAAGTACTCTCAAATTAGGGTTTGATGTTCTCTATTAATTGACCAAAGTTAGACGTGATGCATAGCATGTTATGCTACAGTTCCTAACTGAATCTTTAATTTGTTTGTTCTACTTACTGATTCAGAGTGTCGGTAATGGAGGAAACTAACACACAAAAGTAAATTGTGGTTATTGGAAGCATTTAGGGGGTCATTACAACATCAGCGGTAAAAGCCGCTTACCGCCGTGCAGAAGACCGCCAGCACACCGCTGCGGCCGCGGAATTCCGCCACAGCTATCATGACCCACATCTCGGATTCCGCCGAAATTCAGACACCCACACAAGTCCGCCACACCAAAGGTCAGTGATAAACTGGCGAAAACAAATCCTCCACCGTCACGCCAACAGAAACATGCCCATGCTATCACAACCCACGAATCCACACACATCTCCAAAACACCGCCGCATTGGACAATTCAAAATACACACACCTGATACACATACAAACACCACTCCCACACACCCAACACAATATAAAACACACACGCACATCACCCACAAACCCCTACAACCAAACTAATAGACGAAGGCGACAGACAGAGAGCACAGCAATAGACAACCCCACCACACAGAGGCACACAACACCATCACCCATACAACATCCATGCACAAAACACCACACACCACCACACATCACCACACTCATCAACACATACACCACCCCACACATCACCTACACCACCCCATGTCACGCCAAAGACACCCCAGGTTTTCCGAGGAGGAGCTCAGGGTCATGGTGGAGGAAATCGTATGGGTAGAGCCACAGCTATTTGGATCACAGGTGCAGCACACCTCTATAGCTAGGAAGATGGAGCTATGGCGAAGAATCGTCGACAGGGTCAATCCTGTGGGACAGCATCCAAGAAATAGGGAGGACATCAGGAAGAGGTTGAACGACCTATGGGGGAAGGTGCGTTCAGTGGTCTCCAGGCACAACATCGTAATTCAGCGGACTGGCGGCGGACCCCCACCTCCTCCCCCACAACTAACAACATGGGAGGAGCAAGTCTTGACCATCATGCATCCAGAGGGCCTCGGAGGAGTTGGTGGAGGAATGGACACTGGTAAGTCAAATCTTAACTTTCATATCCCCCACCCTACCTGCATGCTATCACACACCCCCACCCTCACCCCCTCCCCTATCACTCCAACTCCTCACTAATGTACTAATAACACAAACCACACATCCCAACACCAAGCCCTGCATGACACACCTAAGCATGGACACCCATCACTAAAGCATGCTCACTGCACATACCCATAACATCCCCCCAACCATAATCACACAAGCCCCCACACAGGAATGCTTGCACTGGGGTACACGCACACCCACCCATTGCACACCATGACACACACACATGCAATAATCATGCTCTTATACCCCTGCAGGACCACTATTTAACGTCACCAGACAGGAGGCTCCAGACATCTCCACCCCACCCACAGAAGATGCCCACAGTGACGACAGCAGCTCTGGCCAACTGGATCCAGATGACCAGCCCGGACCATCGTGGGCCTCGGGACAGTCGGTTCCCCTCGCACAGGCACAGCCCAACACTGACCTTCCACCGTCTGGTAACACCAGCACAGCACCCACCCAGCGGGCCCATACCTCCGTCCCCAGGACACGTCAATCAGCTGTGTGTCCACCACTACAGGGAACCCAGGATAACCCACCACCCCAACAACAACAGGGACCTGGGGGCAGTGGTGGTAGGCACACAGTCCAGGGGACGGAGGCCCAGGAACACAGGGGAACTGGGAGGGCTGCTGTGCGACAGGGGGCGGACAGGCCAAGGGAACCCACTCTCCACGAGGCCCTCTCCTCCATCATGGGAGCATACCACCACTCCCAGGAGACAATGGTGACGGTCCTGGCCCAGTTTCAGGAGACCCAGCGCCTGCAGGATGAACAGTATTTGGGCTTCCGGGAGGAGCTCAGAACCATCAGCTCAGCCCTGGGCACCATCGTAGGGGTGCTGAAGAACATACAAAAGACCATGAGGGACACCGTGGCGCTCCAAGGGGCCCCTGACACTAGCCTGGACGATGAACTGCCCACCACCTCCGCCGGGGCTAGTGGACAGGACGCCCCGCCACAGGACCACCACACCAGCACCCCACCCCCTGCAGACGGAGAACCACCCCGCAAGCGGTCCCTGAGATCCAGGAACAGGACAGAGCAAGATGGCAAGACCCCGCAAGGAAATGAGACCACCCTGATTGTCATCCTACTGTCCCACTTTGTCACCGTGTCCATACTTAAACTGCCCCAGCTCCACTTCCTATGCCCATATGGGCACTACACCTGTGAGACTAATAGACTGGACTCTGCCATGGACATTCCTCCACCATCACCCATCCCCATTTTGCCACCCCCTCCAATAATTAGCACTTCAATAAACACCCTTGAACCACAAAACAATCTGGAGTCAGTCTGTGATTTTGAAAATGTTTATTAGCTATGACAGTGACAAAACGCGTTTTCAAATGTAATGCCAACATACCTATGTCACACATCACAAGTCCATGAAGAATGCAAGCAGATGACACATGTTGGTAACCACACCTGTGAAACCGTAATGGAAATGTACCACTCAGTTAGCAAATACTGCTTCAAATTGACAGACAGGATAGAGGTAGAAGTGTGAAAGTAAATGTAATAGTAAAAATATTTATCTCACCTGTGTGTCACTGGAAATATTGCTGTATGACAGAGTCCCTGTTATCAATGTCTTCTTCCTCTGCTTCCTCCTCATCACTGTCCACAGGCTCCACAGCTGGCACAACACCGTCATCTGGACCATCCTCCTGCAGAAAAGGCACCTGCTGTCTCAAAGCAAGATTTTGAAGCATCGAGCAGGCGATGATGATCTGGCACACCTTCCTTGGTGAGTAGAATAGGGAACCACCTGTCATATGGAGGCACCTGAACCTGGCCTTCAGGAGGCCGAAGGTGCGTTCGATCACCCTCCTAGTCCGCCCATTTGCCTCATTGTAACGTTCCTCTGCCCTGGTCCTGGGATTCCTCACTGGGGTCAGTAGCCATGACAGGTTGGGGTAACCAGAGACCCCTAATAGCCACACACGGTGCCTCTGGAGTTGACCCATCACATACGGGATGCTGCTATTCCGCAGGATGTAGGCGTCATGCACAGAGCCAGGGAGCATAGCATTTACCTGGGAGATGTACTGGTCTGCCAAACATACCATCTGTACATTCATGGAATGATAACTCTTGCGGTTCCTGTACACCTGTTCACTCCTGCGGGGGAGACCAGAGCTACATGGGTGCCATCAATAGCACCTATGATGTTGGGGATATGTCCCAGGGCATAGAAGTCACCTTTAACTGTAGCCAAATCCTCCACCTGAGGGAAAACGATGTAGCTCCTCACGTGTTTCAGCAGGGCAGACAACACTCTGGACAACACGTTGGAAAACATAGGCTGGGACATCCCTGATGCCATGGCCACTGTTGTTTGAAATTATCCACTTGCAAGGAAATGGAGCACTGATAGCACCTGCACTTCAGGGGGTATTCCTGTGGGATGGCGGATTGGTGAGATCAGGTCTGGCTCCAACTGGGTACACAGTTCCTGGATTGTGGCAAGGTCAAACCTGTAGGTGATGATCAAATGTCGCTCCTCCATTGTTAACAGTCCACCAGCATTCGGTACACCGGAGGATTCCGCCATCTCCTCAAATATCCCAGCTGACGGTGCCTAAGAAGGACAACAGCGACCACAGAGTCAACAAATTCTCAGGTATGTACCCACAGCTACACAGAACACGACACCAAATACAAAACTCTTCCTGTATGTGTGTTGAGTGTAGGCCTAGGTATGTGTGACGCAGTAGTAAATGAAGCCATGTGGGCCCCTGAAATGGCGGCTGCCTGACCTGTAAACTGGGACAATGGGATGTGAGGTAACTGCGCTGGTGTTGTACACCGTCGCGGTAGGCGGTCGTAGACCGCGGTGCAATGCTGCATTGGTTAACATTGGACCCTATGGGTCCTAGGAGCCAATGATGAATTGCGCCGGCGGTGATGATACGCACCGCCGCAGACGTCACTGCCGCGGACGTGACCGCCATTTTCTATCTGTTCAATCACTCGATACCTGATCTTCGACAGGAGAGGACCTACACTGCAAGTGCTGCTGTGACCTCGGTCTGGAAGAGACAATGGCTGCTGCGTCTGGGGAAAGGGCCCCTGCCTTCACTGCTCAGGAGTTGGAGAAGCTCGTGGTCGGGGTCCTCCCCCAGTACACGCAACTCTACGGTCCTCCAGACCAACAGGTAAGTACACAGGGAGCACGTTGTATGGGCTATGCTGGGTGGAGAGGGCTAGATGTCAGTAGGAAGGGGGCAGAGTTCTGCGACCATGAAGGACTGTGAATGCATGTGCCAAATGGCAAGGGTAGGGATGAGGGCCAGTCACTTCGAAGGTTCAGTTGGTAATGACTTCTCTTCTTCCCCTGTACATGTCATGTAGGTCAGCACCCACCAGAAGAAGGACATTTGGAGTGCCATCGCCAAGGACGTCCGGACCCTGGGGGTCCACCAGAGACGGGGCACCCACTGCCGTAAAAGATGGGAGGACATTCGCCGCTGGAGCAAGAAGACGGCGGAGGCTCAGCTGGGGATGGCCTCCCAACGTGGGAGGGGAGCCCGTCGCACCATGACCCCCCTGATGTTCCGGATCCTGGCGGTGGCCTACCCTGAGTTGGATGGGCGCTTGAGGGCATCACAGCAGACACAAGGGGGTGAGTACACTCTCATTCTGCGGACTTAGCGCGCAGTGGAGGGGTCTGGGTGGGGGAGGAGGGCTGTGGGTTTCCCTAGGCCAGGGCGAGTTCCATAGGCTAGGCCCCTTCATGAGGCATGGCCCTGTGGCCCCCCACCCCAACTCTGTAGAGTGCCAAGTACAGGTATACATGCCCCTGTGTCATCTATGTGGACAGATGACACCTTATAGCCATGTAGGCCATATCCCAGAAATTGCATCTGTAGAGGCCAAGAGCACGGCGTAGTGCAGGGGGCTGCTGTGTCTGTATTGTCCGCCAACGGTCGCGGTAAGCCATGCACTCAACCTGTCTTTTTTCTGTTTCCCCACCCCTTTTTGTGCTCTCCCTGTTATTTTGTGCATCAGCATCATCAGGTGGAGGTACAGTGGCACCGGAGCACGAGGGAGCTGCATCCCACATGGCCATGGAGGGCCAAACCACGGACTCTGAATACACCAGTGGGACGGAGGGCGAGGGGAGCTTCACGTCGGTCACCGGATCAGCAACCAGCGACACGGACTCGTCCTCCGATGGGAGCTCCCTTGTGGTGGCGGCACCATCTGTGCCCCCTACTTCTACAGGTACAGCCGCCACCCCCCCTACCAGCACCGCCCTCCCAGCAGCCCCTCAGCCTTCGCTCTGTGCCCGCTCACCCAGGAGGGTGGGCATCACCTTCGCCCCAGTCACCCCTGCTGCCCTCAGTGAGGAGGCCATTGACCTCCTCAGGTCACTCACTGTTGGGCAGTCTACCATTGTGAATGCCATCCAGGGTGTAGAAAGGGAGTTGCAACACAGTAATGCATTCCTGGAGGGCATTCATTCTGGTCAGGCTGCCCTTCATCGAACCCTGCAATCTCTGGCCTCAGCACTGATGGCAGCCATTGTCCCTGTGTCTAGCCTCCCCCCTCCAACTTCCTCCACCCAGACCCAATCCCCTGTACCCCAGCCTATCCCAAGCACACCATCAGACCAGCATGCACCCACCTCAAAAAACAAAAGTGGCTCTGGCAAACATAGGCACCACACATCCCACAGGCACTCACACAAGCATCACCCACATACAGACACAGCAACATCCACTGCCTCCACTGTGTCCCCCTCCTCGTCGTCTCCCTCCTCCCTCCCAGTGTCGTCTACACTCTCACCTGCATGCACTACATATACAGGCACTAGGACTCGCACCAGAACACCCAGCGCCACACCCCGCTCACCTGCACTCACCACCCCCACCACCATTTACACGTCCCCTGTGTCCACTCCCAGTGTGTCTGTGACGCCCCCTCCCAAAGTACACAAATGCGGGCACCCACACACCCAATATCCATCCACCTCACGACAGCCTCCAGTACATGCACCTGCACCCAAATCACCTAAAGTTACACCTCCTACAACCACCTCCTCTTCCTCCATTCCCAGACCCCCTCCAGCTACCCATCCCAGTGTTCGTCAGAGACTATTCCTGAGCAACGTTGACCTCTTTCCCACCACCCCCACCCCTCCAATTCATAGGTCCCATAGTAGCACCTCAGCCAAAAAAAGTCTGGTACCAGTGGTGCGTGTTAAAGGTCTGTGGAGTGCACCGGCCACCAGGGCAGCCAGTATGACACATAGCCAAAGCACTGCCAGTCCACCCCCTGTAAAGCACCTTAAGTTGGAAAGTGCCCGACAGGAGAGGGTGAAGACTCCTGCCGGCAAAACAGTCACAAGGGTCCCGGGGGGAGTGCCGAGTCAGCTGTGACTCCTCCCAAGGTGGTGAAGGGGCAGAAGAGGTCTCCAAGGTCTGGTAAGAGCAGCACGGCGGAGAAGGCCGCCATCCTCCCCGCCGGCCGGGACGCCACTGCCAGCACTATCATCACTGGTCCGGAGATCACCGCCAGAGTCAGTGCCCTGGAGGGCAGCAGTATCGTCACAGTCAGTGCCCTGGAGGGCAGCAGTATCGTCACTGGTCCGGAGACCACCGCCAGAGTCAGTGCCCTGGAGGGCAGCAGTATCATCACTGGTCTGGAGACCATCGCCAGCGTCAGTGCCCTGGAGGGCCCCGGCAGCCACAGCCCCGCTGGGCACTGAGGGACCATCATGCCACACACCGCTGCACAGGTCAGAGACAGCAAAGTCAAGCACCGCTGAACAGCGCAAAGACCGCAATGGTGAAGACCGCTGAACAGGGCAAAGACCGCCATGGTGAAGACCGCTGAACAGGTCAGAGACAGCAAAGGCAAGCACCGCTGAACAGGGCAAAGACCGCCATGGTGAAGACCGCTGAACAGGGCAAAGACCGCCATGGTGAAGGCCGCTGAACAGGTCAGAGACAGCAAAGGCAAGTACCGCTGAACAAGGCAAAGACCGCCATGGTGAAGACCGCTGAACAGGGCAAAGACCACCAAATCAAGCATTATTAGCCCATGTGCAGCTGGGACAGTGACGGAACTGGGACCGTCACGGGGAGTGTGATGCACTCTGGGCACCAGTCCCCCTCCAGAACCAGTGGAGGCCTGCATCCACTCCGTCTGTCCTGCACAGAATGAAGCACTCTGGGCCCCAGTCCCCGTCCAGAACCAGTGTAGACCTGTATCCACTCCATCTGTCCTGCACAGGATGAAGCACTCTGGGCACCAGTCCCCCTCCAGAACCAGTGGAGACCTGCATCCACTCCGTCTGTCCTGCACAGGATGAGGCACTCTGGGCACCAGTCCCCCTCCAGAACCAGTGGAGACCTGCATCCACTCCATCTGTCCTGCACAGGATGAAGCACTCTGGGCACCAGTCCCCCTCCAGGACCAGTGGAGACTGTTATCCACTTGAGAGACTGTGGCTTTGCACTCCCCAGGATAAAGCAGTGGGCAACCCACCCACTGAAAAGACTTGTGAGACTGTGGCTTGCACTCCCCAGGATAAAGCAGTGGGCAAACCACCCACTGGAGAGACTTGAGAGACTGTGGCTTTGCACTCCCCAGGATAAAGCAGTGGCCAAACCACCCACTGAAATGACTTGTCAGACTGTGGCTTTTCACTCCCCAGGATAAAGCAGTGAGCAACCCACCCACTGGAGAGACTTGAGAGACTGTGGCTTTGCACTCCCCAGGATAAAGCAGTGGGCAACCCACCCACTGGAAAGACTTGTGAGGCTGTGGATTTGCACTCCCCAGGATAAAGCAGTGGGCAAACCACCCACTGGAGAGACTTGAGAGACTGTGGCTTTGCACTCCCCAGGATAAAGCAGTGGGCAAACCACCCACTGAAATGATTTGTGAAACTGTGGCTTTGCACTCCCCAGGATAAAGCAGTGGCCAAACCACCCACTGGAAATGACTTGTCAGACTGTGGCTTTGCACTCCCCTGGATAAAGCAGTGGGCAAACCACCCACTAGAGAGACTTGAGAGACTGTGGCTTTGCACTCCCCCGGATACATCAATGGGCATGGAGCCCAGTCGTGGATCTGGCGTGGTGCAGTCATCCGGATGAGGTGCCCCCCCCCCCTTCTCTTCACCCTGAGGTGCCTGTTGTATTTCTATCTGATGCCCCTGCAGTGTTCTCTCCGTTTGTGGACAGGTATCTAGTGTGGGCCTCTCCCATGCATTGTGGGCCCAGTGGTCCACGGACATTGATATGTGCATACCTGCAGTACTAATCGTGATGTATGATTTTTAGACTGTTTATATATATCTGTATATCATTGGTTACTGTATTTTGATACATTACAAAGTTTGAGCTGATTTCCTTTTGTCTTTGCATTCATCCGGGGGGGGTTGTGGGTTGTTACTGTGCTGTTTGGAAATGCATTGGTGTGTGTGTTGTAGTGGGTGAGGGTGGGGGTGGGTGGGGGTGTTGCCTGTGTGTGTCCGTGACTTTTGCCTCCCCCCCTCCCCTATGTCGTAGGTGCAGTACTCACCGTTGTCTTCGGCGTCTACATTGCTGGTGTTCGTAGAGGAGCAGGAAGACAAGAGCAGGGAGTATTTGTCGTTCCGGCTCCATGGTGGCCTCCTTCCTCGTGGAGTGTGTAGAGGTGAGCGTTTTCCCTTTGAAATGTCTGTTTCCGCCGTGTTTTTATCCACGGTGAATCCGCCCTGGAAAAGGTGGCGGATTGGCGGGTTGTGATACTGTGGGCGGTACATTATCTTCCGCCTGTCTGTTGGCGGTGACCGCCACGCTGCTTGTCTGTACCGCCGTGGCGGTCGGAGTGTTAAAGTGGCTGTCTATGTTGGCGGTTTCCGCCACGGTCATAATTCAATTTTTTGGTCCGCCGGCCTGTTTGCGGTATTACCGCAGCTTTAACACCGACCGCCAGGGTTGTAATGACCACCTTAGTGTTATTCAGATATATATGTTTTCTTCATCTAGTTACTCCTTTCACACTGAACACGTTTCTTTTACACTTTAGATTTAAAAGTTGATTACCTGCACTTCCTGCTGTCAATCTAGTATATGAACAATAATGCGTTTATTAAATGTGCAGTTATGAGTAATACAAGAATATATGAAATTAATAACCATATTCCTGCAAGCACTTGCAATTTTCCTAATGTGAATGATTTTTTGAAACACGTTTATTATAGTAATTCCCCTTACTTTTTGCATTTTTAACATTTACTATGTTGAATTTTCATTTTTAGAGGAGACATACCATTAACATTTATAACCGGCTTTTCCCCGATGAAGCAAATCATAAATGTCACGATACACATATTGGCAAGATAATTAGAGGAAATGTTTTTGAAGTCACAGAATGAGAAGATACTACATGGTGGTACACATAACAACCCCTCCAAGTATGTTTTGACACATTAGTAATGCAATGTAAGGCACTGTGATGCTGCTGGGGTGTGTATGTTTAGGGTTGGTCTCAATTCAATTCCAAACATCTCTCCCTATGTTATGTATCAACAAAGAGTTAAGCATATCTATGTCCTAATTCCACTCACACCCAAAATTGCTACATCCTTAAAAACAGTGGGGCAGATTTAAGAAAAGGGGTGTTGCATCATATGCACCACCATGCAGCGCCACTTTTCTTGCGCCCCCTAGTGCCTGCTAACGGCACCATGTGTGCGCTGTATGTAACATATGGTGCACCATGGCCGTAGTCGGGGAACTAGCGTCAACATTTGTTATGCTAGTTTGGCGCTTTGCAGGATTAGCACCAAAAATATTGACGCTAATCCTGCAAAGCACCTAGAGTCCCACTGAAAACAATGGGAGCCTCCTTTTAACGGCTGCTCAGTGCAGGAGTTAAAAATGCCAAAACAATAGTGCAAAGAAAAAAATATTTTTTTGTGCCATCTTTTAGATTTCTCTGTGACATTTTTTAACACTCCCTCCCCACGGGCAACACCCCCTTTTCCATACATTATGCCTGGTGCAGACAAAATGTGGTGCAAGGGGTTACAAAGTGGCATAATGTATGGATTGCGCTACTTTGCAAATATGCCGTGGTGTTTTTGGACATCTAACGCCACATTAGCGTAACGATAAAATTGATGCTAATGTGTTGTTAAATGGCACTAGGGGCTCTTAAATATGCCCTATTATATGAGATCTTCCTTGGTAATTCAACAGTTGTTAAGAAGTTATGTGCTGATTTCCCTTTAGAGCAGATATTATCTCCTCAGCTCATCATTTTTCTGTTTACTTCTATATGTGTGACCTGGTATCTGGTGAAGTGAAGTCTTTGTTGGAGGTGTCAGGCAAAACTATGCACTTCCCTGTAATGTGAAAGGATCCTTTTGCCTGTGTACACGTGCAGGGGTGTCTGTGCCCTTGTGGACCTTTTTCATGCTCTCTACTTGGCTGATGGTGCACAAAAAGCTGTCTGCAGAAATCAAGCTTTCTTAGTTTTGCCTGCATTGATTACACTATGCAGATAAATGAAGTCCCCCATTATTGATACCAACCAAAACTATGAATCTGATGACGTGCAGAGAGGTCCTGGTATAGCAGTTAAAGACAGAGTTAATTGTTCTGTTAATTAAAAACCATTGCAATAATAAATACACTTTGAAATGTGAAATTACCAATATCTGAGCGCAGGCACAAAGAATAGCGTTATTAATAAGTAACCATGAAAAACAGAAACAAGGAACTGTATCTGTGCAAAGACACAACTATACGCATTCATCGGGTGGGTTTTTGAAAGATCAGCAGCCCTGGTATGTGCAAAGAGGCAGTCATTTTACATGTAGTAGCAAGAGCCTGGTTATGGGCGGTTTGAGCCCGTACAGTGTGGTCCATTAATTTCACCATATCAAAGTACAGTTGGGTGTGTGCACCATTCAGACACTGAATTACAGTGTGTCTGACCGAACGTATTTTCAGAGTGAGGTACGATCAATTTCTTTCCATCGGACCCCAAAGTGGGACATACACACAAAATGTGTACTACTGTTTCGTTTTGTATCCACAAAGTCTATGGGAAGCCGTTCATGTCAAAATTACAGCTCCCTATATGGGACACCTCATGGAATGCATAGCGTGTTGCAAAATGAATATGACATACACCAGAATGAATGTACTATGTGTCAAAATAAATATGATACCTTGCAGAGTGAATCAAACTTGAACCAAAACAAATATGAAACCAGGCAAAGTGAATATGCTACTTAGTGATTATTATGAATAACGCACACTCAGAGTTCAATAAGAGATATACTGAAATATATATCAATCATACTGAAATAAATATGGCCCTCACTGTAAATAATGAAGCAATCACTGAAACACATACAATATTTGTCAAAAAGAATGAGACATTTCTTGAAATGACTGACATATGCCAAGAGGAATATGACACACATTGGAATCAATGTGACAGCTTGAAATGAATATAAGGTACTGAAATGAAAATGCATTATTCTGAAAGGAATATAATGTGCAATGAACATTACATTTATAAAAAAATGAATATGGTTTGCATTGAAAGCAATATGATACACATTGACATGATTATAATATGTGTTGCAATTGGTATGAGTCATGTTAAAATCAATATCATGCGTTAATATGAATGACACATCTATTGAAAGGAATATGACACATGCTAAAATGAATATGCCAAAAAATGAATATGAAATTAATTTTGAAATGAAATTGAACATGCCTTAAACTGAATATGACCCATGCTGACATTAAAATGAAACTTGTCAAAATGAATCTTATGCTTTGAAATCAATATGATACAGAGCGACATGAATATTGCATATATTGAAATGAATTTGACCTATGTTGAAATGGATATGACCCATATTAAAATTATAATGTCAGGTGTTAAGATGAATATGACATCCACTGACACGAATATGCCATTCATTTAAAGCAATATGACACATGTTAAGATTTTTAGGAACCATTTTCAAATGAATATGATACCTGATGAAGTTAATATGACCCAAATCAAAATTAATATGACATTCATTAAAATTAATATGGGTGTGGCCAAGATGGCGGCGTGAGCGAACGCGTTTATCCGAGCTCCGCCGCCCGGGCCCCAGTGAAAGCCTTGCAACCCCGGATTTCTGTGGTCTGGGTCTTCCCAGCTTCGTGACCGGTGCCAGGAAACAGCGGGCACCCCGAAGGGAGTCAGGGACGCCCACAGGAACGGAGGGCGGTGACGCTGGGCCTCGCGGCCTGAGCCCGCGCTCGCTGATAGCGGGCGCGGTGGTGGCGGTTCCGGACGCATGGCGTGGTCTTGTGCTCGGCGGCCCGCCGGCCGCCCGGAGAGACGCGGCAGTCGCCTAGGAGGGCACTGCGGTGGTGGAGCGCAGTGAGCCTCGCGCCAGAGGAGCTGGTACGGAGACGAGCACGGGATCGGACCCCCAGTGGCCGAGATGGGCATTTTTGCTTTTGGCACCGCTGGAGAGCAGGAGCCCCATGTGAGATAGGGAGCAGCATTGAGCATTTCTGGGATGCCCCCACTCCATGGCAGTGGAACCTAGAGTGGCGCAGAGGGGTTGGGCCACTACTCAGTGGTGCGGACGGTCCACGGTGGTTTTGCCCAGAGCCGGGGGGAGTCTGTGAGCTGAGACTGGCCCGAGAGAGTCTGGGCGCTGTGAAGGCCAGAGCTGTCGGTTGGAGCACGAGGCGCAAGGAGATAGGGTGCTGACGGCCTTGCCCACGGAGGACAGCGTGAGGAGGCAATCGACAAGGCAGCTGCGCGGCTACAGTGAGGAGTCCGGAGATATGGCGTCCTCCAAGCCCAAACGAGACCAGTCGGTGGGAGAAATGTTGACCAGATCCTACCGGTGCAGGGTAAGCCAGTTGAGGGGTCGACTGCGACGAGATCTCCTGAGGTACGAGGGGAGATGGAGGAGGATGGTGGGGCCCCAGTCACAAAGGGTTTCCTTACCTCCTTGTTTGACTCGCTTCGGAGTGACCTGCAAGAACTCCGTAGGGAGATTTTCCAAGAGGTGAAGGAGCTGCGAGTGGAAGTCACGTCCCTGGGCGAGCGGGTGGCACAGGCAGAGGATGGTGAGATCTCCCACGGTGAAGAGGTGGCAGGCATGCAACAGGAGATCATACGCCTGCGGGAGCAGCAGGATCTCCTTCAGATTGCGGTTGAGGACTTGGAAAACCGGCCGCGACGGCATAATATCCGCATCAGGGGAGTGCCGATCGGGGCAGATAAGGAGGACATTGGAGAATTTGTGGTGGCGCTGTTCGGCTCGGTCCTTGGCCTAGAGGAGGCCCGGGAGATTACGCTAGACAGGGTTCATCGAGTGGGCCGTACTGGTGGGACCGGGGAACTCCCGCCCGATATCCTAGCATGTGTCCACAACTATGGGCTTAAAGAAAACATCTTGCAGAGGGCCCGCAACCTCCTGCATATCCATTTTCGAGGACACACGCTTCAATTATTTCAGGACCTCTCACTACGGACTTTGCAGATGCGGCGAGAATTTAAGCCCATCACAGATCATTTACGGGTGCATTCTGCGTCTTATTCTTGGGGTAATCCTTTCCTGCCTTTTCGGAAACAGCAGGGGCCTACAACATTGGAGCAGGTGTTAGAACGGCAATCTGCACTGAGTAGCATAGCCGCTGGGACCAATGCTTAAGGGATGTGTGGCCGGGGACGGCTGTGCTGATATGGGTCGCACCAACTCAGGTCTAACGACCACTTGAGAGGGGTCTGGGCGGTGGAGTCGTTGGACTTTGCACAATGAACTTGAGTGGTTCGGCTGCCCCTGCTGAGACTTTGCCTCTGTGGAGGTGAGTGTTAGAGGACTTATATGTTGTGAGCACCTGTTGTGCATTATGATTGCATGTCGGTGTGCTTCCCCTGGAACTTGTTTAGAAGTTGTCTTGGCTGACTGGCCCTGTAGTCCGGAGCGGCCTTGGTGCTGTTCTGGGCTTCGGCTCCCCCCGGTGCGTCCCTCCCCCCTGAGTGAACCTAGCTCCGGGATACATGTCTATTAAGTGTCTAAGCTTGAATGTCCGCTGGCTTAATAGTCCGGCTAAGAGATTGGCGATCCTGTCGGGTCATGAGAAGTCTGGTAGTCACATTTGCCTGTTACAGGAGACGCATTTATTGCCCAGGGAGACATATTGCATGCGCTCAAAGTGGTTCCCTTGGCAGTTCTGGTCCTGGACCTCCACGAAACATGCTGGGGTGGCGATACTGCTCTCGAGGGCCTTCTCTGGGGAAGTGGTAGCAAAAATACATGAAGTGCATGGTAGACTTTTGGCTCTTAGAATATGGGTGGGGGTCTTCTTCTTTACCATTGCTTCCTTGTATACTCCTAATGCACAGCAAGAAACCTTCCTGAGACAGGCTGTTTCCCCGGTGCTTACACCGGATGGCGCCATTTTAGTGGGAGGTGACTTTAACTTGGTAATGGACAATGAGTTGGATCGATCTGGGCACCGCTCTGGACAGACTGGAGCGTTGATGGTGGCAGGGCGACAGTGGTTGGCTGACTGTGGGCTGGAGGATGTTTGGAGGAGAGCACATCCCACGCTTAGGGACTATTCCTTTTATTCGTCGGCTACCAAGACGTACGCACGTATTGACCTCTTTCTGGTCTCCCAGGAATTCCTCTCTCGAGTTAGGGAGACCACAATTGAGCCTCGGGCCCTAACAGATCATGCACCTATCACTGTTGAGGTCACCATGGACGTGGGCCGGGTGGGGAGTCCGAGCTGGCGCTTTAGGGATGTGATGCTGCAGAGCAAGGCAACGGAGGAATTGCTACGGCGTGTGATTATGGACTATCTTAGTCTCATTGGTAATGGCAACACCCATTTGGAGACTGTGTGGGAGACCTTGAAGGTAGTGGTGCGAGGGGAGGTAATGTCGCTATCAGCTAGAGATAATAAAGCAAGGAGAGAACAGAGGGCGGTGCTAGAGCAAAAGGTCGCAGCACTGGAGCGCTCCCATAAGTCCACCGGTGCGCCTAGAATATGGGGGAGCTGGAGAAAGCGCAGCTGCAGTTGAGACGGCTGGATTGGTACAGGGGGGAATATGCGATAGTGCGGCTTAAGCATAAATATTACATTGGGTGTAAAGGTGTGGGAAGCTCCTAGCGCATCGTTTAAGAGCATAGTGCTTGGCGTTGGCGATAAAAACGGTCTGTTCCCCTTCGACGGGAGAAGCTCGAACGGATGATCAAATCGCAGAGGCGTTCGCTGAGTACTATCGGGAGTTATACGCGGCAGACGATCAGGGTGACACGAACCCGGACGCATTCCTTGAGGGGATAGCAATAACCCCACTTGGTCTTCCTTGGATCAGCCTATCCGGGTGGAGGAGGTTATCTCAGTGATTTCACATCTAAAGGTTGGGAAGTCCCCCGGTCCCGATGGCTTTACGGCGCTCTTTTATAAGACATTCTGTGCGGAGCTAGCACCGCTCCTGGTACGGCTCTTCAACTCCTTTCAGGTGTCTGGAGCCCTTGTGCCCAGTATGTTAGAAGCTACCATTGTGGTTATACATAAGCCTGGGAAGGACCCAGAGGAGTGTGCTTCGTACAGGCCGATCTCGCTTCTGAATATAGACGCCAAGTTATTTACTGGAATACTGGCCCACCGCCTTAATCCCTACATGCCGGGTCTTATAGATCCGGATCAGGCGGGTTTCATACCTCATCGACAGTGCAGTGATAACACGAATCTGGCGCCTTCAGTTGCGAAGACGGTGAGCTTGAATTATGCGATGTTAGTTCGTGAGGTGCAGCGGGATCTGGGGAGCTGGGGGAAACACAAACTTTCCTGGCTGGGTAGGGTCGCGGCGGTGAAGATGATTGTGTTGCCGCGTATACTCTATGTGTTCCAGGCGCTTCCTCTGACTCCTCCGTCTCGGACGATAGTGACCCTTCAGTCTGAGGTCCTGAAATTCATCTGGGATGGGCATCCGGCACGGCTTCCGAGAAGGATTTTGTAATGCTCTCTGGGGGGGGGGGGGGGGGGGGGGTTGGCTGTCCCCTGCCTTCTACGATATTTTCAGGCAGCGCATTTGCGTTTTCTTTTAGAGTGGAGTCATCCACTTACTGAGAAACATTGGTGCTTCATGGATCTGCCGGTGGCGGGGTCTCACATTTGGAAGGAGCCTTGGCTCCAACGCCTCCACAGGGCGCGGGGCCTGTACTCCTCCCTGATTACGGGAGCAACGTTACGCGTATGGGACGCAGTGGCATGTCAGTCGGGGCTTACGTCATTCCCGTCCCCTATGACTCCAATAGGCGCAAACCCTGATTTTGGGCCCGGTCTGCGGGTAAAAAGTCTGCGCCGTTGGTACGATGGGGGCTGTAAGAGGGTGGGGAGCCTTTTCGATGAGCAGGGGGTGGTCTCCTTCGACCAGATGTGGGAGACATATGGCTTGACAGAGGCAGATAGGCTGATGTACTATCAGGTGTGGCATTGGGCCCTTCTGCCGGCGAACAGAGCACTGATGGATAGGCCGCTCACACCGTTCGAGAAATGGCTGTTGACGAAGAAGGATGATAGACGAGTGATTTCAGAACTTTATAGACTCTTGCAGGGGGTGGAGCGCCCGCCTAAGTCTAAAGGGCAGTTGAGATGGGAGAGCGAGTTGGAGAGGGAGATCTCTGAGGAGGAATGGGACAGTATATATTACAGAACACATACTGCCTATAATGCAGCGGGGACAGAGACGGCATATAAGGTGGCTTCCTATTCGTATTATACCCAAGCAAGGATACATGCATGGGATTCCACCAAGTCCAGCCTATGTTGGAGAGGGTGTGGTAATACAGGCACGCTTGTGCATCTGCTTTGGCATTGCCCCAAGCTTAAGAGATACTGGGCGAGCATTTTAGATGATATTGACAAAGTGTTTCAGATCGAGATTCCTAGATTTCCATTGTATGTACTGCTAGGTTTACCCAACCCCCTCACCTTTCCCCTTCGCTCGCTGAAGTGGCGACAGATGGCTCTGGCCCTCAATGCGGCATTGCAGTCGATACTAGCACTATGGGATACGGACAGGGTACCGACGTATGTGTCTTGGCTCCAGAAGCTGTGGTTCATTCTCACAATGGAGAAGCTTACCCTGGGTTCTCAGCAGAGAGTGGGTGATATAGGTACATTATGGAAGCCGTTTCTTCAGTTCTTGTCGACAGAATTTACTGAGCTGACATGCCCGGCTTATCTGAGGGTCTTGGGGCTGACACAAGCTTTTTAGAGGATGACCGGCCTGGTGGGGTCTGGGGGGGATCTGAGACAATGCAGCGAGGGGGGAGAGCACAGGGGCGGGAGAGGGGCGCAGCATTATGGGGAGAAGAACGGTTCTTGTATTGTCAGTTATTTATATGTTTTGTTATATTATGTACGGAGCTCTGAGCTCATCAGACTTTTGTGCTTTGGCCACCTCTTTCTTCTAGATGACAGGAGGCGGATGAAAAGGGGAGGTCCCTTCTGGCGATAGAACAGTGCTCCTGTGGATGGCCTTCCTCGTGCCAGACTGGGACTTTAGTAACCTGGTGGTCGAAATATTGGCGACTATGATACAGTGCTTTGTACGTTTATATGTTAAAACCAATAAACAGATTTGATCCATAAAATTAATATGACACTTATTGAAATGGATATGAAACTATATGAGATAAATATAGCATGCTTTGAAATGAATAAAGCACATATCGAAATGAACACAAGCCATGTGTAAATTAAAATGCTCACTGTTTAAATATGGTTTGCCTTGAATCAATGTTGATTTGCTTTAAAATTAACAATACATATTGAAATTAATATTAGATATTCTTAAAGGATATGATATGAACACAAATTAATTAACTAAAATAAATATATGTTTTCGACTATGTGCTACATTTAGGGGGTCATTCTGACCCTGGCGGTAGACTACCGCCAGGGACAACGACCGCGGATGCACCGCCAACAGGCTGGCGGTGCATCCATGGGCATTCTGACCGCGGCGGTACAGCCGCGGTCAGAAACGGAAAACCGGCGGTGTCCCGCTGGTTTCCCGCTGCCCTGGGGAATCCTCCATGGCGGTGCTGCAGGCAGCGCCGCCATGGGGATTCCGACCCCCTTATCGCCAGCCTGGCTCTGGCGGTTTTGAACGCCAGAACCTGGCTGGCGGTCGCGGGGCCCCTGGGGGCCCCTGCAGTGCCCATGCCACTGGCATGGGCACTGCAGGGGCCCCCTAACAGGGCCCCACCAAGATTTTCAGTGTCTGCCAAGCAGACACTGAAAATCGCGACGGGTGCAACTGCACCCGTCGCACCCCTTCCACTCCGCCGGCTCCATTCGGAGCCGGCATCCTCATGGAAGGGGGTTTCCCGCTGGGCTGGCGGGCGACCGCCAGAAGACCGCCCGCCAGCCCAGCGGGAAACTCAGAATAACCACGGCGGTCTTTTGACCGCGCAGCGGTATTCTGGTGGTTCCCGCTTGGCGGGCGGCTCCCGCCGCCCGCCAAGCTCAGAATGACCCCCTTAGTTTTTTCCAGCTTTTGGACTCTGAGCACTTTACAACTGCTGACCAGTGCTAAAGTGCAAGTGCTCTCTGTCTAAATTGACCTGATGATTGGTTTATCCATGATTGGCATAGTTGTTTTACCCATAAGACCCTAGTATAGAGCAACATGTGTGCCCAGGACCTGTAAATCAAATGCTACTATTGGGCCTGCAGGACTGTGTGTGCCACCCACATGAGTAGCCCTGTAAAAAAAAATCAGACCTGCTAATGCAGTGTCTGTGTGTGCTGTTTTAAACTGCCATTTCAACCTGGCAAGTACAGCCACTTGCCAGGCCCAAACCTTCCCTTTTACTACATGTAAGGTACCCCTAAGTTAGGCCCAAGGCAGCCCCAAGGGCAGGGTGCAGTGTACTTTAAAGGTAGGACATATACTGGGGTATTTTACATGTCCTGATAATGAAATACTGCTGTAGGAAAGTACCATCTTCCTTGGCATCTTACCCCCATTTTTACCTGTATGTCAGCATGTTTTTGCCTGTCTCACTGGGATCCTGCTGGTCAGCACCCCAGTGCTCATAGTTTATGGCCTAATGTGTGTGTCTGTGTAGTGCTTGACTGTGTCACTGAGGCTCTGCTAATCAGAACCTCAGTGCTTATGCTCTCTCTGCTTTTAACTTTGTCACTGTAGGCTAGTGACTTCATTTTCCAATTTCAATTGGCACACTGGACCCCCCTTATAAGTCCCTAGTATATGGCGCCTAGGGACCCAGGGCATTGGGGTTCCCGGAGATCCATATGGGCTGCAGCATTTCTTTTGCCACACTTAGAGAGCTCAGACAAACCCGTGCACAGGCCTGCCATTGCAGCCTGTGTGAAATGGTGCACACACTATTTCACAGCCATTTTCACTGCACTTAAGTAACTTATAAGTCACCTATATGTCTAACCTTCACTTGCTGAATGTTAGGTGCAAACTTACTAAGTGTGAGGGCACCCTTGCACTAGCACAGGTGCCCCCACATAGTTCACGGCCATTTCCTGGGACTTTGTGAGTGCGGGGACGCCATTACACGCATGCACTACATATAGGTCAATACCTATATGTAGCATCACAATGGTAACTCTGAATAAGGCCATGTAACATGTCTAAGATCATGAAATTGTCCCCCCATTCCAAATTTGGTATTGGGGAGCCAATTCCATGCATCCTGGGGGCTCCAGCATGGACCCCCAGTTCTGCCAAACCAGCTATCTGAGGCTTGCACTACAGCTGCAGCTGCTGCCACCTCACAGACAGGGTTCTGCCCTCCTTGGGTCTGAGCAGCTCAGTCCCAGGAAGGCAGAACAAAGCATTTCCTCTGACAGCAGGGTGTTAAACCCTCTCCCTTTAGAAAAAGATGTTACAGGCTGGGGAGGGGTAGCCTCCCCCAGCCTCTTGGAAATGCTTTGAAGATGGTGCCCTCCTTGCATAAGCCAGTCAACACCAGTTCAAGGACCCCTTGTCCCCTGCTCTGGCACGAAACTGGAAAAAGGAAAGGGGAGTGACCACTCCCCTGTCCATCATTACCCCAGGGGTAGTGCCCAGAGCTCCTCCAGTGTGTCCCAGACTTCAGCCATCTTGCTTTGCAAGGTGTGGGGGCACTCTGGAGGGCTCTCAGTAGCCAGTGCCAGCAGGTGACGCCAGAGACCCCTCCTGATAGGTCCTTACCTGATAAGGTAGCCAATCCCCCTCTCAGGGCTATTTAGTGTCTCTCCTGTGGGTTCTCTTCAGATTCTGCTTGCAAGTTTCCTTCAGGAATCCTCTACAACTACTACTTCATCCTCTGACCTCGGATCAACCGCAGCCTGCTCCAGGAACTGCTGTAACAGCAACAAAGTATCCACAAGGGATACTTTTCTTCTGCAACTTCAGCTCCAGCCAGCAACTGCAACAGTTTCCAAGGTGTGCACGCTCTGGGGACTCCCTGTCTTCATCCTGCACTAGAAGGACCAAAGAAATCTCCTGTGGGGTGACAAAGTCACTCCCCTGCTCATGCAGGCACCTTCCAAGACGACGGCTGGTACCCTTGGACTCCTCTCACAATGACAAGTGTGCTCCTAAGGACACATAGGGTGGACCCCATCGACATAGGCTGTCCTGAGGTCCTGCTGATGCAATTTGGAGGAGGTAAGAGCTTGCCTTCCCTGAGATCGATGGCACCCCTGTGTACTGCGTCTCCTTCACCTCCTGAGGCCTCTGTGCACTATTTGCAAAATTCCTTCGTGCACAGACAGCCTGGCCCAGGTCTCCAGCACTCCATCCTGTGACACTCAACTCACTGAGTTGTGCTGCACCAACTGCGTTTTGCACCTCCTTTGTCCCCATGTCCTCAGACTTCCGTGGGTGCTGCCTGGCATCCTGAGGGCTCTCTAAAGTGCTGAGAAGCCCCCAGGTCCCTCCTGGGTCCAGCCAGCGCCAATTTGATGCAAAATGCATATTTGTTGTAACCAAGGCTTGTTGGTGACTTTCGACACAAAATCACATCTGCATCTATCTTCACGTCGTGCGACATCTTTTGCATTTTGCAGGAACCCACTGACATCTTCCTATGGTGCATTCCTGCATTCTTCTTCCAACCGGGGACTGTTCTTTTGCACCCTCTTCTGGGTTGGCAGGGGCTCCTGTCCTTCCTTGAACTTCTTTTGACTTCTGGACTTGGTCCTAGCCTTTTGTAGGTCTTCAGGTCCAGGAATCCAGCAGTTGTTGTTTGCAGACTTGGTTGGTTACTGCAGTAATCTATATCATAGGATGTAGTGTGTCCTAAGGAAACTTGCAGTACTTTACTCCTGCTTTTCTGGGCTCTGGGGTAATTTACTTACCTTTACTGTATTCTTACTCCCCCAGCAATTCTGCACACACAACGCTTGTCTAGAGGGGAATTCGTGATTCGCATTCCACTTTCTTAGTATATGGTTTGTGTTGCCCCTAGACCTATTTTCTCCCATTGCATTCTATAGCATTTCCTATTATTTGCACTATCCTATGTCTAGTATCTTACCTTATTTTGGTGTCTAGTATATATACTGTGTATAATACTTACCTCCAGAAGGAGTATTGCCTCTAAGATATTTTTGGTACTGTGTCACCCAAATAAATACCTTTATTTTTGGTAACACTGAGTATTGTCTTTAATTCTGTATAAGTACTGTGTAACTATAGGTGGTATTGCATAAGCTTTGCATGTCTCCTAGTTCAGCCTAAGCTGCTCGGCTATAGCTACCTCTATCAGCCTAAGCTGGTAGAACACTACTACTTCACTAATAAGGGATAACTGACCTGGTATAAGGTGTAAGTACCCAAGGTACCCACTACAAACCAGGCCAGCCTCCTACAAAAGCTCACAAACCACAGCCCCACACACCTCAGTCACCATACCCCCAGACACCACCACAACACCCACAGACACACCCACCACATTTGCTGTTGTTTTTAATATCTGCATTTGTGGGAAGTGTTGGTCACCCATGACAAGGGTAGATGTTCACTGCATGGATTTGTGGGTGTTGATCCAATTGGGGTGTCATTGCATTGGGTTGTGCTTGCTAGGGTAAGTATTTCATCTTGTGTTGGCCAATATCAGCATGTATGGTGTAGATTTGTCCCCTGATATAGATTGCACTTTCATCTCATGTGCGGGAGCTAGAGTTTTGTTTGTCCACACATTGAGGGTGTTAAATTGTGGTAGCTTCCTTTGGATTTGACTGACCATGTGTCCACTTTGATGTGAGTACCTTGCGGCTATATCATCTAGATGTCTGGACCATGCAGCAGGACGTTTGTGTGATGGGCTCCATGGCGGCACAGGTCATGTAACACTGCCTGCAGGTGAGTTGCTTTCTTCATGCTTTCCGTTTCCACCTGCTGGGATGTGGTGGTTGGACTGCCACGGTCATTCTGGCGGTAGGCAACATCATAATGTTTCCATCCAAAACACCGTCTCCATCACCCTTTCTGGCCTGCCTCACCACCGCGGTGGTCTGCGCTGCCTGGTGGTGCTGGCAGGACTGCAGCAGTCTTTCCCTATGGGATTGCCAGCATCGTAATACTGTGGTCTGACTGCCAAGCAGATGGCGGTCACACCGCCGCCGTGGTGGTGCACAAACCGCCAATCTCGTAGTGCGACCCTTTGAGAATATGTAACATTAATTTCAATATGTAATGTGAATTTTAAAGCAAATCCACATAAGTTCAGAGAAAGCCATATTCATTTAAACAGCAGTCATATTCATTTAAACATGGCTTGTGTTCATTTCAATATTTGACTAATTCATTTCAAAGCATGTTACATTTATCTCATAGTTTCATTTTCATTTCAGAAAATGTGATATTCATGTTACAGAATGTCATATAACTTTTGATGTGGGCCACATTAATTTCATCAGTTGTCTTATTAATTTCAAAGTGGTTCATATTCATCTTTACATGTGTCATATTCCTTTCTATGAATGTCATTCATTTCAATGGATGTCATCTTCACCTCAACACCTGTCATAATAATTTTAACAAGGTTCATATCCATTTCAACATAGGTCATATTAATTTCAACATATGCAGTATTTATTTAGCTGTGTTTCATATCAATTTCAAATCAATTTGACAAGTTTCATTTTAATTTCAGCATTGGTCATATTCAGTTTAAGACATGTTGAATTCATTTCGGTGGAGCTATTATTTGTTTCAATGCATGTCATATTCATCTTAGCATGTGTCATATTTCTTTCAATGGATGCCTCATTCATATTAACACATATTAATTTTAACATGAATCATATCCATTGCAACATATATTGTAATCTTGTCAATGTATATCATATCACTTTCAATGCACGCCATATTCATTATGATAAATGTCATGATCATTTTAAAGTTACTTGTATTAATTTTAAAACATGTCAAATTCATTTGAATGAAGGTCATATTCATTTCAAAGTAGGTCATATTCATTTTAACATGTGTTATATTCTTTTCAATCAATGTTAAGTTTATTTCAATGGATGTCATATTCATATTAACACTTGTCATATTAATTTTAAGATGCAACTTATCAATTTTAACATATATCATATTAATTTGAATATGTATCAAATTAGTTTGAATATGTGTCATATTAATTTCAAGGTGTGCCATATTTATTTTTAAAAATCTCATGTGAATTTCAGCTGTGGTCATACTCATTTGAAGACATGTCAACTTCAATTCAATGGGGTTGCATTAATTTTAACACAAGCCATATTCATTTTCAATTGTTTCCTGTTCATTTCTGTGTGTCTCATATTCATTGCCATCTCGGTAATATTAATTTAAAAACAATTCAGATTCATTGCAACATGTTTAATGTTGATTTCAATGTACATTGTATTAGTTTCAATGTGCATTGTTTTCTTTTGAGAATATAATATATTCATTTCAATACTTTATATTATTTTCAATCTGCTATATTAATTTCAATGTATGTCATATTCCTCTTGGCATAAGTCAATCATTTAAAAAAATGCCCCATTTTTTTTGGTGAATATTGTATTCGTTTCAGTGATTGCTTTATTGTTTACAGTGAGTGCCATATTAATTTCACTATGATTTATATATATTTCAGTATATTTCTTATTCAATTTGGGGTGTTTGTTATTCATATTAATCACTAAGTAGCATATTCATTCTGCCAGGTTTTATATTTGTTTTGGTTCAATTCAGATTCACTCTGCCAGGTATCATAATTATTTTGACACACAGTACATTCATTCTGGTGTGTGTCATATTCATTTTGCAGCACTCTATGCATTTCAGGAGGTGTCCAATATGGGGAACTGTAATTTTGACATGAACGGCTTCCCATACAAAGTCTACTGTTCGAAATAGTCTGTAAGATATGATTTTTTTCAATGTTTGTGAAAGTCTCTTTATTACTTTGTTTACGAGCCTTTTAAAGAATGCATAGGGATTCCACACGTTTTTGAGGTTGAGTGGGTATAGATTCTTCCAAATAAGCTTTCCATTGAATTATGTTTTTGTGTGACTATTTCTGCCCGTCACAAATAACCTGAGTTTTCATGGGATTAACTCAGTTTTGAATGCAGACTACTTGGTGAACTAAGTCCTGTTTTACGAGCCCAAACTCCAAATTGATCCGTGCCTGAGGTGTATTGGGCTGAAGTTTAAAAAGTCTCCTATAGGCCTACACCTTCACGTTGCCCAGGGTTTTGGCATCTTTCCCTCTGAAGGATTCAGACTCTATAGCTTTGGGAAACGTTTGCTGGGGTCAATATTGAGGATTGCTTTGCAGAAGGGCCCTTTAGATTATTATACAGTGACTAAATATCAGACAATGACGATTTTGCTTTGGCTTTTATTGGGTCCATGTGTAGAACGAAGTTACGACTTGTGTGGAAGATGACCCCCAAGTATGTGTAAGTTGTGTCTGTTGACAGTTCGTGATCTAGTGACCACTTCAGCATTTTTTCATTGTTTTATGGTTTCTCCCTGATTCCATAACTTTCATTTTCTCATGATTTATTTCCAGGTCGTGTTTCATTATATAGTTGGATAGATCTGTTATAGTTCTTTGTACCCCAATTGGAGCCTTACTTAATAGGAAAATGTATGTGTACTGCAAACATGTAACTGACATGAGGGACAGACGTGGAGGATGAGAAGTGACACTATGCAGAACTTCATTTAAGTCTGCTATGTAAAGATTAAACAACAATGGCTTTAGCAAATAGTCTTGTGTTATACAATCCAGTGCCAAAATTATTTGTGAATGTATGCTGAATGCCTCATCAGCTAAAATTCACAGAGCTAGGTGGTTTTTGGTTGTCCACTTCCAGCACTGTATGTTTGGAATGGACCAGTTTTAAGGTCCATAAATAGCAAGTTTGCAAAGAATCCTGCCTCAACATCAATTAGGTTTATAAGCCTATAGCTTGCTGGGTCCCCCACAGCCCCTTCCTTGAAAATTCGGATGTAATTTGGTCCTTCTTCATTAGTCAGGAATAGTGCAGTTGTTAAACAAGTTAACACGGGTGAAGGAGTGTCACCCTCCCTCCCCCCGCCAGCAGGAGCAGCTGCAAAACATTTCCCCAAAAACTATAATAAACTAAATTTATTATAGTTTTTGGTGAAAAGGGGCGGGCCATGGGGGTGACGGGCTCTGAGGGGGGGGCAGCACTCCCCCTTAGATCACATGTGTGTTTGGCCAGCTGTCTCGGGCCGGCCAAACACACATGCGCAGAAGGGTCTCTCCCGTGGGCTGGAGAGATCCTGCACAGGCTCCCAGTCTGCCTGGGAGCGCTCTGCCTCGGAGCTCCCAGCCAATCATGACGCTGCTCTGAGCAGGGCAGGCTGGGAGCCTGTGCAGGAGCGAGACGGAAGAGGAGAGGAACGGTGTGGTGCATCGTGGGAGAGGAGGTAAATTATTTTAAATATTTTTTTTTATGCTGTGTCACCACCCCGGTGCCCCACCCCCTCGGAGACCTGCGAGCCTTGACTGCTTGCGACCAAGATTCAAAGTTGGTTTTGAAAAGGCCAGTTGGTAGGCCATTTGAGACAGGTGCACCCTCAGCTTTGCATTTTAAATTATAGTATGCATCTGGGATTGGGTGTAGCTGAGGGTTGTTGTTCCACATTCTTCTTTTTTATCTGGCAATTAAAGTCAGAATTGGATTGTCATATAACTTCAATTATATGACTGGACCAGCCTGATTCTGAACGTTCAATTTTTTTGCACTAAAATAGATGTGTGTTAATTTGTTGATCATCCCCCAGAAAGGTTGGGAGTCACTAGTTTTATGACTATGACAGAAAGTTGACCACATCTGGTAGGGACAGTCAGTATTTGGTTTCCAGATCCTTTTTTAATTGTATTCTAATCATAGTCACAGTTTCTGTTTGTGCAGCTTTTTGGCTAGTTGGTAGTCTCTTAAAAATTCACAGTTCTCTGATGAGCTTTTAAGAGATTTACTAACCCAGTGGTTAGTGTGCACAGATAATATGAATTTTGCCCCATGGTGGCTTGATGAGATAAAAAATGCTTCATCCAGATGGTTTGGAAGTTAGTCCATTCTTATACATGATTCTGGCGTGATTCTGAATTGGCAGTGTCACCAGATATGCACCAAGTATGGATGGCACTTGGTTCTTGCAAAAATTTTCCCAAACATGGTCCTTTTCACAATAGGCTTTTCCAGTTTTAAAGGAGATGGTTGAGTTAAAACGCTGATATCTTTGGTGCCAAAATTCCTATTGTGTTTGAAGTTGATGATTTGCGAAAAATGGTCACCTTCTGTTTGCTAAGCTATACTGAAATTGTTACAGTTTAGTCATAGTATAGAATAATCGAGGATAGTTTGTGATGTCGAAGTAATTCATGTTGGAGCCACCAGACGGTCTTATTTAAATGGTCCATTAAGGACTCTCAAGTCAATGTATTCTATTAGACGAGGAGCGAGTCTCCAATCTTATCCTTTTCAAGATGGTTGTTAGTTGTGGTGGAATCATCTAGGGACAGTTCTGGAGGCTTACTGTTTTGGGCTCATTGTTGTCCTTGAGCAGATTCATCTTAAAATGTCCAGTTATTAGCCAGTATGCATCTGGGTGTTTAGAATTCAAGTTGTATATTGTATCCTCTAGAAGTTTCAATTTTTCTTTTACTTGTGGATTTATGTAAATGTTAAGGAGAAGTAGAGTCTTGTTTCATTGAACTTGATGTCAATTGTTTTTTATTATGTCATTCGTCCAGATCAAGTTTCGAATCAGTGGGACTTTTTAAGTAGGGTTCTTAATCAAACATAGATTGCATGTCCTGCTCTAGATTGTGCCTTCATAAATTCCCTTGTTCTCCACATACCCTATGAGGACTGATAAGGATGCATACCAACTTTTTCCCAACATATCAGAACATCAAAGATTTGCCAACATTTCATTGTGCTAGTCCATGAGTATTTTAAAAATATCAAATTAAAATCTGTGCGTGTGGGTGCACCCCGATTGGTGTTATTTAAACTCCAATCATGTTCTGTGTTCACCGTGTTTGATACCTTACACAGTCTTTCCAAGGTTGGATTCAAGTGAACATTTATGTTCTCTGTTTCTTTGGAGCTTGGGCTTTCAGGTCCTATTGCACCTTGAAGTGGAATGTATTTGTTCCTTTTACGCTGAGTGGCCTGGTCGCCTTTTTGAGCTGGCAAATATGGACTAACCAGAGTTGATTTGTTCTCATTGTGGCATGAATGGGGCTGGAATTCTACAGCAAGTAAATTCTTAGAGGTTAGATTAGCAAACAGACTAATTGATGTAAGCAGATTGAGGATGTTGCTTCTGTTTCATACATCAACTGACCCTTTAGATCTGCAGTGAGCAGATTAGGCTGCTAGATCAATTTATTGGTTAGAATTTGGCGGGTTGGTCTATTGGGTAAGTTACTGATTTCCAAACTAAAACCGAGGGGCATATTTACACAGAAGTGATGCAGCATGGCGCCAAAATTGGCAAAGCCATGCTGCATCACTTCTGAAACGCAGGAATGCACCATATTTACACAAATATGCGCACCCCTGTGTTTCCCATACCACTAGTGCTAAATTTAGCTGCCAAAGCAAGCATCCTTCCACCATAGTGCAAGGGTGTCTACGTTGATGGGAATGATTGTTTATGTGAAGGACATAAACAATCTACAATGGTAATTTGGCACTTCTTATGTGTGCTGCAGAATGCAGCGCACATAGATGTAGCAAATTGTGATTATTGAATGGTTGTTCATGTGCAGGAAGGAACACCTTTCTGCATATGAACAATCAATCATGGAGTTTTGTTCTTTCAATGTGTGCAGCAGAATGCAGCACACATAAAAAAAGCAAAAACAAGGAGAAATAAAAGTGTTTCTCCTCATTGTGTCATTCTAATGCCACCCCTGCAGTGGTACCCTCACAGCAACACCTATTATACGCCCCTCTGCTACAGAAAACTGCATTGGAGAGGCCCATATTTACAAGGTGGCTGTTGAACTGTTGTTCGGCTGTTTAGCTGTTGTTTGCCTTCCTCCTATTTTTTCTGGCCTTGTTTGCTGATGTTAGGTCTCTGGACATTTTACCACTGCTGATCAGTACTAAAGTGCAGGTGCTCTCCCTTCTAAACTTGGTCTGATTGGCTTACACCCGATTTGCACATTTAATTTACCTGCAATTCTCTTGTAGAGTGGTATCCCAATACCCATGGCCTGTAAATTAAATGCTACTAGTGGGCCTGTAGAGCTGCTTGCACCACCAATAGAAGTAGCCTTTCAAACTTTTCTAAGGCCTGCTAGCAAAGGGCCTGCATGCAGTTTACTGCCATAGGGACTTGGCATCTAAATTTAATTGCCAGGCCTGGAACTCCCCTTTTCCTACATATAACTAACCCCTTAGGTAGGCCCTAGATAGCCCTATGGGCAGGGTGCTATGTATCTAAAAGGCAGGACATGTGCCTAGTGGTGCGGCCTGTCCTGGTAGTGACAAACAGCCTATTTGGTTTCTCACTGCTGTGAGTGCTGCCTTTCTCATAGGACTGTATTGGAAATGCCCTACTTAATATCTAGGTGGTATTGTCTGATTTATGTGGGGTAGCGTAGGCATGTTTGGGATGGATGTAATGGTAGTGAGAAATGCTGCTTACTGATGTGAGTGGATTTTATTATTTCCATTATAGAAATGTCACTTCTAGAAAGTAAGCATTTCTCTGTGCTTATGACTCTGGTGTTTTGCAGCTTGACTCAAATCCATGTCTGGGGCACAGTGACAGCTGGACTTGTAAATACTTTTCAGACAGCCTGTATACAGGGAGGGTGGAGATGTCACAGAGGTGCATCTGCATTTTGAATGGTCTTCCTGGGCTGAGAGAAGGAGAGGCGACGCACACCTGCATTTGTAAAGGCTGTGCCCTGGCTTCACACAAAGGGCTTATTTACCTCCCTGCTGATGTCAGGAGCCTGTGCTGGAGGAGAGAGGCGACACTCCTAGAACCAGTTAGGACTGGTTGGATCTCCTTCTCCCCTTTTGTGGAGACTGCGCAAAACTGATCATAAGTACAGGAGGTTTTTCCCCATGTTTTAGAGCACTTTTGGAACTGGAACTGAACCTCTGCCAGAGAGGCTACTGGACTGCAAAAAGGACTCATCTGGACTGCCCTTCTGTTTGTTCATCAGGATCGCTTTTCTGCGTGTTGCCCTGCTGGCCAGCTGGCCCCCTAGGCTTGAGCTGGACTAGCATTGCTAGACTGGGTGAAGAGATCGCCCCTACCTCCTTGTGGGGTGCTGGTCTCCTTTTTCGCTGCTACCTATCTTTGTGCCCCCCCTGAGAGCTTCCAGGGAGTCCAGCACATGAAGAGTGCTGCTTTTCCGCTCCTTGGTATCTCCTCGTCCCAGCCTATGGAGAGCGCTACATTTACATGATGTTAATTTGATCTCAGCATGGGAGAAGTGATTTATGGGCACCTGCCCCCGCAGCGATGTGCTCTGGGCCTTGGTAGTTGTGCCCCACCTAATAGGGTGGGAGACCTAGCGTGAGTGAGAGCGCTGTGGTTGGTGCCCCCAGAGCATGGGAGGAGAACCTTGTCAGAGGTCCTGTGCCAGCCCAGTCACTTTTTCCGACCCTCCCCAGCTGGCTGAAGCTGCCCCTCCCTCCCTCACAGCACCCCCCTTCCTGGAGGACCTAGGCTGCGGGGGAGAGGACAGCCCCGAGTTAGGGGTTGCTTGCAGCAGTGGCAAACCACAAACTGGAATGGGAGGAGAAGCTCAACGGAGGTCCCATGCCGGGCCAGTCACCTTTACCGACCCCCCCCAGAGCAAACCTTTTCTTGTTGGCTGCATAGCCATCAGGCCGGAGTGGCAATTCTCACAGAGGTCTCCAGCCCCATCACCATTATTCCTGCATGTCCCCCACTCGGTACATAGGTGTTCCTGAGTTTCATCTATGAGGTTGGGGTTACCGTCCCTTGTATAATATGGGTGTTGGTGGATTCAGGATAATGTCTACTGGTGATACGTTGGCTGATATGTGCATTCATGATGGTACCTTCATAATAATGTCATGGCCCTCATGACAACGTGTTGATTGTGACATGGGCCTGAGGGAAATGTTTCAGTTTAGGTGCATTTATGATAATATCTTGGGATCCCTTACATGATGCTTATTCCGACATGTGCCTTCTTGGTGATAATGTTTTGCAGTTATGATCATGTGTTTTAGCATGATACATGCATCCTAATAACAATGTTTACCTGACAACTGCTTGTGTTGCAGAATAATTAGTAACCTGTGTGTTATATGTTTACTGTTGGCTTTTACAGAGTAATAGTACCTGAGTAATGTTCTGACATTGGCTTGTGTAGCAGGGTATTACTGATACTTGTTGTGTTTGGTCTAATGATGTTTTGTGCAATACAGTTTATTTTGATATAACTTGGTGTTGTGTTTCCTTTGTGGTGGGGATAGTGCATCATGTGTTTTGGGTGTGTTGTGCAATCGCTTTACACATTGCCTCTGGGTTAGGCCTGATTGCTCGAGCCAAGCTACCAAGGGGGTCAGCAGGGGTTATTCTAGGGGTGTAACTCCCTCACCCTGACTACAGTGGGTGGGTTCTGCCTAGCTTAAGTGCATACCCTAGCTAACCAGAAATCCCATTTCTAACAGCGGCATTAAGCAACAAAAAGTGGCTTGGCGCCACCTTGTAAATATGGTGCAATGCACAGCGCAACCAGAGTGTCTCCAAAAGTATGTAAATATGCCCCCTAGAGTTTTATTTTGTGAAGCTGCATATTGTAGGTAAATTATCAAGTCTTCTTTTAATGCTTGAGTGAGAGCGACATTTTGAATTGGTATTCGAATGTTGCTGTTGGGTGAGTTATCAGCTTCAGAATTGGAACTTAAAATTTTGTCCCACGGAATTGTATGTTGGGGATTGATTAGCAAGACTATTTTTGATACTTGTGCAAGATTGACATTTTGCGTATGTACTTGCATACTACCAGGTATTGTAGTGTTCGTGATTGTTGCTGTGTTGGATCAAGTTCCCTCTTATCACTACTGATAAGGGAAATCTGTTTTTTGGAAAATGTATTGCGCCCTTGTCTGCCTCAGACTTAGATGACTAGAAAAGGTCTTCTGAAGAGGGATCGCTCCTGACCAGTAGATACGCTTCATTGGCCTGCTTTTTTTGGACCTGCATTTAGGTTTAGATTTAGAAATTTTCTGGCTATCCAATAATATTGTCCTTGGACTTTCTAAAGTGTTTTTCCTCTTTAGGTGGTAGGTTTTTGTTACCTGCTGAGTTAAAGACTGGAAATTTGAAAATTAACTTAATGAGAAACACAGGGGCATATTTATACTCCGTTTGCGCCGAAATTGCGTCGTTTTTTTTTACGCAATTTAGACGCAAAACTAACTCCATATTTATACTTTGGCGTTAGACGCGTCTAGCGCCAAAGTCCACGGAGTTAGCGTAATTTTTTAGCGTGGACACCTACTTTGCGTTAATGATATGCAAGTTAGGCGTTCCCGTCTAAAAAATCGACTCCGAGGCATGTGCGTGGGATTTATACTCCCGGGCAAAAATCACGCCCGGGAGTGGGCGGGTCAAAAAACCTCGCATTAGCGCCGGATTTTAGAGCCTGGGTCAGGGCAGGCGTTAAGGGACCTGTGGGCTCAGAATGAGCCCAGAGGTGCCCTCCCCTGCCCCCAGGGACACCCCCTGTCATTCTTGCCCACCCCAGGAGGACACTCAAGGATGGAGGGACCCACCCCAGGGACATTAAGGTAAGTTCAGGTAAGTTTTTTTTTTTAGTTTTTTTTGTGGCATAGGGGGGCCTGATTTGTGCCCCCCTACATGCCACTATGCCCAATGACCATGCCCAGGGGACATAAGTCCCCTGGGCATGGCCATTGGGCAAGGGGGCATGACTCCTGTCTTTGCTAAGACAGGAGTCATTTCAATGGGGGATGGGCGTCGTAAAAAAATGGCGCAAATCGGGTTGTGGCGATTTTTTTGCCTCAGCCTGACTTGCACCATTTCTGGACGCCCATACGCCATTTTCCCCCTACGCCGGCGCTGCCTGGTGTACGTCGTTTTTTTTAACGCACACCAGACAGCGCCGGCGGCTAACGCCGGCTAACGTCATTCAATAAATACGGCGCCCGCATGGCGCTTCAGAATGGCGTTAGCCGGTGCTAATTTTTTTGACGCAAAACTGCGTTGGCGCAGTTTTTCGTCAAAAAGTATAAATATGGGCCACAATATTTACTTTGTTACGTGACTTTCTAGGGTGCTTTTCTTCTCTCTTCGCTGACGGTTTTACGTGATCCACCTGAGACTTTAACATTACTGAGTTTGTCGACGGTGTATTTTCTGCTGGATGGTGTGTTGATTGTGGGATGTTTTAAGAGGGGATTGTTTCTGCTTCGAAAGCATTATGCACCAAAGTTGAATATATATTTGATGATTTCGTTGTGGTATTCTTCTCCTTTTTCTTCCCCCCAGAATTGATAACCACAGTAGTTGCTGTAGATTCTATATGTAGTTCTGTGTTGTCGTTGGTTTCTATTGGGAACTTTTACAGATTTTACTTATTTTACTTAAGTGGTACTGCTTCCAATTTCTTTACAAAGGGGCTGTGTCTCAATTTTTACCCAATGAATCAGGCTGCTCAAAACTTCAAATTTTGTGTCTATTCCTGCTATGTATGTTGCCAACGTGCATGATAAATCAATGTGTACTTTGAGTTTGTCAGACTGAAAGTTAAAAGATTTGTCTGTTGCATCCAGAGTCATAGGGCTAGATGTATCATTCTTCACAATAGCGACTACCTAATTGCGTTTTTTAGTGAATCGCAATTAAGTAATCACTATTGGAATGCATGAAACTCCAGGAATTTCATACTGCGATTCGCAAGGGCTCGCAAATGGGCCTACCTCATTAATATTCATGAGGTATGTCACAATTTGTGAGCTAATGCAAATGACTACAATCACAGGAATGGTGGCATCTTGGGCTCACCAGACCACCATGTCTGTGATTGGTTTTCAATAAAGTTTTTTTTTTTTTTTAATGCAGCCCATTTTCCTTAAAGGAAAACGGGATGCGTTTAAAAATGAGAAATTAAAAGTTTTCTTTTCATTTGTTATGAGTAGGCAGTCGTCCGTGGGACCACTGCCTGCTCTTAAAAAATGCTTTTGCATGCATTCCCTTGGGTACCGCTTCCTCTTTGCGAATGGGTTACCACCAATTTGAAATTGGTGGTAACTGTGATTGTTTTGTGACCACATTCACGGTCACAAGACAATCATACATACCTCTACGATTTGGTATTAGGCAGGGATGCCCTTGACACACCCCTTCCTAATACCGAATCGGTATGTAGTCGCAAATCCTATTTGCGGTCCGTAACAAGTTACCGAATCGCAAATTGGACTTGTCACATACCAAAATGCATTTTTGCGATCGCAAATGGCCCATTGGGCAGTTTGCAATCGCAAAAATTTTGATACATCTGGCCCTTAGATACTAAGGCTCATACATGAGATACAGTGTGGTTATCAAGAAGCTCTGTGAGGTTTGATTGTTAGCCTTAACAAGTGAAGACGCAGTTTGCCCATGATTGGCTGACTTTGAGTTGGAAGTGAGTCTATTTGTAGTGAGGACTCATTTTCTAATGCCAGTAGTAGTGATGTGTCCCTTATTTACACAGTTTGAGCCTGAGCAGTACTAACTTGATCTTTATCAATGGGTCCAAAACTATTGGGAGGCTGATATAGGATGTTCTCTGCCTGCCACTGATCCTCATTAGTGTGTAGAGTTTGTTGATCTGTAGAACCATTATCTGGTGCTCTCCAGATGTTTTATATTTTTACAGCTGCTTTAATAATGTCTTTGGTTGCTTACTGAATGCATTTCAGATGGAGAGGGGTAAGGTGTTGCATAAAGCCTGAGATGTCTTTATTTTGCTCCTCCCTTTTGTTTTATGTAGTTCAAGTTGCCCCAAGAAATTTTCCTTCATTTGTGTTTTCCTTTTGCATTTCATCAGAGAGGCTAGTTCTGTTTGAATATGTCTGCATCTCATAATAATAGGCCTTCCCTTAGTATATTTTCTTTCTGGAACAATTAGTTGTGTGATGTGGTGTTATCAACACTTTCATACTGGTTCCTTTCACTGCCCCACCTCCTACCTTGCAGGGATGTTGTAGGGTTACGTTCACCAGCTGTTTAACAACTGATGGCTAACTGGAGGTGTTTTTGAATCTTTACAATGAGACTTTTAATAAGAGTTTGACAAGTAGTTTGATGGTCGACTTATCCCACTTTTTCCCTCCCATGTGTCGCCTATGAGCCGTTGCTTCTCCACTCTGTTAATGGAGGTGTTTCTTCATCTTCTCTAACAATTCTGGTGCTGGTGCAGTTCATTACTAGTGCTAGTAGTACCTTTACAGGCCATGGTGCCTCCATGTCACTCTGAATGGCTCTTGAGGCATAATACTCTCTTGAGGACACTATTGGGGCACACTTTGGACAGTAGGCCTGACCACGAGCAGCACTAGTGTGCTTTCTTTTCTCCTAACCCCCATAGTTTTGCCCACTTGGTGCATGCAACCCAGAGGGACGACAATCCACACAGTTCCTGTACCAACAACTCAGCAGTCACGCCCTATTGGGATTCTTCCTAAATTATTTCTATTTAATCACTAGTCATTAAGATGAACAATATAATTACATAGAACCTCAGTTTAAATTCCATTTTCAAAGAAAATATGTTAGACTCTGTGAGTGTCTTGTGAAAACCACTTTAAGAAATGTTTTTTGGGGGCCAAGCAAATAAAACAATGAAACCAAATTGAATTAGGATGTCTGGTACCTCAATGGTAATATTAATATATAAATGGAAGTAAACATAACGTGTACAAAAGTAAAAAACAAAATAATTATGGATAGTACAACTCTTGTATATCATAGGGAGCACAGACAAAAATGCCATAAATATTGAATGAACAAGGGGCAATGTGAACAGAAACACTCCTAGATAAAGAGTCATGATTTTCAAATAAAGAGTTAGCTTTACCGGGTAGAAGTTTCTACTCTAATCTAAAATTAGAACTCAATGGAACTTCTTTTTTTTCTCAGATTTTAGATGAGAAACAATTGAAGTCATTGAGACTTCAAAAGTGCTGCAAATAAAATCAGATTCTCTAAGAGTTGTTAAAAGGCTACATAAAGAAAGATAAAATAGTACATCCAATTAATGAGAATGCAGTTATTATAGGGGAATAATCTGGAGATCATTACATAAATAAAAAGACAACCCAGGACACTTTAAGTGGAAACATTGGTAAGATAGGATTTCATGCTCAAAGACAAATTGAAGTATCACAAAATAATTTTTGAAGATAAATATATACAAAATCCATGTAATTTAAGAGATCTGTCACATAATTACTCTACAAGCTACTGATTTTGGGTGGTTTATTATTTGGCAGACGGATTGTACTCCATCAGGGTGACAGGGTTACTTTATTGTCCCGGCAGGGTACCCACCTGCCAAATTTAGAAATGTCCATCAGCTTGATGATCACAACCACCATTCACAGAAACCATCATCATGGCAGTTCCTAAGAATGTATTTCAAATTTCCAGTATGGTTCTGTTAAACATGATAGAGCCATACAGTAACATTTCAAAAACTTTTTTTTATTTTCCAAAACAAAAACACAGATTGGGCTTGTGTTTTTGAAAAAAAAATAAAACAACGCACATCTCACCATGGGAGTTATCTCTAATGGCGAAGGGGACATTTTTAGTTTTCTACTGGCCCTTACCACCACAGTTTTCTGGATGTGATGGACAGTAAAAAAGGGCTATATCACTGCCAATCTAAATTGGGTGGGGGGACATGTAGCCATTTCTCACTTATTTGGGCCATAAGAGATGTTTAGCCATGGCGGAGACAGAGTAGTTGCCCCTGTTGCAAATTAATACAGTGAGCGGACCATTATATTGGTGGTAAGGCTACCCCATTTCATTTGCAAGGCACTGTACTTAACATCAATATATAAATTGGGTCCATAATTGCTAGAAATGTTATTGGAACACCTCCATTACAATACTAGGAATAACTCTAATCCCTGCACTGTTGTATATAGTTGCGTGCAGGGCACTTGCACACGACTAGGGATAGGATGGTGGGAGGTAGAACGTGGGGGAGAAGCGGATTCGGACAGAAGTCCGTTAGCTGTGGAGTCATATGGATGGTTGCCGAATGCCTCATCGAAAAAAAGTTACGAGAAAACCAGCCGCTTGTATCAGCTTATTCTCTACATAATTTTGGCGATGAGCGAACACAGACCTCTACTGAGCGACTGGGAAGCGTTCAGCATTTACGAGGCTGGTGCAGCACGGTGGGCTTTGACACGTCTGGCCTGATTGCTGATTAGAATGCACGTGAGGAATATTCAGTATGTGGATCCTCACAAGTAATTATTCGTGATTGACTTCAAATTTTATTTATGGAGAAGACGCTTACTTTGTGTCGTCTGGGCACATCGTAGTTTGCGAGTCACGTGGCTGCAGCGGCTATAATTAGGCACCGGCCCTGGACGTGGTGGTGTTCCTGAACAACGCATCACTTCTGCAGAAATAAAGAAAGGACTTAAGGAATCTTCAAGAGGCGGACATGTTGAAGTCAGGCAATAAACACAAAGGGGGTCATTCTGACTTTGGCGGGCGGCGGATGCCGCCCACCAAAGTTACCCCATCGAAAGACCACTCCGCGGTCAAAAGACCGCGGGGGTCATTTCGACTTTCCCGCTGGGCCGGCGGGTGACCGCCAAAAGATCGCCCGCCGGCCCAGCGGGAAAGGCCCTGCAACAATGAAGCCGGCTCCGAATGGAGCCGGCGGAGTTGCAGGGGTGCGACGGGTGCAGTTGCACCCGTCGCGATTTTCACTGTCTGCAATGCAGACAGTGAAAATCCTTGTGGGGCCCTGTTAGGGGGCCCCACGACACCCGTTCCCGCCATCCTGTTTCTGGCAGTGAAAACCGCCAGAAACAGGCTGGCGGGAAGGGGGTCGGAATCCCCATGGCGGCGCTGCAAGCAGCGCCGCCATGGAGGATTCCCCCAGCCGGGGGAATCCTGCGGAAAAACGTCGGACCCGGCTGGGCGACCGCGGCTTAACAGCCGCGGTCGGAAGAAGAAATGAAGCACCGCCAGCCTGTTGGCAGTGCTTCAGCCGGCCTCCACCCTGGCGGTCATAGACCGCAAGGGTCAGAATGAGGCCCAAAGACTTTTTTGGCTGATTAACACTATTGGAAGTGCATAAATACTATAAAAAAGGAATGTAAAAGAACAAACTTTTATTTTTCAGAGTATTTTTTGGGGATTATTGTTTTGGTGATAAAAAAATGTTTTTTTCTTTTTCTTTTTTTTCACTCTTAATTGGAAGGGACTTTTAATATTTATTTATTTATTTGAAAGAATGTGTGCTCAGTCATTTTCACTCATTCCTCCTGTTCCCTTTTTTCCTAAGGCTGGGGAACCTACTATGAAATGGAATGATTAGAAAGACAATTTTTTAAAATTATATAGCTGCAATAGAAGATGAGAGTGAAGAGGCGTTCTCTAGTGTTAGGAAAAAAATGCATTCTTTTACATAGTCTTGGACCGGATGGAAAGAGAGTATTTACACAAATGGAGAAAAAACAGAGGGCGAGTGAAGACACGGATGTCTGCAGGCATGCTTTGGAAGACCTAGACACACATTATCAACTGGTTGTGTGTGCAGCTGTGGACAGATACCATTTTTTTCAATGGAAGCAAAGCAAGGATGAGTTGGTGGAGGATTATGTCTCTGTTTAAAGAAATTGGCAATAACTTGTAGATTTAGGCAATTACATGATGAACTGATCTGGGATCAAATCATTATGCATTCCAATAATACTGTAATTCAAGAAAAACGATGGGTTTGTGGGGATCCCCCCTTGAATGAGATTATCGCTATTGTCAAGAAATCAGAGTTATCTAAGCAATGTGCTAAAGCAGCATTAAGTAATGGGAAGGATAGTGATGTGGTATGAAAAGTAATGCAAGAAGAACAAAATTAAAATATTAGTAATAATAGCTCTATGCATAAGTTGAAAGCCAAGAAAAGTCAGCAAGGGAAAGTAAAGAGGGAGTTACACCTGTTTCTCACAAAGTAAGGAACATACCGCTAAGTGTGAGGGAAACTGTCATGAAGGAATTAGACAGGTTGGAGAAAGAAGGTATAATAGAGCCGATTGAAAGTGCGGAGTGGTTGGCACCCCTAGTTGTAGCACGCAAGGCAAGTGGGCAAAGTGGGCTTTGTGTGGATATGAGAGAGCTAAACAAGTGTATTGTGATTGATAAATTTCCTTTACACAAGATTGAAGAACTTTTATCTATATCGAAGGGTTGTCAACGGTTTTCTACAATTGATCTTAGGTCAGCTTACCATCAAATCTGTTTACATCAGTCAAGTAAGAAATTAACATCGTTTATAACACCTTTTGGGTGTTATAGATTAATTCGCATGCCATTTGGTTTGGCTTCTGCTGCGGCGGTGTTCCAACAACTTATGCACAGGTTGTTGGGAGACATGGTGGGGGTCACATATTTCCAGGATGATATACTCATCATGGTTTGAGACTGATGTTGGTTATGACAAGGCTAGCAGAGAATGGGCTTATGGCGGAATTAAGTAAGTGCAGGATTGCTAAGGAATCTGTTACGTATTTAGGACACGTATCGAGTAAACAAGGTATACTTCCAAAGAATAGTACCCTATCTGCAATTAGTGATGCTCCAGCTCCAAATTCCAAAGATGATGTCAGATTCTTTTTGGGTTTAGTGGAATTCTATGCGAGATTGGTGGAGTGCTTTTCCACTAATACTTATCTTTTAAGACAACTGATAAAGGAGAGACAGGAATTTGTGTGGAATTCTGAGCTGAATAAAGATTTTGAGAAAAAAAAAAAAAAATGTTCAGCTCTTCCCCTGCAAGGATTTGACTGCAAAGAAAAGAGTATTCTCACAGTTGACGCTAGTGGAAAAGGCCTGGGAGCAGCGCTAACTCAGGTGTCAGATAAAGGGGCAGAAAATGTTATTGCCTTTGCCTTGCGTGCCTTATCCCCTTCAGAGGAGAAATTCTCTGTTATTGAAAAAGGAAGTACTGGCTGCAGTTTGGGGGTATGAAGACATTTAGACACTATTTGTGGGGAACAGATTTTGTATAGAGGACAGATCACAAACCCTTGGTGAAGGTTTTGACTTCCCAAGGCATTACTAAGGCTATGCCTCGCATAGCTAGGTTATATTTATGATTGTTGGATTATGTTTATGAAGTGGAATATCTTCCTGGTATAAGAAATAAAGTGGCAGATTATTTAAGTCGTTCACTGCTACCATTCCAGGCGGTGGAAGATTGCGAATGAAATTAGTATAGTGTTGCATTTGCTGATAAGGTTGATGGAGATCAAATCAATTTGGAAGGTGATGTCATTTATGAGACTGAATGGATTTCTTCTTACAACTGTGATGAGGTTCTGCAAAAATCATGGGGTATGTCATAATGGTTGGCTTGCAAGAGGAAACTGACTCAAAACAATGTCAAACGGTGTGAGGTCAGTAATGAGTTGACCATTAATGAGAATAACTTTCTCATGAGGAGGGAGAAAATGGTACCACCGGAAGTGCTTTGTAAAAAGATTCTAGCTATAACTCATGAAGGTCATCTAGGAATTGTCAAATCAAAAAAGTGAAATTGTCATATTGGTGGCCATGTATGGATGCAGGAGTGGAAAGGGTGGTACGGAATTGTAGTGTGTGTGCTAATGCTGACAAGTCATTGAAAACATTCAGACCAGCTTTAGGTATGAATTTGTTCCCACAGAATCCGTGGGAGGAGGTTGCAAATGACATCTTAGGTCCTATTTCGAAATCCTTAGGTAGTCTTTATGACAACACTAAGTATGTAATAGTATTGTTAGATCTTTATTCTAAATGGCCTGAGTACAAAGTGTGTGTGAGGTGTGACTCATCCAATTTGATGTGGGCTTATAGAATTACACCAACGGATACAGGATATAGTCCATTAAAAATGTTAAGAGGTAGAGAATTGTTTACTAAAGATAACAGAGCTTGGCTAAAACTTAAGATTCAGAGTAAGTGGTTTCCTGCCATGGTCAAAAGCAATGTTTTGAAAGCACAAGAAGCATATAGGAAGTATTATGATCATAATCATAAGGCTGAGAAGGTCGAACTTAAGCCAGGTCATTGGGTCAAAATAAAGTTGACGTGTAAAACAAGGAAGGGAGACAGCAAACTCTCTAATCCCCTCCAAGTAAGGAAAATGTTCAAGTGTTCAGCATTGTAGTGTGATGGGAAGATATGGCATTCTGGTAGGTTGGCCAGGTGTAGTGATGTGGTGAGAGTTCTGGTGTGTGTGCACAGGAAAGCCCTTGTGCAGATTTAGATTGGTCTGGGTCAGAGATGAAGAGTAATTGTGAGAAGAATTACGAGCATCTGCAGACAACACAAGAACAATCTGGAAGAGATGATTAAAATTGACTCATTTCAAGTTCACCTGCTCGGGGAACACAGGAACAAATGTCAAACTAGTCTTGTACTAATAATCACAAGGAATTGCCTCAAGTGGCTACTCGTAGTGGAAGAGTTATAGAATTGCCAAGGAAGTTTCAGGATTTTGTGTTAGACTCTTAATGGACAATTTTGCATTTTTATTATCTTTAATTTGAAGATTTAATTTATGTTAGTATTTATAATTGTTATTATTAAAGGGAAAGGATGTGTTGTATATAGTCATGTGCAGGGCACTTGCACGCGACTAGGGATAGAATGGTGGGAGGTAGAACGTGGGGGAGAAGCTGATCTGGACAGAAGTACGTTAGCTGTGGAGTCGTAAGGATGGTTGCCGACTGCGTCATCAAATAAAAGTTACGAGTAAAGCAGCCGCTTTTATCAGTGTATTCTCCACATGCACAAAGAAGGATTTGAAAAATACAAAAAAGAAGGAATGCTTCTGGGATAGCGCATAGTACTAAACTCATATATATCTTGCACTTCTTAGGAGACCTCAGGAGATGAATATTGGGAATGGAACAAAAGGTTCATAGCTGCAATAGAATCTATCATTATACATACATTTTGTATCTATATGAGTTAATGATGAGAGTTTAGGGTGTAATTACACATTTTTAATATTAATTCTTAATCTTGTTTACTAGTCAAATATTTTTACAGAACATTGCATATAGCATATAGCGTGTCTTAAAATCTATCCCTATTCGAACACTTCAGTCTAGTCAGTAAAAGCTATCAGTACACATAAAGAACACAGAAACATGCTTGATAGAAATAGTATAGCCAGCTGAAAAGGAAGTCTAAGAATTATATTTCTCAGAAGAAATCAAAATGGTTATACTCTACACTAGCTTCGTCTCCCTCAGCCACACAGTCTATCAGCTCCACAACCTCTGCTGTGCCCTCATTAAAGCCGTCCCTAGAACTCAGAAGATCAGCTGCCATCTCAGCTCCACTCAGCTTTGCCTCCGCTCCTTTTCCTAGGAAACATTTTATAACATATTTAAGAAAGAATTGTTTTTCAATACAATGTAAAATGTTCATGTGAACTGAAGGCTCTTAGTTGATGGTTTCTTTAACGATGAATTTACAACATAGAGACAAATTCACATACACTTTGCTATCTCGTAAACAAAATACTTATGAGTTCAAAGATATATTTACACTCATCATATCCTTTTCACACATTTCTACTCTATAAGCCTATTCATAAAAATGCAATTTTATAGATTAAGTAACTAATACATGAACTCCAAAAGAGGTCAGTAAGGCAGAAAAGAATAACATAATAATGTTGTCTTTGTTGTAACTGCATCATGCACAGGCCATGCAAAGGTTAGGACAGAAACATTTACGTTGAGTTGAATTTTGAAGAACAGCAGCTTTGGTTATTTCTAGATTTCGCTCCGTCAGGTTAATAAATAAATTGAGTTTTATTTTTAATGAAAGCTTTCACAACCTTACCCTCTTTGATTATTTGGAACCATCACAAAATAGTAACAATACATTCATTTATTAAAATTCACTCTCATTTTCTTCATCATAAGTTTACAAATGGCCCTATCTGCAGGGTTATCACAAAACGTTTTGCCTTTCTCCTCCTATTTCTCTGACCCTCTTTTTGTTGGCTTTAGGACTCTGGGCACATTACCACTGCTAATCAGTGCCAAAGTGCATGTGATAGCTCCTCTAAAACTTGGTATAATTGGCTTACACCAGTTTGCATATTTAATTTACCTGTAAGTCCCTTGTACAGTGGTATACCATATACCCAGGGCCTATAAATTAAGAAATACTAGAGGGCCTGCAGCCCTGACTGTGCCACCCATAGAAGCAGCCTTTCAAACTTGTCACAGGCTAGCCACTGTCGTGCCTGCATGTACAGTTTACTGGCACATTGACCTGGCAAGTAAAACAAATTACCAAAGCCTGAACTCTCTTCTTGCTACATCTACATCACCCCTAAGGTAGGCCCTAGATAGCCCATGGCAGGGTGCTGTGTATGTAAAAGGTAGGACATATACGTTTATGTCTTACATGTCCTAAAAGTGACAAACACCCTATTTAATTTTCATTACTGTGAAATCCACATACTTGTTTAAGTGGTAATTTCAGATCTGGAAGGAGTAGCATGGGCATGTTTGGTATGTTTAGAATGTTAGTGGGAAATCCTGCTTACTGGTATAGTTGAATTTTACATTACATTTTTAGAAATGCCAATATTAGAAAGTGGGCATTTCTCTGTGCTTATAACCCTAGTGCTTTGCAGCCTGACTCCAATCTACGTCTAGGGCAGAGTAACAGCTTTTCAACAGCCACAACACAACCCAGGGGCTGGGTGTGACAGAGGAGGTATCTACATACTGATAGTCATACTGGGCTGGGGAGAGAGTAGGTTGTCCACACAATAGGCTGTGTCCTGCCATCACACAATGGGCTGAATTAACCCCTACTGATGTTTGGAGCCAGGACTGGGTTGAACGTGTTTGTGCTACACTTGAAAGGGTTCTTTTAAAGTCACCCCTGGACAAAGATATCTTTGAGTATAAGTACAGGGGCACAGACCCCATGATCTTTAGAGCACGTTTGAATGTAGGAATGAATCTCTGCCAGAAGGACTTCTGAGCTACAAAAGGACTCATTTGGACTCCTTCTCTGCTGTTGTCCTGCTACCTAATAAATGTCACAGTCACCATACATTCGCCTGAGTTTATGCAAAGTTTATATAATTGGTGACATTATAGTTCTGAAAATATACCGACAATATAAGAAGCATATTTTTTTACGCAAACTGATGTGGAGTCTCTCTTTTGTGGTGTATTTATTGAGTTACTGGTGTAAGTGCATTGCCCAAACACTTTACACATGACCTCTGGAGATAAGCCTGACTGCTCTCTGCCAAGCTACCAGTTGGTGAACGTAAGTTATCTTTGGTGTGTAACATACTTGCTCTGACTAGGGTGGTAGATTCTGTCTGGCTTCTGCACATACCCCAGCCAACCAGAAACCTCTTTTCTAACAATCAGATTCCCGTTTTTTTCTTTTCAAGTTTTCTATTTCTTATATTCTTCATTTATTTTATCACTCAATTCTAAAACTCTCTTCATTCTTTTATTCATTTTTCTAAATCTTTTCTTAATCAAAATCATATTAGTTTCCTCATACATTCCTAGTGTAGACTGAAAGCTAGCTATTTCAACTAGTACAGGTACTAATATTGTTTTAAGTATTCTTCTTCCTAGTCCTTTTATCCAACAAGCTACTGTTGCAAATCTTTTTGTGTAGCTTTGAACTATACTAGTGGTTTCAAAAGGCTCAAGATAAAACTTTAGGTCAGTAATGTTCCTTGCATACTTTACTTTGTTTGTACTCTCATCAGGTATGTTACTAAAGCAATTTTCTATTTTTTGCATCTTGTAGACCTCCTTTCTCAGCTAATAGTAACAGATCTAATAGCTACAAGCTCTCTTTTTGTTTTAACAATATAACTCTATAGGTTCAGAAGTGCTTGTTGTCAACCTATCAACTACTGTTGAAAGCTTTCTTATCTTCTCATCACTGAGAACAATTCCACCAAAAGGCATAATAGCTCCAAATATATCTTTCTCATGCGGTGTTCCTTCACACTTCCGATGAATCTTTTGTGCACTGGTGTCATTGCTAATATGTCTAAGATCTGTACATGATACATCATTGGAAACAACAATCCTAAGTAACAAATTCCCTTCCAAAATGCAGGCAATTTAAAATATGCATTCTTTTCACAAATAAAGTAGACCCTAGGTATTGTAGGATCATTTGCTTATAAAATCCACCATGCTCCATATAATAATTCAAATACATGCTCACAATTGCTATTTTCCCCTGGTATCTTTTTTCCCACTTATTATTCTTCTAAACATGCACACTTTCGCCTTGTGTCTTCAGTTGTGTTTTCTTGTGTCTCAGTTTGCGTCTTCAGTTTAGGTACAGATATTTTCTTTCTAAATTCATCTTCTTCCTTTTTCCACACATTCTTTTGTGCATCCTCTTTTTTAAATGCGTTTCTTGTAAGTTTTTCCAGCATGTGGATAAAAACATTGTCTTGTGAGTTCATTAAGCATGTTGTTTTCATGTGCCTCAAGAGTGTTTACAGGAAGAAACGGTCTAACATAATGCCAAGCTGTCTCCATATCTATCTTGAGGGTGTAAATGTATGCTTTTCATTAATGGTACTTTAGAGAGTATCATACTGAAGTATGAATAGTAGTGATCCAAATGTTGTTGCCTATAAAATAAACTAAGAAGAATACTACAAGAGATAGCTTTAGTGTATTCTTGTAATAATCTAGAATAAACATTAATTGACTAATCTTCATTCATATAATCTACAAATGATGTTTTTAACTCATCTTAATCTATAACTGTTTTCTGTGTTGGATTGACATAATTTATTGCAGCATTCTTTGTGTCAGGTGTAAAGTGTATTACTAAAGCTATTGGTACCACACTACAGTATTAGGTTAGGTAAAGTCCCTAAGAATATCTTTATTCTAGTTCTATTTAGGATACAATTGTTGTCTCTAAAATCAGATCTACTACTGATAAATTGTTTGTAGCAGCAAATACAGCTTGTTGAGTTGAACAATTTCAATGCACTTCTTCAGGTTAGTTTTCTTCTGAATTAGTCTTTTCTCTGTTAAATATTTCTGTTAATTTTGGTATTAGTCTCATAGTTTGTTAATGTTAATAGACAATCTTTAACCATACTCAATGCTCTTCCAAAATGTTATCCCTACTTTTCAGTTACTTTTACTGGGGCATTGGTATTCTTTTTATCCTCTTTTTCAATTTGATTTTATAAGCCTTATTATTGTTTAGCAGTTCAGATAATATCTCATTCTTTTTTAGCGTATTAGGTTCTGTAGTCTGGTTAATGAGTCTTTTGCAATTAGAACTTTCAAGGAGGTTCTGGAAGTTCTTTGCTCCAATCAAGTAGACCAGAAATGGGAACATTCAAGATCTGGCATAGGTAATATGTCTATTCAGGTGACAAATAAATTCAGTAAAGTACTCTAGATCTTTTTGATCTTTTGAGTGTTTTATGTTCTTCTTCAGCATACCTTATACCACTTGATTCTGCTTCTTCGTTGGTTATCCATGGTATTGATTCCTCAGACACACTACATTTCTGCTTCTTTCTGTTATATCTTTCTGGCCAACTTTCATTATGTGCATTTATTTTGTTCTTAATTTGGAACTTGTCCCTTATCCTGGAACAATAGGGTGTTCTGCTTGCTCACTGACTGATTCTGAATTTTCTTCTCTAAAGGATATAGCCAATAGTTCTCTGTTATTGCTCTGTGAGATGTCTGGCAATTGGATCATTTCACCTGTTAGAGGTTCTTCACCCCTATTTTCTTCTTGCAGTCTCTGATCACAGTTTTGTCTTTCTCAGGTTTCTTTGCATAGAACATACAGTGGTACATGCACCAGTGGTCTTGGTTCTTCTGGGTTGTAGAACACTATTTCTTCATAGGGGTCTTGCGTTCTTTGGTGGGTCAAGCGTGCTCCGAATTTGGAATCCCCGCACACTTAACTGCTGTGTTCATGATCAATATAACTTGAAAGGTGCCTTTCAAACATGCCTCTAAAAAGGACTTTCTCGTGTGCTTTTTAACAAGGACCCAGTCTTCAGGACGCAGGCCGTGACATTGACCTTGACTTGGGTTTTCAGTCACAGCTTCAACCTGCTGAGAGCTATACCGTACGACAGTAGCCAACCATTTGCAATAATCAAGTGCAATGTAATCTGTAATATTCACAAGTGCATTTGCTAGAGCTGCAGGTAGTCTGATTGCTCAACCCTATTAGGACCTCATGGGGTGATAAGCCAGTCTTCCTGTCAGGCGTGCTTTGAAGGCTCATCAGTATGAAGTGGATACACAAACGTTCGTCAATCTTGATTTGATAGTGTGATTTGGTTGCTCCACTATTCCTCTGGCTTCTGGAAGATAACTGGAGCTTCTGTTCAACTTGTAATGCTGCACATAACATTTTGATAATCTCACTTTTAAAGTGAGTCCCTCGATCTGAGAGGCATATCATATCTAGGTACTAATTCCCTCAACAGTATCTTTGCTACAGTGAGACTTTCATTTCTCCTTGTTGGATGGGCTTCTAGCCATCTCGAGAAAATGCAAACAATTACAAAGGCATACCTTAAACCATTGCAAAGGGGCATTTGAATGAAATCCATTTGCATTCTTTTAAAAGGACCTCCTGATCTTCCTACATGACTCAATGTAACAAGTGTCCTTTTACCCACATTCACTTGTTGTCATGTTACACATGGATGGCACAGCTCTTTGTTTGCGCTCTGAATTTAGGATTAAACTAGAATTGTTAAAAAGATCTAACCATTGCATCCCTACACAGATGGGTTGGGCTATGGAAGTATCTTGCCATTGGAAGTAGCAAAGTATCTGGCAAAATTGTTTTTCCATACTTTGAAACCCAAACATTGCTTTCATCAATTCCACAACCTGCTCTAAGCTAACTTTGTTTTTCTGTTTCTGGTAAAAAAAATTGCATTTGTCTCAACTCATCTCAATTGTCACCCACTCTCAATGTCATGGCAAGAATACTTCCATCTTGGTTTCTAGTTGCAAATGACCCATTGTAAGTGCATAACATAGTTGCACAATAACGCGCCACTTCATCAGCATACATGTTTCCGACTGTGACATAGCTTTTATCAATACTACATGCCGCACATTTCACATTGGCACTTTCAGTGGGAAATTGCAAAGCTTCCAATAGATTTTTTACCTGTTGCCCATTTCTGGTGGGTGAACCAGCAGAGGTCATAAAGCCTCTTCATGACCACAATTGCCCATCATAATGGACAACACGAAACCCATATTGGTTGTCTGTGAAAAAAGACACTTTCGTTTTCGTTGTTAAGCTGCAAGCTCTGGTAAGTAAGTAATTATTTATTTGTGTAGTTAATTAAAACCAGTGCAATACATATACAAGCCATAAAAAATAATAAAATAGAATAAAACCACAGTAAAAAGGTCATGTTTAAGCAGCATTATCTTATTTGTTAAAAAGAAGTGAAGAAAAGCCAAGTTTTGTGACCAGACAGCAAGTGGGCCTATCAATGCTCAAGATGCAACTGTGTGCCTTTATTCCACAGAGGCGCCAATTTGCCATTTTCCCTTGTAGGATAGGCTTGTGAAAGTGCTAAGTGCAATGTGTCCCTAAAATGAAAGATAAGGGAAATCCCTTACTGTGTGCCTATCAAGGAAGCTTGTTTAACAGAGCACTGCTTGTATAGTCCATTGAAATGTTGCAAGTCTGGTGCCTCCCCTCTCTGCCATGACTGACGATGTAGGGGATATTTGTTGGGAAACTTTGTGTACTTTTCTACCAAATCTAAAAAAATTACCAGCTTGCAATTTTACTGTGGGTCCGCTGGTTTGAAACAGGCCAAGACTGCCTGTCTCCATGTTCAAATTCGTTGTGGGATAAACTGTGGAAGACGAACCCTCTCTACTTTCAGTTCTGTGCAAATTGACAGCAAGTGCAACGGATCCTCCAAACCATTTTCATACAAATGACAACTGGTTGGGACTTGCTTCTTTTGCCAAGGTGGGAGGTGTAGCAAGGACAGTAATATGCCCAGATGCTATTTCAAACCTGTGTCCTTTGTGTATCTAGAGTAACCTTGGCTGAAGTATTTTTGAGGACCAAGTGTGCGTCATCGAAACATGGCTGCATCCTGCAAATGTGGCTTTATCTTCCACCAGTTTTAATTGTCTGCTAGGTCAGATTCTAAAAGACTGCATGACTGGTGGATATGTCCCAAGCTTGGGGTAGCACAGTGTTTGCAAGTGATCCCTGGAAAAAACTTCTAACTGGCGATGTGTTTCTGTGCTACAGCTCTAGCCAGAGTAGATGGTTCAAAGTGCTGGGGGTGGCATTCCTGATCTTATGCCAGCAAACCATGTAAGCTCCTTGCTTGTCCAGAGAATGCTGTGTTAAGCCAAACTCCAACCGGATCTGTGCAGCTGATGCATAGTTTGGGATGCTGAACGTGATTCTGTAGATGGTAACCAGTGTGCTATCCAATATTTTAGAATCTCTATCTCTCAGTGCTTTGCTTCCATTAGTGATTATCAGTAAAGTTTTGGCTTTAACCACCCCGAGAAGAGGTTCCCACATCAGGCCTCTCAGTTTTAGTTTTTAGTTTCTAAATGTTACTGCCAATGCCATCCCTTTTCTTTTGATCTCTTCTCTTTGTGTGGCAAATTGCCCCCCCAGTCAATAATTATGCCCAGGTACTTGTAGCTATCAGACGTCTGGAATTGAGTCTTCCCTAGATACCAGATTCAGTTTTCTTTTCTTTTGCAGTTAATGGTTATTGTTTTTGTCTTCTCAAGGTTTTCTTCCATGAAATTCTCTATTGTATAAACTGGTTTGCAGTGAGGAGATGTTGAAGACCCACCTGGGGGGTGTGGCTGACCAGGACCACGTTATCAGCGTACAGAAGACTGGAGAGCGCCCTGCCTCCAGCCTAGTTGAGTGTGAATTGCAGGAATCAAGTTTCTGCTTTAAATTGGCCATATGAAGATTGAATAGCATAGGGGCTAGCCCACACCCCTGATTTAATCCTTTGGTGGTTGGAATTCGCCTGGACAGATGCGTGCCCATGCCCAATTTCACCTACTCCTAGGTATCTGAGTGAAGTTATATTAGCATGTCCAGAAACGGCCGCAGAATGTTCCAGAGCGTCAATTTCCTCTAAAGCCTGGCCAGGTTGATGTTATCGAATGCAGCCCTGAAATCGATAAAGCAGAGGTGGAGAGGCTCCTTAGAAGACTTCATGTTATCTATGAGCGTTTTTATGGCCAGGATATTGGTTGATAGGCCTGTGGTTTTAGAAAACCCGGTTTAGTTGAATGGAATAGTTGCATTTGCTGATGCCCAATCTTGTAGTTCTTTGAGCAACATGCCTGCAAAGTATTTTGCCTCAATGTTGATCAGCGCGACCAGTCGATAGTTCATGGGTAAAGATTTGTCTTTACTTTTGTATAATGGGGCAATGACTGAGCCTTTCCAAGAGGCTGGGAGTTTCCCTGATAGTATGATTTCTCAAAAAAGAGAGTCCAGGGTCACTGCTCAGTATTCTGCATCTAACGGAATGCCATTTGGACCCGGCGCCCCCTCCCTCCTACTTTTCATGATTTGACGCTTGATTATTGTTGTGTCAGGTAGCCTGGGTTCTAGCAGGCAATTGCCAGCTGACCCATCAGTAGACAGAACACATTCTTTCATCAGATTTGCGGGCTGGCACGCAGGCTGACGACTGACCTGTGACCTCAGGAAGTCTAGGCAGGTCTCCTCTGGGATATATGATGCTATGCCCCCATTAGAAGGTCACATTATTTTGTTTCCAGTGCTCCAAAAGCGAATTTTATTTTTTGCTTTAATGTTGGTAAATAGCTTCACCCAGAGCTCGTCTATCTGAGTTCTGTTGACAAACCATTTTTGTTTTTCAGCGTTCATCTTTGCTGGCTCAGCTGGGTGGAGATGTAGATTTCCAGGGATGCTTCTCAGTGACCTCAGCAGACTGTTTATAGCCCTTTTGAGTTGTTTCAGCAGTTTCCAATGCACAGTCGGGATCCAACTGGTTTCCCTAGAAGTTGGATGAGTTTTTACTATGACTGATGTAAAGAAGGAAGTTCCCAGGTTGGCAGTAAAGCTTTCCCACCTTTTGATAGGGCCACATGCGGTAAATTCTTGAGCTAGTAGAAAGCCCTTTGCTGCCTGAAGCACTCTTCTGTCATTGCTAACAAAAATGTGATTTTTTTAAATTAACCATAAACCTGGAAAGAGGGACTTCTGCTGAGCGTTCCAATTCAGGGGCATATGCTTGAAGGGGCATCTCCTGTGGTTGGTGGTCACTGCCTCCTTTGTCCCCAAGCCAGAATGAGGAGACACAATGGAAAAATGAGAGGGAGACAAAAGTGGAATCTGATGTTGATCAGGTTGTTACTGAGTAAAAAGAGGCTGTCAGCAAAGAGTCCTCACGGAATATTCCATTGAGTGCCCTGAAGTTAATGTGCTTAAGACCATCCAGTGAGAGTCTTGCAATTCTGCTTGCTCTGATGTGAAGATTTCTACTCTGTTCTGGGATATTCCAGTAGAGGGCTGACACCTCACTTCCTCGTCTGCAGAGGAACACAAAGGGTGTAAATTTAGGTCCCCTGAAAGGATAAGATTGGAGGAGTCCAGATTGCTCATGTGCTTTAAAAGCTGATCCACACGATGTTTAGGCCCATATTTATACTTTCCTAGCACCGCATTTGTGCTGCTTTTTGATGCAAAAACAGCGCAAACTTGCAAGATTGCGCCACTTTTGCGTCAGAAAATGTCACAAATGCGGTGCTTTAATAGTATAAATATGGGCCTTAGAGTCTTGTTCCCTGCATTTTGGGTGGATGTAAATGTTAAAGATTATAACCTCCTCCTTCTTTCCATCCATGATAAAGCTGGTCTTGACTACAACTATAGACCGTGACGTTAGGTGAACTTCCTCTGCCGTAGTTGTGCAAGTTGGTGATTGGTAGGTTGCCAGCACACCTTATAGATGACCATATTGGGATTGCTTGACTGCTGTCCAGGAGAAGCATATGAATCCCTGGAGTTGAAGTGGTTGAGACAACCACGTTTTCTGGAACAGAATTAAGTCAAAGGTTTTCATATAGGATAGAAACTCTGGGACCGTTACTTTACTTGCCAACCTGCTGACATTCCATGAACCCAAATGGAAGGTAGATTTGCTCTCTTGTGGAAGCATGCTCCGGTGCAGAATTTGTCATTGGCTGCCAGTTGTGCCGTTGATTGTTTTAACTATTTGTCTGAGGGGAGAGGGTGTATTTTTATACTGAGATGGAGATTGAGGCCGGCGGTACCTGTCACTGGACGCCCACCTCTTTTGGGTGACTGACCCTGTGCTCCCCTGAGTACCTGTCTAACAGACGTTGAAGATTCACTCTGTCACCCTCTGTAGAGAGCAGGGGAGAGGGGTAGCCTGTGTTGTAATGTAGGGCAATGTTTATGCCCCACTCCTTAAATTTGTGATTTTCAGCTAGTACTTTTTGTGCAATTGCTGATGTTCTCCAAGTGGCCTTTGTGACTCTGTGAGCCAATGCATCTTCTGGTCTACTAAATTCTAACCCAAGCAATTTTCTTGACCTGATCTCCACTAGGGATAGAATAGTTGACAGCAGCAGTGAGATGTTGTCTTTATTCAGAATAGAATATCACAGTTGTTTCTTGACTTGTACTCTGCTTCAAAGAGGAGGACGCTAGATTCCAATTGTGAGTTTTAATGAGGAGTGTGTGGTATGGACCCACCCCCTAGGGTATTGACTGGCTGATTTGGGCCCTGTTGACAGGTTTAGCCCCTGGTCTCCTGGATTGTGTTGTCTTGTCAGCAGAGTGTGACCATTGACTGGACGGGGTCCCTGCAGCCCTTTGCCCTTGACTGGACCTCCCTTCTATGCTGAGATCCCTAACTGTAGAGTCCCATGTGCTTCCAGGTGGAGTTTGAAGGCTGGGGCCCAAGTCTGTGGTATCCACCTTTGGGAAAGGGTAGCTATTATACTTAAACTGCTTCAGCTGGCACCCTCCGGAGCCTGCCCCCTAACCGGGTCTGAACCCCTAGCCAATGCTGAGTTTCTTGCTGGAGTTCTCTCCGTAGCTGGATCTTGTCTGGGGGACAACTCAGGTAGGGCCACGCTTTGCGGCCCCTGTGGGCTGATGAAGTGCTCTGACGCATAGCGTTGAAGATCCCTGTTATGTGTGGGGTGACACTTGTCCGCAGATGGTGGTGGCTCTGAATCCTCTTGCTTGTCTGCCCTCATAATATCTTGATGAGAGTGGGAGGGATCTTCTGGAGATGATTGACTGGTATCTCCTAGACTGTCAGAAAGGTGAGAGGCTGGACCAGATGGTGCATCCTCCAATTTAGTGTGTGATTGTCAAAAGGGAGGATACACAGCATGGTTGTGATGTGATAATTCTTCTGTTCCTGTCCTTCCTCCTTTGCATCCGTCTTAGTTTTGAATTTTGAGCTGAAGTGGTCACAAGCAATTGAGGTGCTTTGACTTCAGTTCCTTGTTGATCTGCAGTAGGAAGGCAGGCAGGATACTCATGTGAACTGTTGGTTTGTGGAGCCTGCGTAGTTTTGGGGTCTAGTGCCGCTGACTGTGGCGTGCCCTGTGTAATGAGGAGGTCTTCAAAGGTCAAATTTCCAGTGGATTCTTTATTTAAAAATATCCCATCCGCACCAGCAGGTCCAATAAGTTTCACCACCTCCAACGGCTGCCTTCTCCACCACTCAAGTCTCCCTGAGGAATGTAGAATCCTCTTCCATTCTAACCCTCCAATGATGCAATACATTCCATCATTCCAGCTTCCACACACCTTCCCCCAAAGAATATGATGAGTAATACTGAACAAGAAAACTATAAACCTTACTACAAAATATGACAATATGACACTAATAATAATAACAACAATAGAAAAAGAAAATACAGGAAAATACAAAAAATTAGGAGGCTTTCTTCTTGGAGATCACAACGCGACTGAGATTCCATATCCTCCCATCATTAATTTTGACAGCATTTCTGAAAAGTTTGGTGACTACAAAAGGACCCAAAAATTTACTCCCACTCTTACTTAGAGTGGGTTTCTTATTCAAAACCTCATCTCCAAGTTTCATATTGACAGTACTTGCACTCTTCTTTTTGTCAAAATACTCTTCTTTTTTCTATACGTTCCATTTCACACTCTCTGTCATATCCTCTCTTATCAGACCAGGAAATAGTGCTATTTTTTTCCCAGGACACCCATCCAGCAGCTAACACAGTGTTTCCCTTTCTACCTCTAAACAATTCAAAAGGAACCGCTCCGGTGGTGGAACGTGGAGTAAATCTATATGCAACAAGAATTTTTTCTAAACCTTCTTTCCAATTCCTCCCAGCTGCCAATTCCAGTTGCACACATTCCTTCACGCACTTATTAAATCTCTCTACAGTCCCGTTTCCTTCAGGATGATACAAGGAACACAATTTATGCTTGATCCCCAAACTCCTAAGATATTCTTCCATTTCCTTGGAAATAAATTGCGGACCACTATCAGTCAAAATGGAATTTGGTAACCCTTCTCGACAGAAAAGTTCCTCAAACAGCCCAATTATTCTCCCTGTTTCAATGCTGCTGACAATCCCTATTTCAGTCCACCTGGAGAATTGATCCACTAAAACCAAAATGTAACTGCTTCCACTTTTCGCATGAATAGGTCCCACAGTGTCCATTGCAACAACATCCCAAGGTCTGTTAGGTAAATCTCTGACACACATAGGAGGAACTCTTGTTTTATATATCTTGTCACTGTTGCAACAATCAGGACATTGCCTAACTACCCTCTTGATACTCAAATCCATACCTGGCCACCAATAGTTGAGACGGATTCAGGCCTTTGTTTTGCTCATACCTTGGTGTCCTGCATGTCCCAACTGAATAATTCTGTCTGTCAATACACTCGGAACTACTAATCTCACTCCCCTCAACAATAACCCATTTGACACAGATAATTCATCTCTCACCTTCCAGAACCCTCTAAATGCTTCATCATTCTTCATCTCAGAATGCCAAAAACTTCTGAGTGAATCACATACACGTTGCAACACAGAATCATCAGCAACAGCTCTTACCCACTCATCTCGTTCAATAAGTCATTCTGTGACCCTACACACACTAAATTCATCATCTTGACTCATGTCCAAAACTTCCTCTGACTCAGAAGTAAGTCTTGATAAACAATCAGCAGTTTTGTTACAGGTCCCTGGCACATAAAACATTTTGAAATCATAATCTTGAAGATTCACAACCCATCTACTGATCCTACTTGAAATCAAGTCAAGCCCCTTTTTCATAAAAACTTCCACAAGGGGCTTGTGGTCAGTGTAAACATGGAATTCCCTTCCCCAAACAAAATTCCTGAATTCGTTGATAGCCCAAACTATGGCTAAAGCTTCTCTCTCAATAGTTGAATAATTGATCTCTGCTCCTCGCAACGTCCGTGAATTGTACACCACTGGTTTAAGCCCATCACCTCGTCGCCAGTGTAATGAGAAGGTCTTCAAAGGTCAAATTTCTGTGGATTCTTTATTAAACGATATCCCATCCACACCAGCAGATCCAATATGTTTCACCACCTCCAACGGCTGACTTCTCCACCACCCAAGTCTCCCTGAGGAATGTAGAATCCTCTTCCATTCTAACCCTCCAATGATGCAATACATTCCATCATTCCAGCTACCACACCCTGATCTAGCTCTCCTGGGATGGCAATTCCCACTCAGATAGGAGCAGCTTCCTTGAATTCTTTTAGGGCATTGTTGAGCATAAGGGGAAGAGTGGCAATTTGTCCACAATTGGGCTACAGCTACACATCAGCATGAGCAAGCTGTGATAAGGGCAATTATTTCTGCAACTTGTGCTGAAGAAATTCCTTGAAGCCCTGAAGCTACTATTACTTCTTGGGTTGTGCATACTGCATATGCTGCATTTAAATGCATTTAGACATCCTTCATTTGTTCTAAAAAATGAGCCATCCACAACTAAAAAATACTCTGGCCTTTATAAGGGCTCATCTTTTATATTTGGTTTGGGTTTGGTGCATAAGTCTGTCAAGGCAATCGTGTTCAAAGTGATCAGATTCAGTTTCCTCTGGAATAGGTAACAGTGTGCTATGATTCAGTACTTGCCATCTTCTCAGCACAACATTACTTCCTGCCAAAATTTGCTGCTCATATTTCGTCAACCTTGAATTCGTGAGGTGCAGGGTTTTAGGGCCAGATGTATGAAAAAGTTTTGCACTCGTAAACGGAGCAAATCTGTAAATTCGGCCGTTTGCGAGTGCAAAACAGTGGTCTGCGATGCACGAAAGGCATTCGCAGACCACAAATAAGAAATCGCTAAAATCGTGATTTCTTGCGTTGCGACCTGGAAATTGCAAGTCGCAATTTGCGATTCGCAAATTCCAGGTCGCAAGGCTATGCTGCAAAAAATCGCAAATTGCAATTTTTTGCAGAATGGCATTTTGCACATGCAAAATACCTTGATATGCAACCAGGTGGTAACCTGGTGCAAAATATAAAAATGCAGTTAAACTACATTTTTAAATTGAACATGTAAAGCACACATGCCCTTTTATCATGTGTGTACCTTACATGTTGCAAAAAATTATTTTGGGGTGCAGCAGAGGGGGCCTTAGGCCCCCAGCACCCTGGCCTTTTGCATTTCCAAAATTGCGATTTCTGGTTCAGAAATCGCTATTTTGAAAATGCAAAAAATTTGCAGCTACAGCCCAACAGGCCCATAGCTGCAAATGGGGCTGGTATCGCAATTTGCGATTTGGTTATAGCATTTGAGATTTTTAAGAAATCGCTATTACCGAATCGCAAATGTGATACATGGCACTTTGCAAATCGGTAATAGCGATTTCTTGAAAAGCGCTATTACCGAATCGCAAAGGGCTGTGATGATACATCTGGCCCTTAGTCCCATCACAATGTTTGCACATTTTTCCAGACTTACACTCACTACAGCTACCGCTTTCAGCCATCCGGCTATAAGATCAAGAGACATCTAAAGGTATGCTATTGACTTTTTGGAGTCTCCATGAATTTGAGTTAGCACTGAAAGAGCACAGCTCTCTATTTTACTGCAAAATAGGACACATTCTTTTGCATAATCTGGCATTCCCAGTGCTGGGACATGACTAGGCATGCCCTAGGAATGTTTCATACATTCATTGTCCCATGAAATAGGATCTGGTACATCTTTGTGTGTCAAGTTCAGTATAGGCTTCACCACCAAGGAAAAGTTGGGTATCCACTATCTAGAGTAGCCAACTATTGCCCAAAACATTCTGACTTCTATCTGCGTTCTAGAAGGATTCATTTTCAGAATCATCTCTCGACACTTTTTTCATTCCTTTTTCAACAATGTGCCCAAAATATTGCACTTCTTTCTGACATTATTATCGCTTATTTGGACACAAATTGGGGGCCATTATGAGTCAGGCAGTCGCATGACTGCCAGACTCGTGGTGGCGGCCCCGCCGCCAGCAGGCTGGCAGTGGGACTTTCAAATTATGACCGTGGCGTAGCCTCCACAGTTAGACCACAGACATCGCCAGGCTGCCGAAGCCAGCAGCCTGCTGGTCCCTCTGGATTCACATCCTCCAGGACAGTGCTGCTTGCAACGCCGCCCTGGGGATTAGGAGTCCCCATCTGCCAGCCTTTCCATGGCGGTTCACACCGCCGTGTAAATGTTGGTGGAATTGGCGACTCAGGGGCCCTGTGGGCCCCTCTACTGCCCATGAACTTGGCATGGGCGGCACAGGGACCCCCATGTGCACAGCCACATTGCGCATTCCACTGCCCGAATTACTCATGTTAAGGCCCTGTTCACTGCAGGAACGGTGGGCGGAAACACTGTTTCTGCCTGCCGGCCCTACGGTGAAGTCCTGTTTGGGCCGGCGGAGTTCAGGCTGCACAGCCGGTCTGATGGCAGGAAGGGTTTGGCCGCCCGCCAAACTCTTAATGACCTCCATTATGTCCATCGCCTTCAAATGATTTAACAATGCAATAGAAACAATTTTGCAAAATTTTCTAGTACTTGATGCAACCAATAGGCCATCAATATACTGGACTAGAACTGAGCTTCTAGGTAATTCCAATGTCTTTAGATTCCTTTTCAGTATCTACTTAAAAATTGGTGGACTCTCTGTATACCCTCGTGGGACACATTACTAAGCTAATACTTTCTCTCAGAGCATGAAAGAGAACAGAAATAGCCTGTCCTCATGAAGGGGTATTGAGAAGAAAGCTGGACAAAGGTCATGCATGTTAAACAATTCTACGGTACATGGAATTTGGTAAAGTATGGTGGCTGGATTCAGTACCACAGGACAACATGGGATTACGATGACATTCACCTTTCTTAAATCCTGCACTATCCTGAATTTACCATTGGACTTTTGTAATCCCATAATTGGTGAGTTGCATGGACTCCCAAATATTTCTCTTAACATGCCTTTTCACAACATGTAGTTGTTCAAAGACGTAATTCCCTCTAATACTTCAGGTGTCATTTGATAGGGTAGTGGTCTAGAGAAAAATGCATTTGATTAGTACAATATCTTTTCCTGTCGCATCCCATGCTTCTGGTTTAACCTTCTCAATTAATTCTGCAGGCAAATCATTTATCATTAACAGTGGGTAAAATACTGCTGTTTTGTGCTGAACTAACTTGAACTCAGCATCTTCATCATGTGTCTAGAATTCAATTCCCTGTGGTGTACAACTAATAGTGCAATTTAACTTGCACAGTAAATCTTTCCCTAGTAAATTAACAGGACTTGAAGTCTCTCAGATTTTCCTATTTTTACAGGTATGTCTTTTGAAACTGGATTAGGAACTTGTTTATTTGTTACCCCCACAACTTGGATTTCTCTTCCAGAGAGGGGTAGGTCTGGTAATTCTGCTGTTTACACAGTGGAACAGGTAGTTACTGTGTCAATAAGGAATGACACTTATTGGCCATTTACTTCACCATCCAAATATGGTCCACTCTGGTCTACCTCTAAAACTGCACCAAGCATGCAATCTGCTTCCTCTCTCAGGCACCATCATTGTGACGTACATATCAGAATCAAGCATTTCACAGTAATCAGTAATGGAAACTGCTGAACTGCATGTTGATTTTGAGCTTGCAACTCATTTTGATTGATTTAACTTTATTTTAATAGTAGTAGGTGGAACCATAAGTGCTTAAGGCATGAGCAAGATCATTATTTGATTTTGCATGGGTAACTGCATTTGTTGCATTGGAGCATTTGACATTGGCACTTGATTCACTCCCCGCATCTGATTATTAACATTTCTGTCTGGATGAAATCTACATTCACACTACCAATGTCCCACCTTGTTGCACACATGACCAGGTGTCATTTTCTTCAGCATTGCAACATCAACAGCCATACCCAGATCAAAGGGAGCACCTCTTTCCCTTCCTGGAGTCAACATCATGCTTGAAAACAACTTGCTTGCGTTCCTCTTACACCTTTTACTAAACCACCATTCTCAGCAACGGACTAATTCTGGAAACCTTGTTGTGCAAACTTTGTCTGAGCTAACATGAATTTCTCTTTCATCTTAAGCTGCTTCATCTCTTGCTCATCTCATCCAATCTTTTTGTTTGCCAACAAATCACATTCTGCTGTATGCTGTAAGATTTCCCCTAATCCAAGGGACATGTACAAACACTACACCTGGAATCTCCCTTAAATCATATGCTAAGACTGTCTCTTTCTTTTCTGCTTGTTCTGTTTGTTTTCTTTTGCCCTCACCTTCTTGAGCTTGTTTCTTTTTCCTGTTTTTTGTGCCAATTAATTGTTATATTTAGTGATCTCACTTTTTTGTGTACAAATTGTGAGATGAATTTGTAAAAACACTGAAAAAATCCTCTTTGTTGGTTTGCTATATTGATGTATATATTATTAGTGTTATTTCAGAAACAAATTACACATTGTTTGAAGATTTATTAATTTATGGAATTTAATTGATGGTTAATTACGACATTAATAGTGTTTAATTTCGCTGAAATATTTGTATGCAAATGATTCTTCCATGAACATTCTGAAAAATCCTACGTTACCACTAAAGAGGACTTTAAATTACAATTAATTTGAATGTAAAAACCATGGGCCTTATTACGACCTTGACGGAGGGGTTTTCTTCATCACAAATGTGGCAGCTATCCCGACCGCTGTATTATGATTCCATTATATTCAATGGAGGTCATAATACAGTAGACTGGATATCTGTCACATTTGTGATGGAGGAAACCCCTCCGTCAAAGTGATAATAAGGCTGACATATCTCTATCTGCTCCCAATCCAAAGTTAACATTTATTAAATGTAATAGTGTAACCCAGGATTAGCCTCTGGAGCAGAACATGAACAACTTAGTAGTAATAAGTATAATTTAATTTACATGCCCTGGGTACATGTACTACTGTTAGCAAGGGACATAAGTAAAGTAAAGGTACCAATCAGGTGTAAGCCAATTATGACATGTTTTATGGAGAGAGCATCAGCCCTTTACCACTGGTTAGCAGGGAAAAGTTGTCAGAATCCTAATGCCAAAAAAGCATGTTCAAAAGCATGTTCTGCAGAAGTGTCTGGGGGAGACACTATAAAAAGAGCCTGTTCCAACACCGCTATATTGAAATCTATATTTTTTACCGACTCAGTTTAGACCCAGCCATGTGCAAATCCATTTTAGCCCTGCTCCAATACAAACAGCCCAGCTCGAACAGCCAGGCCAGATCTTCTCTGAACCCGAACACAAACAGCCCAAGACCACTTTGGCCTAGTTGGGCAGAGTCAGTTGGACAAAGCTTTTTCCAGTGAAAATGTGAGCATCGGACCCAAGTCTGGGCATACCCATCGTACTTAGAGCATCACAATGAAATATAGAAAAAGTTATGGTTGGAATGCATTAATTATCCTAAGCTCCTGTTAGTTACTTAGGCCTGCTTTCCAAGCCATTGCTTTTATGCCCTCTTTGCCTCCTAAAAGTAGACCGAGCCATATATTCCAGTTCTAATAGGAACAGTCTGGCCTGAACAGCCACGCCAGGTACTCTCCGAGCTATCCTTCACTGAAGAGACAACAGTAGGTCGAAACCGATCTGGAGTTCTGTTGGTCCCATCTGTGAGGATCTGACCTTACAGTTTGAACCAAGATGTTCCTATTGATAAGAACTAAGGCCCAGATTTATACTTTTTCAAGCAAAACTGCGTTAGCGCAGTTTTGCGTGAAAAAGTATAGCACCGGCTAGCGCCATTTCAAGACGCCGGCCGGACACCATATTTATGGAATGGCGCTAGCTGGCGCTAATGCCCGGTTAGCGTACAAATACATGACACTAACCGGGTAGGGGAGGCGTAGGGAAAACTGGGAGTTGTGCGTTACAGATTGGCGCTAGTCAGGTTAGACTCAAAAAAATGGCTCTAACCTGACTAATGTCATTTTTTTGATACACAACCACCATGGACATGACTCCTGTCTTAGTAAAGACAGGAGTCATGCCCCCCAGCCCAGCAGCCAAGCCCAGGGGACTTATGTCCCCTAGGCATGGCCATTGAGCCCAGTGCCATGTAGGGGGCCCCAAGTTAGGCCCCCCTATGGTTTTTTGAAAAAAATTAAAAATACCTACCTGGACTTACCTAGGATGGGTCCCCCCATCCTTAGGTGTCCTCCAGGTGTGGGTGCGGGTAGGTGGGGGTGTCCCTGGGGGCAGGGAAGGGCACTTGTGGGCTGTTTCCATGGTCTCTGACCATGGAAAAAGACCCACATGTCCCCTTACACCTGCCCATTCCCAGGCGTTAAAATAATGGTGCTAAGCATGCTTAGCGCCATTATTTAAGGTCCTCCTCCTCCCGTGCGTGATTTTTGCACAGGAGGATAAATAAGGCGCTTAGGCCTTTGAGTCATTTTTTGCCCGGGAACGCCTACCTTGCATCTCATTGACGCAAGGTAGTTTTCCGCAGGCAGAAATTACTTCAACTCCAATATTTTGGCACTAGAGATATCTAGCACCAAAAAATAAATATGGAGATAAGTTTGCGCCGGATTTGCGTTAAACAAATGACACAAATCTGGCGCAAACAGAGTATAAATATGGGCCTAAAATTGATTTACATAAGGCAGGTCCCTGACTAGAGTGGCACCATGGGTGAAAAACAATGGTCTAAAATGCAACCCTAGTGATTGTCGGTGCTTGATATTACTTTAAGCATCCCTTTTATCAATTTTGCAGTAGACACCCTACATATATACCACTGGGTGAGGTGACCTATCTATATCTTTTTGGATACATGCAGAAGTGATGAGGTGACACAGTTGTTTCCCATTTCTTTGGACCCTAGCACCTATGTTCTGGTATCTTTTGATAGGGAGGTGGTGCTTGTGTCATTCCAGCCTCTCACTCTCTCTTACTGAATATATGACATACTACATCTGACAGGTATAGCCATACATGGATTCTGTGCTCACTATGCCATAGTACTCAAGTGATACCTACATTTGTCAAAACTGGTGTAGGGTTGTTTTTGGTCTCATCAAGAGGGAACAGTGGCCTAGCACTTCTGGCTGGACTGCTCCCATTGGAGGAGGGTCAAGACTGATTTGCATGAGGCGGGTCTCTATCTAGAGTGCCACAGTGGGCAAAAACAATGATCTGGAATGCAGCTCCAAGTGATTGTCAATGGGTGAAATTAATTCAAGTATTCCTTCCATCACTTTGTTATTTTGTTAACAATCATTTTTGTAGGCTGTGAGTTTTGTAGACAAACAGATTTCGCTATGGAAAACCTGGCAAAATCTAACCAGATTGATTATAGGAAGCAGTCAAATGTGAAAATTCATGTAGTGAGCATTGCTTCTGAGTGTTTGTCCTTCTTCCAACCATGGAAAATCGGATGTATCTACTGTACACTGTAAAGTAGGCATGTCAAGGTAAGGTTGTTTTCCAGGTGTGGCGAATCCCACCCTATTCCAAGGTACCTGTAGTAGAGGCCTAAGCCATAAAAATGAAAATACATTTATTTTAGGATAATGACCAGTGAGCAGTAGTTCTGTTTTAAAGGAAGGAGTTATACCACCACAGACTGAGAACAACATGTTGATTGGAACAATCGAAAAAACGATACGAATCTATACCAAATAAAACTTTATGCTGGTCGGTTATTTTAACATCAGAATAAGGTAAAGTATGCATTAGAACTGTATTCATATTTGAGGTGAATGAACTACAATAGATTCTTACCCAAATCCCCTGAATAAAACAAACAATAAAAGTATACACATTTTGGTAACTTGATTATTAAACAAAGTGCATGGTCATTAAATAGGAGCATTAATTTAAATAAATATTTTAGAAGGTGTTTCCCAGAGAGCTCTGTACTATGCATCTCTGATTGACTGTATGCTTTTCAACAGGTTTTGAGATAAGGCAGCACACAAGCAAGTCAAGAAATGTGTCATGTGCAGGAGATAAAAACAGGGCAGTGGAGACTGAAGGAGGGGAGTTATTGAAAACAATAGCTTCCTGGGTCAAGTCTGAAACACACAATATTAACCACCGAACAACCAGTAGTTGAGTTCCAAGTTAGAGAGGGCAGAGCCCCATGAAGAGTTTGTGAATTCTATAGGCTGTGTCTGGCAATATCAGGTGTTTTGACTCTTTCCCCTAAACCGATTAATCACACCTATGTTTCTATTATATCATCTTTGCTGTTTTTCCCTTTATCAGTTCCCTCAGTTTTTCTCCTCCCTGCTACTTTTACTGACGCTTGTTTTGTCTCAGACTGACTTTAGTATTTGACTCTTGTACAGTTGTGCTCTGACACCTGTCTTGCCCTGGAATTACACTTTGACAACTAAGAATTGCTTTCGTACCTAATAACAGATTTCCCATTTTATGATTTTGCAACTATTATTCTACCTTCCAGTAGCACCTCATCTTCGGTTCTCTGGAAGGATTCCTTGTTTCCCTTGGGTCTAACTACCACAACGCTTCTCTCACAGGGATACGTTACATCATGCTTTTGTCATCATGTTTATCTGCTGTAAAATTCCTCCTCCATTACTCAATACTTACAGTCTTCTTTTCCGTCTCTTGACAGTGAGTCATAGTGTATCTCTGCAATGTTGTGTCACCCTAAACTTCAGAGGATCCAGTCCAGTCTTCTAATGTCCATCCTGCTGGAAACAGGTTTCTTGCTGTCTCTATCTCTCTGTCTCTCTATAGTCACTCACCCTCTATTCCCCTTTTTGAAACAGGTGCTCCCTACTCTACTGGAGACTTACAAAGGGGGATGGGCCACCCCTTTGGGGAAAAGGTGGGTTTAACCTCAGCAACCTTCAAGCCACATTATAAAGTTGTGACAGGAATGATCAGCATGAACTCTTGTTCTATTGAATATTAGACCAGAAGGAAGGTTTGCTACCAGATCGGTCAGTTAGAAGTAGCACAAGAAAAGAAAATCAAGTAGACAACAAAAGATAATGTGAAAGTGAATCGGTGGAGCTGTCGAAAATTAAACTGAAGGTCGGTATTTGGTAATAAAGTAAGGAGATACTTTTATACAAATAGTATGGTAATTAATGAAATAATATTGAAAAACAATACATACAAATGTCAGTCAACTCAAGTAAAACATATGGTTTCTATAAACTTTTAGCAAACTGCAGTACTCAAAATTTTGTGTCAAATAATTGTGAAAGTGAAACAGAATGGCAGAAAATGGAATGTACCATATGCAAAAAGCTAAAAGAAGGAAAACTAATACCACATTTTTGAGGTGCTTGATCTGGGTGACTGCCCTAGACTGCAGGTCAAGTTAAAAAACTGAAGAATTGCTAGAGGCATTTTCTTGATTATTATGGACCTACATGTGGATGCATAGATCTGAATGTAGTTGGAGGATGATGGGTAATACCTGAAAACATTTAATTTATAAATAGTCTTAAAAAGCATATACTTCTCCACGGACAACTTCAGTATATAGATGAAGATTTTTTTAGTTTTGAAGAGAAATCAAAGTGTGTTACCAAACATACTCCCCTTTTCTATTATTATTGCATCTGTAGCTCGTTGCTTATGTTGCTATTCATCCAATTACCTTCAAAGAAAGATTGAAACTGAATAATTAGAAGACTATGGGCGTGATTACGACCTTGGTGGAGGGGATGACTCCATCACAAACGTGGTGGATATCCAGCCCGCCATATTACAAGTTCCATTATATCCTATGGAACTTGTAATACGGCGGACAGGATATCTGTCACGTTTGTGATGGAGTATTCCCCTCTGCCAGAGTTCATAATCAGGCTCTATATCCTTATGTATGATGAAAAATTAATAGTTATGAATTAAACATGAAATGAACTACACCATGCTTTGAACATTTATGAAACTATAGTGTTGTGGTTTCCATCAGTAATGTATACTTTTTTAAGTAAATGATGTAATCTAATAGAATTTCAGAGGCAGGGTCTTCTAGGGGAAGACAGTTGATGGAGGACTGGAAAGGAATGAGCTGCATACTGTACTGTACTGCCTCATGGTGGATGCTAATAAACAACTTATAAAAATAAGGAGAAACCGCTGTGTCAAGTGACGACGAGCTGAGTCACACACCTTCCTTTATATGAACCATGTGTGCAGTTTTTACAAGTGTTTCAAACTGTTTCTGGGAATTATATTTGTGGTGTGAATTTTACAAACAATATGGAGAATTCAACATGTAGACGGTATGATGACTTTCAAATATTTACAATATTTAAAGTATCAATCAATCAGTTTTTGGAAAGCGCGGCTACCCACCCATGAGGGTCTCAAGGCACGAAGAGCCGAAGAGTCACGTCTTAAGGTCCTTCCTGAAGTTAGTGAGCGATGGGCTTTGTCTGAGGTGGAGGGGGAGGTTGTTCCAGCTCTTTGCTGCTATGTAGGTGAAGGATTGTCATCTGGCAGTGGTTTTATGAATGCGGGGATGGTGGCCAGGGCCAGGTGGGTGGAATGGAGGGTCCCGGCGGGCGTGTGGAAGGAGATGCAGTGGTTCAAGTAGGCTGGTCCTTTGTGTGTATGGCCTTGTATGTGTGGGTGAGTAGCTTGAAGATGATTCATTTCTTGACCGGGAGCCACTGGGGGGACCTCAGGTGTTGGGAGATATGTTCTTGGCATGAGAGGTCAGGATGAGTCTGGCGGCAGTGTTCTGCAGGAGTTGTAGTTTTTAGATGTTTCTAGTAGAGGTGCCGGCATAAAGGGCATTGCCGTAGTCAAGCTTGCTTGTGACCAAGTCGTGGGTGACTGTCCTGAGGCAGTCTGCTGTCTATCTGAAGATCTTCCGAAGTTTTCAGAGTGTGTTCCAGTATGAGGAGGTGACTGAGTTTACCTGCCAGGTCATGGATAGGGAGGAGTAGAGGATAAAGCCTAGGTTGCGGGCGTGCTGAGTCGTTGCAGGGGGGGCGCTGAGGAATGTGGGCCACCAGGAGATGTCCCAAGCTGAGGTAGCGTTTCCGAAGATGACGAGCTCAGTTTTGTTGGAGCTGAGCTTGAAGCAGCTTTTACTAATGCAGGTGTCAACCGCTTCCATTCCTGAGTGGAAGTTCCTTTTGCCCGTGTGCGGGTCTTCGATGAGAAAAATAATGAGTTGTGTCATCGGCATATGACACGATGTTCATACCGTGACTTCTGACGATGGCTGCGAGAGGAGCCCAGTATATGTTGAACAGTGTGGGACTCAGTGAGGATCCTTGGGGGACTCCGCAGTTTACTTCTGTGGGTCTGGATATGTAGGGCGGAAGTCTGACCCTCTGAGTCCTCCCGGGGAGGAAGGAGTGGATCCATTCCAGGGTTCTTCCACGGATTCCTATGTTGTGGAGTCTGGTGCGTAGAGTGCTGTGGGAGACCATATCGAAGGCTGCTGAGAGGTCGAGGAGTATGAGCACTGCGGTGTGGCCGCGTCTAGGAGTAATCAGATGCCATCAGTGGCTGCCAGGAAGGCTATCTCTGTGCTGTGGTTGCTGCAGAAACCGGACCGAGAGCCGTCCAGGGAGTTGCTGGCCTTAATAAAATTCTGTAGTTGTGCGTTGATTGCTTTTGCCAGTACTTTGGCGGCGTAGGGTAGCAGCGAGATGGGCTGGAAATTCTTTAATTCTCATGGGTGGGCCGAAATATAGACTTTGTTCATCGTGCATAATCAGCAAGTTTTACCATATTGAGTGCTACTGGAATTTTAGAGTTATTTTTTGACACTTTATATTTGCCTATTACTTTTTGGCCAGCAGTGGGGTGATTACACCAAGGCAGTTACAGTGATGTGTGAGGAGTTCAAGGATCGCGGTGCAAGCACTACTTTATGCGAAGATTGTTGTTCTACAAAAGGGCGTAATGGAGTAGCACAGCAAAGCGCATGAAGGGAAAGCACAGCGATGCATGTGAGGATCACAGTGTGAGTACTTACTTTGTGTGAAAATTATTGTTGCATGGAAGTGCATGGTGGAAGAAACAATGATGCGCAGAACTGATCTCATGGCACGTTGACAAAAGTGTTTCAGTTGCGTTTTGAAGTACGTGAAGAACTGCATGAAATAGTCTGTGCAGTCTTTTCCTCTGTAGCTGGTGCTACACTGCATTCAGGGGCTAGGTTTCTGCCACTTCCTGTCAAGATGGATTATTGAGACTATAGCAAAAAAAGGAAACCGTTCAAAATTTTCTTGTGCTGCACGTGATGAATTATACTTCGATCCTAATAGGAGGATAAATCCTGAAATAATTTTTAATTTTAGTCAGTTTTATTAATCTATTATATTAGTTTGTTATAGTAAATTATTGTTTTAATCAATTATATTAGTTTATTAGAATAGATTGCTATTTTACATTATCTTTTTGCGTAGCAGAACAACATGTCACACCACTCTCCTCTCAGTATGTATCAGCCACCACAATTTTGATCTGAATGGGGTGAACCCATATTACCCTGGAAAAAATTGATACGTTTGTTTGATTCTTATTTAATTGGAGTTGGTAGCAAGAAATGTTCCCCTGCATGGAAACAAGGCATTCTTTTACACAATTTAGGTATTGAAGGAAGGAATATATATGATAGTCTTGACTTAATAACAATTGGTACTGCTGATAGAGAGACCCGGGATATATTTGAGATGTCAGTTATGATGCGTAAAAAACATTTTGGAGGACAAAAAAATAATGTCATGGAGAGACACAAATTTTTTATGAGAACACAAGCTAGAGATGAGAGAGTAGGAAATTATCTTTCACTAGCAGAAACACGTGAATTTGTTGTCTCTTATAAGAGATCAACTTGTGCGATGTACCAAAAACCTGTGGGGTACAGGAGAAGTTATTAGCAAAGAACCCATCCTTGCAAGAAGTGATAACCATTGTTGAAAGCGTGGAACATGCTTCATTCTGGGACAAAGAGATGAAAGATGCCTGTTCCAATTTATACTTCAACATGGTCTTCTTTGGCATTGCCTGGATCCACTCCCACCTCCACTTTAGACAGGGTGTCCATGCTTGGTAATGTTCAAGAGGGGGATCTTGTACAAAAAAGTAGCTGGACGAATAAAGATTGTTAGTGCCACACAAAAAGACTCCATAATTAGATGATATAAATGTGATAATCCAGGGCATCTAGCGAATAACCCCAAATATTTTGCTAGAAATGTCAATTGCAGAAATTGTGGGATAAAGGGCCATTTACCGAAAGTTTGCAGGAATGCTAAAGTAAACACTGTGGATGAAACAATAACAAATCAACATGATAGTACATGTTGACTGCTCAAGTAACGGTAACCAGCAAGCTGAAGGAGGAAAATAAACTAAATTAGTCATTCCAAGGTGTGACATTGAAATTGATGGAAAAATTGTCACAGTCCTTGCAGGTTCTGGATCTCCTTCACATTAATTGGTGAGAAGAACTGGGAGAAAATTTTGGGAAATGACAAAATTGAACTATCTTCACCAGACATCAATCCTATAGGCTATGGTGGACTAAAGATTGATTTATTTGATTACTCTGTTATGACAATAAAATTCAAGGGGCGTGAAATGGTAGGAAAAGTTTATGTAGCAAAGTGTGGTGATAACCTCTTTGGCTGGCGGCACCAGAGAGACATGGGGATCATTTTAGATCCAAATATCACATGTAAGCGATGATACCGATAGTATGAATGAGTTTCCAGTAGTTTGTAATGACAAACTTGGTCTGCTGTCAAATGTCAAGCACAAAATCATCTTGAAATTCAATGCTGAACTGGTTGTGCATAAAATAAGGAAATTACTTCATTTAATGCTGGATCCTCTTCAAGAAGAACTAAACAGACTACTGGGATTAGAAGTAATTAAAAGAATTGAGACCTCAGAATGGTTAGCTCCTATAGTACTAGCTCCTAAAGATACTAGGCCAAAAATAAGAATGTGTGTAGATCTAAGAGGTCTCAACCAGTGCATATGGGTGGATTGTCAACATCCACCAAACATCAATAAAACTATAATCATGCTGACTGGAGCCAAAATATTCAGTGTAATGAATTTAGCAGCAGCATATCATCAAATTTTACTTCATGAGGATTCAAGACAACTTACCTCTTTCATCAGTCCTTTCAGTTTTATTAAGTTACCATTTGGATTAGCTTCTGCTGCTGCATGTTTCCAAAGGGTGATGAAGGAGGTACTCAAAGGTGTTGCCTCCGTATTATTCTTTCAAAGTGATATGCTTGTCTATGAAAAAAATATGAACAAACATGATGCGGTTTTAAGAACAGTACTCACAAGGCTAAAAGACAATGGTTTAACTTTAAAAAGGGAGAAATGCAAATTTAGCGTAGGCACAGTTTCATATCTGGTTCATACCATTTCTGAAGATGGTATTAGGCCCAAGTTAGAACTGGCTTAACAAATTATGTCAGTGCCGACACATACTGAGAAGGACCAGGTGCGATCATTCCTTGGCCTTCCTGAGTATTACTTGAAATTCATTAGGAATTTTGCAAGGGCCGTACAGGCTTTAATGCTAATACTGAAAAAGGGTATGCATTTTGAATGGTCTCCAGAGTGTTAGAAAGCTTTCAATGTAGTAAAAATGAGATTGGAAAAATGCCTACCTTAGGTCATTCTGATGTGAAACGGAAAACACTATTGTCCACTGATGCCAGTTTAAAGGGTCATGAAGCGGTTCTCTCAAAAGAGGTGGAAGGAGAAGGGAAAGTGGAAGCTTTTGCCTGACATTCTCTTAAAGGATCAGAAGAACGGTATTCTGTGGTGGAGCATGAGGCACTACTCTGCACTGCACTTGGGTCATAAACCATTTTAAATATTACCTCTGGGGTCTACCATTTGTGCTCAGGAGCAATCATAGGCCTCTTGTACAGATGTTTGCCTGTCAAACTATTGAGAACACAACTCCATGCATCAAGCACTGGGCTGAAATTCTAATGGGATTTAATTTCCAAATAGAATATTTGCCAGGAAAAACATATTTCTGCTGATTTCCTTCCCAGGTTACCTATTAGAGATCATGTTTCAGATGATCAAGTTTCTATATCGTGGGTTAAGGATTCAGCTATTGACAAGGAAGAATCGTGTTTAAAGAGTGAAAAGGACACTGTTCGCAAGTTAGTGTCTGAGTATGTAGTGATAACAACTGTCCAGATGAAGCTAAGACATTTTGGAGTGTAAAAGAAGAGCTGAGCATCATAAAGGGTAATTTATACAAGGGTGACAGATTGGTTCCACCTGTAGGGTTGTGTGAGAAATGAATTAACCTCGCTCATGAGGGACATTTAGGTAGGAACCTTACTAAAGCTAGCATCAGAGAATGTTACTGGTGGCCAGGCCTAGACTAGCAAGAGGAAGTGGTTGTTAAAGATTGTATACAGTGTGCAAGTAATGACAAGTCTAGAATTCTGAGAACTGTTCCTTTGTCTCTTGTTTCTGTTCCAGATGAACCATGGTTTAAGTTATGATTAGACTTGCTATGACCATTTGAGGTCTTGCCACCCAGTAGAGATTTGTCATTGTCTTAGTTGATTACACATCCAAGTAGGTCACTGCTAGTTGTGTGCATTTAATCACCACAAAAACTGTTGTAGAGTTTCTAACTGATGTTTTCATTTGTGAAGAAATCTCTGAAGTAATAATTACAGATAATGGAATTCAATTCACCTCACCAAAGATGAAAAACGTTCTTAAAAGTTTTGCAATTTCTCATTTCCATACTGCACTCTATCCTCCTCAAGCAAATGGTTTGGTTGAAAAAATTAACCAATTACTGGGAGCAAGGGCACAAAATGCTCTTGAAAATAAGCTGCCTTTAAAAGTTGTTCTTATAGAGAAGTTGTGGGCTCATAGCAATGGTTCTAGTGCTGTAACTGGAATGTCTCCTTTCCGAATATTGAAAGGCAGGTTAGCTGGTTCTAAATTTAAACCCATTGTTGTTGTGTTGAAAAGGGACAAGTAATGCAATGTTACCAGATGTATTAAAACCCAATTGTGACAAAGTGATTGCCAATCAAGACAAATACAAGAAAAGGTTTGATGTGAGGCATTGGGTACGCCAAAGAGATTGGTATGAAGGAGATTTGGTATATATCAAAAGACCCATGTGCAGTCCCAAAGGGGAGTCCAAATGTATGGGACCAAAAACAACAATACAGATAAGAAAGAATGTGGTAGTTTTGGAAGGAGGTGAGGTTTGGAGTGTGTCATGGTTAGCCAAAGGGTGTACAGGAAGAGGAGTTTGGTGGAAAATCGTATGGAAGTGAAGAGGTTAGGAAGAACATGAGGAAAAAGAAGTGTCCTAAACATTTTGACGATTTTGTGTATCAAGTAATGTGACATATTAAATGAACAATTTACCTGTATCTTTTTACAAGATTCTGAAAGATGTTTACCATATGTTATTTAGGTCAATTATTGTTATAGCTTTTTCAATTTATTTTCTTCTTAATCATTTCTAAGTTTGGAAAGAATTCTACAAGTATATTTTGACTTTTCTGTTTTGCAATATTCTAATTTACTTTCTTATTCCCTACTATCCTTCATTGTTGTGTTAATTTAATTATATATATATTATATATTATTATATATATATATATTTATTATACATACATATATCTATTGTGTCATGTTGTCAATTTAAAGGAGGGAGATGTGTTGTGGTTTCCATCTGTAATGTATACTGCTTTAAGTGAAAGATGTAATCTAGTGGAATTTCAGAGGCAGTGGTTACTAGGGGAAGACAGTTGATGGAGGACTGGAAAGGAAGGAGCTGCATACTGTACTGTACTGCCTCATGGTGGATGCTAATAAACAACTTATATAAATAAGGAAAAGCCTCTGTGTCATATAGTCAAGGTAAATATATGTAAAAAAAATCTTGGGAAAGCCAAGGTAAACTAAATAGTAAAGCAAAGCAAGGCGCAATGTATTTTAGACTGTTCTCAATGAAATTATTTAAAGTGGCATCAACAACCTTTGAATAGGATTAGTTTAAAGTCTATGTTAATTTGGGGGTATAGATTGACTCGCAGAAATAAAGTTCTCTTGTAAATTTTAAGGGAATTGGATGCTTCTTTAATAACCATAAAAGAAAATATTTAATAGCTTCAAAACAGCCTCAGAAAGCAGATTTGATGCCTACCTTATGGATTAGAAAATTGTCATTTTCCAAATACACACCAGCCAGACGCAGTGAGAAGTACAATATGGAAACTATACTTTACCCATTTCATCCTCTGCACATGCCCAGGAAATCATTCTACTGTTAACAGCAGAGGGATTTCCCAGCTCCTGGGGCTTTTTTTTGGTTTTCAGTGAAATGACGATCAGCGAGCATGGTGTGCTGACGTCATTTCACTGCAAATTAAAGTGAAATGAGCGAATCTGTCATGCTGGCTCTCATTGTACCTATGAGACTGCTGGATTTAGGAGGGAGCTTCACCTTAATTGTGGGGAACTGAGTTTGATCCCACACCATGTGACAACTGTCAGCATAGTCCGTTTCCAGCCAGTTCGCAGCACCTTACCTATGCCCAAGAGCAAGGTGGTTTTGTGGCAACCTGGCGTATGATTTTGTGACTTCTCAGGGAAATTGTGGTGGATCAGATCTCGTCGTTTTCTCTGAGGTACATTCATCTCACACATGCAAAGGCAAACAGAAGCAGGGAGTGGTTCTGCAAGTTTTATTGAATCAGCTGCGTCTTAGATAAAAAGACATGAACTGCAATATTAGGATGATAAAACACTAGAAGCAAAATGGTGACCAGAAAAGTCCCACCATATTGTCACTATGCAAGATGTGTGATTCCTACCTACGCCACTAATGTTAGAGCACTGCAGAATAAGCCCCAATCTGGAAAGACATCATCCCCCATACCTGAATATGACAATAGTGGAGAAGCCTGTTGTCTATTCTGACACCATGCACCCATATAGGCCAGGGAACTGGCAGTCTTAGCAAGCAGCTGCAGCGAAGTCAGACAGCATGTGATAGGATGCATCTGGCAGGAACCTCCCTCTAATGTGCAGGGGACAGAGAGATGTTTATTATAATAAAACAGCTAGTGTTATGAGAAAGGTGTATCCATGTGAAAATCTGCATGTTTCTGTAAAATGTTATTGACACGGTGTACGACTTTGTGCTGGCAACCCTATCTTGTCGCAGCCTTGAATAAAGCACAGAGTGAAAGAATGTTGTGCTAAGAAATGTAAGTGCTTTCCTAAGCAAAAGGACGTCAAGATAAAGGAAAATACAACCTCACCACAAATGTGATAATTTCTAAACAAATAAAAAAAAATGAAACATTACTAAGCAAAAGGGCACAGACAGCAGGCCTAGTTGCTAAAATAATGTGCCCACAAACATGAGTGAAATGGCTTCACTACAAATCAACTGATTTCACTTTCACTGACCCAGAGCTTGTGGCTATCTCAATAGACAGGAGAAGACTCACTGTAAAGGGGAGAATCTCTCCTTTCCAGTGGTACCCTTCTTTTGTGGATCCTTGTTTGGGGATAACTGCAAGAGTGTGAACCCCAAGCAGAGTTCCACCACTAGACACCGGGGAGGGGGAGCAGACTACTGGGCAAGGGCTTTTGCTCCTCCCCAACATTTCTTGGCCATATTCAGTCTTTCGGCTGCCCTGGAGGGCAGATGGGGGCAATAGCCCCTGATCTGCCTTACCAAAGGGGCAGAAAGCTCAGTAGGCACCAGGTATTCTTATTTTTTTAAATTGATGTAGAAGTGGGGGCTGCCCAGAACGGGCATTGCAATGCACCCACCCTCTCCTAAAACAAATTGGCACAAACTGCCTACTAGGCAAGTGGAAGTGGGAGCTGCCCATAAGGGGCATGCAGTGCCCCCACCACTTCCTAAACAATGATTAGCACAGTCATTGGGAAATAGCCCCCGATCTGGCCCGCCAAGGGGCAGAAATCCCACTATGCACCAGGGATTATTTTTTTGAATTTCATGTAGGGGTGGTGGCTGTCAAAAATGGGCATTGCAATGCCCCCACGTCCTCCTAAAATATCAGCACTGTCTTTCTGCTTCCCGGGGGTCAGAAAGCCCACTAGACACCAGGGACTATTCTTTTGGTTAGTGTAGGAGTGGGGCTGCCCAGAATGGGCATGGCAATGCTCCAAACCTCTTCCCAAAAATATGGGCACAGTCTTTCTGCTCCTTCCAGGAGGAAGATGTGGGTTATTATCCTTGATCTGCCCTTGAGGAGAGAGAAAGCCCACTAGACACCAGGGACTATTTATTTTGGTTGTGTAGAGCTGGGGCTGCCCAGAATGGGCATGGCAATGCCCCCATCCTTCCAAAAAGATGGGCACAATCTTTCTGCCACTACTATGGGGGCAGATGGAGATTATCACTGAGGGTAATTAGCCCCTAGATGCCAGGGACTTAAAAAAAGAGGGGTGGAGGTTGCCCACCACCACGGGCATGGTTATGCCCCCACCCCAACAGAAGGGGGCAACAGTCTTTCTGCTCCACTAGCAGACTAAAGCATCTCATCCCAATGGCAAGCAAGGGGATATTTGACTATTTTGGGTGTTGATTTACAAATGGGCCAGGAGAGTTTGGCTAACTCCCAATTTCATCCCACTTACAATTCTGAACAGCTGGACTTTTTGGGCTTGGGTACCCTGCCACCTGGAAAACCTGCCAGATCCAGAGACTTTGGAAAACAAGATATCTGGGGGAATCTAGGGTGCTCTACTTCACATGCACCCTACACCAATTTCTTACCCACAATGCCCTGCAAACTTCTAACTTTGCTTGAAATCACACCTTTTACCTACATTTCGGTGATGGAAAAACTCTGCCCCACTTGTGCGGCTGGACTGAGTGCCAGTCTCAGGATTAATCCAACCAAGGTCACTAGGACTCTACAGGCAGGGGCTCCCATTGTCCTTGGTTTCATCTATTCTTGTTGCTGCACTAGGCCCAGCCACACAAATGGGGCAGTGGTTTTATCACACAGGTGGGGCATTGCTGGCTGGTCAAAATATTGTGGATTCCTGAAAATTCCAGATGTTTCCATCACAGAAATGTAAGGAAATGGTGTGATTTCAGGCAACGTTGTAGGTTTGAAGGGCATTGTGGGTAAAAAAGCTAATGGGATCCACACAAGTCATGCCAACCTGGATTCCCCTAGGTGTCTGATTTTCAAAACTGTACAGGTTGGCTAGGTTTCCCAAGGTGCCAGCTGATCTAGGGTCCATAATCTAGAGCTACCAACTTTGGTACAAGAGGGTCAGTTTTGGACAGAAAAATGATCTGCACCCATGTTGCATTTTGGGTCATTTTTAGGTCTAATCACACAAGTGAGGTACCATTTTGATCAGCAGATTTGGGGGAATGCTGAGTGGAAGGATATTTGTGGCTTCCTCCAGATTCCAGAAACGTTCATCACAGAAACAAGAGGAAAATGTGATTTTACTCAATGTTTGAGGTTTGCATGGGATTCTGGGTAAAAAACATGGTGAGAGCCAGGCAAGTCAGCCCAACCTGGATAGCCTCAGCTGTCTAGTTTTGAAAAAGTACAGGTCGGCTAGGTTTCCCTAGGTGCTGGCTGAGCTAAGGTCCAAAATCTAGAGCTACTCTCATTGGAAAGCGAGGGTAGTTTTTGGGTGGAAAAATGGGCTGTATCCATGTTGCATTTTGGGCTGTGTCCTGTCTTGGGCACTAGGCCTACCCACACAAGTGAGGTAACATTTTTATCGGGAGACTTGTGGGAGCATAGAATACTAGGACGTTTGTTATTAACAATTGGATTTCACTGCATTTGTGCTTTTCAAATGTAAGCCAGTGCATAAGGAAGATGACATTTTGAAAAAATACCTTCCAAATCATCAGCTGGTATCACTACCCACAATGTAGAAATAGCCACTGCCCCTAAACTCTATATCTTGTGCCCATTTAAGAAAAACATAGGTTTCCTTGATACACATATTTCACTATGCCTATATAGGATTGGTCCGTTCTCTCTGTCTGCAGTCCCCAGTACGCTAGTCCGCCCAGGAGGCAGAGGGGGTGGCGTGCAGCTCTCTCCCCTGTCGGGACGAAAGCAGAGGAACAACCCGAGCGGCCTGAGTGGCTGACTAGCGTGCTCACCCGCACTCCACAGCTGCACCAACACTCTGTCCGGCAGCGCCGGACTCATCGCAGCGGAAGAGCAGAAGTCCCGCAGCTCTCCCACAGGTGAGCGGCCCGCTGGAGTTCGCCGGTTCCGCCACAGCCAAGCCCTAGCAATAAATAAAGGCAAGTGGCCCTCCTGTCCTCCCGCGTACCCCTGCGGAAGTGGCCCAACCGCAGGTGCGGCTAGCAGGGGGGGTGAGGGGCCATACCTCAAGGCCCTGATTGCGGTGACGTTCACGCTGGTTCGAGGAGTTCCGGTGTTTGGCTGTGACGTCGCGTCACCCCAGATCTTGCACTAAATAGTAGTATAGTACTTCCTACCCTTAATGAGGACTTGAGGGCGTTGTAGGAAAAAGAAAAAGGAAGCTTTGGCTTGTTGATGGTTATCTATTTAGAGGAGTGGAAACCTGGGCCATGATTCTTTTGAGGAAAGCTGAAAACCCTCTTCGCTCAAGGCAAACAGGCAAGCAGGAATCGGCTAAAGATGCAAGGAGAGAGCGACAAGGAAGTTGTAGCCATAGTGGGCTTGAGAAAACTGTGCCTGCTAGTAAGACCACTATCACACTGATGCTACACCGTAAGGAGTAAGGGGAAAGGAGAAGTAAGGAGGACTACAGCAGCACAGGACAACACAGAAAAACACAAGGAGGTGAGGAGGAGGGGGGAAGGAGCAGAGAGCAGGCAGTGGGCTCACTAGGGGACAAGATATGAACTGACCTTGCCCCAGCTGCCCCCTGCGCCCCTGCACCCTAGCATCCTGAGATATATTCTTGTTAGATCTAGTGTGCAACCGGCCACATAAACCACACAATTAGCAGCTTATCCAACAAAGTGGGGTTGTTAGCAGAACTGGGTGCAGCTTGCAGGTGCTTAATGTGGAGCCCTGAAGTGTGATAGTGTGATAGTAGCCTGATTGGCCCGGGATCTCACGGAGAGTGGACCATAGTCAGCGGAGAAGTGTGGCTCAATGGTTAGAGCGGCAGACCCTGATGCAGAAATCTGGCCGGGACCAGGGTTCAATTCCTGCCTCGGCAGGTCTTGGGCTCAATTTCCTCGGACCTGATAATTCTCACATTGGTGCCTAATCTAATTCATGGGTCCCACTCTGTAACTCTGGGCAATAGCTTGCTTAATCTCCACAACGGCCCCAACAGCACTGGGATGCCTGGCTTCACCTTGGAGGTTGCCCATGAGTGGGCACCTCACAGGGAAAAGCCAGGACGGGTTCCACAGCGGTATGCGTACAGCGCCTTGAGACCCTAACGGGTGAGTAGTGCGCTATACAAGTACGAAGTTTACAGTCAGCCAGACTCATCCAGAGTCATCTAAGTAGGAGTATTTCAGCCCGCAAAATGAGATCAGGACGGGAAAGACAAGTTACTACACGAGTAAACAGGAGGAGAGGGATGCTGACGGGGCAAACGTCAAAAAAGTAAAAGCAAACGCAGCAAGGGAAAACACAGCTCTAATATCACCCATCGCAAGAATGTTTGACAAGGTACAGAAAATTCCGGAAAAATTAAATTTCCTGAAGGACCCAATAGGAATAATCTTCTCTACCCCAAAGGACACAAACTTATTTACTACTCCAATAAAATCGATCCCAGTGCAGGCGAGGGATCAAAAGGGCAACGTAAGAGAGAAGTCACAGCAAAGTGAGCTAAAAACATCTTCAAACAAGGGAGAACAGGAAAATAAGGAGAAAACTGAAGATAGTGCAATATTAGGGTGGGGGTCGGTAAGTGACATAGATCTTTTATCAATCTTGCCAGAGTCACCATTCCAGCAAAGTACCGAAAGGGAGATGAAAACCGCCCTTCTGAGAAATGGACAGCCTGCACCTATAGAAGCGATTGTGGAAGTGGCTGGGAACAAGAAAGGGGAAACAAAGGAACAAATGCTAAAATCAGAGGGAAAGGATAATTTTGAAACAACTGAAAGGGGAATGAAGGGTGACAACAATGAAATGGAAAAACATGAGCCTCTGCAAAACACAATGCAGGCAAAAATTCAACAAGAGACACAGGTCACACACGCTGACCAGGAAAATTTAATTGGCCAACAAAGTAAGACAGTAGACGTGTGGGAAGTGGTTTTTAAAACATCACAACTGACACTTGAGGCACTGACATACCAATCAAATAAAATGCATGTTCAGATAGAACTATTAAACATAATAGCAACCACAATATCAGGTATAGTTCAGAAATTGGTGGATTTAAATAATCTGATCATTCGAGCACAAACCCTGGCAGAAACAACAAATATAGAATTTGCGTGTGCCCCAATAGTGGAAAACTGAAACAAATCCCTTAAGTGTTAAGTACTATCATAGACGATATAAAAAAGAATAATCTTACAGGGAATAGAGAAACAGACAATGAAAGGGATATGTGTTATTATCAAGTGAGAGAAGATTATGAAATAAAAACGGAAATTAATGGAGCAACAATAGTCGATAAAGATGACTCCCCCGGAAATCTCAATATAGGAGCTAAGCAGAACAATATAGAAATCAAGGAGATAAATAAACATAATGACGAAGTAGGAAAACTGGGAAAACCCACGGTACTCAAGCAGCAAGGAAAAAATCATGTACTGTTAGGGGGAACAACAAAAAAACAGAGAAAGAAATTGCATAAAGCAAGACAAAGGCAACAAATAAACTCAGCAAAATTAGAACTACTAATTGCAAGGCAAAAGACTGAAAATCCCTGTGAGATGACATCTGAAACAGCTTCACATGAGAGAGAACGAATAAAATCCTTTACATTCTTTCAAAGGCATGAGAAAAAAAATGAGGATAATTCCAGAAAGATTTTAGATGTAAAAACAACTAGGGAAACTAGTCTTGCAAAGAACATAATGAAACCAGAGGAGACATTCATTACAATTCCGTCAAGCGACGGGGAAAAAATAATCTCTGAACTGAACCCTCAAAACACCAGCTAATCGAAGGAATCGACTACCCACATCAGCAGTTAAACAGTGAGGTGAATAGTAAAGACAGGGCACAACCTTTGGGCAAAAACTATTATGCATTAAAAGTACAAAATATAATCGGAAAAGACATGATGTCCAGACTACTGGCTTATAAAGAGGAAGGCAGCAGGAAGCTAGAAAAAGTCGGGAAAGAAGGTCTAGGGAGAAATTCAAGGGAAAGGGAAGACCAGAACACGGACATACAAAGCCTAAATGTTTCAGATAAATTAATTTTTATACCCACATATAAGTCTAGAGGAGCACATGATATTTTGAACAGGGGTAACATACTAAATTTATTATATGCTATTCCATCACTGACAAATATAACATTGCATGATATAGTGTCAATAGAATTTCTGAATCTCAGAGAGGGGAGTGTGCAGGAAACCACTATGGCATCATTACAAAATAGCTCACTAGTCCAAGCAGTGATAAGAGAAAAGGCCATTTTTGCAGCCTGGGGGATACAATTATCATTTCCCCCAAAAGATATCTACCCTGAACCATTTATGATAGTAAGAACCAAGAACGGGGAGGGCAATTATATTCAGTTTTTAGGGAAGCGAGAGAAAGGATGGAAAAACCAGAGGAGAGTCATGAATCATATAGCATAGAGGAAAAGGATAGACCAATAATAGTGAGTGCAGGTTGGATAACTGAGGCTCTACATGGGAATTGTAGGACATGAACTAAGGGGTACGTTGAGGCAAATAGATGGCATGACGTTTTAGATATTAGCTCATAGAACATCAACGGAGCCCAGACTAAGTCCCAGATGAAAGATATATCCATGATGCTAAAAGGAAGCCAAATAATATGTCTCCAGGAAACATGGGCGATGGAACCTTTCGATATGGTGGGGTATGCAGGACATTAAAGACCAGCAACAAACATTAAAAAAACAGGGCAGACCAAAAGGGGGCTTAGTAATCTTTATAGAAATAGCGCTTAGAATAGAAGCAATCCAGGTACCCACAGTAAACAATAAAATGTTGGTACTAAAACTAAATAATTGGAGGAAAGACACAAACAGTCCCTTCTATATAATGAATGTGTATTTTCCCCCAAACGAAAAAATAAAGTCCACTATAGTGTATGAGTTACGTGAGATTATAATGGGCGTATTACAGGAGTTGAATGTACCGGATATAATATCAACCGGAGACTTCAATATGGACTTGATGCACATTTCGGAACGCGAAGAACAAGTAATCCAGTAAGATTACGTATGGTCAATTCCCCCCCAAAGTAATAGGGGCCACTTGAGAAGAACATATGATAAAAGGGCGAACTCCTTAGTAAAGGACCTGGAGCCCCTAGGTATGAGAACCCTAAATGGGAGATTTCAATCAGATACTCCACCGGAGTGGACCTATTTCTCACCCACTGCTTGTTCCATAATAGATTACACAATAGTAACACTAAGGCCCGTATTTATACTTTTTTTAGCGCCGCATTTGCGCCGCTTTTTGACGCAAAACGGCGCAAACCCACAAAATACAATGGCATTTTGCAAGTTTGCGCCGTTTTTGCGTCAAAAAACGATGCAAATGCGGTGCAAAAAAAGTATAAATACGGGCCTAAATCTCCAGGGAGGGATAAAATCCTTCATTATAAAAAAAACACCAAGTAGTGATCATGGACAACAGAAAATGGTGCTTTCAACACAAATAGAATATCACCAACAGATACCTACGTGGGGGGGGGGGCGACACTGCAATAAACTACCGAAGGCTAATATGGTCTAGTGGAGTAAATGCCAAAGTAAAGGAGATGGCCGAAACACTAGTAAAAAAAAACCCTAGCAAATGGATATGGCAATAAAGTTAAACAGTGGGAGGTCTTCCTATATAGTATAAGAGAAAAGGGAATTGCAAAGAAGCCCCATAAGGGCCCACGAGGAAGACTAGTTGAGGAGACCCGGGGAAGAATAAAATTATCCATTCTGGTGCAGAAGTTAAGGAAAGAAAGGAACAAACTGCAAAGGTACATTAGGAAAGACCCACAAAATAAAGATTTACAGCATATCTTTCATAAAGTAAATAAAAGTTTGCAAAGACACGTCTGGGAAGAAAAAAGGGAAAGAAATGATGAGTTCTGGGCAAAGATGCTATTTTTGGCAAAACAAAAAAATGCAAGGCAGTTCTGGAAAACTGTAAATGGAATAAATCGGCCTCGAAGACCAGTAGTAAATTCCAATATAGCAGAACAGAGATAGGTCCAATTTTTAAATGGAATATTTAAACCAACAGTAATAGGGCCAATAGTGGAAAAGCCTAAAAGTGAAGACATCAGGAAAGGGGGCATAGAAAGCATAGAAACCAAAGACAGCATTATAGATAGCTTCCAGGAGAATCAAATAAGGAACATAGGGGGTCATTCCGACCCTGGCGGCCGGCGGTATGTTGGTGGTAACACCGCCAACAGGCTGGCGGTGTTCCGCCAGCAATTCTGACCGTGGCAGAAAAGCCACGGTCAGATCGCCGGCCCCTCCACTTTCCTGCCAGGCGGCATAATCCCCAGGGCAGCGGTGCAAGCACCGCTGCCCTGGGGATTATGAGTCCCCGACCGCCAGCCTGTCCGTGGCGGTAAACACCGCCATTGAAAGGCTGGCGGTAAGGGGACTGGGGGTGCCCCTGGGGGCCCCTGCACTGCCCATGCACTTTTCATGGGCAGTGCAGGGGCCCCCAGGCATAGCCCCATCGCGCATTTCACTGCCCGAATTTCGGGCAGTGAAATGCGCGACGGGTGCTACTGCACCCGCTGCACATCAACATTGCCGCCGGCTCTATTACGAGCTGGCGGCAATGTTGATGTGCCATTTCCGCAGGGCCAGCGGACGGTAACGCTGTTACAGTCCGCTGGCCCAGCGGAAATGTCGGAATAGGGAGGCATGAATACCGCCGGCAATGGCGGTATTCTGTCTCCCCCGGCCTCGGCGGTCTGAAGAAAAGACTGCCGAGGTCGGAATGACCACCATAGTATTAAATCCAGGAAGGACGGTGCTCCAGGACCAAATGGCCTTCCTCAAGCATTGTATCTGTCAAATACTGATTTATGAATACCAGAATTAACCACAGTTTATAACTGTGTGCTACAACAACAGATAGTACCAGTTTCATGGCGGGGTTCTATAATAAACCCCGTTTATAAGAAAGGCAACAGAGATGCACCAGACAATTACTGATTAATTACGTTACAAGATTTGGAAGCAAAGTATTTTGCTAACCTACTCCTAAGTGAATTAAGAGAATGGGCAATGGGTAGAAAGATCTTCCCATTAAATCAAATCGGATTCACACAAGGAGTAGGAACAGAAACTAATATATTAGTACTATCTTTGTTAAACAAATTCAAAAGAAGTTACCAATGTTCCTTTGCTTCGTTGATTTTAAATCAGCCTTTGACTCTGTAAATCGAAATTTACAATGGAGGAAGCTCACAGTGTTGGGCATCCCATCCAGACTTCTTAAAGCAATACAGCTCCTGTACACTGATACTTGGGTGAGGCTACTTAAAGGGGACGGGTCTGTCTTGTCAAGGAAAATAAATACCTTTCAAGGACCAAAACAAGGCTGTGTGCTGGCACCCTATCTTTTTAATTTGTTTTTAGCAGACCTATCACAAGAACTGAAAACAGTAAACTCACATGCACCGAGACTAGGCCAGATAACTATATATAATCTGCTATACGCAGATGATGTGGCTTTGATAAGCCAAACGCAGGTTGAGTTTCAAAGACTACTTGGAGGGCTAGCAAACTACTCAAAACAAAACGGTCTGATAGTAAACTTAGAAAAGACCAAGGTAATGGAATGTAGTCGTAGGATAAATAAAAAATATAGATAGTTTATGAACGGAGAACAGGTGGAATTAGTTCATTCCTATTGCTACCTGGGAGTACGGTTTGATGAACGGAGGTGTTTTACCCAACACAGTGAGGAGTTGAAACGGAAAGGTCTAACTCTGCGCACAGCGCTCTCAACACTAAAAAGAACCTTGAACGTTTTCTTGCCATTATTAAAGGTTATATCGGCCAAATTGGTACCTAGCTTAAAGTATGGCAGTGTGGCATTGAGAGGGCGCGATGCACAATTTCGAAATAAGAGTATAATAAGAACATATAGACAGCTATTTCGCCTACCTCCAAATTATCACCAGCACAGATATGACTAGAGCTCGGGCTAACAGACCAGACAATAGATAGGAAAGGGGCCTACATGAAATCTTGGTATAGAATAAAAACAAATAAGAGGAATGACCTGTGTCAGGTTCTGTGGCAAGAACTCCAAAGAAATAGTGAGCATCCAACTGCGCGCTATCTGAACAAGGCAATAAATGATTTAGAGATGCACGAAAGCTGGGAAAGTAACCTATCAGTAGCATGTTTCAAAAGAGTAGTAAAGAGCAAAATCAATATGCTATTTCTATTGAACAATAAAGAAATATTAGGGAAAAGATCGCATGCCTGGGGGTACTAAATGAGTATAAATGCCTACGACAGCAGCTCTATCTCGAAGAAGGTTGGTCCCCTGTTCTAAGAATGGATTTTCTGTATATTCGACTATTAAAGTTATCTAGTGATATTAAAGACTATTCAGGGGGAAAGGAGAGCCCGAATGATCATTGTAGGTTATGTAATAAGGGGAAGAGGAATATGATCCACCTTTTATGTTTATGCGCTGCCTTACAGCAAGAGAGAAAACGCTTGCTAAAATCGCTTCTTAATCAACGTGGTATAAGGACATGCAGACAAGCAGCAATAGCATGCCTAAAACCAGGTGACCCAATCCTGAACTCACATATGGTGAAAATATTTAAGACAGCTGAAAAGAAACGTTTAGGAAAATGAACAGAACGATGAGACAGGAGGGGGACAAACAAAGACCGAGGTTGTGGTTTTATTTATTTAATAAGAGTAATATTTCTGCACTTTTATGTATGTTTATAATTTCTGATTTTACGCAGGCAATATATGGCACACCATTGTAATGGGTTTAATTAACTGTACAATAAAGATTATTAATTCATTCACTATGCCTATTTCCCTATTAAAATTAGTCTATAATTGGTACTCAATGAAAAAACATTTTACTGTGCAGCTCAGTTGGTATCTCTGGGTACCTTGGGTTCTTAGAGAACCTACAAACCCTATATATTCCCACAATCAAAAGGGTCTACAGGATGTAATGGTATATAGTCTGCCAACGTGAAAAAAAGTTACAGATGAAAATGTGGTCACAAAAGCCCATTTTTACATACTGATTTTCAATACCTTTTTTAAACAGTTATTTTCCATGGAAAAACCTTGAGGGATTTACACATATGACCTCTTGCTGACTTCAGAATTGTATCTACTTTTCAGAAATCTATAGCTTTACTGGGTCACTCATAGGTTTCACACTGGTTTACACCACAAACTACAAGTAGCTTAAGATCACATAAAATAGGGAAAATAGGCTACCTCATAAGAAAAATGCTAAAACTGTGATATTTTTTTTTATTCAGCTCTGCATGTTCCTGAAAGCTGGGAAGATGGTGACTTTAATACAGCAAACCATTTGTGGGTGTAATTTTTAGGGAAAAAAACAACTCACAATTTTTCTATTTTTGCTTATTTTGTCTGTCCCCTCCAGGGGAATCCACAACCCTGGGTGCCTTTAGAATAACCAGGATGTTGGGAAAAAAGGACACAAATTTGGCGTGGTTAGCCTATGTGGACAAAACGTTATGGAGACCTAAGCGTGAACTTCCCCAAATACCCAAAGAAGGGCTTAGTACTCAGGGAATGGGAGGAGGTCTAGCAGCGAAGGCGTTATATTTAATCTTGGCATGACAATATAGGCATCCAAACATTAATGAGGAAAGAAACTGAACACCTCCAAATGCTACAATAAAGTTGTTTGGAGTTGCAGTTGTGTTTTCTTTTACATTAAAGGGAGTAGGAGGAAACACTTTGATGAAATTACTGCATTCTGCTCTAGTGGGTATGGCCAGAACAAATCAGTGTTTGCACTGGCCACACCCAGAAGTAAGAGAAAACACTTTGAGGAAATTATTGCATGCTGCTCTAGTGGGTGTGGCCAGAGCAAATCAGTGTTTCTAAAGTATTTTAAATAAACAACTATTAAGACCGCAACGTTTTGCCAGAGTTCTCAAAATGTGCAACCTATACTATGTAGAATATATATTTTTGTAAAGCTGTAAAGGAGGAAAGCTTCAGGGAAGACTGTCCACTTTGAATAAGACATAAAGTTATCACTAGTAATTCAAAGAACCACAATGACAGAAATTGAATCATACCTAATGTACCTTCTGGTTACAGGAACTTGTGTCTTCATTATAAGCGTCAGCCCTGGAGTATTACATATTTCAGAAAACACAGCCTCTTGCCTACAGGAGAAATATAAAGATAAAGGGACTAATTTTGAGTTTCACAGACTGAAAAGCCCATCCGCCAAACTACCGACAGGGTGTTTGCCTCCTACGTGGCGACTCCCCTGCCGAAGTCATTACGAGTTTCCCACTAGGTCGGCGGCAAAAACCTGAGTTTCCGCCCACCAGCCTAGCAGGAAACAGGCTACAGCATTGTATCCCACTCATAATCGAGCCAGCGGCAATGCTGTAGCCAGCAGGGTGCACCAGCACCCTTGCAATGTTCATTGTCTGCAAAGCAGACAGTGAACAGTGTGACAGCGCTGGGCAGGGGGCTCCTGTACTGCCCAAGCCAAGTACATGGGCAGTGCAGGGGGTCCCCTGTGGCCCCCTGCATCTGTTCTCCAGCAGCCTTTTCATAGCAGTGTTACCGTCATGAAAAGGATGGCACAGAATGAGGTTGTAATCCGCAGGCAGTGCTGCCCTAGTGGATTAGGATCTCCACCAATGCCAGACCACCGGGATCCAAGATCTTGGCGAAGCTGACGGTTCCCTGCTGGTCCGACCGCCAGGGTTGCTATGTGTCAGTCGGATTGCCGCATGGGCAGCGGTCCAGACCGCGAGTGTGGTGTTCATAAGACTGCCACACTCATAATGAAGTACAAAATGTGTAACATGCATCACTCTTCAATTTGTATTTGTGCATCTGAAATAACTGAAGTGCAATTTCTGAGACTGTTTTCATTTCAAGTATGGAAGATGCAGCACATATTGGTGTTGTTATGTAGAACGGAATTCACAAATATACCATTTAGAGTAATATCAGTGTTTTTGTGGTCCTACTAAGTATTTACACCATTGTCAATTGGTTATTTAAGTATACCGTTTCTACCTTGTTTTTTCTTCCCTCTTTGTAACTGTTCATTTGTTCCTCAGGTTTCATCTCAATGACTTCCCTTACACAACCTTTTTGTTGCAAACTTGAAAATTAAAAAAGTAAACATCTATTCTAATAAAGATAAAGAAATAGATTCCCGTAAGCTAAGTCCTGTAGCAGTAGTCATTAAAGCGTTTATGACTGCTTCTCTCCCAACTGAAACTCAAAAGTCAGTCAATGAATCGGAAGGCCCCATGCTGAATTAAAGTATTATGGTATGTAATCTGAAAAGGAAAGGACCATAGCTCCTTGGTAGACACCCTCTATAAATTAGATCCAAAACAGTGTCACTACAGTGTCCAGGCACAATTGGGGATTTAGGAGAAACAGAACCTTCAGAGCTTCCACAACATACTCAGTCTGCTCATAACTTGACCATCATGGAGCAAAGGCATAAGAAACTGTCCGAAATCTAGTGGACTCTTGAGTTATAATCCTCTTCACAGCACCATCGTTGATTTGCATAACAGTCCAGGTCCCATCCCCCAGATTCACTTTGCTCTCTCTCTCTCTCTCTCTCTCTCTCTCTCGCCTAATTGTTAAGGTTCTGCTTGGAAACTGCATCTACCCTGTACACAACAATCCTGATTCTAGGATATCAGATTATTTAACCTATGGGAGAGAGTCTTGATGTAAGCTCCACCTGAGCAGTTAAAAGGTCCGAACAATCTAACACATTTAAAAGGTGTTAGACCTAGCCCTTTCTACAGGGTCATTCCCTGACAATTTTTCCTTCGCCTCCTAATTTTTCTGACCCTTTTTGGCTGATGTTACGAATCTGGTCACTTTATCACTGCTAATCAGTGCTAAAGAGTATGTGCTATCGCTTGTAAAGTTGCTATGATTGGCACATTTAATTTACCTGTAAATCCCTTGTACAGTGGTATCCCTATACCCAAGGCCTGTAAATTAAATGCCACCCACAGAAGTATCCTTTCAAACCTGTCTCAGGCTTGCTGGTGTAGGGCCTATGTGCGCAGTTTACTGCCACAGGGACCTGGCATTTAAATTGACTTGCCAGGTCCAGAACTCCCTTTTTACTACATGTAAGTCACCCTTAAGGTAGGCCCTAGCTAGCCCTATGGGAAGGGTGTTATGTATGTAGAAGGCAGGACATGTGTCTGGTTGAGAAGCCTGTCCTTGTAGTGACAAACAGCCTATTTGGTTGCTCACTGCTGTGAGTGCTGCCTTCTCATAGGATTTCCCTGCCTTATGTCTACGGGTTATTGTCTGGTTTATGAGGGGTAGCGTAGACATGTTTTGTATGGTTGTAATGGTAGTGAGAAATGCTGCTTACTGGTGTACGTGGATTTTTTATAATCATTACAGAAATGCCACTTGTAGAAAGTGATCATTTCTCTGTGCTTATGACTCTGGTGTTTTGCAGCCTTACTCCAATCCACATCTGGGCAGAGTGACAGCTGAGCTTCGTACATACTTTTAAGACCGCCTGTACACGGAAGGCTCACCGACGCAACCTGGGCGGATTAGAGAAATTCATCATGCCCGGAGTGCACACTTTGGCTGGTGCCCCTGGGTGACAGGAGCATTGGGGAAAGGGCCCTCGGGCATAAGCAGAAGATAACTCCCGGAGGAGTGAACACCACGACCAAGGCAGGTCTTGTCATGAGATTACCCATTAAATCAAACTTCCACAGGAGCAGATGCCTTTTACCCAACTCCTTTCAACAGATGCATGCTCAGACTTTACTGATTATCTGAACCCTGCATCCTCTAGGGGGAAAGGGGAATGGGAATGGAAAAAGAGAGACCGCCTCCAGATCCAGTTCTAGCCTGTGTTTCCCACTTGAAGATAGGATATTCAGTGTGTGCTTCTGTAAACGCCACCTTTCTTCCTCAAAAACTGCAGCCCTTTTGCTCTCAAGCCAACCAGTCTCCACAATTAATTTGTTGAATTGGGCGAGATAAGAGATCAAATCCCTATTTCCGTGTTTTAAGTCTAGTAGTTCATTATCTGTGGCTTGGGAAACTGTTCTGTGGTCAAAAATATGAAGGAATTTGGTTTTAAAAGCTTCAAAATCATATAACATAGGGTCATTTCATGACACCAAAGGCATGGACCATGAAGCCGCATCTCCACTCAAATAAGACAAAATGAACGCTGTATTTGACTGATCCTCTGTAAAAATAACAGGTCGACAAAGGAAGTGTAAGGAGCACTGGGTTAAAAATATCCGCGCCTTGTAAGGATCTCCACTAAAACGTTCAGGTGGGGCCAGGGGAATGATAGGAGAGATGGAATGAAGGACTTGTGTGGAAAGTTCTGAGGACGAGATAGGGAAGGTTTTTCTTGAAACCCCACTAGTCCCAGCAGTATTCCCAGAAGTGAAGTTATTTCTTTTGTCCATGAGCCGTTGGGTCTCAGCATGGGAATGTTTTATTTCCTCTCTCAAGTTTTAGTTTTCATCTAGGGCAAATGTTACATTTTTTTGAATTTCGTCCATAAGTGCCACCAAGGCATTAAAATCTAAACCTTCTGCCATTCTGCTCGGGTGGAAATAGGTATTTTTTAGGCATTTCAATCTGTCAGGAGATTACCCATTAAATCAAACTTCCACAGGAGAAGATGCCTTTTATCCAACTCCCTCCAACAAATGTGTGCTCAGACTACTGATTATCTGAACCCTGCATCCGCTGGGGGAAAGAGGAATGGGAATAGAAAAAGAGAGACTGCCTCCAGATCCAGTTCCAGCCTGTGTTTACCACTTCAAGATAGGATACTCAGTGTGTGCTTCTGTAACCTGCACCTTTTTTCTTATTGGGATGTCTTTAAAGGAAGGACCTGCAGTCGGGTGATGAGAGCATAGATAAGTACATTCCTACTGCCCATTCAACTGCTCAGCCATCCACATTCACCCAGTTCTATCATTCTCTTAACCTGGCTCTTTTGAGAGACCAGCCTCTCTCTAAGAGAACAATGTTAACTTAATATCTTCTTTTCTCCAGGAGTCAGAGGTATCCAGCGTTCTCTGGAAAACAGGTCAAAGGTTCACAAATATACAATCTACTAATGTCTTTTACAGGAAACGAAAACTCCTTCTCAAGGTTCAGTTTTCTCAATCACAGTCTCTAGGAATTAGTCTGAGTACTGAGGTTTGTCTCTCAGCCTGGCAAGTCTGCAAGGCGAAGAGTTTTTGAATATATATGTACGTATATATATATATTGGCAAGTCTGGAAATCATATAAAAAGATTCCTTACTGCAGTTGCTTGAAGCTCTGTTAAGCCAAAACGAATTCTCCTCAGAAAGCCTATAGCCAGTTGTTGGAAGAAGGAAGAAATTCAGCTTCTCCAGAAGGGAAAACGTAGCTGGTGTGCACACCATAAAAAGAAACAGAATTAATTACTCAAAACTGGAAGAATTCTCTATGAAATGAAGCACCTCAGGAACACCGCTCATTCTCCTTAGGATGACAGTTGAAGTGCACAGCTCCCAGAGAGAAACAGCTGGAGGGAAACTTCAGCATGAGACTAAGGTAGACTTCAGCATGAGACTAAGGTAGAAACACTAGAGCGCTGACCTCACAAAGATTTGCGGCCTCCATCTTGAGTGGCAGTTAAATCTGAAGAAGATAGTTCTAAGAACAGCCTCCGCAAGAGGCATCAGAAGTGAGGACGTTGCTGCAACCAACGTGGTTACAAGGAAAAGGGGAATTGTTTTTGCTAAGGGAAGAACTTAACAACACTGGCAATAGTTTTCCTGACAAGTCTGGAAGCAACTTCTATAAGTTTGTTGAGCCCAGGGAGGGAGTCCCTTTTGCCTGCCAACCGGGCAGGGTAGAGGACCTCCCCCACATGAGGAGCAGGAGAGCTGGTCGACGCACCCCCGAGCTGGACGCCTTGCTTGGAGGAGGTGTGGGGCCCCGCAGATATACAAAGATAGCAGGAGCCATCCCACTGCTGAGAGGAGTCATCTGCGACCCGGGGAAGCCCTGGGGAAGGTTCTGATGGTGCTGCCTAATTGAGGCACCAGCAGCCGTCTGCGTGGACGTGGATGGTTACTGGTTGTTCGCACCAAGCAATTTATCCCTCTCCTTCAGCAGGGAGAGACGGGACCACCCCCTACCCCACAGTCTCAGGCCGCATTTTTTTGTGATGGTGGCCCCCAGTGAAGAGAAGTGGCGCCGCCATCCTGAAACCCCTAAAGGTTCTACCAAGGAGGCCCTGCCATTAAAAGGTAGGTTCTAAGGCATGTGCATGCTGAACTATGTTTCTGTATCCAGGCATATGTGTTTCCCCTTGTGGGCTCACCTAGTGATGCCTAGGCATACCTAATAATATGTTTTACTAGGATGGGTGCATTCTTGATGATGGAGTTATGATCTTCTGATGTTCCTAATATGGGAATTATATGGGATGTTTTCATGACGTGCCGTACGTTTCATGATGTTCCTTTTATGGGCATTTATGAGGATCTTGTGACATGTGCATTATTGTAGTAAAGTTTTTCCTGACTACTGTTAGTGTTGCAGAATAATGAATAACCTGTGTGTTATATGTGACTACTGCTGATTTCTGCAGGGTAGCAGTACTGTGTAATGTTCTGAAACTGCTTGGGTAGCAGGGTATTGCTGACATGTTGTGTTCGGTCTAATGAAGTTGTGTGTAATACAGTTTATTTTTATATAACTTAGTGTTGTGTTCCCTTTGTGGTGTATTTATTGCATCACAAGTGTTGTGTGTGTTGTGCAAACGCTTTACACATTATCTCTGGGTTTGGCCTGACTGCTCGTGCCAAGCTACCAAGGGTTATCTTGGACGTGTAACACCCTTCCCCTGACTAGAGTGGGTGGGTTCTGCCTGGCTTAGGTGCATTCCCTAGCCAACTGGAAAACCCATTTCTGCCAAAAGGTATACTGGTTTCTCTCAGGAATGTATGTTGCACAATAAGAGAAAAATGTGATGAACAACAGGCTACAAACGGATAGTTAAATGTAGAGGCTGAAAGTTATAGCAAAAACGAAAACCATTCAAATATAATTGAGGAAGGAAAAGGACCTAATGTTAGTCTATAGAGTGCATTAGGCTGGAACTTGAGAATCCACTTGTTATTCAAATTTCTCAACCCCGCTTGACCACAAGGGGAATTCTTTTAGGTTATTGAAAGGACTCTCTCCTGAGAGAACAAACAAGGGGCGTGTTTCAGCATTGAGTCCTCACCCGGACATCTAATGTTTCCAGGTGGGTTCACTCATCAGATGAAGGGTGCTCCTATATAAATTATAGGATGTGCACCAAAAGTTAAAATTGTTTTGAGTTCCCTTTTACATGATTTAATATTGTGCAGGCTTCCCGAACAACGATAAAAACATAAACGATGTCTGCAGGGACAATTAGTGATCCTCTGTATCTACAAGTCTACATGGTGCATCCCTGCACAAAAAACCAATCCCCTGAGGGATATTTCTCTTTGTATGTGTGCTGCAGAATGCAGCACGCATGGAAAGAGGAAGAAACAAGGAGGAATAAGGATATTTCTCCTTATTACACCTCACCTGCGGTGGCATAGGTTTTTGGTACATTGCCAGGTTTACCACTTCTGGTAAATCTGCATAACAATCTATTGATGCTGCATGCAAACACCCAAGCCATGCCCATGGAATGTGTCCCTGGGGCAAATTAAGGCAACACAGCAATTTGCTCTACATTGCTTTACTCAAGACTTATGAAGCCACTCAGGGCCAAGCAAAGTGGCCTTGCATGGCTTCATAAACCTAATTTTGGGCATGCCTTGCCCTTGCACCACGTTAAATGCAATTCACAAATTAATTCCAGCAGTATCCTCAGAAAACTTTGGCAGTACTTTTGGAAATCTTACATAGAAGAAAATCTAAAATGGTACATGTCTGACATTTTTGTGAAAATGTGAAATTGAAATCAAGCCACTTACACATGAATGTTAACATGTGAAAACAGCGTTTTGAATAGGGCACATGTGAAAATAGGTCCTCATCAAAATGGAAGGGGAAGGGGACCATCCCTACCAAACCCTCTGCTAGAAAATTACATTCACTTTAGGCTCCCTCGTGAAATGTACCAGTGTTTTCATCACCCATTTTGGGTGGAAACATTGCTTCTGAAAAGCAAAGGCTCATAGTTCATTAAAATGTGGGTGCTTAGAAAAAGTTACCAAGGGCCCCTATTTGCTATGATTTTGCATTGGGTTTGTGTCACTTTTATGGCATAGTCTAAATGCAAAATATTTTTGGGCATTTACTAATGCTCGCAAAGCCACTTTATGTTGTTAAGTAAACAAAAAGGGGCGAAACCTAGTGCAGCACCACTTTTCTTGTGTCCCTTAATGCCCCCCTTACGCCAATAAGGGTGCGCCATATTAAACATACTGTGCACCATGGCGGTAGTTAGGGAACAAGCATCAGAATCCTACAAAGCCCCTAGAGGCCCATTGAAAATAATGGGAGCCTCCTTTTAATGCCAAAAAGGCGTGCATACCTGATAAAGGATATCTTTATTTCTCCTTGTAACTTCCTCTTTCCATTCTGCAGCACACATGCAAAGAGGAATATTCCTCAAAAAATAGTTTTTGTGCAGGAGGTGTCCCTTGTGCACAAAAACAATACCGCGGGTATCAATAGTGAAAGGGTGCTTGTACTAGCACTACTCAGCATCCAGTGGGTGAGCACAAGTAGAAAGCAGAAATGCTCCATATCTTTGTAAATATGGAACATTAGTGCTATCTCTAATTCATGCAATGCCGTGCACCAAAGGCCAGATTTATCAATATATCACAGAAGGCAATGCAGCAAGACAACTCGCTGTGCTGCGTGAAAGGAAGTGGGCAGGATCGAGTCATATTTAGCAGTTCCTGCTCTCTGCTGTTGCACAATCTGCTGTCTAGCCCCAACGCAGGCACCCTAGCTCCATGGTGCAAGAGTGACTGTGCTGCAGACAGGATTTTTTTTGTGCAGAAAGGGACACCCTCCCACACAAAAAAAAACCTTAAGGGCTTTTTCTCTTTCTTAGTGTGCTGCATTTTGCAGCACACTTAGAGGAAACAACAAAGAGAAATAAAAATATATATAGTTGTTGCACCTCCACTGGGAAGGTGCAGCATTTTGACGCATTCCAAGGTTTACCAGTCTTGGTAAATATGGCAATGCACTCAAATCCATGGGTGGATGTATGTGAACACCCACGCTTCACCCATGGAATGCCTTCCCAAGTTATAGTAACACAAAGCAGCAACTTGCGCTGCCTCGTGTTACTCCAGATTTACCTAAGCAACACAGGGCAGCAAGGTGGCCTTGTGTAGCTTGGTAAATCTGACTTAAGTATTCGATTAAGTACTGCATTGCCCTTGAGACAGCATGAGTGATGGAAGAGCAAAGCAATACAATGAGAAATCTGGCACCAGGTTCCCTTGCAATGCCGCTTTGCGTGAAATAATAGTATATAATAGTAAATGTGCCCCTAACTTTTTAGAGAAAATATGCCACATTTTTATTTCTTGTCAGCGGATGATTTTAGATCTAGGCCTCTACTTACAATAAAAACGTGTAAAAACTAGACAGAGCCCAGTATGAAAAAGCATTAGAATGATGACTTCATTCAGCAAGCATCCAGTATGCGAAGAGCCAACATTTTGATGGGTTTCATAGCATCCGAAATGGCGCCTTCGCTGAATCTGGACATAAAAAAGACATTAGATTTTCTGCATTATGCTTTTCCATTCACGCTGCCAAATGGAACTTCAATTAAGTATTGCATAACATCTAGCTGTCAATTAAATTGTATTTCATTAAGTGCCTTCCGCTTAATTATTGGACTCACAATTATCCCCACTACAAATTTGCCATTATTGTGAAGACTTTTGAAGTTGCTCATTTACTCTACCGCCTGTATCTTGACACGCAGATCCCGCCACTAACAAGAACATCAATCTCCCTTGATACCAAAAGCACTTAAGGTCAGGACACCTGAATGTTTTTCTTTGTCATTTTCCACTCATTAGGCTCCTGTGGCTGGGATGGTTGAGAACGAGAGGTTCAGCTGATTACAAAGAAATAAATGCTTTTAATTTCATCACAGCCTAAGAAACTCTAAACATGTAAGGAGGGGGAATAATCTAATGGGAAAGGTCACGGTATTATGTACCTGTTTCCATTTAGCATCCAATTAATATTGTATTTATATAGCGCCAACTCCCAACAACAGAAAAATGTGCCTTTCAATATTCAATACAATGCAGTTTCAAGAAGAAAAATGTGAAATAGGCCCATCTTGTTAAAGAAGAACAGCTGAGTGAGAATATATAATTGCGGGTTTTAAACACATTACAACACCATCAGATACCATTGCTTTTACTGATATGTTTTTTTTTCTAGCATGTGGTGACTAAGAAAAGTGATTGGTTGGTCAAATGGAACCCTCCAAACATACATATGCGTGTGTCTGTACCATTAGTGCTGTATTCAGCTCAGTGCTCTAGGATCCACCCAACCACTACGCTAAGAGTGTATTTAATAAAGGGATGTGACCCTTGGACCCCACCACGTAAAGTTTCAATCTTGCTTTGGGGTGGATGTTTCACATTGTTCATAGTTTGAGTCAGTAAAATATTTTCACCGTGAGTATTCAGGGTTGTTATTTCCTGTGTATGTTTTGAGAGATGGGTGTCATCATATTTATTGTTATAAAGATGGTTATGTTGAGTGAGTAGAATTCTTTTTTGCAGATTTGCCATGGGCTTTAATGTGAGTTTACTGAGCATGTTGCTCAGTAAACTATGGATAACAGGCTAGGGGACTAATTTTGTGACCTGTTAGTGGAGGTTGTTGGGTATTAATAATGCGGTAATTCAACTGTAGGTCACTACAATGAGTTTAGGGTGGGGTTTTTGAGCTACTGTGGATAATTGTTGCAACAAGCAGTTGTTGGTGAATATGTAGTGGGTGTTTGCAGGTGAGTGGTTTAGGGACTGCATGTGGGTCAGAAATATATTAGTGGTATATTATGTAGCTGTGGGTGAGTGTCACTATGTTAACTGTATTTTTCTCCTATGTTCATTATGAACTTTCAAATGCATGTATGCCCTATTTTCACTTTACTCCTTCTCTAATTGTACGCACCACTCACCAATGTAGGTAGAATTACTCTGCTTGTCTCAGCAGGTCATGCCGGTGACCAAAGTGGAATAGCCTGGGATATGGTACAGAGTCAGATACACTGTTTTGCCTGACTCCCCAGATCCCTGCTCTACATGTATTTCATCTCCATTTGTTAACCTTGTCTTCCATTTCCCTCTTCGTAGCTGTCATCAAATAACCTGTATCCCCACGTCAACTCTGATCATTTCACAGTTAAAACAAAATCTTTGATGCTTGAGCCAATAGTCTGACTTCACTCCTTCCACTGCACCACATTTGGAACAATGTCTTAAACTCATGCCTATTTTACCATTGAGAGTCATATGAAAACCCTACAAAAAAATGCAGAAAGGGGAAGGAGCTGGCAGATTTCTAGGCCCAATGATGACCCCACATCCAGATACTGAATTGAAAATTGTTAGAAATGGGGTCTTTGGTTGGCAGTCAGGTTACCCCCTGTCCAAGCAAGGACCCTCACTCTAATCAGGGTAAAAGAGAATCACCCCCAGCTAACCCCTGCTTACCGCCTTGGTAGCTTGGCATGAGCAGTAGGCTTAACTTCAGAGTGCTAAGTGTAAAGTATTTGCACCAACACACACAGTAACTTAATAAAAACACTACAAAATGACACAACACAGGTTTAGAAAAATAGAAAATATTTATCTGAACAAAACAAGACCAAAACGACAAAAATCCCCAATACACAAGTCAAGTTATCAATTAAAAAGCAAAAAGAGTCTTCATGTAGTTTTAAACACACACTAACACTGTTAGCGTACAAATGTACCTTGGGTGTGTCAAAAATGACCCCGCACAGGCAAGTGTGAGTGAAAAAGGACTTGTGATGCATCGATTTCACTCACAAGCGAGACCTTGCGTTGTTTCTCCTTTTGTTGGGTAAGGCGCGTAGTTTCTTCTCTACGCAGGAGAGCGATGCGTCGATCTTGTAAGCACTCTCGGGTCCGGTCAGGCCTTGTGTTGTTTTTACAGGCCCAGCGGTGCTTGCGTCGGAAATCCAGCCGCACGATGATCCAAAAACCACGCAGCGCGGATTGCGATCTCACTAGCCTCTGTCAGCGATGCTGCACGTCGTTTCTCCAGCTCTGTGCGTCAATTCTTCGGTCACGTTGCTGGTGAGCATCGATTTTCAGCTGCGAAGCCGGCAGCGTGTCGATTTTTCACCCGCAAATCGGAGTCTCGTCGATCTTTTCCCCGCCTGGCATTCTGTGCGTGGATTTCTTCCTCTTTGGCTGCCAGCTTCTCCTCTCAGGGTCCCAGGAACTGGATGGGCACCACAGGGCAGAGTAGGAGTCTCTCCAGGGACTGCAGGTGCTGGCAGAGAGAAGTCTTTGCTGTCCCTGAGACTTCAAACAACAGGAGGCAAGCTCTAAATAAAGCCCTTGGAGATCGTCACACGAAAGAAGGCAACACAAAGTCCAGTCTTTGTCCTCTTACACTGACAGAAGCAGCAACTGCAGGATATCTCCACAAAGCACAGTTACAGGCAGGGCAGCTCTTCTTCCTCAGCTTTTCAGCTCTTCTCCAGGCAGAGGTTCCTCTTGGATTCCACAAGTCTGTGGTTTTGGGTGCCCTTCTTATCCCCAATTTCTCCTTTGAAGCAGGCCTACTTCAAAGCAAAGTCTCTCTTGAATTTTAAATCCTGCCTTGCCCAGGCCAGGCCCCAGACACTCACCAGTGGGTTGGAGACTGCATTGTGTGAGGGCAGGCACAGCCATTTCAGGAGTGAGTGACCACTCCTCCCCTCCCTCCTAGCATCAGGAAATGTAGACTACACCCCAGCTCCCTTTGTGTCACTGTCTAGTGCAACCAGCCCAACTGTCAAACTGACCCAGAGAGGGAATCCAAACAGGCAGAGTCACAGAAATGGTTAAATCAAGAAAATACTCACTTTCTAAAAGTGGCATTTTCAAACACACAATCTTAAAATCAACTTTACTAAAAGATGTCTTTTTTAATTGTGAGCTCAGAGACCCCAAACTCCACATGTCCGTCCGCTCCCAAAGGGAATCTACACTTTAATCATATTTAAAGGTAGCCCCCGTGTTAAACTATGAGAGGGACAGGCCTTGCAACAGTGAAAAACGAATTTAGCAATATTTCACTGTTAGGACATATAAAACACATTACTATGGTGGTCATTACAACCTCTGCGGTCTTTTTACAAGACCGCCGAGGGACCGCCGTGTGGAAGACCGCCAGTAGTGGCGGTTTGCCGCTCGGCGTATTATGACTGTTGGCTGCCCTCCGTCCTTTTACGGATGGAAAGCCGCCAACAGCCATACTGGCGGGCGGCGGGGAAGTGGAAGTTGCTCCACCTCCACCACCACGCCAACAGAACACCGCCCAGCGAATCACGTCCTGTAATTCTGCACGGCGGTGCTCTGTTGGCGGTGTGGTGTCGGCGGAGCAGCCCCCATGGCTCCCGTCCCCTCCCAGAGGATCGACGGAACAGGTAAGTTGATCGTCCGTTAGGGGAGGGGGATGTGGGGGTGTTGTGTGTTGTGTGGGTGCATGGGGGTGTGCGTCTGTGTATGTAGAGGGGGTGTGTGAGTGCGTGTATGCTTGCGGGTTGTTGCGTGTTTTGGGAATGAGTGCATGTATGTCTGTATGTATGTCTGTATGGATGTGTGCGCGTTTGTTTGTATATGGGTGTGCATGTCTGACTGAGTGTGTGGATGCCGGCATGTATGTCGGTGTGTGTGCGTGTGTGTGTTGGTGGTGTCTGCGTGCGTGTCGTGTGTGTGTGAGTTATGTGATGTTGGGGGTCGGGTGGGGAGGGGGGCCCTGCCACCTTTGGGGGTGGCAGGGGTGGTGGGGGTGTAGGGAGGGAGTCGGGGTGGGGGTTGGGGTGGGGGAGACCCCTATCTGTGCCAGGGAAGGCATTCCCTGGCACTGATAGTGCTTACTGCCTTGGATTTCATGGCGGTTCCTACCGCATGAAATCCACGGCGGTAAGCCGGATCAAAATACCGGCGGCGGTATAGTGACGGCCGCCGGGCTGGAGACTCAGGTCTCCAGCCTGGCGGGTGGAACGGAGAAGCGGCGGATACAAAAAAAAAGACGGCCAGCCTGTTGGCGGTCTTACCGCCGCTTCTCCGCCTTCTGCCAGGGTCGTAATGACCCCCTATATGTTCTACTTTAACCATACACTGCACCCTGCCCTTGGGGAAGGGAAGGTTTACTCCTGGCAAGTGGGTACACTTGCAAAGTCGAATTTACATTTAAAACTGAACACACAGACACTGCAGTGGCAGGTCCGAGACATGATTACAGAGCTACTTATGTGGTAGGCACAACCAGTGCTGTAGGCCCACTAGTAGCATTTGATGTACAGGCCCTGGGCACCTCTAGTGCACTTTACTAGGGACTTACTAGTAAATCAAATATGCCAATCATGGATACGCCAATTACATACACATTTTGTACAGGAGCACTTGCACTTTAGCACTGGCTAGCAGTGGTAAAGTGCCCAGAATAACAAAAACAGCAAAATCAGAGTCCAGCACACATCAACAACCTGGGAAACAGAGGCAAACAGTTAAGGGAGACCACGCCAAGGATGAAAAGTCTAACACAAATATTCCAGAGACTTTCTTCACTCTGGCCTAAAATGCTGCTGGAGTCACACTCCACTGGTATTTGAACCCATACCATTGGCCTAGGTCCATGCATACCTAATAACGTTATGCTCTTCTTTCTGGATGCCTACTGCATCTGCTGCATTCCCTCTCCACATATGGTCTGGTACAAAAACGTCAGAATAAAAATATCATCTGGCATAAAACTTTTTTCCCAATTGTTGCTTACAAAATATCCCCATAATGGAGTTAATAGAAAATCTACACCCTATAAGATGATATTTTTTTAATAAACGATATTCAGGACTGGATATATGTGTACACCAATATTTCTGACTACAATATTATGACATACAGCACACAATGGGGCCACTATTTTAGGCAGTTGCCTGCACGTCTGCTGGTTTTCCTGGGCAGGTCCCATCAACATATGTGATGAGTTTTACTGTCACATCTATCACTGTGACTGTTCCTTCACAATGACCATCATACTCAGCCTTGATGGGCATACCAATGCACACATGGTCGTTTGGCCAGGAGTAAACAGGAACAAGAGAAGAGTAACAAGAGGCAGTGAGAGAGAGACACACTTATACCTTGTTGAGTCTGTGCACCCTGACAGCAATATGGCAGACTAGCTAGCTAGATGCAGACACATAATGACTTTTCTGCTCCCTGATGGAACAGCAAGACCAGGTAGACCTGAGGATGCACATGTTCTGGCACTTCTCCAGTATGGTTGAGGAGATGGGTGGTGTAAGGTGTAAGGCTTATTATACTAACCGGAGTAGAGCTGAGAGGTGATTCTAGGGATTCCCTTGATGCAGCCCATCAACAGATAGATCACATCCTTATGTTGTACATCAAACTGAGCACATAGCCAATCAAATCACCCAATCATGGTGGTGTGTAGGTCAGTTATGACCGTGATTCTGGCTTGCTGTCCGGAACAAATAGCCAGCCAGTACCGCGTAAAATCTGGAATGCAGACAGCTGGGTACTTCCTACTTGTGAGAGGGAGGCAGAATGCAACCTGTAAAATAGCTCAGAGAGGTGTTTGGGGATGGCCAATTGCAGGGCTTCCAATGTGTCACCAGATACTCATAGGATCTCCAGTGCTCCTTCTCTAATGAGGTATTTTGCCTGTCTCACTCATCTTCCCCTGCTATTATTTACTAATTTTTTCTTTGAAAGTTATGACCTGACCTTTTAGCTATCACAAGTTCTTTAGCTTTCTGCTTCTCATTCAGTGTCAATGCCTGTCCTGTGACACATGTCCCCCCCCTTTGTGTGGCTGGTCATGGGCTCATAGCTTTTATCCCACCGGTATCTTCTAGAGAAACAGGAGAGTAACATGTCATTTTAACACCTAGACCCGTCAGATAGAAACACAGCTCTAAGCCAACTATGCACTGTGAACTCAGCAGATCTATGAGGGAGATATACCCTTGCTACCCTATAAAATATCCCACTAGGAAGGCTGTACAACTCAATGTGATGGGGTATTGCACACTGACAGACATTAATCATGTAACATCCTAAAAATGTAATTTAGTTGTATGTTTACTTGAGGTGAATCTCTCTGTCATAGGCAAATGTGATACAGAGGTGAGCCAGAAAAGAACACATGCTGCCATGTTGAGCATGATTAGACTAGCAGACATACTGCAACGCTGCAACACTGCACATATGCACCGTAAGGTAGATTTAAGTGCATCTTTGCCCTAGCTATGCCTGGATAGCACCTAGTGCACCTGTCTTTATTGGCCAAACAAGGATATTATGGGGTCCACATTTTTGTTAATGAACTTTGCATTGCAAGTGTCCAAACACTCTTCTCTTAATGGCTTTCAGTCAGTCAGTGTGTGAAGGAGACAGAGGGACCACAATCTTGCTGAAGCACATCTGATTTCACTAACAAACCGGTCACAAGGCAGAAAGTCATGACTGTAGTCAGCTAGCAATTATCCAACCATTAATGGCACACCAAACAACATAACAAGTCCTGTACTAAGGACATTTGATAGGTGAAAATTTTACACTGACCCCACTGCTTACTGTAGAGGCTGTGAGTAAATAATGTGACTCACTGCTGGACATAGTCTTCTACCTTTTAGGTTTTCTGCTGGAAAATTGTGGAAGGAATATTCAGAGACACAAATATCATGCTCTAAATATTGTAATTTCAACAGTATATTGGGTCAGAATAAAGCATGTAAAATTGTTGCTTTTTAAAATATTTTGTAAAATATTTTGTGTGTTCTATTGTTGTAATCTAGATTATTTTAAGTGACATTTGTGTGTTTTGTTTTGTTTGAATATATTGTAGTTTTGAAACTGATTTTGTATATTAATGTTATGAGCAGGGTGTTGGGGTTATAGGAGATTAGGGTGAGGAGTAAATTATAACTGTTATTTTTTTAAGGTTGTTATGTTTAAAATTGTTGTGGTAATTTTTCTTTTCAATTTTTAAAAAGAGTATAATAAATTATGTTTCATGAATTTATATATTTCAGTTGTTTTGTTTTGTTTCTTATTTCTGTAAAATCCTAATTGTTATACTGTTGGAAAAAAAAAACAATTGTGTGTTATGTTTTTCTTGTTTAAAATGGCTTATATGTTTTAATATAACTTGATAACATGTTTTTGATTCCTAGATAATTCAAACTAATTTTTGGTGTTTTAATTAATTAAAATATTGTAATATAATTAAGTTAAACATATTTATTGGTTTCACCTTAAGGTACTTTTGCAATTTGTGCATTTTTTGCTGTGGGACTTTCAAATGAACAGTATTTCATTGTATAATTGAAAAAAAGGTTCATTTTTTGTTTTTAATACTTTTCAAAATTTACGATTTTTAAAAACTAATTATTGATATCATTTGAAAGGTAAGGTACATAATAGTTCTTTTTAAAACTTTTGGTAGCACTTTCAACTTACTTTTTATGTTGTGTGGATTATTTTTAGTGAGTATTTTGTTGCATTTTATACTGTTTCTTAATTGGAAAATAATTGTATTAATTTGATTAAGCCTAATTTGATCGATTGGTTGGAGACTAGTTAGAATTATGTGTACCATTTATGGTAAACACTAATTTGTGTTTTCATTATTGAATTAATGTATATAAATTATATTTTGATATCTTTTATATATAATTGTGTGTATACATTTGTAATATTGTGTGTTTTATTTAGAATTATGTAAATTTAACATTGTTCAAGATTTTGTCTTTCATAATTGTTGTCATGTTACATTATTATTAATGTGTTGGCAATATTTGTTTCCTTGTTTTTGTTTTTAAAATTGTTGTATTTGATTTGTGCAATATTTTTGCCATCAATATTTGTGTGTTTACTGTTTAAGTATAGGGTTGATAATATTTCTGTTTTTGAATTTTATTTTTGCAATATTTGTGTATGTCAATCCATCAATCAATCACATTCTTTATTCAGCTAAGTTAACCACAAATGTACACAAAAATGAATATGAATACAATTAATATGGAAACATATGGAAAATAATTTGATCACCATGTAGTAGAAATATCAGACAAATTTGATGTTTCTGTATTTTGGCTTCTTTTGAAATTGGGATAAAAAATTGTATCCTACAAGAACTATATATTGTGTAAAAAAAGCATTAGGTGTAAAGTGCTTTGTTTCGAGGAGTTATCACAGGGGCAATCAGTGAGATTTTCAAACCATGTTCCCTGCTGAGAAAATGCAAGCAGACACATTCTGTATAGAATGTTCTGGATTAGGCCTAAACAGGGCTCCATCCCTCTTGTAGAGATAAATCAAGGTATCACACTATTGCCTGCATTTTCAGCTCCGTTTCCATTGAGCCATTGGAGCTTCAGCAGAATGACAGTAGAACAACCTGTTTACACAATCTTTAGCAGTGTTGCTATTTTCTCTGGATCAGTGAAATAGTAAATGCCTACATCGCATATAAAAGCCAAGAAATTGTTAACACATTGTTAACACATTGTTGAGGGATAGACAGCCTTTTTTCTAACTGCCCTCAAAAAGTTTGCTTCTGGTTGTCTCTAAATTCCAATCCCTAATAACCACAGGTCTGCTTTGATGCTATCTTCCAGATATCTTAGTCCCACTTCCAAGTCAAATATTTATGATGGTAAGCTTGGGGAATAGCTAATAGACTACATAAAAACAGTTCTCTGCCCTCTGCAGACTTGCAGTATTAATATATTTCCATACTCCTACCCCATATTGGGCCACTGATAAACATTTGCAGCTGTAAATATGGATTGTATCTTTTACTAGCTTATGGCCTAGCTTTGAGGCAAAGCAGAAGACACAATGTATAGTTCCACATAATTGCTGTCCTTAGCTTAAGTATATAACTCTAGATAAGTCCTGAATAAAATGTGATTCCTAAGTATTTAAAGATTTTGACTTTAACTACTGGGACTCACCCAATAGAGTGAGGCTTTAGTTGTGTGTTTTTTGGTGGTTCAGTTATGAAAATGAATGACTTTGTTAAGTTTGTTTTTAATTCCAAGTCATTCATAAAATCAGTAAATGAATCAAACAGACTTTAGAGCCTATTTGCAGTCCCAGGAACAAGAATGAGATATGTTCATAAAGAACTGGAATTGGTTGTATCCCTTGTTGGGGCACATCACTGCAGCAGTGCTTAGATGTTTCTCCAACCCATTAATGTAAAAAAGAAGAATAGAAAAGGGAACAAAACATACCCCTTGCAAACTCCGACATTTGATTGTATTAGAGAAGAACATTTTACATTTGGGCTAAACGTACCCTAGGAGAGGTATTCCAGTAAAGACATGCAAGCATTGCAACTAGTGCCTTTTCCACCCCCAGATTTCCCATGAGGGCCCACCATTTAGATCAATTTACTAAGTCAATGGCAGGGCTGGTCTTAGGGTTTGTGGGGCCCTGGGCAGAATAGGAACTGTGACATCACAGCAATGGATATCAATTGAACTTTGATGTTCTGGCATTGTTGAAGCAGCTTTGCGAGAAACCACTTACATAGGGTGGGGATCACTAAAATGGCTAAAAATATGAATAATAATCGTAAGTACATATATTTTAAAGCTGTATTACATCGAAATACATAATAATATACAAACAGGCTGAAAAAGTGAGGCCAAGGTCTCTCCAAAACTGATATGATTGCTACAATGTTTACTAATTGTTTCCAGATTAGGGCATGAAAAAAATTCCAAGTAAGATTGCTCCAGAAGTATACAACATGACTTCAAGTGACTCCCCAGCTCTTCCTTTAGGCTAGTGATATTCAAAGTAAGGCATTTGGAGCCATATTTTTCAAGTTGTGTCACTCTTACACCACGCAATGTGGTTCAAGAGCAACTAATTTCTTAAGGTAGACAGTGGAGTAACACACGACAGAGAAAATTGCTGTGTTGGGTTACTCTGCCCTGGGGAGGTGTTCCACACATCTACCCAGGGATTTTGGTGCATTCCCAGATTTACCATAACTGGTAGACCTTGGAATGTGCCAAAAACCTATGGCTCCCAAGGTGAGGAATATAAAGAAGAAACATCTTTATTTCTCCTCTTTATTTCTTCTTTCAATGTGTGCTGTATTCTGCAGCACTCATAGAAAGAGGAATATGCCTCAAGAGATTGTTTTGTGCACGAAAGTGTCCCTTCACCTCATGTCTTGCCCATTCCATTACCTAATCTTGCTGGTTTAGCCCCCTCTTATATCTACTTCACCTCTGCATTATATTGTGTTCACACCTCCTCTTTACCCAATCATCTAACCATCTCTCTTTGTTTCTGCCACTCTTACATCAATCTTTCCTCTCAGTACTCTTCTCCCTTCCTGTCATTTTCTACCCAGCCTCTCACCTTCACTTGCCCCAACTGTTTTGCTGGTTATGCTCCCTTACACCAATCTCTCCCTTTTCCCCAGCCTCTTTTTGCTGGTTCTGCTTCTTTACATCCACATCTTCCCTCCATGTGCTGCACTTTACTACTCTCTGACAGTACCCCACTTGGAACCCAAAGCAGCCCTGGCAAATTTTGAAAGACCACCCTCCATCAGGTACATATCAGGAGAGCCTGGCCATTACAATGGGGCTTTGGGAGTGCTCCCCCCCAAGAAAAGTTGGAAAACAAACTGTCAAACAATGGTGCATTCTACAACACATTTTTCTATATATATTTAATTGTCTTTGTTTTAAAGCATAGTAAATGATGACCTTACAGATACTGCAGACTTTATTGGAGCTCTTCAATGATTTTCTCACCATGACCCTCTGACAATGCTTCTCATCTCTCTATTGCCCCTCTCTCAGATGAATGTCATTTGTTATATCTAGGGGATTGGAGAACTTTACATCAAGCACACATACAGAGACAATGAATACAACTGTGTAAATCAGTGTATAGAAAATCTTATATAAGACAAAGGTGACTGCAATGTGTAGGGTTCACATGTCATCCATACTGGTAGGCATTTATTAAGTGTGCTTGGTCTGGAGAAGCATAAATTCAGGATTCAGAACTTAGGGTTGACTTTACTAATTACTATTTATCTCTACCCAAACAAACCGTTTTAGCAAAATTAGGCTAATCAAAGACTGGGAAAAAACATAACTTTCTACCCTGTACCATGCACTTTGCATGCAGCACAGTAACAAAAGGATCTCTATGACAAAAGCAGTATTCCACTGAATTATGCACAAAAAATAATGTTCTGTAATCTGCATAGTAGACATCCTTTGCAGCAGGCATATTAACCCTCAGTGTTCCCTTAGGTGAGTTAAAAATGCTACTAGACAAAACTCTGATCTTTCTCCAGCAGGTACGTGAATCACCAGAGTTATATTGACACTTTTATTGTTGTCTGAAAACTGTTGGATATACAAGGAACTCTGCAGTGCTTTTAAAACTGCTGCACTTCTACAAACCAGCCCCTAAGTAATAAAAGTGCCCTCCATCCTTCCAGCCTCCCGGGAAAACGCCAGGTGCCCGGTACGGCCAGCTTGGCCTTGCTCCCATCCCCTGAGCCTCCTACCTTATTTCAGCTGCTTTCTTCCTTTATATCGATCTATACCTCCCACTGTCTGAATGTTTTTTACATTTTTGCATGGATTTTGCTTCTCCTAACATTATTCTCTTTTGCATGCTAGTATTGGTGGGCAAGCCACTGAAAACTGAAGACAGAGGCCTCAAGCCCAAAAAGTGCCAAGCATTGAAAAGAGGCAACGTTGCCTAGTGGCTACAGCTGCCCACCAAGAAGAGCCAGGCTTTAATCATGGTCTTGCCTCAGCAACCTGCAAATCCAGGCAAATCTCGGAGATGGAAAAAAAACTACTGCAGTCTGTTTCTGTTGTGAAGCGCTCTTATGTCCATGACCAAGGTCTGTACTAAATAAAACTACCAAAAATACAATGTGGACCCTGCCTGTCAGCCAGGATCTAGTCTCATCCTCCAAGAATTAAAGGTGAAGCATTAAGCTGTATTACCATAAAGGGATGGCCATATACCTACTGAATTACACAGTGAAGAACTGGAAAATCTAGAATCAATCGACCAAATCGCGTGATCCTAGGTAAATACTTTCTTTTAACCCCTTCGCTGCCAGGCCTTTTCCCCCTCCTGTGCCAGGCCTTTTTTTGCCTATTTGGGGCAGTTCGCGCTTAGGCCCTCATAACGTTTTGTCCACATAAGCTAACCAAGCCAAATTTGCGTCCTTTTTTTCCAACATCCTAGGGATTCTAGAGGTACCCAGACTTTGTGGGTTCCCTTGAAGGAGGCCAAGAAATTGGCCAAAATACAGTGAAAATTTCGTTTTTTTCAAAAAAATTGGAAAAAGTGGCTGCAGAAGAAGGCTTGTGGATTTCCCCCTGAAAATGGCATCAACAAAGGGTTTGCAGTGCTAAACTCAGCAGCTTCCTAGCTTTCAGGAACAGGCAGACTTGAATCAGAAAACACAATTTTTCAACACAATTTTGGCATTTTACTGGGGCATACCCCATTTTTGCAATTTTTTGTGCTTTCAGCCTCCTTCCAGTCAGTGACAGGAATGGGCATGAAACCAATGCTGGATCCCAGAAACCTAACCATTTCTGAAAAGTAGACAAAATTCTGAATTCAGCAAGGGGTCATTTGTGTAGATCCTACAAGGGTTTCCTACAGAAAATAACAGCTGAAAAAGAAAAATATTGAAATTGAGGTGAAAAAAACATCAATTTTTCTCTACGTTTTACTCTGTAACTTTTCCCTGCAATGTCAGATTATGGAAAGCAATATACTGTTACTGGACTCCTCTGGTTGCGGGGATATATAGGGCTTGTAGGTTCATCAAGAACCCGAGGAACCCAGAGCCAATAAATGAGCTGCACCCTGCAGTGCGTTTTCATTCTATACCGGGTATACAGCAATTCATTTGCTGAAATATAAAGAGTAAAAAATTGCTATCAAGAAAACCTTTGCATTTCCAAAAAGGGCACAAGATAAGGTGCTGAGGAGCAGTGGTTATTTGCACATCTCTGAATTCCGGGGTGACCATACAAGCATGTGAATTATAGGGAATTTCTCAAATAGATGTCTTTTTTACACACTCGCCTATATTTGGAAGGAAAAAATGTAGAGAAAGACAAGGGGCAATAGCACTTGTTTTGCTAATCTATGTTCCCCCAAGTCTCCCGATAAAAATGATACCTCACTTGTGTGGGTAGGCCTAGCGCCCGCGACAGGAAACGCCCCAAAGCGCAACGTGGACACATCCAAAATTTTGGGAGAAAACAGAGGTGTTTTTTGCGAAGTGCCTACCTGTAGATTTTGGCCTCTAGCTCAGCCGGCACCTAGGGAAACCTACCAAACCTGTGCATTTCTGAAAACTAGAGACCTAGGGGAATCCAAGGAGGGGTGACTTGCGGGGCTCGGACCAGGTTCTGTTACCCAGAATCCTTTGCAAACCTCAAAATATGGCTAAAAAAACACATGTTCCTCACATTTCTGTGGCAGAAAGTTCTGGAATCTGAGAGGAGCTACAAATTTCCTTCCACCCAGCGTTCCCCCAAGTCTCCCGATAAAAATGATACCTCACTTGCGTGGGTAGGCCTAGCGCCGGCGACAGGAAACACCCCAAAGCGCAACGTGGACACATCCTAAATTTTGGAAAAAAACAGAGGTGTTTTTTGCGAAGTGCCTACCTGTAGATTTTGGCCTCTAGCTCAGCCGGCACCTAGGGAAACCTACCAAACCTGTGCATTTCTGAAAACTAGAGACCTAGGGGAATCCAAGGAGGGGTGACTTGCGGGGCTCGGACCAGGTTCTGTTACCCAGAATCCTTTGCAAACCTCAAAATTTGGCTAAAAAAACACATGTTCCTCACATTTCTGTGGCAGAAAGTTCTGGAATCTGAGAGGAGCTACAAATTTCCTTCCACCCAGCGTTCCCCCAAGTCTCCCGATAAAAATGATACCTCACTTGCGTGGGTAGGCCTAGCGCCGGCGACAGGAAACACCCCAAAGCGCAACGTGGACACATCCTAAATTTTGGAAAAAAACAGAGGTGTTTTTTGCGAAGTGCCTACCTGTAGATTTTGGCCTCTAGCTCAGCCGGCACCTAGGGAAACCTACCAAACCTGTGCATTTCTGAAAACTAGAGACCTAGGGGAATCCAAGGAGGGGTGACTTGCGGGGCTCGGACCAGGTTCTGTTACCCAGAATCCTTTGCAAACCTCAAAATATGGCTAAAAAAACACATGTTCCCCACATTTCTGTGGCAGAAAGTTCTGGAATCTGAGAGGAGCTACAAATGTCCTTCCACCCAGCGTTCCCCCAAGTCTCCCGATAAAAATGATACCTCACTTGCGTGGGTAGGCCTAGCGCCGGCGACAGGAAACACCCCAAAGCGCAACGTGGACACATCCTAAATTTTGGAAAAAAACAGAGGTGTTTTTTGCGAAGTGCCTACCTGTAGATTTTGGCCTCTAGCTCAGCCGGCACCTAGGGAAACCTACCAAACCTGTGCATTTCTGAAAACTAGAGACCTAGGGGAATCCAAGGAGGGGTGACTTGCGGGGCTCGGACCAGGTTCTGTTACCCAGAATCCTTTGCAAACCTCAAAATTTGGCTAAAAAAACACATGTTCCTCACATTTCTGTGGCAGAAAGTTCTGGAATCTGAGAGGAGCTACAAATTTCCTTCCACCCAGCGTTCCCCCAAGTCTCCCGATAAAAATGATACCTCACTTGCGTGGGTAGGCCTAGCGCCAGCGACAGGAAACACCACAAAGCGCAACGTGGACACATCCTAAATTTTGGAAAAAAACAGAGGTGTTTTTTGCGAAGTGCCTACCTGTAGCTTTTGGCCTCTAGCTCAGCCGGCACCTAGGGAAACCTACCAAACCTGTGCATTTCTGAAAACTAGAGACCTAGGGGAATCCAAGGAGGGGTGACTTGCGGGGCTCGGACCAGGTTCTGTTACCCAGAATCCTTTGCAAACCTCAAAATTTGGCTAAAAAAACACATGTTCCTCACATTTCTATGGCAGAAAGTTCTGGAATCTGAGAGGAGCTACAAATTTCCTTCCACCCAGCGTTCCCCCAAGTCTCCCTATAAAAATGATACCTCACTTGCGTGGGTAGGCCTAGCGCCGGCGACAGGAAACACCCCAAAGCGCAACGTGGACACATCCTAAATTTTGGGAGAAAACAGAGGTGTTTTCTGCGAAGTGCCTACCTGTAGATGTTGGCCTCTAGCTCAGCCGGCACCTAGGGAAACCTACCAAACCTGTGCATTTCTGAAAACTAGAGACCTAGGGGAATCCAAGGAGGGGTGACTTGCGGGGCTCGGACCAGGTTCTGTTACCTAGAATCCTTTGCAAACCTCAAAATTTGGCTAAAAAAACACATGCTCCTCACATTTTTGTGGCGGAAAGTTCTGGAATCTGAGAGGAGCTACAAATTTCCTTCCACCCAGCGTTCCCCCAAGTCTCCCGATAAAAATGATACCTCACTTGCGTGGGTAGGCCTAGCGCCCGCAACAGGAAACGCCCCAAAACGCAACGTGGACACATCCCATTTTTTGGAAGAAAATAGTGCCTACCTGTGGATTTTGGTCTGTAGCTCACCCGGCACCTAGGGAAACCTACCAAACCTGTGCATTTCTGAAAACTAGAGACCTAGGGGAATCCAAGATGGGGTGACTTGCGGGGCTCGGACCAGGTTCTGTTACCCAGAATCCTTTGCAAACCTCAAAATGTGGCTAAAAAAACACATGTTCCTCACATTTCTGTGGCAGAAAGTTCTGGAATCTGAGAGGAGCTACAAATTTCCTTCCACCCAGCGTTCCCCTAAGTCTCTCAATAAAAATGGTACCTCACTTCTGTGGGTAGGCCTAGCGCCCACGAAAGGAAATGGCCCAAAACACAACGTGGACAGAACATATTTTGTTCACAGAAAACAGAGGTGTTTTTTGCAAAGTGCCTACCTGCGGAGTTTGGCCTCTAGCTCAGCCGGCCCCGGGAGGGGGGGGCAGAAATGCCCTAAAATAAATTTGCCCCCCCCCCAGCCCCCAGCCCCCCCCCCGGAGCGACCCTTGCCTAAGGGGTCGCTCCCCCTGCGTGACATTGGCACCAAAAAACAAATCCCAGGTGCCTAGTGGTTTCTGCCCCCTTGGGGGCAGATTGACCTAAAATCTGCCAATCTGCCCCCAAGGGGGGCAGAAATGGCCTAAATACAATTTGCCCCCCAGGGAGCGACCCTTGCCTGATGGGTCGCTCCCCATCTCGAAAAAAACAAACAAACAAAAAAAAAAACACAACAAAAAAATTTGCCCTGGTGCCCTGAGGGTTCTGCCCCCCCCTGGGGGCAGTTCGGCCTAATAATAGGCTGAAATGGCCTAAAATAAATTTGCCCCCCCCAGCCCCCACCCCCCCCGGGAGCGACCCTTGCCTACGGGGTCGCTCCCCCTGCGTGACATTGGCGCCAAAAATCAAATCCCAGGTGCCTAGTGGTTTCTGCCCCCTTGGGGGCAGATTGACCTAAAATCTGCCAATCTGCCCCCAAGGGGGGCAGAAATGGCCTCAATACAATTTGCCCCCCAGGGGAGCGACCCTTGCCTGATGGGTCGCTCCCCATCTCGAAAAAAACAAACAAACAAAAAAAAAAACACAACAAAAAAATTTGCCCTGGTGCCCTGAGGGTTCTGCCCCCCCCCGGGGGCAGTTCGGCCTAATAATAGGCCGATCTGCCCCCAGGGGGGTCAGAAATGGCCTGAAATAAATTTGCCCCCCCCAGCCCTCACCCCCCCCGGGAGCGACCCTTGCCTACGGGGTCGCTCCCCCTGCGTGACATTGGCGCCAAAAAACAAATCCCCGGTGCCTAGTGGTTTCTGCCCCCTTGGGGGCAGATTGACCTAAAATCTGCCAATCTGCACCCAAGGGGGGCAGAAATGGCCTCAATACAATTTGCCCCCCAGGGGAGCGACCCTTGCCTGATGGGTCGCTCCCCATCTCGAAAAAAAAAAAAAACACAACAAAAAAATTTGCCCTGGTGCCCTGAGGGTTCTGCCCCCCCCTGGGGGCAGTTCGGCCTAATAATAGGCTGAAATGGCCTAAAATAAATTTGCCCCCCCCAGCCCCCACCCCCCCCGGGAGCGACCCTTGCCTACGGGGTCGCTCCCCCTGCGTGACATTGGCGCCAAAAATCAAATCCCAGGTGCCTAGTGGTTTCTGCCCCCTTGGGGGCAGATTGACCTAAAATCTGCCAATCTGCCCCCAAGGGGGGCAGAAATGGCCTCAATACAATTTGCCCCCCAGGGGAGCGACCCTTGCCTGATGGGTCGCTCCCCATCTCGAAAAAAACAAACAAACAAAAAAAAAAACACAACAAAAAAAATTGCCCTGGTGCCCTGAGGGTTCTGCCCCCCCCGGGGGCAGTTCGGCCTAGTAATAGGCCGATCTGCCCCCAGGGGGGGCAGAAATGGCCTAAAATAAATTATTCCCCCCCCAGCCCCCACCCCCCCCGGGAGCGACCCTTACGTACGGGGTCGCTCCCCCTGCGTGACATTGGCGCCAAACAACAAATCCCCGGTGCCTAGTGGTTTCTGCCCCCTTGGGGGCAGATTGACCTAAAATTGGCCAATCTGCCCCCAGGGGGGCAGAAATGGTCTAAATACAATTTGCCCCCCAGGGGAGCGACCCTTGCCTGATGGGTCGCTCACCATCTCGAAAAAAAGAAACAACAACAAAAAAAAAACACAAAAAAAACATTTGCCCTGGCGCCTAGAGGGTTCTGCCCCCCCACCTGGGGGCAGTTCAGCCTAATAATAGGCCGATCTGCCCCCCGGGGGGGCCGAAATGGCCTAAAATAAATCCCCCCACCCAGCCCCTCCCCCCGGGAGCGACCCTTGCCTACGGGGTCGCTCCCTCTGCGTGACATTGGCGCCAAAAAACAAATCCCAGGTGCCTAGTGGTTTCTGCCCCCTTGGGGGAGATTGACCTAAAATCGGCCAATCTGCCCCCAAGGGGGGCAGAAATGGCCTAAATACAATTTGCCCCGCAGGGGAGCGACCCTTGCCTGTTGGGTCACTCCCCATCTCCAAAAAAACAAAAAAACAAAAAAAAAACACAACAAAAAAATTTGCCCTGGTGCCCTGAGGGTTCTGCCCCCCCCTGGGGGCAGTTCGGCCTAATAATAGGCCGATCTGCCCCCAGGGGGGGCAGAAATGGCCTATAATAAATTTGTCCCACCCCAGCCCCCACCCCCCCCCCCCGGGAGCGACCCTTGCCTACGGGGTCGCTCCCCCTGCGTGACATTGGCGCCAAAAAACAAATCCCCGGTGCCTAGTGGTTTCTGCCCCCTTGGGGGCAGATTGACCTAAAATCGGCCAATCTGCCCCCAGGGGGGCAGAAATGGCCTAAATACAATTTGCCCCCCAAGGGGAGCGACCCTTGCCTGATGGGTCGCTCCCCATCTCTAAAAAAACAAACAAACAAACCAAAAAAAAATTGCCCTGGCGCCTAGAGGTTTCTGCCCCCCCCCCCGGGGGCAGATCAGCCTAATATTAGGCCGATCTGCCCCCGGGGGGGCAGAAATGGCCTAAAATAAATTTGCCCCCCCCAACCCCCACCCCACCCGGGAGCGACCCTTGCCTACGGGGTCGCTCCCCCTGCGTGACATTGGCGCCACAAAACAAATCCCCGGTGCCTAGTGGTTTCTGCCCCCTTGGGGGTAGAGTGACCTAAAATCAGCCAATCTGCCCCCAGGGGGGCAGAAATGGTCTAAATACAATTTGCCCCCCAGGGGAGCGACCCTTGCCTGATGGGTCGCTCCCCATCTCTAAAAAAAGAAACAACAAAAAAAAAAAACACCCAAAAAAAAATTGCCCTGGCGTCTAGAGGTTTCTGCCCCCCCTGGGGGCAGATCGGCCTAATAATAGGCCGATCTGCCCCCAGGGGGGGCAGAAATGGCCTAAAATAAATTGCCCTCCCCCCCAGGGAGCGACCCTTGCCTAAGGGGTCGCTCCCTTTACGTGAAATTCACGCAAAGAAAAAATTCCCTGGTGTCTAGTGGTTTCTACCCCCCTTGGGGGCAGATTGGCCTCATCAAAATAGCCCCCAAGGTCTTCCCCTTCCATCCCGAGATGATCTCGTCCAAGGCACAGGGGAACTGTAGCCTTGGACGAGATGATCTCGTCCAAGGCACAGAAGGGGTTAAAAACCTTATTTTTGTTCATTGCCACACTTCAGAGTACATTCAAATACATGCATTCAGGGTGTGTGCACTACAACACCTCATGTGTTTGATGTAATAGACTATAATTTTGCTCCATGTTTAAAAACAATGTAGCCCACATATAGGGTACACAAGAACCCTCTCAGTCATGGCCACTAGAATTATTTGATTTTGCAGATGCTGCATTTTCTACATATTTATGAATTTGCTGTATTTGTCACATACGCCACCTGCTACATATTCTGCAGCTTTCAACAAAAAATAATGTTTTTCTACATAAAACACATTAACTGTTACTTAAACACAGCAACACTTGTTGCTGCACAGTGGAAAGCACTTAGCAAAGGTTAACTGGTCATTCTTCTGTTGTTTATCACTGTAGTTGGGTAAATGACAAAATAATGAGGTAAATCTATCACTATAGATGCAGTATTATGCCACATATTTTGCCTTTTCTTGACACATAAACCAGTGAATCCTGACACCTAATTTGGTCCTTTCATGCCACATAATTCCTGCAGCCCTACTGTTAGTTCACTAATAGCAGGACCACGAAAATAATGGGATTCTTTGGCTTTTTTTTACATAATTATAGGTTGGCCGCATTTGCCAAATAATCCATCACTTGCTGCATAATCTGCATATTTTAACAAAATAAATAGACTCTAGCACAAATGGATTAAAAGTTACTAAAAACATGGTGACATAGGTTTGTGCACAGTGGAAGGCCCTTTACAAAGGTTTAATTGGTCAGTCATCTTTCTGTTATTGTTTCTGCATTTTGGTGGCTAAACTGATACTAATGAGGTGACATATTTGCCCAGACAATATTACCATGTGTGAAACTTGCAAAATATTGAAGTTATAGTATCAAAAAATGTGTTGCACTATGCTGTGTTAGCGCGCCTGGTCCTTAGTAAGTAAACTTACAAGGGGACACGTATAGGTCGATGAACCTTATGATTCACATGCAGTATCCTAGCTATGGTGTGACCAATGTACATCAATAATCAGTACTCAGATCAATAAACAATAAGCAGAACATTAGTCAGCAGTTAATAACATCAACATTTCATGAATAACCACAACTTGCTTATAAGTCCTATCAATTTTATTTACCTATTAGTTACAATACTAACTCATAAAGTTAATTCAAACTTTATTCAATCCACTCAAGATTAATTAATTAGTGACCACCAATAACATAATCTAATTAGAATTTGAGAAAACATACGTTCTAATGCCTCGACATAAGCCAAATACAAAGAATAGATTAACATGGGTAGCAGAGTTCAGCAAATCAGTCCATCAATCATTGTCACTGTATATGTCAACGTCTCAGAATTAGAACTCTGCCTAGCATGAATTAGCATTAGCATGTGGGATTTCCTGCGAAAACAATTTTGAACATGAATTTGGAAACGTATCTAGCTAAGAGAAAAACTTTTATACAGCGCAGTTGGTACCTAGAAAGAAAAGGCACAAACGTTAATCAGTCACATTTTCATAGCTACCTATCCACGGTATGGATCAGCAACAAAGTCAGTCTTCGTCTTCACGTCATCAATCGATCAGTAGCGCATCGGGCTCTCAAGAGCATGAGCCCAATGACAGAATATCGCATACATTTCGGCAAAGGTCTCTCCCCGATCATCTGCCTCTAACGTCTCCCTAACAGTTCTGAAGTTTTTCCCCCTTGTTATGACATTATATTAAGGTTGCCCAGTCCACCCCCTAATTCCTAATTGGTAAATTAATCACCCTATATGACGCTAGCCAATAACTTTTATTTAAAAAATCTATAAATTCTAATATTTCGCGTTCCCAGGGTGTCGATTGGTTCACTGTACAATGTCCTCATCATCCGGCTCATCAGGTATCGAAAATGTTACACCTTCTTCTCCAGTCAGTGTCTCTATTGTTCGAGTCCTGGGAAAGTACATCTCGTCTGCTTTACACCGGGTTTGATACATCTGTAGTTCCATCATCTCCTATACGTCGGTTCATTGCAGAAAATTCTAGCTAAGCAGATTTTATTAACGCGAGTAGTTCAAGGTCAGTTCAACACATCAGCTTCTCTACATTGTATGATTATTCAGTTTCTGCATGATGCCTTGCAAAACTAGGCCACAACTTTGGCTAAGTTAGCTCTACAATATAATGCAGAACATACGTTATATCTCTCAGATGACATATTACTACATTATAATTAAGCATTTTCAACATTTTCACATATATTTAGTCATTTTAGTATAATTCATGAATTTTGGTAGCCCCTCTTCGTGGGCACATTTTCAAACATGCACATTATTTTTCTACATTAATTTTCTCTACAATTTATTATTATTATTCAAAATGCATAAACACTCATTAATAATTTTAATTAACATATCTGCTTCAGCAGCTGCATAATTTACCTTTTCTTACTGCATACTTTAGTCATGCCTGCTGCATAATTTTGTGCCCTCCTACATAATTTCAGTGGCCCTGGCTAATACATTATTCTCTGAGCAGAGGCAGAAGTGTTTCTCAATTCATGTTTAAAAACTCTCACTTTTACTAAATACCTCTCAAAGCAGTGTGATAATTTAATGTACTAAGGTAAAACGCCTCTGTGTGTTAGAGAAAAGTGCTTTTTTGAACTTAATTTTGATGACACCCTTCACCTTCAACTACCCATTTAGTCACTGTTCTCTTGAAGATGCAGCGATTAGATTTTTAATGCCCTTTCAGCCCTTTGCTTTGACTGGCACAGAGGAGGGAGCCCCACTCCCTGGGACCTCACAGCACTACACCATGGCAGCTCTCTGGGCCTCCTAATACTGAATTTTCTATAAAAGGCGGCTTGTGTCCCTTAGCTGTGAGCAGGAGAGGGGCCCTGGACAGCTGCCCACACTGCCTATGTCTAGCACCGACCCTGGTAAAAGGCACAGATGAGGTCCGAGAAACATCATATTGTCTCAAAAGCATAACTTGACAGTGCCATTATGCTTTATAGAATGTGAAATAAAGGAGTAATCACCCTCCTGGGTAACGTGTAAATGGCTTTCATATAACATGGTGCACTGAAATGCATAGTAGTAAAGTGCATGTGTGAGTATAATGCCTCATATAAACCACATTTATTCATCAGTATGCAAGTATCATTATGTTATAGTAGTTTAGAAATGTTATTTCTATAACCATTTTATATACATTATGAGAAACCTGTGGAAAGTCATTTAAATTGAATGTGCATTTATGTCTATGTTCGTTTGGCTGGAGTTAAGGAGTTTTTTGCGTGTTTCTAACCTTCGACACCAAGCTTGTTTTATTGCATATTTTCCTAAGCTGAAGGTGCGATGGTATGAGTCTCTGGTTAACAAGGATGCCTATTGTAAGATATTGTTTTTTATTTGTTATTTGTCACTATTGTAAAACATTGTTTTTTATTTTTGGGTCCTAAATGATTGTAAGTTTTAATTAACTCAACAATAAAGAATTATCCATCCTACTCTATGAAAGTGATAAGGCGGCCTGAGAAGACGTGTTATCAAGGACAGATGGAGTATCATGGGGTCAGTAGCTGAACTTCGCTCCACATTCCTGAGCATGGGAGTGATCCAAGGTTCAAGGGAAACAACTTGGAAGAATTCAACTGTCAATTAGATGTGCGATTTATAACACTGTTGTTTCAGTGGAATGTTTTTGCTGTGATGTCAGCCCTTGAAAGATTCAAAATGTAAATGTTGTTTAGTCAGTGGCAGAGGCAGATTCCTCTTGCCCCTTTTTCAGAGCGGACCTCTGAGAGGTATAGACCTCTCCTCCCTTAGGAGACCAAGTAGCTTTATGCTGCTCACATCTTTCTTGACAGAAAACTTCTATAGAGGTTTCTGTAGTGCTGACATTTTTCTCTGAAATTCTTATAGGCAATAGAATAGTCAGGAACTTAGATTAAATGGTTAGGTAGGAGGGCTTAAGTCTGAATTCAAAACACTATATGCTTTTCCCCATTTTCTATATTGGCGCTATTGGAATATTGGTCTTTTACATGTTGATAAAGTTTAATGTTGTGTGTCGCTTTAATTCTCCTTTGGAGATTCTTCATATTTATGACATGTTCCTGAGACTCATTTGTGAAGGTTTGACTTTCAGTCTGTAATAAAGCCCTTTAAACTTCAAGTTGGTCTCTAAGATGGAATGTGTGCCTAATTGGATTACACTGTATTTAAAGTTGATTAATTTGATGTATGTCTCCTCACCCCTCGGAACTTGGAAAAGATCCATTAGTCCCAAAAATGTAGAAATAGTGTCAACCGCAAGATCATCAATGAGTTTTTTTCCTGGCATTGACATACTTCCCTATTAAAAGGTTAATGTAAGGCATTGTTCTGCAGTTCCCAGTCCCAGGCGGAAAGCATATTAGACTTCAGATAATATATTATTTTCCTGAGCCCAAGTCACTAATCTTGTGAGGAAAACTATGCCCACAATTTTAGTGGTGGAATCTTATAAAGGGATTAAGTAGTAGCAACTGCCCCTCTCTTCCCTTTTTTAAAAATGGGCACTTTGACTGCCACTTCCCAAAATGGTACAATTGGACCACATATAACACCTCTAATTACATTGGCACATATTGAGGCCCAAAATGTAATGTTCCTTAAAGCGGTCCATAGGGACAATATCTAGGCCTGTGGCTTTCTTCGAAGGGCTGTTCTTTGTTGCTTGTTAAAGTCTTTCACCTGAACCGTACTGCTCAGACCAAGGGCTGTGACCTTGTTATAAATGTCATCATCCTGTGAGTAGGGCTCAGGGGTAGTGTGACGTAGGTTAAATACTTAGGTAAAATGTTCCATCCAAATATCAGTACGAGTTAGAGTATCAATCTTTGGGGGTTCATGGTCAGAAAAAAAGTGAGATTTACAATTTTCCAGAAAGTCCTTGCACTTTTTGCTTTCTCAGCTCTTTTCGATTCCTCGCAAGCCTTACATCTTATTTCTTTCTTCCGGTCATAATGGCATTCTTATAAGTCCACCTACCGGGTTTTTATATTTTCAAAGCACTGTGGGCTTTTTCTAAGGGCGATTATATGTTTTTGTGTACAGATGTACAGGCTGAATTAAACCACCGTCATAAGTAGCTGGTATTTGGAGTTTCCTGAGCTAGTAGCATAGTAGATATAGAGGAGCATAGAGAAAAATAAGAATCCACGATAGAACTAGGGTCCGCACTGTGTCATACATACGACTACTTCTTTCTTATTAGTTCTTACTAAAGCACAAAAACAAATTTGGCAGTATTAATGTTTTCCATATCCGACTCTCACCTCTGTATTAATTGAGTGTGCGACAGCCAATACCTCCTCAGAGCTGCTCACGCCTTCAAATTTTAGCCTTGAATTCAGTTCAGGAAGATTATGGTCACTGATGCAAATCACAATTATTCTCAATATTGTCAACAACATAACTAAGGGCCAGATGTGCGAACACTTTTTCCCATAGACACAGAATGGGTAAAAACCTTTGCTACATCTGGCCCTAAATCCGATGTTAATCAATTGTACTGCCATTACGAATACCTTTAAATATGGAAAGCTGATACTCAGGAGACAGGCCAGAATAGCTTGCAGAAAGTAGATTATATTTGATTACAAACTGTATAGCAATTCTCCTAAAGGCACATGTTTGAAATGTGTCATTTCTTCCCCTTTCAGATCTAATAATCCACAAGCAGGCACAAAGCAGAACTTATAGACGACAGAGATATTTATGTCTCCTACCCACAAAACAGGGACTGTCGCTTGCATTTCCCCAATAAATTGTCTCCTTTCATTTTACAAAGGGTTTATTGTATATATGTCCTTGTGTAAGGTAATCATGTATACCATTCTACTCGAACCGTTTCAGCAAACTGAAGTTATTCTTTTCTGCCTGAATAGGGTACAGGCACACGTAAAATGAGAATTTCTACACACATTCTTCAAACAAACAAATACTTGTTGAGAACACCTTGCGAGAGAATACGAATGTTGGGTGTTTCAATGGGCTTATTGGAGCAATTGCATATTCGCCACGTCGTCTTCAAAATGGGCCATGTGGATACAAAATAAATAAGCTGAAAATGCCTCCATGCTCACTATTGTTCACGTACAAAACTGCAATAACCTGGATATTTAGATATCTATGTGGTGTGATGTCTCTCCAGAAGGTATACACATTGCTTTTCTGATATAGCACTGAGAAACCTACTAGCAAAAACCTCACTGGACTGGAGTGTTTATGCATCATGAACATGAGAACTTGGTGGTTTCCCTGGTAATGTTTTATAATGGAATTCTACACTCTGGTTCAATGTTCCAAGGCATCACCATGCACTTTCTGACTTTAAAGTGTACATAGTTATGCTAACGCGTCCCTTTATAATAATTTGTTACACATCAGGACTCGTTTCAGGCCAATGAATCTTTTGACCCAGTTGAGAGACACTTTAGGACGAGATAGCTAATCAGTATGTTAATCAATACGTCTATGATGTCATCAATATTTATCACAACAATACATTTCACTTTAGTCAAAGTCATTAACCAATTTAAAATATTACCATGAGCTTGCAGTCATGAATAACCACACCAGTTTAGTAGAATTTTTATGAGTTTTATTCCCTATTGGTTACAATTCTAAAAGCAGATGCGTTAATCTCAAAACCAAGAAACATAATAGCATAGTCACGATATGGCAACTTTGATAAGATTTCATTAAGGCGAAAATCACAAACATCAGAACATAACACGACGTAAACATAGATCAATTTAGCAGAGTGTCAATAACGCGTCAGTTCAACAAAACATAGTTTTGGTCGTTTGTCTATTTGCGTCAGTTTAGTGAACACCTGTCCTAACCACTAATTAGCATTGGCATGTTGGGCTTCATGCAAAACAATTTAGAACACCAATTTGGAAAACATCTAACTATGGTCTAGGTCAAAAGTAAGCAGTTGTTACCTAGAAAGGAAAAGCAAACAGACAAATCACAATTGTATTGTCATAGTTACCCTCCAAGGTTAAGGTCAACCCTCAGGTTCAGTCTTCCTCTTCAGGACATCCGACAAAACGCCTTCAGTCCGAACTCAGCTCCGGTGAAAAAGGGGGCACTTCCCTCATAGGGAGGTAAAGTGTAGAATGGGCAATCTAAGGACAAGGATGGTTCTAAGCAAACCAATAAGTCACCAGAGTGACAAAGTTTCTGGATAAAATCAATAGCTTTCCCTACCTCCATCTAAATGGCTCCCTGTGTCATGGGTTTTATCCCTTTTTCGTTGTACATTCCCCTAAAATTCTATTGGACATCTGTTAAACCCCACTATCTTTACCCAATGGGAAAACAAATTATGTCATTAATCTTGCACCCCATATTATTTTACAGACATTATATTGGTCCTCATAATTGACGTCTTCAGAGGTGGCACGTCCGGTATGATTTCATCCTTCTGTAATTCTTTGCACATCTTTTGGTCAGTAACTCCATTGTCTTCACCGGTTTGAATGACCTTGTACATTACATTAATCTACGCTGTTGCATTTTGTCTAATATTCTTCTACAAGCAATGTGGAATTTATGGGAAAGGGTCTAGTATGGTTACATTTCAGCTTCTAGTTTGAAGAAAACAAGAGGGCATGTCCTTTAGCGAGTCAGCACACTGCAAGACAGGAAAAATATGTTTAATATGAGAGCCAAGCAGCTAAGCTTCGGCTCATGCTAACTTAAGGCCTACAAGGATTTCAGCATATATTCAATAACGCAATCATTAATAATTAGTATAAAACTTATTCAGTATAATATTTTATAATCATTTTAGTCATCATTATTAGTCCACGTATACATTGACGGCCACTTCCCGTGGTCACATTTCAAGTGCACGTTTAAGCAAAATTCACTATTACAGTTTCTATGCTGCAATATCACACATTAATTCATAAACATTTCATGTTAATATAGATTCTATAAGCTACGCTCTCTCAGCTACTAGGTGACATCTCATACAAGAACGCAAAATGATGTTTTCAAAAGAAAGGATAACTCACTGTTTATATCATACAAGACATGGCAGTAGTTTCCGGCTAACATGTCAGACATGGGGTCCCTGTGGGTAACGGGTGCGTGGTTAGTAGAAAGGGTCTGGTCTGCCATTATAGTATTCTTAGTTATGCTAGTTATATTTGATGTATAGACAGACATGAGCATCCCACACTGTGGCTTAGAGGTGAGGGAGCATGATTTGTGAATGTGATGTGGTATGCGTTCGCATGCTGTGAGAGGCTTCTACTAGTTGTCATGGCGACACTAAGCAGTGCTAAGCGTCTCAAAACTATTCAAATGGCAGCGTCGATCAACTTTCCTGCGCTAAAGCTATTATAGTGCTGAAAGTTGATCCTCCCAACAGTTTCAAGCTCGAATTGCGATAGGAAGGGCCAACGTCTCGTTAATAAATGCAAAAGGGGTGCATCACCACAAACTTCCCTTGTAATTGATGCGATACTAGTTGAGCTGCAATTGCCTAACCAGGTGTTGCGTCACAGCCTTATGCAAAATCAAGTCAGGCATAACCAGGGGACTAAGGGGTATATTTCGTGGCATCCCTAGGCATAACTTGTCTGTAATTTTTTCAAATGGGAACATCTTGCACAGCGTATTATTGTGTGGCTGTCTGCTTGTCAGAATTTGAACCCGACGATATACCTCTGGGGCTTGCCAAAAAGTTGGTTTTATTGGCTTATCCTGGTTGTAGATATGCAGAAAAGCTTCATAAAACGTTGTAAGGGAATGCAAGGGCAGAGCTCAGGAGTGGGCACCAGGAGAAAAAAGAAAACATCATGAAATTATTAAAAAAGGGCAGAGGGCAACAAATATAGTGAGTGCAAGGGAGAAGGGAGGCAAAGAAAGATTGTAGATAGAAACTGGAAATGAGCATGTTGAGAAAGAAAGTATTAAGAACCGTGGGAAGGAAAGCGGGATGAAAACATGCAAGAAAGGACGAGTGGAAGGAATGGAGGTTGAAAAGAACAAATGCAGCATGGGGACGTGGAAGAAGGAAGATTGGTTGGACGGACAAAATAACCAAAGGAGCTTGAAAGCAAGGACACATGGATGGATGGATGGATTAAAGAGCGAAAGGATGGATATGGGTGGGTGAATGGATTGATGTATGGACAGATGGTCATTAAATGGATGGAATGGTGAAAGAATGGATAGATGGAATAATCAAGTATGAGGGATGGAAAACAAATGGTAGCTGAGTGGGTGAACGATGGATGGGTGAACATATGGATGGATGGAAAGATGAAAGGATGGACTGGAGATTGAAAGGATGTAAAAATGGCAGAAAAGATGGGTGGATGGAAGAGGTGAGGAAAAATGGACAAAATATTCATACAAGGGTGCACAAAACTGTTCTAGGATGTGTCGGACTTTCTTGTATCGCAAACTCGGTGTTGTTAGTGGTTTGGTTCAAAATGGGGGGCAATTTAATTTTCTGGATACTCCCTTCATCATGTGCTACTGTTTCAGTGAACAACAAGAGGAGTCTGAGATTTTCCAACGAACTTCTTGGTGTATGTAAAATCGTGGCAACTCTCAATGATATTAAGAATCATGAATGAAAACATGTCATGGAATGAGCTAAGCGCGACTCTACAGGAACTCGGGTATTCTCATTGGGACCAAGAACAGCTCATAATTAGACAAATCCAAAAGATGGAAATAATTGTTTAACGTAAGAAAAAAGTAATGGAATATATTAATCTATTTTCTGTGAGGTTAACATGATTACAGATTACTCACTGATTTAAGTATAACGTCTCAGTTTGATATACATCGAATGATTTTTGTTTTATACTGGACGAAAAAAAACTGTGACATGAGCCAAATCCCCTGCTGTTTGCGGTTATTCTTAGCATTCTGAAATGGGTGCCTGGGTCATGTCTGGTCTTTATATAATCTCTGGTCTACGAAGATGCCATGCCCTATATCACGATTACTCTGAATTATCCTAAATTATGAAAACTTATTTTGCATTATCCTACCGTAAAAGGGTGTACGCACCTTTATATGTGTACTTTGACAGTTTTGTTGTGCCTTTAGAGGCACCACCATGCACTTGCGGTCCTCGGGTTCCCATGGTAGTTTCTCCAGCTTTGTGTGTCTGTATCACACTTTTTTTCGGCACTTTTAATGGCCTAACGACTGCATGCAACTTTCTTAGTCTCTTTAAGGTTTTCCAAGATGATGGTGGGCACATACACAGACTCCATTGCAATTATTCCAAGTGCTCTTCTATCTAGACTTAAATAGAATTTCATGTGTTTGATCCATTTAAGGAGTGAATCGTGCTTGCTTTACTCGAGTACGAAAGACGAAGGTTAACCTGAATGATTGGACCACAGGATGTGTTTCGACGTCAAAAATGTACTTTTTCACTACCTTTGCCAGATGAAATGTGTGTCAGCCCACAGTCGTTTTTAGAAGGCCCCTATTTACACCCAAGTCCTGCCAAGCAGTCATATATTTTTTTTGTACAGGACAAACATATTTTGAACTCGATGTACATTAGCATTGTGATCAAATAGCTACAGGTCCTTCTGTTGTGAAAGTAGCAATTAATTACCTAGTTCTAGAATATTTAGGTCATGCTGGGGAAGCTACCCTGGTACTGATGCAGATTACCCTGATTTTGGTATTTATTATCTCTAATGATATACATTGAATAAAGACTGTTTTAAATAAGCCAATACTTAAGGTCAGAAAAATATGTAAACTTCGGTTATCGCATCCTGTGAGAAAATGCTCCTTTTAGCGTGGTCACCCCCATTTTTGTGGACTGATTTTGCAGGTGTGTGAACTCTGCACACTGGGGTAATGTTGCCCAGTACCCAGTGTATGTGCTGTGATCCCTATAACATGGCAATATTGGCTAATCCTCAATTGGCATAGTTAACTTTCCGGTAAGGCCAAGGTATGTAGTGCAGTAAAATACATCAATGGCAATGAAAGTTAAATGCCACACGTGGACTCCAGCAACTACTGTGCCTTGCTATAGGTAGACAAGGACAACATGGCTACAGGTATGCCCATGTAGCCTGACTGCTTCAACTTTAAAACTTTCAGGCAGAACTGACAAAATAAAATAAAAAACTTCCTAACCAAATTAAAAAAATAAACCAACACAAGAACCACTTTTTTCCTTTCAACAGACTGTCACAATAGAAAACTGTGCCAAATGAATCCTTTTGAGGGAGGAAAACTCTACTTTTATACATTAAGGGGCATATTTATACTCTGTTTGCACCGGATTTGCGTCGTTTTTTTTTACGCAAAGCTAACTTGCGTTAATGCTATGCAAGGTAGGCGTTCCCTTCTAAAAAATGACTCTAAGGCATGTGCCCCTTATTTTAACTCCCGTGCAAAAATGACGCACTGGAGTGTGCGGGCCTGACAAAATGACGTCCAGCCGTTTTTGCGTCATTTTTTAACGCTTGGTCAGGGCAGGCGTTAAGGGACCTGTGGGCTCGGAAGGAGCCCAGAGTTGCCCTCCCATGCCCCCAGGGACACCCCCTGCCACCCTTGTCCACCCCAGGAGGACGCCCAAGGATGGAGGGACCCATCCCAGGGAACTTAAGGTAAGTTCAGGTAAGTATATATATATTTTTTTTTTGTGGCGTAGGGGGGCCTGATTTGTGCCCCCCTACATGCCACTATGCCCAATGACATAAGTCCCCTGGGCATGGCCATTGGGCAAGGGGGCATGACTCCTGTCTGTGCTAAGACAGGAGTCATTTCATTGGGGGCTGGGAGTAAAAAAAAATGGCGCAAATCGGGTTGAGGCCAATATTTTGCCTCAGACCTGACTTGCCCCATTTTTTGACGTCCAAGCTCCATTGTCCCCTACGCCGGCGCTGGTGTGGGTAATTTTTTTTGACGCACACCAGTCAGCTGCGCCGGCTAACGTCATTCAATAAATAAGGCGCCCGCATGGCGCTTTGGAATGGCGTTAACCGGCGTTAAAATCTTTGACGCACAACTGCGTTGGCGCAGTTGTGCGTCAAAAGGTATAAATATGGCCCTAAGTATATAGTAAGCAGGTCTTATATCCCACAAGGTACATTGGTCTCCTTACGGTGCCTGGTATGTAAAAGTGTGAAATGTAAGACTTTATTGTTTGCATGTGTACAGGTATGAAAAACTGATCTCAGAGCAGTCAAGAAGAAGAAGAAGACGCCGATGCATAGGAGATACGGGTCTGACCATCTCCGGTCTTTGAATAATGTAATGGATATCGCCACCGGAGTGCGGTCCGTACCTTTTATAACATCGTGTTGTTATAGCCCAGTTGGCCTTTAAAGAAACGAACCAGCAATAGAGAAAGCCTATCCATTAAGAGGAATCACGAACGTTAAGGCGTAATGCAAGAGGGCATCTACCAGACCCACGGAGTATGCACTTTCTTCCATACTATCCACCTAGAGCACGCAGCAGATATTCCTATCCTAAGTGTCATCTATCAAGATAACAGCTCTGGGTTTGGCATATATGTCCGTCGGATGGCGTGGGAATCTACCTATGAATATAGATTTAGGAACGGCCCTGATGAAGGTGGTCTCCTTACGAGAGGTTCCCCGAAACGCGCGTAGGCCCTTGGTTCCTACTATGTCCTTGGAGCATCATATGAGAGTATTAAGAGACTGGATTGTATAGGTTTAAGAAAATATATATATTGTAATATTTGATTAAGAATTAATATTTGAACATTTTGTGGGATATTGTTGTACATATTAATGTAGAATGAATGTGGTGTGAATGACGTAAGTTTTGGTTGTTTTATGATGTATTTAAATTAATAAAATATTGATATAATAATATTGTATTTTTGTGTAATGATATTGATGAGGATGGAGATAATGTATGTCATGTGTTGTATCCTGAGACTGGACATATAGCTTTGTGTTAATGTCAACATACATTATAAGATGAATATTGTTATATATCTTTTTTTCTAGGTTTGTATATATGTATGAAATATGATCTGAGGGTAGCTCATTACTTTCTGTGTAGCCTTCACTTTTAATTCCCTGGTTGAGCTACTATATTTACTTCAGGGACCCTCCTTTTTTCTCAATTCAGACAATGGCTTGGCCTGGCATGGTGGATTCGGGGACTAATATGACACAGCTTAACACTAGCAGGATAGTTTAGGATTGTCCAGGAACTTCACTAACTTAAAATACAAGGGAAGATCTGTTACTTTCTGGTTTACTGATAAGGCAAGCCTGGAGAAGAGGGGTGATTTAATCCTGAAATACACTTTAGCCTTCTCACTTTAATCTCAGTGGAGGAAGGAGTTGACCCAGACTGGTTTCGAGTGCTTGAGTGGGAGGGCACTGCTCATTACCTTAAACATATACCTAGGTGTGCCACAAGCAGGTCCATTTTGCTATTGTGAACGTTGTGGAGAATGGTGCACTGTGGGATGTGGGATAGTTTGCGGTGAGGCAAACAGGTTGTGCCATCGGGAACCTTTTGCCTATTGCTGATGGAGTGTCCAGGAGTCAATCACACCCACTGGCTGGTGAATTGAACAAAAGTAACACTTCGTCCCAGCACTTGGGAACATTTTGTGGACCTGTGCTAGAACAGAAGAAGATTGGATTCGCTGTCTGCAACCTGTAAGGAGACCTGAGTTGCAAGAACTGCTTCAGAAAATCTAAAACGTTGTGATTTACACATTTTTTAACTCCCAAGCCCTCCTCAGTTTCCACGGGACATTGTGGTGAAGGGGTCCGCCTTCGAGAAACTTATTCAGTTACAGCCTCAGGCTTGCTCTTCTGGAAGATTCTGAGCTCCACAAAAGAGACTAAGGGCCTGATTTAGACCTCGGCAGAAGGATTACTCGATCACAACAGCTACAGATATCTCATCCACTGAAATCTAAATACCATTGAAAACAAAAGTATTTAGATTTCAGTGGATGAACTATATATATGTATAGTAACCCATCCACTGAGACCTAAATCAAGCCCTCATTCTGAAGTTAGAAATCTTGAGAGGACAAAGGATCAAAAAGTATACGCCTGACGAGAGGTGGTCACAAAATTAGAATTTTCCTGCTGAGAGGTTTTTCTGCCAAAACGGCATCCACAGCAACTAGTCTAGTGGCTATCTGGCTTAGTGAGGACTATGGTAAATAGCGCCTTTTACCTTTCTCTGCTGGAGGATTTCAACTTATATAAAAAGAAGTCAGAAGGAGGATTTCAACTTACATAAAAATATTTCAGAAGGTAAACATTTTAACCAGGATGCCCGACTTGTTCACTGTCAGTGTGAAATTGCACCTAGGTCTCAGTTTAGCATGAACCGTGAATTCTTATTGGTGTTTTACTTTTTCTTAGCACCCTTGCGTTAAAACATGAAAAAAATCATATCTAAAGTCCCACATATTTTAGTTGTTTTGGTGGTTTGGTGTCATTTTTCTTACAAAATTACTGTCAGGTTTTAGACATTTTCCTAAGTTAAGCTTGTCTGCTCTGTGCAGTAGATACCAGAGTTTGAGCCCAGGTTTAAATTAGTGAAACTGTTGTTTACCTCACATGCTCTTGTGACCTATTTATTACTTGAGTATGACTCACATCCTTGCCAGCTAATACCCCAATTTCTTACACAACCTACCACATTTTGTATGTTGATTCAACGAATACCACTGAGTTGGACAGTACAAGCAACTACAAATTAGTATTTCCTATGTGCAAACCATTGCGTATTTGTCCTATGTATCCTTCAGAGATGAATTTTGTATATCTAATCACGTGGAGTTCAGTGATTTGGCTGTTTTGGTCATATATGTAAAGCAATATGACCCTCTGGTGGCAACATCACTGTGCATAATTCTTCATTCCGGAGTCAACATCAACAGTTTCTTTACCTCTGCCCATTGAGTACATTTTTAAGAATGTTTCACAAGGTATTTGCAGAGCTTTTAAGATACTATCAAAACTTTGTTTTTATACTTTTCATGGACCTGTTCACACTTTTTTGTTCCTAAAGGGTGTGAAGATACATGCACCAAACACATTTACTAAGACTGATAGAGGTTTTAGAATATGCGTACTTAATGGCTATTTTGTCACAAATACAAAGAAGGGGCAGCAAAGGTAAAAGTAGCTGATGCCATGGGAAGTGATGGCTGATGAACTTTGAAAGCAGTGGGCATAAATAATATCCTGGAATGGGAACAAGCAAGCAAAGTGAGCAAGCCCGATCTTCAATGGAGGGATTGGAGGGGCTTTTTTTGGGGAATGGTTTAAGAAACAAGGCTATATGGTGCATTTAACAGCACAATTCTGACACAAATTTGCTAGAAATTGAATATTCTGGATAGGTCCTAATAAAATATTTCAATACTTCTTTCCCCAGGAGTTTTGAGACTCCCCCTCTCCAAAACAACACAGTGGACGTTTCAAAATAATGCTGAATAATAGTTGGTTTTGCGTTATAAGTATATGTTATATGTGCAGGAGCAGGTACCTCATTTCAGTTATCAACTTACAAGAAAAATGTATCATTTATCAGGGCGAAACCCCCACTGTTCTTCATGGGTGTTGGACCTTTGATGTTTGCTGAGATTAATGAGGAGCTGTACATCACATTAAATTGTGATCACAATCTCTAATCTATTTTCAGTCAATAATGAGAGATTGGTATGAGTTAAGGGGTTTTATTAATCAATCCTTTTAGTAAACTATCTTTATTTGAGTCATCATATATCATCACAATCAATCATTAGTTTTGTGAATTATCAAAAATGAGTACTCAATAAATCATAATAATTGCGTTGGGCACATTTAATAAAGGAAATAATCCCTATGTAAAGAGTAGGAATAAAAGGTGTCAGTCTCAGAAGCCTATAAAGAGTTCTATGTTCGAGAGAGTGATCATAAGCATAACGCTTTAGCATCAAGATCAGCCCAACAAATCAATAATCAATAAAAGCAGAACTTCTCATGAAGAGAGGTTCTAGAAACTCAGTAGAGTGTCAGAGCAGTGTAGATGTGGATAAAGTGCGTGTAGGGAATGTGGTAACCTACTATAGGAACACACACTATTATAGACAATACATATTTTTAATGTTGCAGTTCATTGTTTCCTCATTCCTCAGCCAGCTAATCATCTTTCGATGCTCTCATGGGAACAGGATCACTCCTCATCTTTCCACCGGTAGAACACTAACTTTAGATGACAACCGCAGTTATTTCTTATCAAATAACAGTTTAGTCTTGTCTTCTCATGGTTCGTTCTCCTGTTCAAAACCAACTGCTTTTCCATGTGTGAATTTTCATATCTACCTTTCTAAGTAAAACATCTGTTCATTAGCTAACAATGATCTTTGTGTAAATAGAAGCATTTGCTGAATTAAATGAAAACATTTATGCAGCTATCATTCATTATGAAAAATAAACCCATGGAAAGGTTAGGAAATAAACATTTTTGTGCAAATTCAGCATTCTTTAGTCATTTCAGCTTGGCAAAAAATGCTGCAGCAAGTATTCCGGCCTAGTACAAGTAAATTTGGTTGTCTACTGCAATTTCTGCATTTAAACTCATTCATTTTAATTAAAGCCTACACATTATTGCATTCATTTTCTCAACATTTAAAAACGCTTTAGCAACCTTCCCCCATTGATGGTTATCAAATCATCACAATTTCTTCACAAATGAATCTTTCAAAGTTCACTCTTACCCTCATTTGAGTCTTTCCTCTTTCTATTTGAACTCTCAGATTCCATCAACCTCTGATATTCTCTATGGATGAGATCAATTAATTCTAATTTCCTCTTTACCTGTTTATTTTGCCTTTACTCTTTCATTTTTATGATAACATCTAGGGCCAGATGTAGGAAAAAACCAAATTGCAACTCGCAATTTGATATGCAGAAAGGTGTCTCAGACACCTTCTGCAACTCGCAATGGGGTCGCAAAGACCCACCTCATTAATATTAATGAGGTGGGTCGCATTTTGTGACCCCATTGTGAGTATGGGTACTCACGGGGATGGTGGCCTGCTGGAGTCAGCAGACCACCATGTCCGTGACTGCTTTTTAATAAAGCAGTTTATTTTTCTATCAGCAGCCCGTTTTCCTGAAAGGAAAACGAGCTGCACTTAGAAAAAAAACGAAAACTTTTGTTTCGGTATTTTTCAGAGCAGGCAGTGGTCCATAGGACCACTACCTGCTCTGAAAAATTATTTTTGTTTCCATTCACAAAGGGGAAGGGGTCCCATGGGGACCCCTTCCCGTTTGCGACTGGGTTACCATCCACTTCAAGTGGATGGTAACTGCGATTTCATATTGCGAGCCGCAAATAGGAAGGGAACACCCCTTCTTATTTGCGAGTCGGAAATGCATTTCTGCATAGCAAAGAGGCTTTTGCACCTCGCAAACGGCGTTTTTCACTGTTTGCGAGGCGCAAACACTTTGCTTCATCTGGCCCTTAATACCTTTGCAAAGCCCTAACCAGGTTAGGAAACAAACACCAAAAATGAATATAGGTACTAGTATTGCTTTAAATACCCCTCCTCCTGCTGTTGTAAACCAATTGCATATAGCAGAAACTCCTTTAACTAAATTTTGTAAAATGCTAGTTGTTTCCAATGATTCTAACTCAAGTTTCAGATAGTTTTACTCTAATCAGAAATGTATGTGCAGCAATGCTGAACTTTCAGCATCTTGTAGACTGTGCCTTTCTCTGTGAGCAAAGTGTCTAAAGCTAAGCAATTTTGTAAAACCATTGATCTAATTGCCACTAGTTCTGTGTTGACAGATAATAAAGCTCCAGAAGTACTTGTTGCCGTTTTGTCCACTACCTCTGAAAGTTTTCTAATTTTCTCATCATTTAGGACAACTCCCACTAGTGGAATGATCACTCCAAAAATTGTTACCAACCAACTGTGTTTCATCACTTTTACTACGTGTATGTTTATGTGATGGTGTCATTGTTAAAGCATCTATACTATTTAAATGATACAGTTTAGGAAACAGCAAAGCGAAACAGCAAATACCCTCCCAGTCAGCTGGTAACTGAATATAAGCACCCTGTCCACAAACAAAACAGCCCCTTCAAATGACTGTTTTTTCTCCTTGTAAAATTTACCATGAACCTCCCATAATTTTGAATGTGTGTTCCCAACTTCTAATTCCTACAGGTCTCTTTCTAAATTGATTTCTTTTTCTATAGACACATATTTTGCCCTATTGTTTTATGACAAATTTTAAATTAGGATAGATGATTTTCTTTCTTTATTCATCTTCCATCTTCCTCCAAACATTTGTCATAATGTCTTCTTCTCTGTTTTTACTATGGGAAATGTGTGCTCTCCTTTCTTCTAATTCTTTGATAAATATCTTCTCCAGTGGTCTCATTAGACAGGTAAAATTGTTCTCATATGCCTTAACAGTGTCTGAAATAATACCAAGCTGTGTCCATTTCTTCTGCCTGAGGATGTAGAGAGGGGGAAGTGTTGAGTTACTTCTCTCTATTTCTGGTGTGAAATGATATTTTATTAACAGTGCTAATAATAATACTAGTAAAAATGTGATACCCATAATAATTTTGCATCTAGCCTTAGTTAAGAAACACATTTTTGTCTAAAGTCAGACCATTAAGTAAAATATTGCAGCAAGTAAAGTCAACAATCTCTCAGACTTTTTGCACCAAACAGTTTCTCAAGTTTTCTTCTTTCCTTTCACAGTTCCTTCATCTTTTTTTTACAAAAGTCTTTTGTAACCCTACTCTGTCTTCTAAAATATTATCTCTCCTCTTCTACTGCAACCTTGGACCAAGGGAAATCTTCTTTATTCCTTATATTTAACAACTTATCAGTCTGTATTTTAGTCTGTTGTACTTTTCATTCAATAACGTTTTTCAAACTTTTTTTTTTCTTTCAAACATCTTTTTCAGCAGCTTTGTTCCAATACTGTTTTTAGTGTGATGTCATGGAGGTTCACATAGTTCTGATCTCAAATCAATCAAATCCGATATTGGTGTGCCTAGCACTTGATTCATGTAGTAAGTCTATTCAGGTGCAGAATACCTCAGACAAGGAACTCACTCTTTTTAATCTTCTTGGTGCCTGTTGATCTTCTTCTGTGTCACTTATACCGCTTGATACTATCTCCTTAGCAATTGTTGGCACTATACGTTCAACTGACACACTTGATCTTAATTTCTTCCAACCATAGTTTGTGTTCATTCAGCATTGTGAGTGACTCTTCTCACTCCTGTACTTGTCACTTCACCTGGATCTTCTAATTGTTCTGGTTATGCTCAACTGTTATCTCAGGTTGAGCGCTTGTGTTTTTTCTTTCTTTTTCTCCTTCTTCTTCTTCTCCTCCAGAACCTTCAATGCCACTTTCTAAAATCACAGAAATTTGGACTGGTGTGACTGTCTGTGGTTCTTCACCCTTTCTCTTCCATGCTGTAATGTCACTTGCAGTGTCACACCTTGCAGTTGTACAGTTTGCAATGGTACTGTCACCAGTGCTCTTAGTTCTGGCTCAAAGAAGTGAGTGAGTGTGCATTGCATGCATCCAGTTTGGTATCCAACCCTTAACAGCAGTTTTGATGATAAGAATCACCTGGAAGGAACCTTTCCATTTTGGTTCCAAACACAACCTTCACACATGCTTTTTTATCAGGACCAGTCACCAGGGCTAAGGTTGAGAGAGTGCTTTTGATGCAGATTTGCAGTGACAGCTTTCACCTGTCAAAAAACAGAACGCACCACATCAGCCAATTTCTTGTAGTTATCAAGTATCATGTAATCTGTAATGTTCACAATTGCATTTACAGGAACAGCAGGCAATTTCATGCCTCATTAGTATTTATGCAACAATAATCCTTTCTTCCTGTAAGGTGTACTTCAAAGACTCATCAACAACAAAAGCAAAGCTTTAGGCCATTTCAGTGAAGTGGATGTACAGTTTTTCGCCAATTGGGATTTTGTGGTTCTATTCAGTTGTTGACCTATCCTGGATGCTTCTGGATGATAACTACAATGTAATCTCTGCTTCACTTGTAAACCAGGTAAACCAAACCTTGGTATTAACTTTCATAACAGGAGTTTTGCTATGGTGTGACTGTCAGTTCTATGTATTGGGTAGGCTTTCACCTATCAAAAGAAAATGTACCCTGTAACCAGGACATATCTCGGCCCATTACAAAGAGGCATCTCAATGAAGTCCATCTCTATATGGCTCAATTATCTTTTCCCTACATTCATATGCTGACATGTCAAACATCAATGTCACAATTTGTCTGTAAGCATCCCCATCCCTCCCATTAACAAGAGGCATCTCAATGAAGTCCATCTCTTGAAGGGACCATCTGATCTTCCTATATGGCTCAATGTTCTTTCCCTACATTCACCTGCTGACATGTCACACATCAATGTCACAATTTGTCTGTGAGCATCCCCCATCCCTCCCTAGATGTGTTGGGCCATGGAAATGTTGTGTCATGGAAACAATAAAACGTCTGGCAATATCCGTCTTTCATCTGCTAAAATCCAAATGGCATTTGCGTTTTTCCCACATCCTGCTCTGATCCAATCCTGTTGTTCTGCCCCTGAGACATCTTCCTGAAATCCCTTGAGTTCTTCCAATGTATCAGCTACTGACAACAACATAAAAAAGCAGTGTCCTCTTTATATTTATTTTTGTGTAATCCACGTTAAATATGCAAGGCACAAGTGCATAATATCATGCAAATTCATCAGCAAATCTGTTTAAAACTGCGACATATCCATCACCACTTCTTTGAGCTTCACACTTAACCATTGCAACCTCCCTAGGCACTAGCAACGTATCAATCAATTTTCTTACTTTTTTCCCATTCTGAATTGAAGTACTAGATAAGGTCATGAAACCTTTCTGTGACTATAACTGTCCAAAATCATGGACCACACGAAAACCACAATGACTAAATGTAAATATAGTCACTCTTCATAGGGCTGATAGACTGCAAGTTCTTGTAAGGGCAAGCAGCTCTGCACTCTGCAATAGTGCTGAGGTCATACTGTGAAGCCATGAAACTTTGACAACCACTCAAATTGTACAGACAGCGTGAGCTGCTTTCAAGGTACCTTCATTGTTTCTCAGACATGAGCCAGCCACAAAGATTACATAATCAGGCTCAATCAAATGCTCATCTTCTATATCTGGCCTTAGCCTAGTGCACACATCTGTGACATCTAGACAATCATGCTCATCCTCCCTATCATCTATTTTATTTTCATAAAAGGGGAACAACGTTAATAGATTCAATGCCTGACATCTCTTCAAAACCACATTTTGAACTGCAAGAGTCTGTTGTTCATACTTTGTAAGTCTGTTGTTAGTCATATGTTGCATTTTTATGTGAGTGAGCAAAATTTCTACAGAGTGAAGGACCATAACAGTTGAAGGATGTTCCATCTCTATGTTTTCACATCTCTCAATATTGACACCCACGCAACTGCTTAGATGCTTAGATGCAGCCAGTCAGTCCTGCGGCTACAGTGTTAAGGGTGATCAAAAAATAAGCCACAGGTCTTTGAGAATATCCATGCATCTGAGTAAGCACTTAAAGTGTTCATCTCTCTCTCTCTCGCTGCAAAACAATGTGAACATCTTATAGTAATCAGGTATTCCTAGTGCGGGGGGCACAACAGTCTTTCTCTCTCAACTCTAGGAAACATTTAAGCACACATTGTACCATGTGAAGTGGATCAGGCACATCTTTGTATACCAGCCTCGGGAAAGGCTTTGCCACTGGGGAATGGTTTGGTATCCACAGCCTACAGTAGTCAACCATTCCCAGGAACATTCTTGCTTCTCTCTGTGCTCTGAGTGGGTTCATCCTAAGGATGGTCTCAAATCTCTCTCATGACACCTTTCCTGTTCCTCTCTCTATGATATGCCCTAAGTACCGGACAATTTATGTCCATTCTATGTTAGATGATTCAACAATACAGTGGTATTTTGCCTGCAAGCTTCTTGACTGCTTGATGCCACAAGAAGGTCATTGATACATTGCACAAGAACTGAATTGCAAGGCATCTGAAGTGACTCAAGATTTCTCTTCAGAATCTGAAAATGGATGGACTCTCTCTATATCCTTGTGATCTTCGCCCCATGCCAAAACTCTTTCCCTGAAAACAAAAGAGAACAAGAATTTACTGTCCTCATGCAATGGGATAAAGAAGAAAGCCTGGCACAAGTCCACAATGGTAAACCATTTTGCAGTTCATGGAATTTGAAAAAGGAAGGTGTCTGAATTCAGTACCACAGGACAACATGAAACAACAATATTGTTAATCTTTCAGAGGTCTTGAACAATCTGACATTTACCATTAGGCTTCTGCAAGCCCATGATCAGAGATTTGCAAGGGCACCCAGCAATTTCCCAGCAATTTCCTTTAGAATTCCTTTCCTAAACATGTATTTGATTATTGGTGTTATTCCTGCCACTGTCTCTGGGGTCAAATTGTATTGTGGTGTTCATCTTCATCATGAGTTCCAAATTCAACACTATTGGGTGTACAGTAAATTGTGTAATTTAACTTGCAAAACAAATCTCTTACTAGCAGATTTACAAGACTTGAGTCACACACTACAAACTGGTGTTTTTCTTCAAATGAACTTATTTTACAGGAAATTCTTCTGAAACTGGATTTATCTGTTTATTTGTAACTCCTACAACTTGGATCTTCTTTCCCAAGAGGGCTAGGTCTGGGACATCAGCTGTTCTAACAGTGGAATAGATAGCTCCAGTGTCAATCAGAAATGACATGTGGTGGCCACTAACTTCACCTTCTACAAATGGTCCAGTTTTGGATACCTCTCAGACTGTGTCAAGTACGCAATCTCCTCCTTGTCAGGCACCGTCATTGTAAATTATCAGAGCCAAACCTCTCACTGTCCAGCATGGGGAACTGTTGAAATGGGTTCTTATTCTGAGTCTGAAGTCTGGCATCTGATTCACATTAATTTGATAGTTTCCCATATTTTGGGTGACCATTGGGGTTTGTGGAACCTGCATCACTGGAACCTGTGTCTCCATTGGCAGTTGCAGTTGCAGCTTTTTGAATGGGTACATCCTGCAGCTGCACTTGATTTCCTCCTTGCATTTGACAATCTTTGCTCATTTTATTTGGATTCAGCCTACACTCACTCTTCCAATGTTCAGCTTTGTTAGAAAAAAATGACTAAGAGTATGCATCTCTCTGTGGTTCTGTACGCGGATATTGTACAGCAATTTTACATATGGCCCACAAATCACTTGGCTCTACAATAGTGGGGTACCTCGACCCCAGTTTGTGTTTTTATTTCCCCCTCCTTTTTCACTGTGTTTATTGCAACTTGCTGGTTGCTTATTGCGCTTAATATTGGAGCAGCAGCTGATTCGCTGTCTTGGCTCACTCAGCCACACCACCTGGACTTGGCGAGCTAGTTATGTACTATGACATCGCGTCTGTGCAGCAGGCATGCACAGCAGATGCACCGCAACAGGACTGCCCCATTCACCAGAAATCCTGGTCTAACCTTTTCAAACTCAAGAGATGCCCTCTTATCTTTTAACAAAATTGGTAAGTCACCTGCATGTAATCATTTTTGTTTTAATTTATCCCACTCTATCTTTATGTGTAATAATGGCAATGTTACTTATCGGCCCCCACTCTTCTCTGACTCCTGTTGCAAAAGTGCTTCCTCCCTTATGGACCAGTCCATAAAGTACTCGCAGAGGATAACATTTCTCCTGTTACATGCGCTCTCTCTCGTTTAGCATAATCACGAAGTGCATGACTACCTCGATTTACATAGACCCGACTTTGCATTTCTAACCGAAACCTGGGCCGACCAAGTTTCGGCCCCTGACTTGATAGATTCACTACCCACTTGATTCTTAATCCACAGGTAAAACAGGGTAGGGAAACATGGGGGTGGATTGGCTATTACTTATGAAGACTCCTTTAGATTTACCGTCAACCCCGCCGATATTGCAAACTGCGAAGCACTGCAATTTGGCTGCAATCTCGAAGAAAACAACTCACTCTTTGGATAAAGACCCCTGGGCCACAGCAGCAGGTTTGCAGACTCTCTTGCTGTATACTTCGAATGTAACTTGCAATTTGTTAATTTTACAGGCTGAGGTGACTTCAATTTTCAGCTGAACTCCAACGATGGCACTAACAAATAATTTAACTGCGCTAGGTTTTAGCTCATTAGTGAATGCACCCACCCGTTGTGCTGGGCACACGCTTTGTATTATATTTTACAATCTTGCAGATCTCCAATCGATTACATTTCTCAAGTTGTTTGGTCAGATCATAACCCAATTGGTTTAAGCTTTAGGATAAAGCACACTGAGGCTCACGACCTAGGATTGTGTGAGACTTGGAAAAAATTTAATCAGGCAGACTTTGGCAGATATACTTAAGGACTCTAAGCCAGCTTTGTCTGGCAACATAAATGAAGTGTTAGCTAATTTCATGAATTGGATAATAGAAGCAATTAATAAGGTGACTTCTAACAAAAAAACTAAATGTAGTAATAAACGTTTGGATGCTACCTGGTTTACACCCGCGCTTAAATTGACAAAAAGAAAATGTTGATGCCCCACATTATTAAATGTCTGCCTGACTCCCCTTTTGAGCCTGAGTAGTTCATTTGGGTTCAACTCTATATCTTACGCTGATTATGCCCTAATTATTATCCCTATATTTAACAATGTTGAAAAGGTGGTCTGCTGCTTTAAGAACTGTATGTCAGCTAAAGTTGCCTGGATGAGTTCACATTGTCTGAAGCTTCATTCAGATAAAACTGAAGTGCTCTTATTTAGCTGCAATTTGTCCTTTTGGAACTCCACTTGGTGGCCAGTCTCTTGGTTCTCCCCCTACATGTGGGCAAGGTGTGGACTCCTGGGATTATATTTGACCCTTGTCTGTCCTTTTCAGAACAAGCAAATCACCTGACATCCTATTGTTTCTTTATCCTTAAAATGATCAAGAAAATCCTCCCTTTTATTCCTCTAAGAAAAGCAGAAAATAATGGTCATTTCCCTGGTATGCTCCAAGTTAGACTAATGTAATGCACTGTATGCAAGCACTCAGGTAAGGATACTTAACACATTTCACAGAATTAAAACTGCTGCTTTTCATATTCTAATGAACTTTAAGAAACTTGACTCAGTGTTGGTGGTGAGAGACAAATTCCATTGGCTCCTAGTTAAATAAATGCCTTTCACATCTCTGTGCATTGCTCATAAAACACTCTTCTCATTGAGCCTTTGTCCACTAAAAGATTGGATTTTATGGTATACCCTTCATGCTAAACTTTGTCTTGCTTCTGCCAAGAATCTTATCACCCCTAAAATTTGGACAGCTTTCAGGGGTAGTAGGAGATTCTCCTACACAACCTGTAGGTTCTGGAACTAGATCCCCTATCATCTTACAAACCAGCCCAACTTCCTGCTGATTAGAAAACAATTGAAAACGTGGCTCTTTCGATTATTGCTCTAATGCTTTTACGCGCAGTTTTCTCCTTCACTGGTGGCAGCGCCAAGATGCCTTTTGGCAGTTGCCTGCTTTTTAAAAACACAAATCAAACCAAATTAAATCTTATCAAAAATTGTATTCAAATCAGCACCTTTCAAATTTTTACAAATCTGTCAACTTGTGTGTACCACTGTATAGGAGTCTCTGCCAGTTTAAGAAAACTATTTGTAAATGCTGCAGGATCGCCTCTACTCCATGCTACATGAACATACCCACCATCTACTATTTCTCTCATAGGAAAAGCAGAGGCTTCTCCTTCATATGGGGGACCTAGCAGTGGCTTACTATATGCTTCAGTCATCTCTAATTGTTTCTTTTTCTTTTCATGCTTCCATTTGCTCTCTAATTTCTAAAAATTACTCCAGTGCAATTTTATTCCTGAAGAACACATTGTCTCAACAGCTCCATCATCCAAGTGCACCCTGAATCTTTTCTGCTCGGGGCACTTTTTGAAACCCCCAACTTCATATTTTTGGGTCAATTCATTTAATGTATAATGTGTAGCCACTGCACGTTTAGTAATCTCTTTGGTCAAATACCAGCTCTTTTTCTTGGTATTGATTCACATGTTCAAGATCTAAGCACCCTCTGATTATTTCTTCTAGCTTTACTTTCAATTGCGGGACATTTAACAGTCTTTTCTTCTCTATCTCTTGTGTAACGACAACCTGATTTTCTGCGTTTCCTATCTTTTTATTATCTGTGGTTTCTTCAAACCATGGGGGGAAATTCCCATCTTCAAATAGATTAGTCTTGCCTTGTGCCATTGGTGTCGTTAAAACAATCCTTCTCCTTTTCCTCGAAGACAGAGCAGTTTGTGATGTCCGAGCACCAATTTATGAATTTGGCGATGTTGGGATGAACCCTGCTGCAGTTGCCCGCCGAATCCCAACTGTTCTTCATGGGCCGATCGATCTTTGACACTGGCTGAGATTATTCAGATTACATCACATCAGAGTACACACACAATCAGAATACATCACATTAAACCGTCATTACAATCTCTAGTCTATTTTCAGTCAATGAGAAGAGTTTAATATGAGTTAAGAGGTTTTATTCATTAAATCATTTAGTAACTCTTATTTATTAGAGTCATCATATAAGTAATCAATATCAATCATTAGTTTTGTCAATCATCAAAAATTATTAATTAATAAGTCACAATAAATGCATTAATGGCATTCCATAAAGGAAATAATCCCTATTTTAGGAGTAGGAACAAAAGGTGTCAGTCTCAGAAGCCCATAAAGAGTTCCACGTTTGAGAGAGAAATCATAAGCAGAAAGCTTCAGCATCAAAATCAGCTCAATATATCAATAATCAATCAAAGCAGACCATCTTGTGACGAGAGGTTCAAGAAACTCAGAAGAGTCAGAGCAGCATAGAGGTCGGTAAAGTCGCTGTGGGGAATGTCATAACCTACACTTGGAACACACACTATAATAGACAACACATATTTTTAGTGTTGCAGTTTGTTCTTGCTTCTTTCTTCAGCCAGTCAATCATCTTTCGATGCTTTCATGGGAACAGGATCACTCTTCGTCTTCTCACTGAGAACACTGTAACTTTAGATGGTAACTTTCAAGACCGCAATTATTTCTTATCAAATACCTATTTACTTTTGTCTTTTCATGATTCACTTCCCTATCAAAACTGCTTTTCCATGTGTGAACTTTCATAATGATATTTTTAACTATTAATTAGGTAACAGTGATCTTTGTGTAAATAGAAACATTTGCAGAATGAAATGAAAACATTTAAGCAACTATCATTCATTAAGAAAAATATGTCCATGGAAAGGCCAGGAAATAAACACGTTTGTGCTGGTTCATGTCAGCTTGTCAGGAAAAGTTGCTTCAACTAATCAGGCCCAGTACGAATAAATAAGGTTGCCTACTACAAATTTTGCATTTAAATACATTTTCTTCATTCTACTCATTATTGCATTATTTTCCTCAGCATTGTAAAACACTTCAGCATATGTATCACAAGCAGTTAAGAAACTCAGGTTAGGAAAGTTTTCTAAAGTCAAGCACTGCACAGGTGAAAACATGAGAACAGAGTAGGTTATTGAGAAGATCAAGATGAGAAGGGTAGCCACCCTCAACTGCTGCTTTCTCTCCAGCCATCTCGTGGGTTCTCCCCGCGCAGATGCCCAGAACTCCAGAACACTAACCGTGCAGTGACCAACATTCCAAAAGAAGAAAAGGCAGCAGGTAAAATGAATAATGAAGGACATCACAGAAAGGTCATAAGCTTATATTTTAACTTCTTTCTTCACTTTTTTTTATTTAGCCCCCTCCAATATGATTCTCAATCATGGCTTATTACGAAGACTATAAGAATGAGGCCTAGTGAACAAATCAAAAGTTATGGAGACAGAAGATGACAGAAATATAAGCTCTGGTTAGGCACTGGCTGAACAGATTGGGGAAATAATCTCGGATATGTGTGGCTGCTCTGTTTACTGTTGGATTTAATAATTAATTATATTTTAGCTATTAGTTTAGTTTTTTACTGTTAGAAGTGGGGTCTCTAGTTGGCAGTGCTTGCCCCCTGTCCAAGTAGGGACCCTCACTCTAGTCACGGTAAGAGAGTCACGCAGCTAAAATAATCCCTCCTCCCCCCCTTGGTAGCTTGGCACAAGCAGTCAGGCTTATCTCAGAGGCAATGTGTAAAGTATTTGTACGCACACACACAGTAACACAGTAAAAACACCACAAAAGTACTCCACACCAGTTTAGAAAAATAGCCAGTATTTATCAGAGTAAAACAAGGCCAAAACGATAAAAAAGCCAACATGTACAAGTAAAGATAAGAATTTTCAAAAATTAGTATCAGGTTTAGAAATACAATAGCTCCAACTGGGACTATCATGGTGTCTTGATGGAGTTGCTTCCAACAGTCAGACACCACGCGTGAAGGAGTGCGGATCAGTCATGCAGTTGCACAGACCCCGGGTACAGAACCTTGGAAAATGAGGAAACAAAGATGTTTCAAAGAGTCAGAGAAGTGAGAAGTTGCTGGAGCTGGTGTGGCATTGGTTCCTTACTGATACCGGGGAGGTGAGGTGTTGGGTTCCTTACTGCTAGGAGGTGAGGGGAGGCATAGGTTCCTTACAGTTGCAGGGGAGGTGATGCAGCATCAGTGGTGAGGCATCGGTTCCTCATGACAAGACAGGCCAATTAGTCCAGCAGGTCAAGATGCAAGGCACCAAATTTGCAGTGACGCAACCACCCCATGGTGCTGAGGTGGAGTCGGGTGTCACGGAAGCAGTGACAAGGCACTCAGGACTCATGCTGTGGCAGGACTTCGGAGGCAGTGTGGCAGTCCCTCCTACAGCATCCCGCTCTTTTTCCTGGCACGGTGCCCTCAGTCTAAAAGTATTCTAACTATGTGGTATCCTAGGTCCAGTGCTTACACCCATTTCTGTCTTTGAAGTAGCAAACCTCAAAGAGAAGTCATTGTAGTGCACAAGACCCTGCCTTTCCCTGCCCTGGCCCCAGACACACTCCAGGGGGTTGGCAACTGATTTGTGGAAGGGCAGGCACAACCCTATTTAGGTCCAAGAGTCAGTTCCCCCTGCCACTCTAGCTCAGGAAGACCCATCAGCCTGGTGGTAGGCCATTAGGATATGCAAGGCACATCTCAGCCCCTTTGTGTGACTGTCTAGAGTGAATCCACAAACAGCCCAACTGTTATCCTGACCCAGACATGTATTCAACAGACAGGCAGAGGCACAGGTTATGCAAGAAAATGCCCACTTTCTAAAAGTGGCATTTTCAAACCTACAATTCAAAAACCAACATCACCAAAAGATGTATTTTTAAATTGTGCGTTCAGAGAGCCCAAACTCCATATTTCTATCTGCTCCCAATGGGAAATTACACTTAAAAGGTATTTCAAGGCTATCCCAATGTTACCTTATGTGAGGGATAGACCTTGTAATAGTGAAAAACTAAATTATCAGTATTCCACTATCAGGACAGGTGAAGCATACCAGTAAACGTCCTACCTTATAAATACTCCAGTCCAGCGCTCAGAGTGTGGCTAACCTTTATGTTGGACTCTTTGAGAAGAAGTTTATCCATAATGAAATTGTTCCTTTTTTGTGGTCTAGACGTGTTTTTCATTTGGAGAGGCGAAGAACAACTAGAAGAGTTTTTCTTATGGCTTAATTTGTGTGACACAAATCTCAAATTTACAATGAAGAGAGATCAAAGCCAGGTTGAATTCTTGGATGTTTGCATTAAACATGAAAACAAACATTTATTAGTGTCATTGTACACTAAACCCATGGCTAGGGACACTCTCTTACATTTTGATAGCTATCCCCCTAGTTGTCAAAGACAAGGTATTCCCTTTAGTCAGTTCCTACACCTTAGAAGGAATTGCACGGATCTTAAGGATTTTTTGAAGCGTGCAGAGGTGTTAGCAAACAAATTGTTTCAGATTGATTCAGAGAGGTTATCCACAGAGATTGATTAGAGATTCTCTGAAACTAGCCAAGTATTACGCTTGTCAGTCAAAGTTTCAAGAAAGAGATAAAAAAGAAAGTGAGAGGCTGGTGTGTGCCATTCGTCATTCAAATTTTAATGATAAAATCAGACAGATTATAAATTCTCAGTGGCACATTTTGAACACCAGCATTGACTCAGAAGCTCTAAGCAAACCCCTCTTTGCTTTCAAAAGGAATAGGAATCTACGAAGTATATTAGTCAAATCTGCTTTGTATACTACCAAAGAACCTGTACAAAGATCTATTACAGGGTTGGAACCAGTTAGGGGCAATAAAGAATGCGGGAACTGTCAAGCATGCTTGGGAGCCATAATATCCGATAGACTAACATGTAACAATAAGACAATCGCTTTAACAACTATGAATAACTGTAGATCCAAGAACGTGATCTATTTGATCATATGTCCATGCAATTTAGGCTGCGTAGGTGAGACATCAAGAGAATTTAGAATAAGATACTACGAGCACAGGTCAGCTATCAAGACACGTAAGCCTAATGCTCTACTTGTCACACATTGGATTACACATAAACATAAGGAAGAAGAAATCAGATGGACCATCTTGGAAAAGATTATTCCTAAGTGTGGCTCTAGTACGGAGGCAGTTAAGAAAAAGAGGGAAGTTTTTTGGATTTTCTACTTTGATACTTGTGACAAAGGTTTAAATGAATAAATACCCTGGCAGAATACCTTGTAAAATAGCATTTCATTAAGGGTGTCAAGCAACTCATGGTTTATGCTGTGGAGCCCTAATTATTTAAGTTTCGCCAGTATAATATTGGCTTTTTCCAAAATACTTCTCACACAATTTTGTAAATATCAATCTTCTTCCCAATGAAATAAAACAATGTTTTCCCTCACATGCTTGTGGTTATAATTGTGTACGGTCCTGTTTTGCCAATTCTCCTTCTTGTCCTAGGACATGCTATATTCACTTTTATTACCTTTATGCCATTTCAAGATGGCATTCCTGGTTCTGGATCTCGTTCCCTGATCTATTCTTGCTTTGAATCCTCTTCTATGTCATTCGAAGTCGGTGTCTTTACTGGCCGGAATGAGAAACACGGTCGATAGATGGGAACTTCTTGCGTATTTCATGCTATTGTCGGTAGAAGGACGAAGGTTCATTATGCCTCTCCCTTGGGTAAGGTTTTTGGAGTGTGTTAATGACATCTAGTGATTTGCTCTCACGGCAAAGTATGCTGAGGCCATTACATAAAGTGTGTCCTTTCACTCTGCTTACAATGCCGTTTAGTGCCCAGTTCGTTTTATCTGATTTGGGCTCTAGCATATGCCCTTTAAGTGATGTGATATATTTTGAGGAAGAATATTAATGTGGTTCTGGTTGTCTTCGTTCTAGATGCCTAGTACCGCTTAAACAGAATACCTGTTTAAAACCGATCCTTATATTGAGTTTCAACGGGTACGATTGCTTTGTACACAGTTTTTCTATCCCTAGAAATGGACTATCAGTATTTTACTCTTTTAAAGTAGAGGTTACTATTGGGTATATTTTGCACTTTAAGACCTTTTTGTGTCACTTCTGAGGGTGTGTAAGTGTAGCTGGTTGTGTCACTCTTCCACTTTTGGGCTGAAACGTGCTTCGGCAACGGCAACAGCCAAGCAATTGGCAAGTTTGTGGTGTAAGCTTACTGAGTAGCAGGAAGAGGTTTAAATTGTTTATTTCAAACTTTGAGGATCACTAAGCAGCCCATAAAAGAATCACAGTGCTTACAACGGATAACCCTCTAAACTAGTATTAGGACGTGAACTGTGAAGATCACCCAGTGGTATACGAAAGGATTAAAATGTTCAAATTTGGTAATCATTTGCTGGCACTGAATTTGTGTTTATAAGCAGCTGGACTGAAAAACTGACAACTGTATTTTGAATATGAATGTGTACACTTCAATATCTGTGATATCTTATGAATAATGAACATTTGCTTTATATATATGTGTGGTTATAGTTATGTGATTTTGTTTTTTTTGTATGGTTGTCTGTTGTCATTGTAGTTTTGATCCTAGTCTTTGTTTGTTTGTTTTTATTCTCTTGTCTTATGTATTTTGATATGTTTCTATTTTTATCTTCAATGAGTTTAGGGAATTTTTTGCTCATTTTTTTGGGGGGAAACTGTGTAATAAAATATATATATATTTTGAATAAAATATTATTTTTTCTAGAAATATGTATAGTGACTATTTATGTGATATATTGTGAATACAGTAGGAGGGATAAATGCTTTTTTTTTTTTGACTTCTAGATTATACAACAGGCAAGGACATATCACAAAGGTGTGTCAAGCTTCCAAAACCAAACAACATTCATAGGTCAAATGTGTCACTGACGCTGATATTCAAGAGGAGGAAGATTTGAGAATCAGCAAAGATTTAAAAGACATAGTTGTAAAAAGTGATGTGTGAAAACAGGCAACCCAGATCTGTGTTTATATCCATATGTTGAAATTATGGTGAGTGACACAAGTTTGAGATTGTTACTAGATTCAGGGGCATACATCACCATGATTACCAATGATTTATATGACAGTGTAAGGCCTACCAGGCTACTGTTACTTTCTAATCGCAAAACAGTGTCCTAGGAGGGAAGTAACCTTAATTTGTGCAGCTACAAGAACAGGTGCTCGATGTTAGGGACAATGTAGATCTACGTTATGAATAAGTATCCACATGTATTTTCTGGTGAGCAGAGGAAGATCCAGAATTACAAACACAAAATAAAAGTGACAGGTAAAGCATAAACTGAGAAACATTCCTTTTAACATTTGACAGGATCTGGAAAAATAATTAGATTCTTTGTGCAAGTTTGGCATAATTTAACCCATTGATTCTTCTCTGTGGTTGTTGCCCTTGGTGGCAGCTCACAAACAGAATGGGGAGCTGAGGGTCTGTGTGGACCTCTGGTGTCTTAACAAAGAAATCTGGGTAAACTCACATCCATTGCCCAATATCAATAAGCTTTTAGCTGATTTAAAATGAAGCCAACGTTTTCTTAAAGTTAGACCTAGCTTCAGTGTACCATCAGATTGAGTTGGAGCCAGAATCAAGGCATTTAACAACTTTTGTCTCGCCATTTAGTACGTGCTAATACTACTGCATACCATTTGGTTGGCTTCTACAGCTTCACTTTTCCAGAAGTTGATGACATACAGGCTGAAAGGTATTCAGGGTTGTCAGAATTCCAGGATGATGTGTTAATATTTTCACCTAACAAACACATAATGCTATTCTTGAGGAGGTATTAAAAAAGATTTTGGACAAATTGAGTTGTTCTAAGGAGGGATAAATGTGTGTCCCTCACTAATGAAGTTAAGTACTTGGGCCCTTTAGTGACCAACCATAGCAATGCACCTAAATCAAGTCTGGTTGACAGTATAATTTAGACCAAAGCACCGGCAAAGAAGGTAGGGTTGAAATCATTTTTAGACTTGTGTGAATTTTCTTCACAGTTCATAAAAAAAAATTCTACAAGATTGAGACCCTTGTCATGCATGCTAATAAAAGGTGTCACGTTTGATTGGAATGCTACAATCCTGATTTACAGTGTGTTTTAACTGTTGACACCAGCAATGTGGAGTTAGGAGCAATTCTTAGTCAAGATGATAGTGGAAATGTTAGAACAATTGGTTATGCTTGACATGTTTTAACAGGTGCAGACAAACAGTACTCTGTTATTTGAAAAGAACTGCTAGCCTGCTTGTGGGCAGTTATGAAATTTAGGCCCATATTTATACTTTTTTGCCCCCCATTTGTGTCACTTTTTGTATGCAAAAGTGGGTCAAACTTACAAAATACAATTATATTTTGTAAGTTTGCGCCGCTTTTGCGTCAAAAAGTGACGCAAATGCGGCGCAAAAAAAGTATAAATATGGGCCTTAGAAACTATATTTGGGGAAGAAAGTTCACAATTCATGTGTTCACAAACCAATTATTTTTCATATTGAATGGAAGAAATGTTAGAGATTTTATACCACAAATAGCCCGATTGTCATCAAAATTGTTACAATTTGATTTTGTTCCAGAATACATTCCAGGTTGTGAGAATGGTTGTGCAGATTACTTGCCATGTTCCTCTGAGTGTGTTGAAATAAACAGTGATGGTGAGGGTGATGGAGAGAAGGATAATTATATAATTACAGCAGATAATTTACCCCAGATATGTGCTTTCTCAGAACCAGAATGAGCAAGGCTGTCAAAAATGATTCCTTCATGACTTTGGTCATAAAGTAAGTGGAGTCAGGCTGGCAGAGAGAGAGAGAGGAATCTTGATTTCGACTTGAAGCCTTATGTAAAGGTTGCTGAATACCAGTCAGTAGACAATGGATTGTTGGTGAGAGCTGACAAGTTGGTGCCACCTGTTTCTTTCAGGAAGGACATTATAAGGTGAGCTCATGAAGGTCATTTAGAAGCTACAATGACACAAAGGTGTATGAGGTTGTCTTTTTGATGGCCCTCCATGGACAGAGATTGACCAATTAGCGAAGGGATATGTCATATGCTCTAGTTGTGACAAAGCTATGAAGTTGTGTGCACCGCCATTGTGTCCAACAGAATTACCTTCTGCTCCATGGAAGAAGGTGGTGGTTGATATTGTGGGACCATTTAATTCATTGGCTAGTTCATCTAGGTTTGCATTGATTATGATGGACTATTATACCAAGTGTCAGGAAGTGAAATTTGTAAATTAAGGTACTTCAGAAGTGGTGGTAGAATTTCTTAAAGATGTGCTCCTGAAGAAAGATTTTCCTGCCACATAGCTATCTGACAATAGATATCAATTTGTGATGGTGAGGTGGAGCATTTCAATGAAGGCTAATGGTGTAAAACATCTAAAGAGCTCATTGTATCATCCTCATCCAAAGGACTGGTCCAGAGGATTAACAAGGTATTGAGAGAATGCATTCAGTAGGCAGTAGCTAACAAGTGTGTGGTGGCAATTGCAGTTAAAGCCATGTTGTGGTTTTATCGCACTTCTCCACATGCATCTACTGGTACTTTAACATTTGATAGGGCCACTACATTTTCTTGTCCAGCCTGGATGAACAAAATGGTCAGGCATGGCAAATGGACTGATGAGCATTTTAGAAAACGTGTGGAAGCGATCCAGGAAAAACAAAATAAATATTTTGATGATAAAACCTGGTTAAGGTTTTCACATTTGAGATTAGTGAACCAGCATGTGAAAAAAGGTAGGTCAGAGCTTGTTTCACCGGTCAGGGTAATAGCAGTGAAAGGTAACAATGTACGGGTTGAGGGCGGTCAATGGTGTGTGCACAGTTGGTCAATATCACTATAAGGAGTTTGTTTATGAGGTAGCAAAGAATTAAACAAGATAACTACTTTATAGTTCCATGTATCAATAAAATACTTAATACAATATCAATATGTTGAGTGAGATGGTACAGGAGCTTGGAATCTACATGGCCAGAGACCAGGCAATGTGCTCCAAACCCCGCTGTTCACAGCTAAAGGGTATGCCCAGGGGGTTGATCACCCATGGAGGGTGGGTTTTAGCAGGGCTCAAGCATGTTCATTGCAGGTGCAGGTAGGTCCAGTGAAGCAGGTCAGCTTGGCAGTTGCAGATAGGCTTCTGGAGCTTGTTGAGTCCCTTTAGCTCAGACAGAAGGTCACCCAACAGACCCTTGGAGTCACTCTGCCTTAGATGATGGGAAAAATGCCTAGTCTCCCTCATCAGAGAGCAGGGCAGGCCTCAGTCAGCAGGGCAATCCATCTTCGGTTCACACAGGTTCAGGAATGCACTGAAGAGTGTGTCTAAGGGTCCAATAGTTATATTTGGTACCAGCTTTGAAGTGGAAGAAACTTCCTGAGCCCCCCCCCAAAAAATGGTTCTGGAGTTTCCTTCCTTCCTGCACAGGCCCCAGGATCTCTGGGGTGACAAAAGCCTGGTGTCAAGTTCTGTGATGGTTTGCTGAGGCAGCTTCTTCAAAAAGGTAAGTGGGACTGGAAACAGCTCACCCCTCCTTTTCTATCATAATGTCATCGTTCCAACTACACCCAGGTCCTATTGTTCTCTGTCTGAGCCCAATATGTACAAAATCCCTGGTGTCAGGTGGACTTTCTAATCCCTGGAGGCACATTTTAAGCAACCTTCCCAATTGCGGCCAACCTCTTATCTGTCCCTGGGGAGGTAGAAAGACACTTTTGCCCCTTATGAGTCAAAGGGTAAGGCTTGATTCCAGGATAGACTTCCCTCCACAGGGGAAAATGGAAGGCAAACTCCCTGTCTGGCCTTTTAGAGGGCAGAAAAACTGGCATTAGCTACTCCTCCAGCCTAACTGGGACAAATCCAGTTTTCCTGTCCTGCCCCTGGGCCAGACAGTGGTTTGACTTCAACTTGCCCCTGAGGGAGGCAGAAAGTCCACTAAACACCAGGGTATTCAGAATGGCACCAAAACAAAAAAAGTAGGGTGTGACCTACCCTGGCATCTAGCCATACCCCTGCCCCAGAATGGGCAATAGTGTCTTTTTTACCCCAATGGGGGAATATAGGAGGTTTGCTTCAAATTTGATCGCCCAGGAGGTTAGAAAGTCCACCTAACAACAGGGACTTTGACTGTGGGGCAAAAGAAAGTATTGTGGGTGTTGCACTCTGGCACTGGACACACTCTCACCCTAAGAGGAAAAAAACAGTCTTTTTGTAGCCATAGGGGCAGACAGTAGGTTCTCCCAAATTTGACCCTGGGGGCCAGAAAGCCCACTGCATTTTAGAAGTATATATATTTTTTAAATAAAATAATGGTGTGGGTCTGGCCCATCCCAACATCTGCCCACCATCACCTCTAAAGCCTCAGTCTTTCTGCTCTCCTGCTGACTAAAAATGCAAGCAAGAGGAAATTTGGGGACATATGTACAAAGCATTTTTGCTGTTGCAAACAACTCGATTTCCAAAAATCAAGCCGCTTACAATGGCAAAAATACATTTCCTGATGCACAAACACTCAAACTGCAATTCTCCAGAATCGCAGTTTGGGTGTACAAATCCCTATTTAGAAGGGGCATGTTTAGGGCTTCCCTTCCAAATAGCATTTTCCAATGTCATGTATCAAGGTTTTGCGACTGGAATGGCATTTCAAAACCTTGCTATTTTACCACCACCTCAAAGTTGGTGGTGATGCATCGGCAAATTGGAAGAGGTCTCCATGGGACGCCATGCCCTCCATCCCCTTTGTGAATGCTGGAAAAACATTTTTTAAGATCAGGCAGTGCTCCCACAGACGACTACCTACTCTTAAAACATTAAACTTCAAAGTTTCTTTGTCTTCTTTTTAAATGCATACTGTTAGAAATGGGCTCCTTGTTTGGCAGTCAGGTTACCCCCTGTCCAAGCAAGGACCCTCACTCTAGTCAGGGTAAAAGAGAATCACCCTCAGCTAACCCCTGCTTACCCCCTTGGTAGCTTGGCACGAGCAGTAGGCTTAACTTCAGATTACTAGGTGTAAAGTATTTGTACCAACACACACAGTAACTTAATAAAAACACTACAAAATGACACAACACAGGTTTAGAAAAATAGAGAATATTTTTTTAACAAAACAAGACCAAAACGACAAAAATCCACAATACACAAGTCAATTTATCACAAAAGATGCAAAAAGAGTCTTCATGTAATTTTAAACAAACACTAACACTGTTAGCATGACAATGTACCTTGGGTGTGTCAAAAATAACCCCAAATGGACAAGTGTGCATCAAAAAGGGCTTGCGATGCATTGATTTCACTCACGAGCGAGACCTTGCATCGTTTCTCCTTTTGTCGGGTCGGGCGCGTCGTTTCTTCTCTCCGCAGGAGAGCAATGCATCGATCCGGTCAGCACTCTCGGGTCCAGACAGTTATTGCGTTGTTTTTACACACCCAGCGGTGTTTGCGCCAGAAATCCAGCTGCACAACGATCCGAAACGCACACAGCACGGGTTGCAATCTCACCAGCCTCCATCAGCGATGCTGTGCATCAGTTCTCCGGCTCCGGGCGTTGATCTCCAGGTCGCAGTGCAGGAGAGCGTTGATTTTCAGCCGCAGATAGGAATTGCCTCAATCTTTTCCCTGCTCAGCCGTCAGTGCGTGGATTTCTTCCTCTTTGGCTGCCAACGTCTCCTTTCAGGGTCCCAGGAACTGGATGGGCACCACTTGGCAGAGTAGGAGTCTCTCCAGAGACTCCAGGTGCTGGCAGAGAGAAGTCTTTGCTGTCCCTAAGACTTCATATAACAGGAGGCAAGCTCTAAATCAAGCCTTTGGAGATCTTCACAAGATGAAAGGCACACCAAGCCCAGTCTTTGCCCTCTTACTCTGGCAGAAGCAGCAACTGCAGGATAACTCCACAATGCACAGTCACAGGCAGGGCCGCTCTTCTTCCTCAGCTCTTCAGCTCTTCTCCAGGCAGAGTTTCCTCTCGGTTTTCAGAAGTGTTCTAAAGTCTGTGGTTTTGGGTGCCCTTCGTATACCCATGTTCTCCTTTGAAATAGGCCTACTTCAAAGCAAAGTCTCTCTTGATTGTGAAATCCTGCCTTGCCCAGGCCAGGCCCCAGACACTCACCAGGGGGTTGGAGACTGCATTGTGTGAGGGCAGGCACAGCCCTTTCAGGTGTGAGTGACCACTCCTCCCATTCCTCCTAGCACAGATGGCTCATCATGAAATGCGGACTACACCCCAGCTGCCTTTGTGTCACTGTCTAGTGTGAGGTGCAACTAGCCCAACTGTCAAACTGACCCAGACAGGGAATCCACAAACAGGCACAGTCACAGAAATGATAAAACCAAGAAAATGCTCACTTTCTAAAAGTGGCGTTTTCAAACACACAATCTAAAAATCAAGTTTACTAAAAGATGTATTTTTAAATTGAGAGCTCAGAGACTCCAAACTCCACATGTCCATCCGCTTCCAAGGGGAATGTACACTTTAATCATATTTAAAGGTAGCCCCAATGTTAACCTATGAGAGGGACAGGCCTTGCAACAGTGAAAAACGAATTCAGCAATATTTTCCTGTCAGGCCATATAAAACGCATTACTATATGTCCCACCTTAACCATACACTGCACCCTGCCCTTGGGGCTACCTAGGGCCTAACTTAGGGGTGCCTTACATGTAAGAAAAGGGAAGGTTTAGGCCTGGCAAATGGGTACACTTGCCAAGTCAAATTTACAATTAAAACTGCACACACAGACACTGCAGTGGCAGGTCTGAGCCATGTTTACAGAGCCACTTATGTGGGTGGCACAACCAGTGCTGCAGGCCCACTAGTAGTATTTGATTTACAGGCCCTGGGCACCTCTAGTGCACTGTACTAGGGACTTAATAATACATCAAATATGCCAATCATGGATAAACCAATTGTATACACATTTTGTATAGGAGCACTTGCACTTTAGCACTGGTTAGCAGTGGTAAAGTGCCCAGAGTAACAAAAACAGCAAAAACAGAGCCCAGCACACATCAACAACCTGGAAAACAGAGGCAAAAAGTTACGGGAGACCACGCCAAGGATGAAAAGTCTAACACATACAATTTTCCTTTAAGAAAAAAAGTATGCATTTAAAACAACATTTAGAAGCAATCACAGACATGATGGTCTGCTGACCCCAGCAGGCCACCATACCTGTGATGGCAGTGCTTCCTAATGGGTCACAAATTACGACCTACCACATTAATATTCATGAGGTAGGTAAATTTGCGACCCACTAGGAGTCGCAGGTATGAAACAAAGGGCCAGATGTACGACCATTTTGCTTTGTGACTCACAATTTGCAATGCCATGCTGTGGCTGCCATCTATATAGACCTATCATCCACAGACATTTCTGAAAACTAAACAACCAGGGGATTCCACAGTAGTGTGCCTTGCCTAGATCCCATGAGATTTTCTTACCCACAATGCTACCCTAATTGTTTATCTTTATTCCAGATAATGTTTGTTCCTATTTTCTTCCCCAAAAATCAAAATGTTGGCATATTTTGCCTATTTTCTCAGTCCCTTTTAGGGGAATTACCAAACACAAGTTTAGCCTGGATAACTTATGCCAAAAATAAATGATGCAGCCCTAAGTGCAAACTGGCCCAAATAGCCAAAAAACGGCTTAGCACCCAGGTGGGAAGGCCCAGCAGTTAAGGGGTTAAATGTAACAAAGTAGCCCATTGTTATCCAATGAGAATGGTAGGCCTTCCTAATGAAAACAAATAAGCAGTTGTTCACTACCAGGACACATAAAACATAAAAGTACATGTCCAACTTTATAAAAACAACGCACCCTACCCCCAAGAGGTTGCTTGGAGGTATTAAAAAGGAACATTTGGGCCTGGCAAAAGCTTTATTTTCTCATGTCGAACTGGCAGTCTAAAAGTGCATTACAGGCTGCAACATAAGGCCTGAAACATGTTTTAATTTAATAGGCTACTTTTAGTGACTGGCACAATGAGTGCTGCTGCCCACTAGTAGCACTTAGGCCATTATTCATGGGCTTTGGCATATGGCAGAGCATCAAGTCACCTTGGTGTGCTGACTTCTGTCAAAGGGAAAGGAATGCACTGTATCTATAGCAAACAGCGCATTCCTGTTCTTTGCCCCTATGCTGGTGCCATTTTGGCAGCCTAATGCCAATGTAGACACCCTTGCACCATGGGGTTCCTATTTACGCTGCCTTGCCTTACTCCATATCTATGAGGTCATTTAAAGCTACGCAAAGTAATGCAATGGCTGTGCAAGGGGTTTGTAAATATGCTCCTTAGCTTACAAGCCCTGGGTACCCAGGGAACTATTTACGAGGGACTCACAAGTAAATTAAATGTACTAAACAGGTGTAAGCCAATAGTACCATGTTTTTGGGGAAGGGCACTAGAACTTTAGCACTGGGTAAGGCACAGAGTCCTAAATTCCACCAAAAATGGGTTCAGAAAATGGGGGGGGGTGAAGGTAAAATGTTTGGGGGTGACCCTGCAGAGAGGGCCAAGTCCAATAACCTCATTGCGCCAGCCACAGCAAGGCTGAGAGGAATGACAGGCTGCAATAATGAACAGGCCCCTCGTGTTCAGTAAATAGGGAAATAAGCCATTGGACTATTCAAGATTCACATTGCTTGAAGCCATCTTAAACAGCTTTTTGTGGTAAGGAGAACAGTAACATCAGAAAGGAATAGCCCAGGAACACACAGAAACTTAGAGCAACTGGTCTTAAAATTTTGACTTCTGTGGGCCCCTAGGAATTACTAGTGGAAGCCAGTGATCCCTGCCTAAGCAATTTCTATAATTCGAACCTCAAAACAATTAAAAAAAAAGAAATAATTCTGCACGAATACTACACTAATCACTGAATGTTTTATTTAATTTACAAAAAATTTTTTTCAAAACTTAAAATTTTAATTTTTATGGGAGGATTGGCGCTTTTCAAAATTTCGTTTTAATTAAAAAAACAAGGACATATGCAAGACTCTAGCATATCACTTTGTTGTTTTCCCTTTTAATGTATACTCTCATTTTGTTGTCACATAACAGTGCTTCATTTGAGGCCAACAATCAAGATACTGTTTTCTATTCTTGTGCCGGTCCCATGATTTAAGATTAGGATACCAACTTAATTTGTATATTACAATTTCACATTCTTTCACTTTTCCAGACCATTTAAAAATAACATTTTAAATCTGCAGTTTCCATTTTCATGTAAACATTCTTTGTTAATCTGCTGATATTATTTAATTTTCTAAACTATTGCGGGCACCCAGAGAATGCGGATACTAAGGGCTTGATTTAGATCTTGGTGGTTAGCGGTCTCGCCATTAGTTTTCCTACTGAAAACCCATCTGCCGCCAGTCCACCAGCCAGGTTTTGGAAGTACCATAGGGGATAGAACCCCAAGTCCTACCGACTCTGCCAAGAATTCCCATCCACATCGACGGCGCCATAGGAAATTGTGGCCGGCGGTGGGATTCCATGCACCCTTACCACCGTGCAGATTTGGATGCGCTTTAGCACCAGGCCAACTGTGGCAGTCTGACCTCCACATCTGAGTTGGCAGATTGTAGGGGGAGTGAGGAAAAAGCTTACCTTTTTTTTTTTAATTCACTTCTGTTTTTGACTGGGCACAACTGGAAAATACCTTCCATTGCTACTGCCACTGGACCACGGAAAAAACACGACCCTCCCCATCACCGGACTTAAAGGTGTGGAACCTGCATTGCATGTGTCTGTTTTGTGGCCACTGCACGTAAGCTGGGGACCACTGCAGTCATATACATGTCACAGTAATTTTTTTAAAGTACTGTGACATGCATATGTCAGGGAAACTATGTTGTCCAATATGGATGGTGACAATGGTACAAAGCAAACATCGCACACATACACAACTCATTTTATGGTTTCATTATTCATTGACAAATTAATGCTGGCACCACGCTGACTTTACAAAAGCACTTGTCAATTATGTCCCAGGGTGTACATTGCAAGGGGACCTGTACTGGTAATGTTGTGTTGTCAATTGTGTATGTGAGCCAGTACATGTATGTGTGTGTGTGCGATTTGATTGGCTTGTTGAGGTAGATGGAGCTGGAGTGGGTGGTGTGGTTTTGTCTGCATGTGTTCCACTTGCATATGAGTCTGATGTGTCTGTTGTGTGTTGTGTTGCTGTGTTCGGCATCCAGGTGAGTGTTGTTGTGTGGCGGTCATTGTCATGATGTGTGTAGTTGTGCCTTTGTGTGAGTGTGTTTGTGTAGAACAGTGCGCAGTTGTGTTGGCTGTTGTGGTTGTTTAGTGTAGGGTTGTAGTCACAATGTTGTGTGCATCTTCTGTCATGGATGTATTTCAGTGCGTTTTTGGCATGTGTGTGTTGTGTTGTGGTAGAATGCCAATGGATAATAGTGTGTATGTGTTGTGTTGTGTGTTGTGCAGATGGGCACATATGGCTAAGGTATGGTCTGAGTGTGTGTGACTTACCTCTATTCCATGGCGACCGCTATTGTCCGATGTCCACTGGGTTCAGCAATGACCTCCCTCTGCCAGAAATCCACCGGCAGTACGCCACCAGCAGGACTGTAACATCTAAATATGCTCGGCAGGAACCCGCCAGCCTTACAGCTAGGAAGAGCACTCCGTTGTGGCAGTCTGTGGTTCAGCCGCAATACATCTAAATACAGTGGGTGGAACACAATTAACTTGACGCTGTTCTGGGGTCTGCTGCAACAGCAGATTGGTGCCAATACCACCAAGGTCTAAATGAGGCCCTACGTTAAGTACTGTTGCCTTAGGGAACGCAGTCAAAGACGTATGGTTTTATATGGAATGCATTTTGTGTAATTTTCCCATTCAAGGTTGCTCTTTTTTTGAGAGAGTGGCACGATCTCTGTACAGATGATTTATCACGAGGCCCAGTGTATGTACTATCACCAGTGGAGACTCTTGAGGGCTGGAAACAGCCAACCGTTTCCAGCTTTTGAGGCCATTACTAGCCATATCAAATGGCAGAAAATATGGCCCATATTTATACTCCCTTTGCACTGAATTTGCATCATTTATTAATGCAAATATGGCACAAACCTAACTCCATATTTATATTTTGATGTTAGACACGTCTAACATCAAAATACAGGAGTTTGCACCATTTTTATGATGAGTGAATCTACCTTATGTTAATGAGATGCAGGATAGACGTTCCCATCCAAAAATGGTGCTAGCCCCATATTTATCCCCGTGTTAAAATGACACACGTGTGGGAAGAGGTGCTAAATAACGGTGCTCAGCTTACTTAGCACCATTATTTAAGACCTGGGTCAGACCAGGCGTTAGGGGACCTATGGAACCATTTCCATGGTAAAACACCATGGAATGGGTCCACAAGTGCCCTCCCCAAATCCCAGGAACTCCCCCACCCTCACCAGAGGGACACTGGATGATGGGGGACCCTATTCCAGTTATGTCCAGGTAAGTATTTTTTAAATATTATTTTTTGCCATTGGGGGTCCTAACTTGGAGCCCCTGCATGGCACGGGGTACAATAGCCATGCCCAGGGGACAGGTGTCCCCTATGCTGTCCGTTGGGGTGGTGGGCATGAATCCTGTCTTTCCTAGGACAAGAGTCTTGTTTTTGGTGGTTGTGCACTAGGAAATGGCGCTAGTCTGGTTAGAGGCATTTTTTTGCCTTTAACCGGGCTAGGGTCATTTTCTGACGCACAGCCCCCTCCTTCCCTACTGCCACCCCTACCCGGCTAGCGTCTTTTTTAAGACGCGAGCCCAGGTTTAGCGCCGGCTTGCGCCATTCAATAAATACGGTGCCCGGCTGGAATTGTGAAATGACGTAAGCCAGCGCCAAACATTTCGCCTCAAAACTGCGTTTATGCAGTTTTGAGGCAAAAAGTATAAATATGGGCCTATTTGTCTACATTTCAAGTCATCTTTGAAATTGAGGACCTCTTGATTATCCACTCACCACCAACCTCCCTTTATAGGCCCTGATAGTCTCTGATAGTTTTTTATGGTATTGCAGTTATTGAAAGACAACCACTTATCTGTTCACAGTGGGAAAAGGGTGTACCTCTATTTTTAAATGCTACTTGGAGTTTTCTTCTCCTCGTCCCACAAACAAATGTGCTGCAGAAGCAGTTCAGACAGAACGAAGAGAAGACAGAATGAGAGAGCACATAATAAATAAATCTTGACTTTAAAATGCTGTATCCTTGCTGCTTTCCATCTTTGGTTTGGCATCCAAAATTGTCGTGTCTGCAATTTACGAGGCAATTGGAAACTTGTTACTGAGCCCAATTTAGTCAGCATTTTCTGTTTCTTAATAATCCGTCAGTTGTCAAGTATATGACCATTTAAACTAACTTTTACAGTTCCTTTCTTCAAATGTTACATTTTAGAAATTAGATGACTGTGTCTTTACTTTCATTCAATCGTTTACACTTTGCCCATGCTTGGATTGATAAGCACTCAAACATAAAGCTGCTAATTGAGAGAAATTACTTCTTATGAGTTAATTCAATTAAAAAGCAACGCTTTTCATCTCTTCAGTGTTTTATAAAAGCACATTTGCAAACAGTTAACTAAGCTCCCAAGGCTGGAATGAGAACATGCATACTGTAGCATATTGATGCTATGCGCACTATGACCCATGTGGTTCATCATGGACCAACAGGCTCCTCACATCAAAAGGTGGGGGTTAAGGCTGCAAGAATATGGCTGAGATTGTACACAAACCTGGGAAGGATCTGAACACAGCAGATTACTTTTCACGAGCGCAGCTACATTGTCCTACTTCTACATCCAGGACTGCTGAAGAATATCTCAATTTTTTTTCATATTCCAGCCGACCAGCAGCCTTGTCTGTGGATCAAGTCATTGCTACCACCCACATTGACCACAACAATACTATTGTCAATGAACTCATTGAGACACAATCAAGGAGTCGACATGTACAGCCTTTGGCTAATGATACTGAATTCCAAAAGTTCAAAAACATACAGGATGAGTTAGCTGTGACACAAAAAGGCATAATACAGAGAGGCTTGAGAATCATCATATCTGAGAGCCTAAGGCAACGGGTCCTCCAGTTGGCCCATGAAGTACATTGTGGCACTGTACTCACCAAAACAGCATTGAGAGACAGAGTGTGGTTCCCTTGACTAGATGAGTGAGTAGAAAGGGAATTGAAAGCATGCCACATTTGCAATTGCCTGTCCCCGAGGTGACGAAGCAACCAGTGACTGTCTGATCTTCCTGGTCAATCCTGGAAGAGAGTCACAGTTGACTTCTTCAGACCAATGTGAGATGGACAGCATATTATGGTAATCGTAGGCGAATATTCCCATTTTCCTTTGGTGAAATACTGTCCTCAACAACTCGTGATAAAGTCAAAGAAAGGCTTGATGACATCTTTGTAACCTGGGGTATCACCGAGATCCTGAAATCTGATAATGGCCTACCCTTCATCAGCAAAGAGTTCAAAGAATTTCTTGTATGACTCAACGTCAAACACCCAGAGAGTACACCTCTGGGCCCAAGTCAATGGCGCACTTAAAAGATTTATGGGCACCCTCAGGAGGGTACTTCAATAAGCATCCATGGAAGGAATCAGTTTATGCCAAGCTGTGTGCCAGGCCAGCTGGGCCTATCAGTCAACTCCTCACTCCACAATGGGTGAGAGCTCAGCTACCTTGCTGCTTTGGAGAGCCATCAGGCCAATGGACATCAGATCAACTAGTGAATGCTGATAAACTTTGTGGCACAGGCGCTACTCATAGGAGCAAAATGAAAACGTATGCTGATATGCGCCACTGTGCTCAGGAAACAGTCTTTGACAAAAGAGACTTTATACTGGTAAATCAGGGACAAAAACAAAAGTCAGACATCCCTTTCTCCACTGACCCTTTACAAGTGGTGGCATGCAAGAGACACATGGTGGCAGCACATCGTCCCGTGAAGTCTATCAGTCAGGACACGTCACACGTTAAACACCTACCCTGACACTTGCTAGCTCCTGAAACTACATTATGGGCGACAACATTTTCAAGTCCGGCTCCAGAGCCAGAGCCTGTACTGTTGCTGCCTGATACGGGTGAACCTCGATCATCTTGGCTCACCTGAGCCGGCAGACAAGTGTGAGCATCTCACAGACTGATTGAGGTAATGTGATTTCAAATCACACCTGCTTCTATTTTATTTAACAAAGGGGGCTATGTAGCATTTTGATGCTATGCACACTAGGGCCAATGTGGTTCTGGGCGGAGTCTGAACAGGAACCACATGATATGGGGGGAGGTGTCAGGGTGTGGTTCCAGGAAGTAAGATGTAATGTGAAGTGTGTGAATGGAGGTTGAAGAATAAAGATATGTTCAACAGCAGCCCCTGTGTGTTGCGCAATCTGTTTAAAAGCTCCAGGGCTGGGAGAGGTGCTACACATACAACATGTATACATCAAGACTTCTAACGCTCTTTGTGGAATAATCGTACGCATCCCACCTTTGGGTACACACAAATATCCAAATGTAGTAGGATATTTTCTTACAGACACAGAATGGGTAAAGCCCTTTGATGCATCAGACCCATAATCTACTTAAACACTGACTATCGGAAACAAGAAGTGCAACTTTCTAAAACTCTGTATATGTCTTGCCATATACATTTTATTGCCTAGTTTTGTTGTGATATTTAATGCTTTTTTTATAGTGTTAATGCTAGGAAAGACATTTTTTTATACCATCTTGTATGTTTCCAACAAAAAATGTCAAAAAAGTATTTCCTCAACACTGTCCACCACACTATGGACAGGCATTTTCCACAAAGTGGACTTGCCACTTTCCCTTATACTTCAGGGTGGAGGAATACGAGAACAGCACATGGTCCGTCCCACACATGTAATGGGAAGGTTTAACAAGCATCAGCAAAATGAACAAGTATGACTTTCTTATTCATAAAATTGTTTCATCATTGATTCTAGAGTTTGTGTATGTACTTGTGTGGATGAATGAGTAGGTAAATATAAAAATGAGTCAGTGATTTGATGGATGAGTGTTTGATGAATAAGAGATTAAGGGCCAGATGTAGCAAAAATAAAAATTGCGACTCGCATTTTGCGAGTTGATGCGACTCGCAAAATGCGAGTCGCAAATTGGAATGTCAGAAAAAAAAGCGATCCGATTTTGCGACTCGCAGCCAGACTCGCAACGCTGTGTGCGATTCCGCAGTTTGCGAGGTCGCTGTTTGCGAGTGTGCAAAAAACGAACTCGCAATTAGCGAGTGGGTGTCGCAAATTGCGATTACCTTCAAAATTGCTTGCAGGTGCAGCAGAACACTCCAGAAAGCATACCAGAACACTCTGGAAACACTTCCTGGCACATGATGATGACATCACAGCCAGGAAGTTAACAAATACACCTGGGAGGAGGCAGGACCACACCCTTTTATAACTGCCAGTCTTCACACTGAACAAGCAGCAGCAGCCATGGAGGGAACCCCACGAAAAAGAAAAATCAAATTTTCTGAGAGGAAGCTGGAGGTGCTGACTGAGGAATGCTGTCAGCACCATGATGAGCTCTTTGGGAGAGCAGCCCTCACTTTTCCTGAGGCAACCAAAAAGAAACTCTGGCAGGACATGCAAGAAAAAATTAATTCCCTGGGTGTGAGCCACAGGACAATTGAGGACATAAAGAAGAGGTGGTATGACCTCCGCTCCCGGACCAAGGAGAGGGTGGCAGAAAGGCTCCGGGAGATGAGAGGCACTGGAGGGGGACCATCATCTGTGCCACCACCCACACCCCTGGAAGAAAGGGTTGAGGAAACATTTGAGCAGGAGGCAGTGTGTGGATTTGGGGACCTGGACACCTCAGAGCCCAGCACATCAACCGGTGAGTACCATGTGATAAGCCTGTACCCCTATCAATGTCATACCCCACCCACCATGTACACAGGTGCATGCACAACCAAATTAGCTCCATTTCAGGGTAGAAAAAGCCAGAATGATGCATTATGGGAAATGTAGTCAAAGAGGCAGTTCAAAGGCAAATGTTTATTAGGAATTGTGCAATAGATACTAGACACTGACAGTGTGTTCCCCATGTCCACAGGTCTCCAGCAAGACACCCCCAACACCCCAACCACCCAGGCCCAGGAGGACACCCCAGGACCCGCCAGCACCCCCACCTGCACAGTCAGCAGCATTCCTGCAGTGGTAACGCCTGCTGCAACAATCACGCCAGGAGCTGCCCCAGCAACAGGCAGGGAGGATACAGGTGTGAGCACAGGGCAGCCACCGCTGCGCAGGCGGCGCAGGGCAAGACCATCTGGATCCGGGATACTTCCTCCAACCAGCAGTGAGGCACATCTGCTGCGGGGTCAGCGCCTGCAGAACAGAACATTGGGCAGGATTAGTGGTGTGCTGCACCGCTTTGTTAGACACAACCATGCAAGCATACAGCACCTCAACAGACGCATGGACCAGATGTGCCAGAACACTGGGGACATTGCCCTTGCCATCAGGGAACTGGCGGCCGGACTGCTGGGCCAGGCAGAGGCTGGGCGGCGCAGAGATCGCCAGATAATGCTAAGACTGGACAGGATGGCCACATCGATCGGCAGGCTAGCCATCAATACAACAGGCCTGTCGAGGAGGACAGTTCACCTGCAAATAGAGATGGGCCATTTTGCTGGGGATGTTGCCAGGGGCCTGGGACGTCTCACCCACATAGTTGAACTTATGGAGACACGGGAGATGTCGAGGGCCACCGGGGAAACACCCCAAGACAGTGAGGAGGGCTCAACAGTGAGCAGTGTCTCTGCCACTGACAGTAGGGTGCTGAGGAGTGGTAGGCACAGCACCATGGACGCAGCAGGGACCAGCCAGGCTGGCAGGTGGGGCAGGAGATCATAGATAACAGCCAGGACAGATTAATGTGGCACATGGCGTTAATGTGCCACATGACTGGTTGGCATTTTCCTGCCCATGGACAATTTCAACTTGTATATAGTTTCTTCATGACATTAATAAAACAGTTATTTTTGTTCCACTTAACAAATGGAGTTTTTGGTTAATAGTATGGTGGGAGTTGACACGTACCGTCCAAAATATTGCGTTGCAATGTGGTCCCGTCTCAGTCTGCCTTGATTAGCTAGACTCCTATCCGCATGATGGCGATGTGGTTGTTCTTGCTCTTCATCATCAGGATCTGGGTCTGCAGGGGTGAGAGGTAGCCCACGTCGGGTGGCTATGTTGTGGAGTATGGCGCATGCGACCACAATTTTGAAAGCGGTAATGGGGATGTATTGGAGGGCGCCTCCACTGCGGTGGAGGCATCTGAATCTTGCCTTCAGCAGTCCGAAGGTGCGCTCGATCAGGTTCCTGGTCCTCTTATGCGCACTGTTGTATTGCCTCTCTGATTCAGTTCTGGGTGTTAAAAACGGAGTCATGATCCAAGGCCTGAGAGCATATGCACTGTCACCTGTTGGGCACAAAAGTACACTGTTAGGAAGTCCAGATAGTCGTGCACAGTGACCTGTGTGTATGTCTGCAAGTGTCTGTGGCTCTACCTAGGAGGTAACCGTCTCCAAATTCCCCGCGTTCCAGGCGTTGATGTATCCCACTATGCCTAAAAATTTATGAGTCATGGGTACTGCCAGGAAACTTAGCTACGATGTCCGTGATGACATAATGGGCATCACAAACAACCTGTATGTTGAGTGAGTGGGTACACTTCCTGTTGTAGACAATGTGTTCCAGATTAGCAAAGGGGCATATTTGAATGTGTGTCCCATCTACACACCCTATGACATGAGGAAAGTGGGCAATGCGGTAAAAGTCCAGCTTGGTGCTGTTAATTTCTGCCTCATTCCTTGGTAAGTATATGAAGTGAGGCATGTGCGTGACTAAGGCATCTAGGAATGCCCTGAGGAACCTTGACACTGCACTTTGGGATACCCCACCTGCCACGGCAATGACCCCCTGATAGCTCCCTGAGGCCAAGAGGTGCAGTGCGCATAGTACTTGCACATGCGTAGGGATGGCGCAGCCACGCAGAGTCTTGTGTTCTAGCTGTGGTTTCAGTAAATCTATTAATTCTAGAATGGCTGCGCTGCTAAGGCGGTATTTGTCATAGATCTCCTCTTCAGTTTGCTGAAAAAGAGTCTGCCTGGTTCTATATATCTTCTCCTGTCTGTGGCCCCTCCTCCTCCTCTGCTGGGCTGCGTAGACTCTCCTCCTCACTGCTATCAGGTATATCTCCGGCATCTTGAGTAACCCAGATGCCTTCTGGGTCCCCTTTTATACTTTGGTAATGGTTACCACCTGCTCTGAGTTAGTGGTAAATGGGACATGCAAACTGGGCTTTTTGCGACTAGTCGCAATTTGCGAGTTGCAATTGCATATGGGTTGCGACTCGCAAATTGCGACTTGCAATTTGCGGGTCGCAAAATGGGGTCGCACCGGATGCGACTCGCAAACGGGTCCCATCGCTTTTTGCGGGTCGGAAATGGGCTTTTTGCATCCCATTTCCGATTTTGCACTGTCGCAAATTGCGATTCGGCCCGTTTGCGAGTCGCAATCGTTTGCTACATCTGGCCCTAAGTGCATAGGACGGATGAATGGGCAAAAGAGTGCATGGATGAATGGCTGGATCAAAAGATGAGTGTGTGTATAAATAAAGTGCTCAAAGGCAGAGTGTGCAGTCAATCACATGTTACAGGCGCAAGGACAGTGTATGTCTAATAACAGAAAAGGTTGGAACAAAGACAGTGTGTGGTGATTTAGTGGCAGTTTCAGCAGAGCTGTGGCAGTGTGGGAATTGATGTATTAGGGAGGGCTTTGTGTGGAGAAATAGATAGTGTGAGAGACAGGTGCAGTTGCACACCAGGGGGGGCTCCTCCATAAGGGTGGAGAAGCGTCACCCTCCACTCCCCCACCAGCAGCAGAAGCTGCAACACTTTCACCACGATGGAATATTAAACTGTTTATTATTCCTTTGTGGTAAAAGGGGTGGGGCATACGGGGATGACAGACTCGGAGGGGAGTGCACAGAGCACTCCCCTCAGAAAGCATGTGTGTTTGGCCGGCCAAACACACATGCGCTGTAGGCTCTCTCCACCCCGGCAACACAGTTGCCGGGCTGGTGAGACCTCACACAGGCTCCCAGTCTGCCTGGAAGTGCCCTGGCTGGGTGCTCCCAGCCAATCCTGATGCTGCTTTGAGCAGTGTCAGGATTGGCGCAGGGCAGGCTGGAAGCTTGTTTCTGCAGCGACCATGAGGGAAAGAGGAGCAGCGTATTGCGGCGGTGGCAACGGATGAGGTAAGCATTTCTTCTTTATTATTATTTTTTATTATTAAATGTCCTGCTCCACCCCATTCCCCAAGCGCCACACCCGCCCCTTTAAATAGGAGCAAGCTGCGACTGTTTCACAGTACACTGGAAATGTGTGCTGGGCGAGTTGTAGACAGCCTGGGTGGTGTGTGTAGGTCTTTGTCTTTTGTGGGAGGAAATCCTTACTGTTCACTCACCCTTTAACCCTGTATGGGCATGTATCATGGGCCTAGGTCCTGGGGAGAAGATATGTCACATTTAGTTAGATTTAGAAAGACCAGGATCTGCTTTTGTGTTCACTCTTGCAACTATTGGTGTGGTGGATGAAGGGTGTTTGATAAGCATTATAATTTAGGTATCTTGCTAATGTTCCAAATTAGAGAAGCTCTACCCTTGGTGTCTGAAGGTGGAAAAATCCTTGTGTTGCTCAGAAAGGGCACGAGATAGGCGTTGAAGACCAAGGGCGAGGGGCAAGCATTCTTCGCATTTCAAGGAGCATGCAAGCTTGGCACCAGGGCACACAGTATGTAGTGCAATAGTGAGGTGTGCATTATTGCATTATCAGTAATTGTCATCTGCAAACAGTATAAATAAAACACAAGGTACCTGCATTACTTGCATTACTCAAGATGTCAGTGGAAGTTATGTACAGGGCCCCAGCAAGTCCAGAATGCTTGAAATTCACATTTAGTCCCCAAAGGCCAATGGGTGCCACTGCGCTAATGAGCAGATAGAGAAACTCCCTGGGGTCAGTCACCAAAGACATGGCTGTCTGGCATAAGAATAACAAAGGTACACTTACACATAAGAAATGTCCAAAATTAAACAAGCACTGGCAAAGCCAATCGGTCTAGAATTATCAGGCAGCCTTTTGGCAATTCTTCTTTTGTTTTGTCACAGTGTTTTGCACAGCCTCATCATTCTGGAAGCTGCCGGGTCCTCATCAATGTGAAATAAAATGGGTATAGACAACAATGTTGTTTTAGTCTCAAAAAACACCCATTTCCACAGTACACGCTAGCACACAAGGGCAATACTTTTTGTGTGGATGTACTCCTTGTGAAAGGGCAGCAAGTAGTTCATAGTGAAATAAGACATTGACTGGCTGAAAACCTCTGACTGTTATACATACAATTTTAGTAAAATCAAATGGTCTTGGCTATCACAGACTTAAATAAGCCAAATGGTCTGGCCAGCTTCTTGCTTGGAAGAAAGAATGAAAGAAAGAAAGAAAGAAAGAAAGAAAGAAAGAAAGAAAGAAAGAAAGAAATTGAAGGAAAGAAAGAAAGAAATTGAAAGGCAAAAAGGAAGAGGAACAAGGGAAAGACAGAACAAAAGAAGGGTAGAGTAAGGCAAAATTGAAAGGGAAAAGGAAAAGAAAGAAAGAAGAAAGAGGAAAGGAAGAAGGAAAGAAAGAAAAACAGAGGAATGAAGGAAAGAAAGAAGCAAAGAAGAACATAAAGAAAGAAAGAAAGAAAGAAAGAAAGAAAGAAAGAAAGAAAGAAAGAAAGAAAGAAAGAAAGAAAGAAAGAAAGGAAGAAAGAAAGAAATTGAAAGGCAAAAAGGAAGAGGAACAAGGGAAAGACAGAACAAAAGAAGGGCAGAGTAAGGCAAAAATGAAAGGGAAAAGGAAAAGAAAGAAAGAAGAAAGAGGAAAGGAAGAAGGAAAGAAAAACAGGAATGAAGGAAAGGAAGAAGCAAAGAAGAACATAAAGAAGGAAAGAAAAACAGAGGAATGAAGGAAAGAAAGAAGTGAAGAAGAACATAAAGACGGAAAGAAAGATGAAGTAAACAAAGAAGGGTAAACAAAGGAAGAAAGAGAAAAGAAAGAAGCAAAGAAAGAAAGAGGAAAGAAAGAAAAAGTGAAAAAAGGAAGAATGACAGAAAGTGGGAATGAAGGAAAGAAAGAAGGAACGAAAGAAAGAAGGAAGGAATGGCATACTGGGTTGCAAAGATAGAGCACCCTCATGAGCTTATATACAACGTTTGCCTGAGCTGCTGGTATGGTGCAAAAAAGCAATAGTCAGATGAACAAAGGGCACTTCAAAACTAATCTATAACGGCATTGACAGGAGAGACAAATTGATAAAGCTGGAATGTGCCCTGTGATCATATCTAGCAGAAAGACTCCTGCAATTACCTCAGGCTCTACAAAAACAACGCAACTCTAAAGTAATGATAAAGTAAAACAAAAATATTGGCACAGAATCGAACTACCTAGTGTGTGGATGTGCTTCTTGTAAGAGGGCTAAATACAGTCACACAGGTGAAGTTAGCGGTGGTTGAAGTAGGCTGACCCACTGCCCCATGCTGTAATGGCCTGAAGGAAAATGTGAGTGATACAGACCAATGGATGAAGACAGGTGGCTGAAACCTTCTTTCAGTAAAGAACATTATAGATATAACTTTAGTAAAGTCAAATATTTTTGGCTGACACCAGACCTAAATATATATGTGCATTGATAAATGTGCATGGTAAGTTTTCTTATTGGTGGCACAATCTAGGACAGATGAATAAACAAGGTGATAGATGGAATTCTTGAACTAATCTCAGTCACTGGCAATAGCTCAGGCCGTGTCCCAATCCTTTGTATTTTTGCCGACCATGCCACCCCAGTTTGGACCCAGCTGTATGAAAATCATTTTTGACTCTTCTTCCCATGGGAACAGTCCGACCCGAACTGCCAGGCCAGGCCCCCTCTGGATCAGAAACAAGAATCTTAACTTGAATCCAGTGACACAGTGAGCCTGGGACCCATGTCTGGGCACTGGATTTAAGCTAGCCTGGCTGATGAGGAGGTGATACCCTGAAACCGTACAGAGGATGCTTATTTCCAGTCCAGGGAGGACCTGGCATCTAAGTATACTTGTCTGATTGGCCCCTGCCATTACCTACGGATTTCCCTACTTTTGACCCTACGCTCTCACGTGAGTGGCACGTGCAGGTCTCCTTTCTGCATGGTTGGCCACACTGAAGCATTCTGGTTTGGTCTTTGCATGGTCGCTGGGACTGTAAAAGAGTTTCTGGGGACTACGGCTTTTGGCACTGCCATGCTAAGTATGCTCCCATTGCCCCTCCACAATGTCTATATGGCCCATTTAGAAAGAATAATAGTCCAAGTGTTGAATCCAACCTCTTTTCCTTCTGTCTTTGACCCAGTGTTCTTTCATATGTCAAAAGGAAAATAAACCTGCCAGTTCTTATTTACCAACATGGTGACCGGAAGACTAAACTTTCCACACCAGCAATGGCTGTTGTCACCTTAGACACTGTCCGGAGGCAACATAAGACAGTTTTATTGCTTTGGAAAGTAAACTTCATGTTGGCAGCAAAGTGTGACATCAGCGCAGAAAGCTGACGAGCACCAAAGACCACATTCGAAGAAACAATATCTAGTTACTTGGTATCCTGGAAGACCTTGACGGGATGGATATGAAAGGCTCCTTAGTTACATTTATCTCACAACTCAATGGCCTTATGCTTATTCCACCATTAGAGATCCAAAGGGCCCACAGGATCAGCACCAGAGGGTATGCTCAACTACTTACTTATGTTTACTAACTCTCCTGGGGTATAGACCATCAACCAGAAATTTCCCGCCATCTCTGTCCTGGGCTTTCCTTTCAATCTGACTCCAGGTCTAACCTATCTCCCTGCAGTCAGCCTCAAGACGTCAAAACCAGGTGTTTTTTGGCCTTCCTCTTTTCCTTTTTCCTTGAGGGTTCCAGGTGAGGGCTTGTCTGGTGGTGTTTGATGCTAGCTTGTGGAGGTTGTGACCTATCCAGGCCGTGTCTTTTCATGATTTCATCATGAGTAGGGAGTTGGAACATATGCTGTCTTAGGTCATTGTTGCAGATGGTGTTTGACCAGCAGATTTGGAGGATTTTCCTCAGACATGTGTAGATGATGGTCTGGACTTGTTTGGTCAATCAATCAATCCGGTTCTTGTAAAGTGCAGCTAGTCACCCATGAGGGTCTTAAGGCACTGAGGTGAGAGCAATTTAGTCGAAGAGCAAGGTCTTGAAGTCCTTCTTGAATTGAACAGTGAGGGTGATTGCCTGAGGTGTAGCGGATGAGCAATCCAGGTCTGAGCAGTGAGGTACAAGAAGGATCTTCCTTCAGCTGAGTTCTTGCGGTGGGGTTGTGGTGAGGGCCAGTGGGCGGAGCCGAGGTATCTTGTGAGTATGTAGAAGGACAGGCAGTGGTTAAGGTATACTGGTCTGATGTTGTGGAAAGCCTTGTAGGCATGTGTGAGGAACTTTAAGGTGATTCTTTTGTTTATTGGGAGCTAGTGAAGGTCTCTATGGTGAGCAGCGATCTGGCTGCAGCAAGGGATGTCCAGGATGAGTTTGGCTGAGGCATTCTGGATTCTCTGCAGTTTCGTTTGGAGTTTTTGGGTGGTTCTGGCATAGAGTGCATTGCCGTAGTCTAACTTGCTACTGACAAGTGCCTGGGTGACTGTTCTCCTGGACTTGGTAGGGTATCAATTTGAAAATCTTTTTTGAGCATGTCACTCTGTCATTGGAGGTTGGCTTTGCCATCACCCCTTGGTCCGATTCAGACCTTCTCAATATCCTGCCACTTCAGATCATCACTGCTGTGTTAGAACCTTTGGTAGTGTTCAACTAGTGGTGTGCCAACCATACCGCATCTGATTATGCTCCTGTGCTGTAGGATCCTACATTTCAACTTCTGTATCATTTGGCCAATATACATCAATGCACGTGGACACCAGATCATATAGATGACATCCTTGGTGTTACAATTACAGAAGACATTTTACTTAATGACTTCATCACCACAGTTAAAACTGCTTGTGAAGGCTAAACTTACAAGCTGATCAATGACCACATTTGAAATGCTTCAATACTGCCGGGAGGTCCCACAGGGAGTGAAGGGAGGGTTTTGCAGAATATTGCAAAGTAGCTTTAACAGGTATATCTTTCAGATTTCTGCCCTGTTTAATTGCAAAAAGGGGGAATTCCTTATTTTTGAGATGGTCCTCCACTAATCCCCAGTGTTGCTTCACACTTTTAATGATCTCATTACTGTTTTGATTGAAAATGGTGACACAAACTAATCTATCTAATGCTCTGCCCCTATTTTGGGGGTCTAAAAAGCATTCCCTATGATTGTACCATGCTTTTTTACTGGCCCGCTTCACCAGTTTTCTTGAGTAACACCTTTCAATCAATTTATTGATGAGGATATCAGACTCCCTAAAATTGTCAATTCGTCTGGTAAAGTTTCTCTGTATCTGCAAAATTAGACCAAACTGCAAGTTGTCCCTTAGGCTCCTAGGATGACTACTACTATAATGGAGTAGGGAATTCTTCTCAGTTGGTTTCCTATACAACAACACATATACCTTGCCCTCTTCCACCCCTACCCGGAGGTCCAAAAATGGGATGTTAATTTCTGTGGTAAAATGAATGTCCATAGACCTGGAGTTGAGCCACGTATGGAAACAATGTAAATCATCCACCAACCCTCTCCAGATCAAAAATACATAATCTATATACCTAAACCATCTCAATATGCTGCTTCTGAAAGTATTCTCTGTGATAAAAATCTGACTATTATCATACTCAGCCTATGAACACATTTGCTAAATCTGGGGCAAAGCCCACCCCCATCGCAACTTGTTTAGTTCATAAGTAGAAACAATTGTCAAATAAAAAGTAATTCTTTGTGAGGGCAATTTCCATCAATGATACCAGAAACCAATAGGGAACCCGTACCGTTTGAGGTCTGGATTCCAATATATCAGTTATTACTCGAAGAGCTTCAAATTGAGGAATGTTGGTATTGCTAATGTGCCACAGAATCCTAGCTGTTATCAATAGTGAATAGTGGATTTAGCCCTAGAGGACAATGGATCAAAGCAACATAGGTTTGAGGGGATGTCACCAATGGGAGGTGTGAGGACCATCAATAACAACAACAATCAATATTAAAAGTTTCAGTCAATAACTACACCAGTTTAATAATTAAAAATCATGGATTTATTTCCCTATAATAAAAATGCTAATGTCACGAAAATAACTCTCAAACACAAATGATAAGCATATTATATCATTAGCGGCTGGTTAAAACGACTTATATATCTCAATTCAATTAATACAATTAAACAAATTATCTGCAAAAGAATCACACTTATTAATAATACAAAAACTGGAAATAATGGCAAACTATACATTAGTTCAGCATCAAATGAGCTCAGGAAAGGTCATGAACATATCAAGATTAAGTCCCTAACTAACCACAAATTAGCATTACATGTTGGTCTTCATATGAAAAGAATTTAGTAACATTAATTTAGAAAACTCTTAACTTGATTATGATATATAAAAATTATTAATGTGCAGCAATATAAGTATTAGTTGCAGCTGGTACCTGGAAAGCAAGAGAGACACAATTCACATTTAATAACATACATTACCACAATAGTAGTAAAAGCAAATGATCAGCTTCAGCTTGAGGACACCATCAGCTATGGGCCTAACGACAGCTAGTCTCGAACCTCGCTTACTCTAGAAGAATAGCACTGGATGACGAATGACGAACCACAAAAAACCCACAAAGTAAAGAACTAACTCCTAATCATTTTACAAAGATTGTTATACTAAAATCTAATAACTCCTGATTGGTCAGTCAATGGGGTGGTTTCATTTCAGCCAATCTACAACTAAATTGATGACCTAAATTTAACAAATCTACGCTAACTATAACATTTTGTTTCGATGTATCTTTACTTCTTCTGTCTCGTCTGTAACTCCATTGTCTCATTGCCTCTCGAAATCTTGTTCTCAGGAAGAAACTTTTACTGTAACCTTCTACTTCCATCCTCGAGGAAAGACCAGATATTAGTAACATATCTAAACAATAGAACATTTCAATGTATGCCATGCTTATTTAATACACAACCTTGTAAGACATATCACTGCAACCTACAGGGGTAGCTGTGGATACATCTACACAAGCTTTGAAAACACTCATTACGAAGGCTTTGAATCAAGGAAAATAACCACAGCATTTTAATATAATTTTGCTTAGCCAAGAACAAAAAAACAAATATTTCAAAAGTTTTCTCGTTTTACACTTTAATTCATTACACATTTTTAATATGAAAATCATTTATAAACATATTAGAAAATTCACACTCTCACAATCCGTCCTCTAATGACTATTCATGTCATCACATTACTCTTTAATACATTTATTTATTATCATCAAACTCAAAACTTTGTCTCATTTATTTCTGAATTATTCATTTTTCATTTTTCAATTTTTATTTTCTTTGTAACATTTATTCAGTTTGATTTCAAAATGTCATTTATTCCTTTCTAATTTTCTCTTCTTAATGCATTTTATTACTTTATATGTTCCCCAAATCCTAATTAAACAAAACACAATTATTGACACCCATTTTGCTATTGTCAGAATAACATTTCTTCCCACATTGCTAAACCTACAGCTTCAATTCGTTTTCCACCTTTTCCCAAATTGTAGTTTCTGTTAGTTCTTTCAAATCTTTATTATTAGTGTTAGTCACATTAGTGATTAATTCTTTAACCTTTCCTGAATTATCAGGAATAAATTAACAATAATGATTAGAACCAATTAATTTACAAACTCCGCCCTGTTTCGCCAAAAGAATGTCTAACGCAAGGCGATTCTGAAGTGCCATAGCTCTTGTAGCAGCCAACTCTGTATCCAGAAGAATAATAGCTCCGGAATATCTTGTCAATATGTTAACCACTATTGTGGACACCTTCTGAATCTTAATCGAATTCAAGACTACTCCCACTGAAGGAATTATAGCCCCAAATATGTCTCCCAAAATGCTAGAAATTGATTCTTGCTTGGGTCTCGCTTGAAATTTCATTGAATCAGGAATTTTACTCAGGTCGTCCAACTGATAGATTTTTGGAGAGACTATTCCCAGATAACATGTCCCGTACCACCCTCTAGGAAGACGGTAATATGCATTTCTTCCACCAAAATAGTAAATCCCAGGTATCGGAGGGTCTTGTCCATTCATCATAACATCCCACTTACTCCTAATCATAAAATCATGCCTACATTCACTCTTTCCAACAAACACTCTATCATTCTTACTCCAAGGCCTTTGTATACAAAGCTTCCCTACATGCTCAGCATCTATTGTTAGTTTACCCTGTTTACTGATGTCAGTATAAGCATAATCTATTCCAGGCTTTCTACTTATAATTCCCTTATCCATTTTTGCCTTTATCTCTTTCCTTCTATCTACTGTTTGATCTAAACATTTCTTCTCTACTGGCGTTAGTAAACAAGTCAAGTTATTGCGATGAGCAAAGGCAGTTCCAAAGTTAAAGTAGGCTCAAAGAAATTTCTCCTAATTACTATGTTATTTTTTTTTTGTGGCTATTTTATTCAAATATCCTATGGCAGGTACAAAAGATAATACCATATCATAGTTTGAATAAAACTATTGAATATATTCTTGATTATAGAAACATGTTAGCAAAACACTGCAGCTTATAGCATAAGTCACAGGTACGCTGTGATACGTAGTTCCTCCTTCTACTGAAGTTGGAATCTGCATACATACATAAAAATCAGTCGCATCCATCACTTCAACATATTCATGCAATAAGCGATACCAAAACATTAGAAGAAAGCTCTTTTTCCTCGTGTAAGTATGTTACATCTATCCTAACTTTATCTTTGGTTAATGATTTATCAGTCAAGTCTAGAGAACTCATTTTCGCAGTCTGATTTGCTCCATCAATCTCATAAACAGACACATCCACAAATAACAATAAACATATCAACACACTTGTTATCACTAGACCAATAGAAAACACTTTGCAACAACTAATTCTATAGTTTTGGTTATGTCAATCACTCATTTTCTCTGGTAGAAAAAAAAAAAAATGTCCCCAAAATTTCAAAATAAAAATAAAAAATAAAAAATCTCTCCTAATTTTTTGTAAACTTTTTTTTTTATAATGAATTAATTAGCTTTTGGGCAGTTCCTCCTTTGTGAAGTTCGATATAGCAGCTCGTCTAAGTTCAGTTGTTCATTTGTCTTCTCCAGTAATTCTCAATTTCTATCTTTACATCATAAATTTAAATACTCCGTTTTCATTCTCTTTCACCCAATGTCTCTTTCTTGTGAATGTTCACGTTCCAAAATCAGAATGTTCTAAGTCTCTGTCAAAACAATAACTCAAAAATTCTTCTTGCCAATCACATGTATTTAAATATGCCGCATCTGCAGCATATCTTCTGCTTGCAACTCTTCCCCTTTTTGGCCGCCTTCCACTTTCACTATCTTCTCCATAGTGTGTTCTTCTCCAGGCAACTCTCTCTCCTCTGGTACTGATGGTATCACATAAACCTTTGCTTTTCCCGCAGTTTTCTCTAGCCAATTTTCTCCTTTCAATGTTTCTTTTGTCAATAGTCTTCTCAGTATTGAGTCTTCACTTGCTTTTGGACTTTTCCATTCTGACGTTCCAGCAATTGGTTCTGGAAGAGTATAATCCACTGGGGCGGGACTATTCTCAATTCCTTTCCCAACGGGGTCTGTCTCGTCTTTGGTTTGGTTTATCAAACCACCTGCTACTGAGGTCACCCTCCTCTGAGCAGATCATTCTTCTGTTGTTCCTTGTTTTTCGTTCTCATTCGAGGACACCCTCCTCGGATCAAAATCAGTCTCATTTCTTTCTTCTTGAACTGATTCTTCTACTCCTCTTACAGCTTGCTCAACCTCTTCTCTGTTTTGTTCTCTTTCATCTGTTATAGGAGTAGGTACATCTCTATTATTCTCGATGTTTTGCTCCCTTTCTTCTCCTTGGTTTCCGGTATTCTCGACTGTTGGCAATCTCAACAGTTCCTCTTCTCTTTCTGTTGGATCATGCACTTTTCTCGTGTGGCTCGCATCTACCCAATTCAGCAAACCAGCATACTTCACAGCAGTTGTGTAGTGAGCACAAATTGATATGGTCCCGTCCAACGTGCTTCAAGGCAAGACTTTCCAACGTGCTTCCGTATAAGCACCCAGTCTCCTGCTCTCAGACAATTTCCTTGACCATGTGTTTTTGCTGGGCTGTTGCAACTTCCACCTGATAAGAAAAAGACCGAACCACACCAGCCAGGCTTTTGCAGTAATCTAGCACCATATCATCTGCAATATTCACAAGTGCGTTTGCAGGTATTGCTGGTAATCTCAGTGCTCTCCCCATCAATATCTAATGTGGACGTAACCCAGTCTTTTTGTCAGGTGCACTTCTCACTGACATTAGTACTAGAGGTACAGCATCTGGCCATTTCAGATTTGTTGATGCACACACTTTTGCCAATCGTGAGTTTGGTGAAACATTCATTTGTTCTACTAAACCTGAAGCTTCTGGGCGATAACTGCAATGCAATCTTTGCTGAATGTTTAATACTGAAAAAAGCTATTTTATCACCTCATTATTGAAATGTGTACCCCTATCTGATTCAATTGAGACCGGAAAACCAAAACATGGAATTAGTTCTTGCAAAAGCAATTTAGTCACAGTTAAACTATAATTTCTCTTTGTCGGATAAGCCTCAATCCAATGACTGAAAATGCACACAATCACCAACACATATTTCAGACCGGCACATGCAGGCATCTCAATGAAATCAATTTGCATTCTACTGAATAGACCTCCTGCCATACCTATGTGACCCATGTTGACATTTGTTCCTTTGCCGACATTCATCTGCTGGCATGTTATACACCTATGGCATAACAGGTCTGCCACTTCCCTGAATTTTGGATTGTACCAGTATTGTTTAAAACTCCTGATCATTGCATCCCTTCCAATATGTGTTTGACCATGGTAGTACCTCGCCATCTGCGTCAGTAAACTGTTTGGCAGGACTACCTTTCCTTCTATTGTCACCCAAATCTCATCCTCCCTTTGTATGCTTTGATGTTTAATCCAATCTCTCATTTCCTCTCCTGGCACATTGTTCTGTATTGCTTTCAATTCATGTAGTGTCTCCACTATCTGTACAGTGAAATTGGAATAAATCTCTTCATTTTCAGACATCAATTCCCAATTTTCCTTGATTGAAATTCCATTTAGAGCACAACATTTTCCAACCTGGTCTGCATAAGCATTTCCCAAAGTTACATAACGCTTCCCTTTTTGGTGTGCACTGCATTTTCTCAGGTGTCTGCACTGCTTGTAGCAAATCATGTATCCTTTCCCCATTTCTTACAGGTGATCCTGAAGAAGTTAGAAACCCTCTCTGTGACCAGATTTGCCCCCAAATTATGCACAATTCCAAATCCATATTGACTATCAGTATAGATTGTGACCTTCATTTGATCTGACAATTGACATGCTCTAGTAAGAGCCACTAGCTCCGAAACCTGTGCAGAAATCACTCCTTTAAGCCATGAAGCTTCTAGTATGCCTGTGACTGTACATAATGCATACCCTGACCTCAATGCACCCCTGTTGTCCTGTAAGCAAGAACCATCAACCAAAATATTTGATCATTGTCTTCTAAACAAGTATTTTTAATGTCTTCTCTTGGTTTGGTACAAAGTTCTGTCACTTCCAAACAATCATGTTCAACATCATCTATGTTGGACAGATCTTCCCCCTCATTTGGTAGTAATGTTGCCGGGTTAAGCACTGTGCACCTTTTTATTGTCACATTTGGTGCCCCAAGAATAACTGTTTCATATCGAGTCAATCTTGCATTGGTCAAACAAAGGCGGTCATTCTGACCGCGGCGGGCGGCGGTAGCCGCCCGCCATGCGGTTACCGCCATTTGGCCGCTCCGCGGTCAAAAGACCGCGGCGGCCATTCTGGCTTTCCCCTGGGCCGGCGGGCGCCCGCCAAAGGAGCGCCCGCCGGCCCAGTGGGAAAGGCCCTCCAACACAGAGGCCGGCTCCGAATGGAGCCGGCGGTGTTGCAGGGGTGCGACGGGTGCAGTAGCACTCGTCGCGATTTTCACTGTCTGTAAAGCAGACAGTGAAAATCTGTATGGGGCCCTGTTAGGGGGCCCCTGCACTGCCCATGCCAGTGGCATGGGCAGTGCAGGGGCCCCCAGTGGCCCCACGACCCCCGTTCCCGCCATCCTGGTTCTGGCGGTGAAAACCGCCAGAAACAGGGTGGCGGGAAGGGGGTCGGAATCCCCCTGGGCCAGGGGAAAACCGGCGGGAAACCGCTGGTTCCCCTTTTCTGACCGCAGCTTTACCGCCGCGGTCAGAATAGCCCTGGAAGCACCACCAGCCTGTTGGCGGTGCTTCCGCTGCCCTCCGCCCTGGCGGTCAGAGACCGCCAGGGTTGGAATGAGGGCCATAGTGTCTTTGACCTTGTCAGCAGAATTGCAATTGAATGAGGTACCATCACTGTCAGTGGATAACCCATCACAATATTTTCACTTTGAGTTATACTCTGATTAACAGCTGCGACAGCTTGCAGTCCTCCGGGTAGGACTGCTGCAACATTATCCAAGGTAGCTGAAAAATATGCTACTGGGCGATTAACACCACCATGTTTTTGTGTTATGGCAGACAAAGAACATCCATCTCTCTCATGACAAAACAATAGGAACGGTTTTGTGTAGACAGGCATACCTAAAGTTGGTGCTTGACACAAACTCTCCCTCAGCTCAGTGGAAGCTTTCACACACTCCTCATTCATCATTATAGGATCTGAAACACGCTTATGTGTCAATCTTTGCAATGGCTTTGAAACCGCTCCTTTTGGGAACTCAGCATTTTCATTTTCATTATTGCCGCCACTCTCTCTCTGGAAATTCTCCTCGGCCCTTTCTCAATCAGATGTCCCAAATACTTCACCTCTTGCTGACAGTATTGTAACTTAGTTGGAGAAACTTTATGACCATTATCTCCCAGGAAATTCAACAATGCAATTGTATCCTCCCTACAGCCTTCCTTTGTCTTCAATGAAATTAGTAAGTCATCAATGTACTGCACTAAGGTTGACTTATAGGGCATCACCAACAACTCCAAATTCTTTTTTTAAATCTAATTGAAAATCGATGGTGATTCTGAAAACCCTTGCGGAATCCTGCATCAACAGTAGACTCTAGTCAGGAAATTGAAACAAAAGAGATATCTGCTGTCCTCATGAAGAGATACTGAGAAAAATGCTTGGCACAAATCAATGACTGTAAACAATTCTGCATCACATGGAATCTGAAACGTTATTGCTGCTGGATTGGGTACCACTGGACAGCACTTCACTACAATGTAATATATTTTCCTTAAATCCTGAACCAAGCGTATTTTCCCATTCGGCTTCTTCAAACCCATGATTGGTGTATTACATGGACTGCTCATCACTTCTTTCAAAACTCCTTGTTCCAAAAATGGTTCTATCAGTGGTCTTATTCCTTCTATGATTTCATTTGTCATTGGGTTTTGAGCTGTTTGTGGAAACACCACATTCTCTTTCACTGCCACCCTGACTCCCTAAACTCCTTTAATTAAACCACTGTATTTTCCTGAAAGATCCCAAACCTTTGGTTTAACCCTTGCCTATAGATCACTCAGCAAGTCTTTCTTTTCAAACACTGGAAAGAAACTCATTAAGTCCTCCGAATTGTGTTCTTCATGTGCCTCATCCTCATTGACTACCTGGTCCTCTTCCACATTCAACAAAGCTAGTTCACAACCTCTCATCCTTTTCCCTTCATCTGCTGTCTAATCTTCCTTATCAACACCAATGGTCTCCATTGCAATTCCCTTTCTGGAACACATAATTAAACAATTTATTTTGCACAGCAAATCTCTTCCCAACAATGATACTGGACTGGAGTCACAAACAACAAAACTATGATAGTCTCTGAAATTTTCAATTTTCACAAGGACTGGTTCTGCAAGAGCATCAACCAACTGCTTATTTGCAATGCCTACTATCTCCACTGTCCTCTCAGAAACAGATATGTCTGGTACTTCCACTGTCCTTATCGTCGAGCGCGTTGCTCCTGTGTCAACCAAAAAATGTACCTCATGACCATGTACTTCACCATGCACATAAGGACCTCTTTGATCCACATCTAATGATGCACCCATCATAAACTCCTCCTCGTCTGAATTACTCAACGGCCATTCAGCATTTATTTCACTCTCACTTCGTAAGGGAAATTGCTCAATTGTGTTTACACATTTGTTTTTACTCTGATTCGTGACCACCTGCGAAAGCATAACCTGTTGCTGTTCCACTGGGCTCTGTATTAATTGAACCTCTCTCGGTACTTGCATTTGCTGTACAGGCACCATCTGCACTTGTGGCTGCATTTGTTGCACTTGTGGCATTTGTACTTGTTGTACCTGGGGTTGCACATTCTGCATTTGTTGCACTGGCTGTAAAGGCTGAAAACCTTGCATGTTATTCACATTATTCTGAAAATTTCGATGTTGACCTCCCATTCTAGGTCCTTCAGTGCCTTGAAATGAATTGACACCATTTGTTTGCTGAACCATTCCTCCTCCCTGATTCAACATCGGACACTGTCTTTTCCAATGTCCCAGTAATACGCAAATGTGGCAAGGTAATACTTTTCGCCTCTGCTGCTCATCTTGCATCACCACTGAAGTCAAGTCCACATTTCTATTAACTACTTGAATCATCATTCCTCATCCTCTACCGTGACCTTGATTCAGAAACAAACCATTTCCCTGAGGCAACTGTTGCAAATTTCCCTGCATTCCTGTCTGCACTGCCTTAATCTGCATCACCATCGCTTTTTGTTTCAGCTTCTTTTGTTTCAACTCAATTTCATCACTACAATATTTAGCATACTGCAGAACCTCATCAATTGGCTTTGCCTCCCAACGTATCAAATTATTCTTAATCATTTGAATCACTTCTGGTTTTAACCCATTGACAAATTTGAACGCCCAAATGATTCATGTTTTCCTTTTCAATAGTTTCTGCACCACTAAATTGTTTGAATGCCTTCAGCAATCTCTCATAATACGCATGAACTAACTCCTTCCCTTCTTGTGTTTTTCTATCAATGTGCTGCCAATCAACGCTTTTCGGCGAAATTCTCGTTTTCAGAAATTCAATGACTTTATAGTAATATTTCATTACTTCAGGAGATGGTGCATCTGTTTCCAAATCTCTTTGCGGTTCACTCATCGGCCAATCAACACTCCTTTTACATTCAACCCACAAATCTGCTGGTACCACAATGTCAAAAAGTGTGTTCAAATCTTCCCAAAGACACTTTGAAAGTTTCACAAACCTATCTGTCTGTTGATACCACTCCATTGGCTTCCCTCTCAGTCTTGGATAATCATTTGTAAAGCTTATGATGTCACTTCTATTCCAAGGTACATTAATAAAATTTCCCCCTGGCGTTTCTCTCATTGGTAATATTTTTACTGCATCTCATGCCGGTATCCCATCATCTTTCTTAGGTCTCTCTCTTTTCCTGTCCCATTTACTCTCCCATTTATCCAATGCTCTCCAAACCTGCACTTTATCAAGTAACTCTTTGAGATGCGTTCTCATCCCTGCAGATCTCATGTGAACAAAGTCTTCTTCCTCCAAACCCAGCCTATACCTCCTTCTAAATGTTTTCATCTTTGTCAAATCAATGTCATAATCATCTGCTACATCTTGTTACTGTTAATAAACTCTGCTCACTCCTTTTGTAATGACTTTACATAAGTATCTCAATTGCCCTTCGGTATACGAGTCAAGTCTCTTCACTCCCATTGTTCCTTCCAAAAGTTCACTTCCTTCCATGTTTAATCTTACTCTGGTTATCATTTATTCCTCTTTTTTCTTTCCTTTTGAACTATTTAAGTCCTCCAACCATTCTGTTATTTCTTGTGTAGACAAGCCTTTCAGTGATACTCCACTAGCTTGTGCACCTGCTCCCAGCCCTTGCCCTGAACTCGTACTCAGTTGTTGAGCCATTGTTCCTGATGTCTTGACAGGTGACAAATCTATTAGAGAATTTGTCTCATTTAAACTTGATCTCTGTCTATTCTGCACATTTAGCAATGAATTCTCTCCACTATTGTCTACCCGAACATATAATGCAGTCACTGGACCCATCGTAATAGGTACAGTAATTGCATCTGGATTCATCAGTGTCCCAGCTCCCGGTGTTTGTCCTGCTCTCATGCTCTGCATTTGTGGAATCTGTATATGAACAGGTTCTCTTATCTTTGTCCCTTGATGACCCTGTGACAGTATTATGTTTGCCACTGTTCTCACTGTCCGGCTCTCTGGCTGTGCCTCAGGAATGTTCATTTCAAACGGTTGTCTATTGCTCAACGAGTCTTTAAAACTACTCTGCATCTGAACTCTCTCATGACTCAGGTCACCCCTCTCTGATTCTGAAGTAAATGGTGCAGTAGGAATTATGTTACTCATACCACTCCCATTTAATCCGTTTATATTCTGCTGTCTCACATCGGGTGGAAGATATGTTTCTACAACATGTTTAACCACCTCGTCTTTCTCCGTGTCATCATCTTTAAACATGATCCTTTTTGGCTCTTTTGCACCTTGTTCTAATGAACCCTTCTTCTTTTCCTTTCCATCTTTTCTTTCAACCTCGTCTGTATTTGTTCTGGCTGGAAATAACCTAACCCGAGTAAGGTATCTTCTCTCCATCTTTGCTGTTCCTCATCCCACATCGTTTCAAACAGTGTTTTCTCTACCATTCTCATTTTCTTTTCATATTTAAAAGCCTGCTGTTCCTTCGCTACCAGCTCTCATACAGCTAATGCCTCAAACTACGCTGGCCTCAGTGGAGGTTTAAGACTGCACATCTTCGTTCTCAGATTATCCAGAACTCTTAAATTGAACGTACCATGTTCTGGAAAAGCTAAACAACCTTCTTTCTTTGTGATTTTGACCCAATGCTTCTGCCAAAGACATGCCGCTGCACCTCTCTCCTCAAACACAATATATGCTGGAGTATTTTCAGGCGGACAAATCTTACCTTCCAATCCTTGATTGTATTCATCACCCCTCAACACACATTTCAAAGCTTTGACAAACTTAATTTTGACTTGATTTATTCAAACTCGGTATCCACATTTTTTTTTATTTCAAACTCAACTTGAACAAAAACAACTCAACAAGCAGTAAACAAAGTTAAAGCAAGAATAACCAATCATGTAAAGGGACTACAGTCCCACAATTATCTCCAACACCCCCTGCCATCCAGTTGTGTTACTCTATTATCGGACTGATTAACAAATCTGTGCATGACTCCTTTGTGTTGATTAACCAATCCCAGCGCGGCACTACTACGTCTCACTCAACACATTAACTCCCCTCAGCACTTTCGCTGAGATGCTATCGTACTAACCTTTCACAACTCACAAGCAAAATAACGCAATATTAATTTGTGAGGTATTTTAAAAATAAGAAAACAGATTCTCTCAATTACAACAGGTAGGGTAACACAAACGCTTCAGAACCTTCCAAAGAAACCTTCAGCTTTTGCCTACTCCTTTTTTACAATTCCCAAAATCGTGAGTAAACTTCGACTAGCAAACTTTACTACTCCACTGTTCCTTGGACTATTGTCTAGTGCACTTAGTACTCACCAAGTCTTCAGTATATTTTAATTCACACCAATTTCTCACAAATTCGATTTACCAATCTAGAGAGATCGGTCTACTAAATGAACGAATTACAACATATACCAAGTGTCTCTCTACACTTGTCCTTATACTACCGAGTCCCAGACCTCTCTCTCTCTGGGTCTGTCATCAACAACCACATGGATAATTTTTCCTGCATCAAGCGCCACACTCAAATGAAGAACGCCACTTCCCTACTCTCATACCTATAGTACTACACCCACTCCATCTAATCACTAATTTGTGTATCTCTACTCCTCTAAACACATTTTCGACACAATCATCTGCAAATTAGCTAAAGCTGTGCAAGCGCAAACACTTTATTCTCCTTCTTCAAATACAATCAAACACCTCCAAGAACATACCCATCAATCTAGGGGGTTTCCAAGAAACGGAGAAAGTCACATAAGGCAAACTAGCCACTCATCTTGTTAAATTCTTTTAACAATTTTGAAAAAAGAAAGAAAGAACAAATGAACCTCTTTGACACACCTGAACCTCACAAATCCATTTTGACATCATCTAAACAATGACATAACCGTAATCTGCTACCAAAAACTGCTAACGCGGCACAGAATCCTAGCTATTATCAATACTAAATGGTGGATTCAGAGCTAGAGGACGATGGATCGAAGCGACATAGGTTTGAGGGGATGTCACCAATGGGAGGTGTGAGGACCATCAATAACAACAACAATCAATATTATAAAGTTTCATTCAATAATTACACCAGTTTAATAATTAAAAATCATGGATTTATTTCCCTATATTAAAAATGCTAATGTCACAAAGATAACTCTCAAACACAAATGATAAGCATATAATATCAGTAGCGGCTGGTTAAAACAATGTATATCTCAATCCAATTAATACAATTAAACAAATGATCTCCAAAAGAATCACACTTATTAATAACACAAACACTGGTAATAATGGCAATGTATACATTAGTTCAGCATCAAATGATCTCAGGACAAGTCATGATCCCAGGACAAGTCATGAACATATCAAGATTAATTCCCTAACTAACCACAAATTAGCAGTTATCCTCATGTGAAAAGAGTTTAGTAACATTAATTTAGAAAACTCTTAACTTAATTATGATATATCAAACTTATTAATGTGCAGCAATAACATTATTAGTTGCAGCTGGTACCTGGAAAGCAAGAGAGACACAATTCACATTTAATAACATACATTACCACAATAGTAGTAACACCAAATTATCAGCTTCAGCTTGAGGACACCATCAGCTATGGGCCTAACAACAGCTAGTCTCAAACCTCATCTACTCTAGAAGAATAGCATTGGATGACAAATGACGAACCACGAAAAACCCACGAACTAAAGAACTAACTCCTAATCATTCTACACAGATTGTTATACTAAAATCTAATCAACTCCTGATTGGTCAATCAATGGGGTGGTTTCATTTCAGCCAATCAACAACTAAATTGATGACCTAAACTTAACAAATCTACGCTAACTATAACATTTTCTTTCAATGTATCTTTACTTCTTCCTTCTCGTATGTAACTCCATTGCCTCATCGCCTCTCAAATATCTTGTTCTCAGGAAGAAATTGTTACTGTAACTGTCTACTTCTATCCTCGAGGAAAGACCAGATATTAGTAACATATCCAAACAATAGAACATTTCAACTTATGGAATGCCCAGTTAATACACAACCTTGTAAGACATAACACTGCAACCCACTAGGGGTATCTGTGGATACGTCTACACAAGCTTTGAAACCACTCAGTATGAAAGCTTTGAATCATGGAAAATAACCACAGCATTTGAATATAATTTTGCTTAGCTAGGAACAGAAAAACAAACATTTCAAACGTTTTCTCGTTTTACACGTTAGTTCATTACACATTTTTTATATGAAAATCATTAATAAACATATTAGAAAATGTACACTCTCACAGTATCTAATGACTGAATATCCATAGTCACCAATAGGTCAATAGATTTTTCAAATGCCAGACCCTGAAATAAGCTAATAAAGTACATTCTATCTGTAATGTATGCTGTAGCCAAAGGAACAAATGGTTTGAGAAAGAAGTCCAAGTATTGACATAATAGTTCTAAAACTGAATCACAACCAAACACAATAGGTCTCCCTGGTGGATTAATTAATCTCTTGTGTATCTTAGGTAGAATATATATCATAGGTAATCTAGGGTGTTCTCTATTTAGGAACAACTATTCATTGGTGCTCAAAAACCTTGTTCCAATAATTTCTTGGTATACTTTGCTATTTCAGTTTTGAGTTCTTCTGTGGGATCCCTTCAAACCTTCCTGTAAAATGTTTCATCATTCAATTGATTCAAAGTCTCTTGGCAGTAGTCTTTCATATTTTGTATGACTATTCCGCCCCCCTTGTCAGCAGCTTTTATTACAACCTCTGAATTCCTGCTGAGATCCTTGATTGCCATGCTCTCATTTATGACAGAATATATTTAATGTATTTCCTTTGCTTGCTAATGACCTCTATATTTTGCATTACCATTTTCTCAAAGGTTAAGATCTCACTAGGTATAGTAGGGGATATTGGTGTGAAAGTAGGCGGTGGTCTAAAACCTGTAACATCTTCATTTATTGTTTCAGAACCACCCACAAAGTAATGATTCAATCTAATCTTCCTAACAAATCGCAGCTTTAACTTCACTTCAAACAAATTCCTACTAGCAGTGGGCACGAAAGAGAGGCCTCAAATCAGGACCTATACTTCGATAAATTAAAGATGGGGCCCATGTTAGGGGTGGTGTTTCTGTCTGCAGATCCACCAATGTCCACTACCTCCGACTGAACCACTGATATCTCCTGAGTGGTGTTAATACGTGTGACAGCAGGAATAGTATCCACAACTCCAGGAATGGTAGTAAATACCATCTGCATTGCTATTGCCTGGTCTGTCTCTCCCTGTGTGATTCCAGAAAGTATCCCAGGCTCCTCCCCCTGCCTTGACCCCGGCCTTTGGTCGTCCCTCTGGGAGGTGTTCCCTCGCCTCTGCCCCTGGCTAAAAAAAGAGGGGTCCAAATAATTTTGCCTACTCTGGTTACCTATAGTACTAGGTCCTGGAGTCTCATTGACAGAACTTTCACAGGCTGAGGTGTCTGAAAAAGTAGTGCATTTCCTGTAACCACCAATCCATTTATCCACATACCTGTCTGTTTTGTCCTGTTTCTAATAATCTTCCTTGAGGTAACGATATGTCAAATTTTTGCCGTATTGTTCTATGTTTTTAGCTAGCTTGTCAAGTTTCCTTTGTTGTGTAATGTATGTAAACTCTGATGCTGTTTTCCCTATAGTCTTTAAGGCCTCTTTGGCATTGGTAAGTGCTGTATCATCCAGAATCTCATGTGTAAGCTCTGCAATCTCTTTCTCTAATCTGCTTATGTGTTCTACTGCAGTAACTATACCCAGAACCATCCAGTAACATGAATATCATGGGCTCATTTCATACCTGTAAACCTATAGGAATAACATTTGACCGCAGGTACTCTTTCATCAAATGCCCATGTAACTGTGTTCTTACCAATATCTTTTTAATTCTCTCTAACTTTGCAATCTCTTCTTGCAAGACATCCAAAACCTCTGGAGGTACCTGGGCCAGATAGGAAGGGTCCTTTAATAATTTGTTGATATAGTCTTCAGAATAAGATAGTGTCTCTTTCCCTGACATGTTATGTGAATATCAATCTAAACCAAAAAAATTTTTTTGACCAGGACACATCCTATTAAAACAATTTGATTAGAAGCCCTTGCGGTCCACTGACCGCTAAGAGAATATATAACAAAAAAAGGGGGATAAACCCTGTAATCAGTGGACCCAGGTGAATAGATTTATAAACAAAAAATGGCCCGTGCGGGGGAAAGTGTCAGCCTTGACTTCCATGGCAAAATTCACTCTCCCAGAAGGTAAGGTTTATATAGATTGGTTCTATTTAAAATTTTCTTCTTTTTATTACATTATGAAAATCACATTTCTTGGTAAATTGTTTGAAAATTATAATAATACACATCAAGAACAGACTCAACACATAACATTCAAAGTAATCATAAAATTCTTAAAATATAAGAATAAGAATAAAGTGCTCCTACAAGGTGACGGCTGAGTGCAAAAGTGAGTAAGTGAACATAAAGTGACCAGCGTTATTTACACATATATATACACAACTATCAAAAGATTCCTTGTTCATAGAATGCAGCATCCATTATTTCAGTGTCATAGCTCAACAACTATGGGGGTCATTACAACATTGGCGGTAAAAGCCGCATACCGCCGTGCAGAAGACCGCCAACACACCGCTGTGACAGCCGAATTCCACCACGGTCCTTATGACCCAAAGGCCGGAATCCGCCAAAATCTAGACACCCACACAAGTCCGTCCACACAAAAGGTCAGTGATAAACTGGCGTTAACAAAACCTCCACCGCCACACAAACAGGAATACGCCCACACTATTACGACTCACGAATCCATGCGGCGGTCTTTCAACCGCGGTATTCCATTGGCAGTACACACCGCCGCACTCAAAATACACACACATATACAAAACACTACCACATTGGACAATTCAAAATACACACACCTGATACACATACACACACCACTCCCACACACCCAATACAATATAAAACACACACCCACATCACCCACAAACCCTCATGACAACAATTGCTACTGAAGGCCACAGAGAGATACCACCATCTACAAACCAGCATCCACAGGCACTCAACACCATCACTCACACAACATCCACGCACCTCACACAACACACCACTAAATATCACCCCACACATCACAACACACACCACCCCACACATCACAACACACCACCCCATGCCACGGCAAAGACACCCCAGGTTCTCTGAGGAGGAGCTCAGGGTCATGGTGAAGGAAATTATCTGGGTAGAGCCACAGCTATTTGGATCACAGGTGCAGCACACCTCCATAGCTAGGAAGATGGAGCTATGGCAAAGAATCGTGGACAGGGTCAACGCAGTGGGACAGCACCCAAGAAATAGGGATGACATCAGGAAGAGGTGGAACGACCTACTGGGGAAGGTGCGTTCCGTGGTCTCAAGACACCACATCGCAGTACAGAGGACTGGGGGTGGACCCCCACCTCCTCCCCCACAACTAACAACATGGGAGGAGCAGGTCTTGGCTATTCTGCATCCTGAGGGCCTCGCAGGAGTAGCTGGAGGAATGGACTCTGGTAAGTCAAATCTTTACTATTACATCCCCCACCCTACCTGCATGCCATCACATAGCCCCACCCTCACCCTCACACCTATCACTCCTACTCCTCACACATGTCCCAATATCACAAACCACCCATCCCAAAATCAAGCCCTGCATGTAACACCAGAGCATGGACACCCATCACCAAAGCATGGCCACTGCACATACCCATACACCTCACTAAACCATCATCACACAAGGTCCTACACAGGAATGAAAGCACTGGGGTACATGGTCACCCACCTATTGCACACCATGGCACACACAGATGCAATAATCATGCTTTACACCCCTGCAGGACCCATACCCAACGTCACTGGACAGGAGGGTCCAGACATGTCCACTCCACCCACAGAAGAGGCCCACAGTGATGACAGCAGCTCTGTCTAACTGGATCTAGACGACCAGCCCGGACCATCTGGGACCTCGGGACAGTCGGTTCCCCTCACACAGCCACAGGCCACTACAGAGCTTCCCCCCTGTGGAAACACCAGCACAGCACCCACCCAGCGGGCCCATACCTCTGTCCCCAGGACACGTCAAGCAGCAGTGTGTCCACCACTACAGGGAACCCAGGCTAACCGACCACCCCAATAACACCAGGGACCTGGGGGCAGTGGTAGTGGGCACACGGTTCAGGAGACAGAGGCCCAGGAACACAGGGGAACCGGGGGGCTGCTGTGCGACAGGGGGAGGACAGGCCCAGGGAACCCTCTCTCCACGAGGCCCTCTCCAACATCATGGGAGCCTACCACCATTCGCAGGAGACGATGGCAACAGTACTGGACAAGTTTCAGGAGACCCACCGGCTGCAGGAGGAACAGTATTTGGGCTTTAGGGAGGAACTCAAATCTATCAGTTCCACCCTGGGCACCATTGTAGGGGTGCTGAAGGAACTCCTCAACACCAGGAGGGACACTGTGGCACTACAAGGGGCCCCTGACACTAGCCTGTATGATGAACTGCCCTCCACCTCCGCCAGCGCTAGTGAACAGGAGGCACTGCCACAGGACCACCACACCAGCACCCCACCCCCTGCAGAGGGAGAACCACCCTGCAAGCGCTCCCTGAGATCCAGGACAAAGACAGAGAACGATGTCAAGACCCCAGCCAAGAAATGAGACCACCCTGATTGTCATCCTTCTGTCCCACCTTGTCACCCTGTTCATACTTAAACTGCCCCAGCTCCACTTCCTATGCCCCTTTGGACAATGCACCTGTGAGACTAATAGACTGGACTCTGCCATGGACATTCCTCCACCATCACCCCTCACCATTTTACAACCCCCTCAAATATTGAGCACTTAAATAAACACCCTTACAGCACAAAACAATCTGGAGTCTGTCTGTGATTTTGAAATATTGTATTAGCAATTACAGTGCCAAAATGCTCTTTCAAATGTAATGTCAACATACCTATGTCACACAGCTCTAGTCCATGAGGAAACAGAGCAGATGTCACACAGTGGGACCTACATCTGTGAAATCGTAAGGGAAAGTGTCAACTCAGTGACCATACACTGGGTGAAAATGACAGACAGTAGAGAGGTAGTAGATTTAAATTAGTTGTAGCAGGTAGGTTTGTCTTCTTCCCTGTGTCTCACTGGAAGTATTGCAGGATCACTGTGTTCCTGTTGTCGATGTCCTCTTCTTCTGCTTCCTCGTCTTCACTGTCCACAGGCTCCACAGCTGCCACAACACCTCCATCTGGACCATCCTCCTGCAGAAAAGGCACCTGTCGTCGCAAAGCCAAGTTGTGAAGCATACAGCAGGGCACGATGATCTGGCACACCTTCTTTGGTGAGTAGAATAGGGAACCACCTGTCATATACAGGCACCTGAACCTGGCCTTCAGGAAGCTGAAGGTCCACTCTATAATCCTCCTAGTTCGCCCATGGGCCTCATTGTAGCATTCCTCTGCCCTTGTCCTGGGATTCCTCACTGGGGTCAGTAGTCATGACAGGTTGGGGTAACCAGATTCACCTGCAAATGGCGAGGGACAACTGTTAGACACACACTAACTCATAGGGACATCCACAGACCCAGACAACTATTCCCACTGATTTGGGTCCAGGTGCTCACCTAATAGCCACACCCGGTGCCTCTGTAGTTGCCCCATCACATAAGGGATGCTGCTATTCCGCAGGATATAAGCGTCATGTCCTGAGCCAGGGAATTTGGCATTCACATGGGAGATGTACTGGTCTGCCAAACACACCATCTGCACATTCATCGAATGGTAACTCTTCTGGTTTCTGTACACCTGTTCACTCCTGTGGGGGGTACCAAGGCCACATGTGTCCCATCAATTGCACCTATGATGTTGGGGATATGTCCCAGGGCATAAAAGTCACCTTTCACTGTATGCAATTCCTCCACCTGAGGGAAAACGATGTAGCTCTGCATGTGTTTCAGCAGGGCAGACAACACTCTGGACAACACGTTTGAGAACATAGGCTGGGACATCCCTGATGCTATGGCCACTTTTGTTTGAAAAGACCCACTTGCTAGGAAATGGGGTACTGACAGATCTTCGACAGGAGAGGACCTACACTGCAAGTGCTGCTGTGACCTCAGTCTGGAAGAGACAATGGCTCGTGAGTCTGGGGAAAGGGCCCCTGCTTTCAGCACAGAGGAGTTGGAGAAACTAGTGGAGGGGGTCCTCCCCCAGTACACGCTACTCTACGGTCCTCCAGACAAACAGGTAAGTACACTGTGAGCATGCTGTATGGGCAATGCCTGTGTGGAGTGGTGTGGATAAAAGATAGGGGGGGTGAGAATGAGGCATGCATGAAACGACGGTGAGTGCATGTGCGTCATGGCAAGGGTAGGGATGCGGGCCAATGACTGTGACGGTGTAGTTGGTAATTACTACTCTTTTTCACCTGTACAATTCCTGTAGGTCAGCGCCCACCAGAAGAAGGACATCTGGCTGCCATCCCCAAGGAAGTCCGGACCCTGGGGGTCTACCACAGATGGAGCACCCACTGCCGGAAAAGATGGGAGGACATTCACCGCTGGAGAAAGAAGACGGCGGAGGCCCAGCTGACGATGGCCTCCCAACGTGGGAGGGGTGCCCGTCGCACCATGACCCCCCTGAAGTTCAGGATCCTGGTGGTGGCGTACCCGGAGTTGGATGGGCGCTTGAGGGCATCACAGCAACCACAAGGAGGTGAGTACACTCTCATTCTGCTGATTCAGCGTGCATTGGAGGTGTCTGGGTGGGGGAAGTGGGCTGTGGGGTTCCCTTAGGTCAGGGCGAGTTTGGTAGTTAAGTTCCCTTCTTCAGCCAGGCCTGTGGCACCCCACCCCGCCCGTGTACAGTGCCAACTACACCTAGTCAGGCTCCTGTGACATCCATGTGTGAGAAATCGGCTATAGCCTTGTAAGCCATGTCCCAGGGATTGATTAGTGGCCCCCAAGTGTGCGGCGTAGTGCAGGGGGCTTCTGTGTCTGTCGTGTCCGCCAGCGGTAGTGGTATTGCATGCACTGAACATGTCTTTCTTCTGTCTTCCCCCCCCTTTTTGTGGTCTCCCTGTTCTTGTGTGCATTAGCACCATCAGGAGGAGGAGCAGTGGCACCGGAGCAGGAGGGAGCTGCATCCCACATGGCCCTGGAGGGCGAGACTATGGACTCTGAATTCACCAGGTGACGGAGGGCGAGGGGAGCTCCACGGCGGGGACAGGAGCTGAAACCAGCGTAACGGACTCCTCCTCTGATGGGAGCTCCCTTGCGGTGGCGGCCCCATCTGTGCCCCCGCATCTACAGGTACAGCCGCCACCCCCCCTACCAGCACCGCCCTCCCAGCAGCCCCTCAGCTTTTGCCCCATGCCCGTTCGCCCCAGGCACCTCAGGCCCTACCCCAGTCACCCCTGCTGCCCTCAGTGAAGAGGCCATTGACCTCAGGTCCCTCACTGTTGGGCAGTCTACCATTTTGAATGCCATCTAGGGTGTAGAGAGGCAGTTGCAACAAACCAATGCATTCCTGGAGGGCATTCACTCTGGTCAGGCAGCCCTTCTGCGAACTTTTCAGACTCTGGCCTCAGCACTGATGGCAGCCATTGTCCCTGTCTCTAGCCTCCCCCCTCCAACTTCCTCCACCCAGACCCACACCCCCTGTACCTCAGCCTATCCCAAGCACACCATCAGACCAGCATGCACACACCTCAACACACAAGGGAAGCTCTGGCAAACATAAGCACCACACATCCCACAGGTACTCACGCAAGCATCACACACATGCAGACAAACCAACATCCACTGCCTCCACTGTGTCCCCCTCCTCCTCGTCTCCCTCCTTCCTCCCTGTCTCGTCTCCACTCACACCTGCATGCACTACATCCTCAGCCACTACGTCCATCACCAGCACACACACCACCACACCCGCTCACGTGCAGTCACCACCCCCACTACCATTCACACATCCCCTGTATCCTCTCCCAGTGTGTCTGTGAGGCCACCTCCCAAGGTACACAAACGCAGCCACACACCCACCCAAAAGCCATCCACCTCACGACAGCCTCCAGCCCATGCACCTTCACCCAAAGTCACCAAATGAACACCTCCTACAACCACTACCTCTTCCTCCACTCCCAAACCCCCTCCAGCTACCCGTCCCAATGTGTCCCAAAAACTTTTCCTGTCCAACCTTGACCTCTTTCCCTCACCTCCCCCACCCCTTCAGTCTCCTAGAGCCCGACTCACCAGGTCCCAACCTAGCACCTCAGCCACAACATCGGCGGGACCAGTGGTGCCAGAAGTCACCGGATTATGGAGTGCACCAGGCAGCAGGGCAGCCAGTGTGGCAAGGAGCCAGAGCACGGACAGTCCCCCACCTGTCAAGCATCAAAAGTTGGCCAGTGCCCAGCGGGAGAGGGGAAAGAAATCAGCCACCAAAACCACTCCCAGGGGTCCAGTTGGGAGTGTGGAGGCAGCTGTGACACCATCCAAGGTGGGGAAGGGACTCAGTAAAACTGTTGAGTCTGGGAAGATCAGCACGGCGGAGAAGACCGCCAGCAGCCCGCTGCCCAGGAGGCGACCGCCAGCAGCAGCCACACTGCCCAGGAGAAGGCCGCCAGCAGCCCCGCTGCCACAGACAGGACCGCCAGCAGCAGCCCCGCTGCCCAGGAGCAGACCGCCAGCAGCCCCGCTGCCCCGGAGGCGACTGCCAGCAGCCCCGCAGGCCAGGACAAGACCGCCACCAGCTGAACCGCTGCCAAGGACACCACCGCCACAAGCACCGCTGCCAAGGACACCGCCACCACCAGCACCGCTGAACAGGACAAGACCGCCACAAGCACCGCTGAACAGGACACCGTCGCCACCAGCACTGCTGAACAGGACAATACCGCCACCAGCTGAACCGCTGCCAAGGACACCGCCACCACAAGCACCGCTGCCAAGGACACCACCGCCACCAGCACCGCTGAAGAGGACAAGACCGCCACAAGCACCGATGAACAGGACACTGCCGCCACCAGCACCGCAGGACAATGAGCACCAAAAGCTCTGATGCTACTGAGACCGCCACAAGCAGGATGAAGCACTCTGGGCACAAAGCCCCCTCCAGAACCAGTGGAGATTTACATCCACTACCTCTGTCCTTGCCAGTATGAAGCACTCTGGGCACAAAGCCCCCTCCAGAACCAGTGGAGATTTACATCCACTACCTCAGTCCTTGGCAGGATGAAGCACTCTGGGCACAAAGCCCCCTCCAGAACCAGTGGAGATTTACATCCACTACCTCAGTCCTTGGCAGGATGAAGCACTCTGGGCACAAAGGTCCTGATTACAACTTTGGAGGAGGTGTTAATTCGTCCCAAAAGTGACGGTAAAGTGACGGATTTACCACCAGCCGTATTACGAGTCCATTATATCCTATGGAACTCGTAATACGGCTGGTGGTATATCCATCACATTTGGGACGGATTAACACCTCCTCCAAAGTTGTAATCAGGCCCAAAGCCCCCTCCAGAACCAGTGGAGAATGTTATCGACTTGAGAGACTGTGGCTTTGCACTCCCCAGGATTGAACAGTGGGCAAACCACCTACTGTAGAGACTTGAGAGACTGTGGCTTTGCACTCCCCTGAATTGAACAGTGGGCAACGCACCCACTGGAGAGTTTTGAGAGACTGTGGCTTTGCACTCCCCAGGATTGAACAGTGGGCAAACCACCCACTGTAGAGACTTGAGAGACTGTGGCTTTGCACTCCCCAGGATTGCACTGTGGACATGGAGCCCCCTCGTGGATCTGGCATCGTGCACTCAACCGGCTGAGGTGCCCCCCCTTCCCTTCCCCCTGAAGTGCCTGCTTTATTTCCAACTGATGCCCCTGCAGTGTTCTCTCCGTCTTGTTCGGGTATCTTGTGTGGGCCTCGCCCATCCCTTTTGGGCCCAGTGATCCACGGACTATGATGCTGGAATCCCTTGGACTTGTGTTCTTGGTGTATATAATTGTATATAGTATAAATGTATATATTTGTATATATTTTTGATTCATGTCTTTGAATATATCACAATTATTCGACTCATTTCATTTTGTCCTTGCAGTCTTCCAGGAGGGGTTGGGGGTTGTAACTGTAATGTATTGTGATGTATTAGTGTGTGTGTTGTAGTGGGTGAGGGTGGGGGTGGGGGTGTTGCGTGTGTGTGTCACTGTTTTTTCCCTCTCCCCTCCCCTGTGTCGTAGGTGCAGTACTCACCGTTGTCTTTGCCGCCGGTAGAGGAGCAGGAAGATAAAGGCTGGCAGAATTTGGAGCTCCGGTTCCATGGCGTCCTGGTTCCTCGTGGGGTGTGTAGAAGTGAGCGTTTTCCCTTCGAAGTCCTGTTTCCGCCGTGTTTTTGTTCGCAATGAGTCTGCCCTGGAAAAGGTGGCGGTTTGGTGGGTTGTAATAGTGTGGGCGGTACATTGTCCTCCGCCTGTCTGTTGGCGATTACCGCCACGGTGTTTGTTTGTACCGCCATGGCGGTCGGAGTGTTAAAATGGCTGTCTATGTTGGCGGTTTCCGTCACGGTCGTAATTCCATTTTTTTTCCCGCCGGCCTGTTGGTGGTTTTAACGCTGCTTTAACACCGACCGCCAGGGTTGTAATGACCACCTATGTATTTATCAACAGTCCACATCAAATTATTGCTGACATTTCAACCCCAACAGTAGATAAATTAACAGCAGTTGATCATCAGGAAGAAGAAATACAGTAGGAAGCACCTAAAAGAAAGAAATATGAATCAGAGTCTTGTACAAATGTGTCATGTAATTTCAACAAGGCCTAAACCATGGATAAATGAATTACAGAGCAGCGCTTGGCCCCATTGAGAATGTCCCCCAGGAAACCAAACAACAGGCCAAAGGCCACACCTCATTGTGTTGCCAATGAAAGATAATCAACTTAACTCACAAAATCGACTTACCAACAAGGTGCTACATAAATAAATCACATCAGAATCATATTGAATAGCAACAATCAATTAATTATGTGACCCGTGTGCAATGCCTAGAGCTTGAAACATAGCTGAGACAAGACTTGTTAGGGGTATACTAATTTACAAAGTGTAAGCCACACTCTGAATCCTCACTTTTTAATACCAAGCACATGCCATATTGTAGCGGTGGCCAAGTACAAAATAGCAATTACAAAATATCAGATGGTAAAGGTGGGATTTTAGTGTACATTAATGACCAACTAAGGGGAAGCAACACTCAAACGCACCTGTGTGTTATAGAAACAAAAGAAAATAGTCACATATCTTCAAAAATACCAGATAAAAAGATCCATGCATCATGTCTTACCCAAAGACAATGTTATCAATCCTCACCATAATGTATTCAAAAGCACTATTGGACCAAAACTACGGCCTTAATCATCTCGCAACCCGGACCCGTTTATAAGTAGGCTCCATCACCGGTGACATCCGGTGTACGCCTGCTCTTGCATCTGCAGATGAGAATAGGAGAGTAGGGCCAGGTTGTATGCAAAGTCGAAGTTGTCGAGGTGCGTCCAAGGTGTCCATTGGATCCCATAGCTTTTCCGTGAGTTGTTCTCAATGATCTATCTTGTAGTCATTCCTGCATAAGAGTTCCTGATGATTCCTGCGAGTTTATCAGGCATGTGAGGAGTTTCCAAAAGGTTTCTCTGTCCACTCTGTTGAATACTTGTCAAAGTCGATGAAGGTGACATAGAGAGGGGAGTTCCATTCCATTTAATGCTTATTTATGATGTGCAGTATTGCAATCTGGTCTGTGCAGAATCTAACTTTGAGAAAGCCAGCTTGCTCGTCTTGCAACTGAGCATAGACTTATTCCTTCATCCTGTTCAAAATTACTCTTTTCAATACTTTACCTGGGGTTCATTGAAGAGTTATCCCTCTGTAGTTTGAGCAGTTACTCAGGTGACCTTTGCTGAGGGTATTGATGAGATGTCCATCCTTTCAGTCTGATGGCACCCTTTCCTCTTCCCAGATCCTTCCAAACTAATGGTAATGAATGTCTACTGATGTTTCAATATCTGCCTTTCTTGCATCTGCAGGAATGTTATCAGGTCCTGCTGCCTTCCCAATACTCAGATGTTTGATGGCTTGCCATATTTCTTCCTTGGTTGGTCTGCTGCAGTCTTTTGGCAAGTTCTTATCAACCGGTTGTATGTCTGGTAAAGACTGTGTCACAGGCTCGTTCAGTAGGTCTTCAAAGTGCTCCGCCCATCTTCATTGTTGGCCTTCTTTATTCATGATTGTCTTTCCAGCTTTGACTTTATCAGATATTTCTGGCTTACTATATCTGTCGGTGAATTTCCTTGTTATTTCATAGAGTTCTTTCAAGGTTCCATTGCTTGCTGCTTCCTGGGCTTCTGTGAATCAATGAATCTTCACTTGTCTTCTCTTAACCTTCTCTTTGCTTCCTTGTTGCATTTTCCTCTTGATTTTGGTGCATTTGACTTGAGCTTTCACTTTTTCTGCTCTTGTTTGGCTGGTGTTGACTGCAGCTTTTTTTCCTTTCTCTCTTGGATTTTGCAGAGAGCCTTGGAGGAGATCTAGGGCCAGATGTGTCAAAGGATTTTGCATTCGCAAACAGTGCGAATCTGTAAATTTCACCGTTTGCGAATGCAAAATTGCCTTTCATGATGTATGAAAGGCATTCGCAGTGCAAATATAAGGAATCGCTAAAATTTGTGGGTCGCATTCTGCGTATCGTAATTAGTGCCATGAATTTGTGAATCGCATTCTGTGAATCGCAAATAGTGCAATGAATTTGCGAATCGCATTCTGCGAATCGCAAATTGCGATCTGAATTTGCGAATCGCATTCTGTGAATCACAAATTCCATCTCGCAATGCATCAACAAATCTCAAATAGCTAATATTCGCAGAATGGCCTTTTGCACGTGCAATTTACCACAAAGTGAAATCAGGTGGTAAACAGGTGCAGCTTATATAAAGAGGCCCAGAATGACTCAGCCTCTTTGTGCTGTCTGCATTTCCTGTATGGCGTTTGTCATCTCCTTTGCGTTACCACTCCCACAAGGCATTGTTGTATTGTATGTAAAATGTGGCATGGACTAGTTATCACACTGCTTAGTGCCAATAGCTATTTTCTAAGGGGTATTTGGACATGCACATATGGGGGAACACACCATTACTCCCTTTACCTTTGCTGGTGCTGGTTGTGCCTGAGTTGTCAATGTCAGTGACACCACTGACAGCTTCAGGAAGAGGTGTGGACTCCACCATGTCTTCCTTTGGTGAGGACAGTGTCTGGGTGGGTGGTCCTCCTCCGGTGCTCCTTGCCTCCTTTAGCCTGCTGGCAAGTATCTCCTCAACGGATCGCTGTGCAACACCCACTGCGCATATTTTGGTCTGGATGTCTGATCACAGTTTCCTCTTCTCAATTTCTGGTACCTGTAGTGAGTTTTTCCCAAAAAGTTTGTCGTAGTTTCTGACCACCCCCTCGGTGAGCACCTCCAATTCCTGCTCACTGAATTTGAGCTTGCGCTCCCGGTCTCCTTTCTCCTTCACATTCCCATCAGTAGCAATGATCCTGTTTTGTCCTGGCTGGCTCTCAAGGCTGCCTCTGTGGTGTTTGGCTGGGTCTCTCTGCCTGCTCCTGTGGGTGGGGCTTCTGGAAACAGCTGACTCACTTCCTGGTTGTGATGTCATCAGGCTGTTCTGGGTTTTGCAATTTGCGATTTGCAAATACTGATTCGCTATTTTTTTGCGATTTGGTATTTGCAACTCACGAATTGCAATTGTGAATTTAAAGAAATCGCTATTACCAACTCATAGTTTTCATACATCCAATTTTGCATTTCTAAAATAGGTATTTCTTGAAATGCCTTATTTAAGAAATGCAAACCGGGAGCTTGATACATCTGGCCCCTATTCTTTATGTTGGTGTTTCTTGGGACCCAGTACCTCCTGGCAGGTTAATGTCACTGTTTCATTCATCTTCTCCATTGACTTTCTACTAGGTCTCTGCCATCCTCTAGGTCTTGCAGGACTTGAAACCTGTTACCGAGTATTACTGAGTATTCACTCAATTTGTGTACACCTTTAAGGAGGGTGGTGTTCTTTCGCTGGTGTTGGTTTGTTGATTCCATCCATGCTTTTTTCAACTTTAGCCTAGTCACAACAAGGTGATGGTCTGATGCTAAGTCCACTCCTCTCATTACTCTCACATCCTGCAGTGACCTTCGAACGTCTAGGCAATGCAGACACTTTGCCTTGTGTATGTTTTGTGTGGTAATTCACTATTGCCTGTCACCAGACTGTTCAGGGCAAAGAGATCTGCAAGTCTTTCACCATTCTCTTTCATGTTTCCAAGGTCATAGTTGTCCATGACTTCTTCGTACCCATTGTTGTCATTTCCAGTCTTGACACTGAGACCACCCATCAGTATGGTGATGTCTCTCTCAAGACATTTCTCCAGGATGGACTGGAGTCTGTTGTAAGACTGTTCTTTTTCCACTTCTTTGCTCTCATTTGTAGGTGCATAGCATTGAATAACATTCATGTGTGCAGAAGGTTGCTGTGATTAGTCTGGGACCGTGGGCTTCCCATCCAATCAGCTCGGTTGGCTGCTGGCGTTAGCATCAGTGTTACTCCCTGAGAATATGGTTGCGTTCTCTTCCTCGTGTCCAGAATACAGCAGCATTTCGCCTGGAGCCAGGCTTTTCTGTCCAGACTGTGCCCATCTGGTCCTGCTGATGCCAAGCTGGGCAAGGTTGCATTTTTGCATCTTCTTTGCTGCCATAGGTGCTGCCTTGCCAGTCTCATACATGGTCCTCATGTTCCATGTCCTGATGGTGATGGTCTTGGTCAAAAGCAGGTGAATCAGGTTTGTGACTTCCAGGGATCTTTGGCTTTCACTGCAAGGGCCCCTAGCTCTCTGTGAAGGAGATTCCTCTCTTCTCAAGGCCAGGATGTCTTTTGGGGCCAGATGTATAAAAAAAATTAATTGCATTTCTTAAATAGCGAATTTTAAGAAATCGCTATTTAAGAAATTCAAAATGTATGTCTCAATTTTGCGATTCAGTAATAGCGATTTCTTAAAATTCGCAAATGCTATTACCGAATCGCAAATAGAGAATGCAACCCTGTTCAACCCTATAGGCCTGTAGGCCCATAGGTGCGAATGGTTTTGCATTTCTGAAATTGCAAATTCCAGTTAGGAATTCACAAATTAGGAAATGCTAATCCCAGGGTATTGGGGGCCTAAGGCCTCTTCTGCTGCACCCCATAAAAACTTTTACGGACATGTGAAGCACACACATGCCTTAGGGGCATGTGTGCACTACATGTCAATTTTAAAAATGCATTTATGATGCATTTTTTAAATTTGCACATGGTTACCACCAAATTGGATTTCTTGGTAATTGCATTTCCTAAATGCCCAATTTGCATTTAGGAAATGCTTGATATATGTGCTTTGGAAATCGTAAATAGGAATTCTCTATTTGCGATTTCCTATTTAGAGAATCACAATTTGCGATTCTCTAAATAGAGTCGCAATTTTAAAGAATCGCTATTTAAGCGATTCCTCGAAATTGCACAGCGAATGCCTTTCATACATTGTGAAAGGCATTTTTGCATTTACAAATGGACAAATTTTGCGATTCGCACTGTTTGCGAATGCAAAAATGTTTGATACATGTGACCCTTGGTCTTTGAGTTGAAATTTCTGTAGCTCAGATTTTTTTCCATGGTGGTGTAGCTAGCCGCCACATAACCTACCTCCTTTTGCAGCCTGGTTTTGGACCAGCCATGGCAGAGTTACCAGAGGGTATACATGACCCAATACTCCTAGGCCTCCTATTGCTTGTTTTCTTCATCAGCAACAGGCCTTCTAACTTATCTTTGCAGCTAAGTGTCATAATGGACTGTTTATATACAAAGATGCTAGAATCTACGTCTGACTTCTCCCACAACACAGTGGGGAGAAGGAAGAAGTTCTTGCTGCACTGGGCAACCCTTTGGCAACCCTTTGGCAACTTAACATTCACTACAACCTTTTTGGACCTGCTTCTATGTTAATCATCATTGATGGCAAGCACAGGACGTTCAAGAACCTAGTCAATCTTGAATAACTTTTATTGTCCCTCACTGTAACTGACATGCATGCCTCACACCTAGCTTCAGAACTTCATTCCTCAGACGGACATTGAACGATTCCACCTCAATGCCATGGACCTGCTTCGGATGCCACCTCCTTGGAACATCAAAGGTTGAACACTGTGCTTAAACATTGGGATGAGAGAGCTCTTTGGGAGGGACCTGGTTGCCAGAGCCCATGATAAGTCACACTCACACATCAAAACCTGATCTAACTGGCCTTGCTGGTCCGTTTCCAAACACATTGGACTCTATCTGACGGACTTACTTGGTAGGATCAGACCAAAACTTTTTGCTCTATACTCCTCTTTCATGTTTACTCCAGATGTATTGGCATATTTGGATTGCCCACTGATGAAAGAAGGTTGTTTTGGGGCGCTCCTTCCCTACGAGCGCTAACTGTTGTTTTTCTAGACCTTGTTGCCTACTCACATGCCGTGGTGGTTATCTCCACAGAGTTTTATTGTTGGCTGGATACTTACCAGGCCATTATTGCATGTAGGAGTTCCAGGCAAGAGGAGGGCTGGGAGGATTACTCATGTAAAGTGGTATAAAGTAGCTTTTAGCTTTTGGAGGATCTACTGCACAGAGCTCTGTTTGTTACTGTTTTGGGATACTCTTTATTGTTTTACCCCAGCACTGTTTCTCTCACTTTCTATTGTGATAACTCTAATTTTACCCACCCCCATACCACTTCACATAAACCCCTCCATTTACTTATGCAATAACTGTCTAACACAACACCCTTAATTAGTAGGCCTTTTTAAACTCCCATATCTAAACTGTCTAATCCTGGGCAGATGACTCTTCTCTGGCACTCCAAACACTTTGTATCCTCTCAATCAATGTCGATGGTCTCACTCATTACATCAAATGTCAGAAGACACTTAAATACATGGCATCGAAAGCCCCTGTCATAGCCCTGCTATATGAAACATACTTATCTACCATAGAATCCAGCAAACTGAAGAAAGACTGGGTAGTTAAGGTTGTAAGCAGTAGCCTCCCCTCCATTTCTACTATGGTCTCTTCTCCATCAGGCATTTCTTCCTCTCCAAAGAGGCGTGGGATTTCTACCCCGTTTCACAAATTTGTTCCACACACCATCTTGAAAACATGGACAGACCCATTAGGTCACTATGGGCTAAATGCATGAACAATTTGCAACTCGCAAATTAGTTGCAAGCCTACTTGCAACTGAAAAAGGTTTCGATATGTATGAATGCTATTTGGTAACCAAATATAGAGATGCAACCAATTCACAATTTGGTATTTTAGCGACCAATATTTGTGAGTCACAAATACAGAATAGGTAATTGCAACTCAAAAACCATATGTTTGAGGGTGTTGGAATTTGAAAGTAGTCACCTGATTGCACATACAAATTTGCAGTGATTCCATTCAGGTGGTAACTGTATGGAAACTATAAAAGTAGGCCCAGAATGCATCAGAGGTTTCCACAATGGCTGCAGTCTATGCAATTGCAATGAGGATGTGACTCCTGGCTGCCCAGCAGAAGAGGAGTAGGAGTAGACATGAGAGGATTTTAAAAACTATGCTTACCGTATTCCAACAGAGGATGAAATCTTTCACAAATACAGGCTTAGAAGCACATTAATATTAGATGTGATAGATGTATTTAAACCACAGCTAGAAAGCAGTACCCTGCACAGCAGTTCCATCCCGTCTCATGTGCATTTGTTGTGCTCACCGTAACTTTTGGCCTTGGGTAGCTACCAGGGGTGATGGCTGTTGCTGGTGGGGTGTCTCAAAGTGTGCTGTCACGTTCCTTTAAGAAGTTCCTAGATGCCATGCTCCAACACATGTATGAGTCAGTAGGTATTACATATACCTACCCAGGAATGCAGAAGAAATTAAAAATACCAAATTAACTTTTACAGGCTTGCAATATTCCCCCAGATGACTGGGTGTGTAGATAGGACACATGTTGGTATTTGTCCTCCAGCTCTTCTAGACTACCTGTTTAGAAATAGGAAAAATACACATCCAAGTTGTATGTGATGCCCATAATGTCATCACAGATATAGAGTGGCTAAATACTAATGGAGCACCCATGACACATACATTGTCATCCACAGTAGAATGCAACGCCTGGAACGTGGGGAGTTTGAGGATGGCTATTTGCTAGGTAATGTGATGCTGCAACATAACACACATGAATGTGTCCATCAAGTCTCAGGTTCTGCCATGCTCACACTTATGTTTCTTATTCTAGGTGATAGTGCGTATGCGTTAAAGCCTTGGAAATTGACCCCATATCTTGCCCGCCTAATCACAATGAGAGGCATTAAAACATTGCCCATCAACGCTACAGTGCTGGCATTGAGGGGACACTTGGCATGCTCGAATTCCAGATTCCTGTGCCTTCACAAAAGTGGAGGTGCACTTCAGTATTCTCCGGAGACAGCCTGCAACATTGTGGCAACATGTGCCATATTGCACAACATAGCCACCAGGCACGGCCTACATACTACTTTGGAGGGCACAGATTCTGAAGATGAGGAGCCATAAACCCCTCTTCAGCAGCCTGAGACTGGAGCATAGCAGTGGAGGAGAGATGCCAATGGGATCACATAGCAACAAATCACTTTACGAGGTAAGTTATGCGTGACACTATACTCACTAAAAATGATGACAACAGAGACAATGTTGCAAACTAAAGCAATCTTTAATGACAGGCTACTATCGCCGTAATTTAAGTATTAAACTGTATGATTACCAAATGGTTAGTAAAGTACAAACAAATGTTGGTTACTTCACCAAACAAATTACCACCATGCAAATATGCCATTCTAAGATGATGTGTCCATCACTGCTTTTTGCGGCTTCGTCCAACATGCCCTGCCTCTGCTTGCTCTCCAACAGGGGTACGGCGTCTGAGGGCATGTGCGTCACTGGCAGTTATGCTGCTTACACTGGAGATATCCTCACTATCCTGAGGGGCATATCCAGCAACTCTTGCTATCTGTGTGTTTTGTAAAAAAGAACAGATGATTGACGGAATGCAGAGCAATTCAAACATTCACCCCCAGTCACAAAGATCTCGGTTTAATCCATCGTTTTCTTGCTCACCACGCCACCCTAGGCTGGACCCAGCCATATGCAAATCAGTCTTGACCCTGTTCCTCAGGGGAACAATTCAGCCCGAACTGCCAAGCCAGGTCCTCCCTGGATCGGAAACAAGCATCCTAGGACTGGTTTCAGGGTATCACCCTTCATCAGCTAGGCTAGCTTGAATCCAGTGGTGCAGTGAGCACGGGACCCACGTCTGGGCATACCCTTCCCACTTGAAGCAACAAATGCAGAAAGGAACAGATGATGGACGGAATGCAGAGCAAATCAAACATTCACTCCCAGTCACAAAGTTCTGGGTTTAATCCATCATTTTTCTCCTCACCACGCCACCCCAGGTTGGACCCAGCCATATGCAAATCAGTCTTGACCCTGTTCCTCATGGAAACAGTCCAGCCCGAACTGCCAAGCCAGGTCCTCCCTGGACTGGAAACAAGCATCCTAGGACTGGTTTCAGGGTATCACTCTTCATCAGCTAGGCTAGCTTGAATCCAGTGGCGTAGTGAGCACGGACCCACGTCTGGGCAAACCCTTCCCACTGGGGCAACAAATGCAAAAAAGAACAGATGATGGACGGAATGTAGAGCAAATCAAACATTCACCCCCAGTCACAAAGATCTGGGTATAATCTATCATGTTTTTGCTCACCACACAACGCCAGGTTGGACCCAGCCATATGTAAATCAGTCTTGACCCTGTTCTTCATGGGAACAGTCCAGCCCGAACTGCCAAGCCAGGCCTCCCTGGACCAGAAACAAGCATCCTAGGACCGGTTTCAGGGCATCACCCTTCATCAGCTAGGCTAGCTTGAATCAAGTGGTGCAGTGATCACGGGACCCACGTCTGGGAATACCCTTCTCACTTGGGGCAAAAAATGCAAAAAAGAACAGATGATAGATGGAATGCAGATCAAATCAAACATTCACCCCCAGTCACAAAGATCTGGGTTTAATCCATTGTTTTTTTACTCACCACGCCACCCCAGGTTGGACCCAGCCATAAGCAAATCAGTCTTGACCCTGTTTCTCATGGGAACAGTCCAGCCCGAACTGCCAAGCCAGGACCTCCCTGGACCGGAAACAAGCACCCTAGGACCGGTTTCAGGGTATCACCCTTCATCAGCTAGGCTAGCTTGAATCCAGTGGTGCAGTGAGCACAGGACCCACATCTGGGCATACCCTTCCCACTTGGGGCAACAAATGCAAAAAAGAACAGATGATGGACGTAATGCAGAGCGAATCAAACATTCACTCCCAGTCACAAAGATCTGGGTTTAATCCATTGTTTTTTGGATCACC